>NC_058376.1:156074930-156691715 GCF_018350175.1 Felis catus | reverse complement strand
GGAAGAGCATGAGCGAGGGAGGGGCAGAGACAGAGACACACAGAATCCACAGCAGGCTCCAGGCTCTGAGCTGTCAGCACAGGGCCCGACGTGGGGCTCGACGTGGGGCTCGACGTGGGGCTCGACGTGGGGCTCGGACTCACCAACCGTGAGATCATGACCTGAGCCAAAGCCGGATGCTCAACCGACTGAGCCACCCAGGCGCCCTGGAAGTCCAACTCTTGATTTCAGCTTAGGTCATGATCCCAGGGGCATGGGATCAAGCCCCACATAGGGGAGCCTTTTTGAGATTCTGTCTGTCTCTCTTCCCTGCGTGTATGCATTCTCTCTAAAATTAAAAAAAAAAAAAAAGGAAAATAATATTTTCATGTTGTAGAGTGCATCAATCTCTTAAGATTTCTAAATTCTTTAGAAAATTTATAAAAGTTATAAAAGCCTCTTCCCGAGTTTCTAAAATTATTCTCCCATGTTTTCTTCTAGTGTTTTATAATTTTGCTTTTTATCCTTTTAGACTTTTTTGAAGAAGAAATTTGAGCCACTTGGAATTTATTTTGGCATAAGCGGGTACTTAAAGCTGATCCCCAAAGCAGTTATTGAATAATTTATTTTCTTTTACTGATTTGAGATGCCAGTATTTATTGCATAATAAATTTCCATATGCATATTGATCTGTTCTTAGATTTTTCATTCTTTGCCCATTTATTCTTTCATCAATGAATACTGTTTTTAAAAATTTAGGTTTCATAATGTTTTAATATCTTCACTTAAAAAATTTTTTTTACTATTCTTTTTTTAAATTTTAAAAAAAAATTTTTTTTGACGTTTATTTATTTTTGAGACAGGCAGAGCTTGAACAGGGGAGGGGCAGAGAGAGAGGGAGACACAGAATCTGAAACAGGCTCCAGGCTCCGAGCTGTGAGCACAGAGCCCAATGTGGGGCTTGAACTCATGGACATGAGATCATGACCTGAGCTGAAGTCGGACGCTTGACCGACCGAGCCACCCAGGCGCCCCCCTTTTTTTTTTACTATGCTTGCTCATTTACTTTTCCACATTAATCGCAGAATCGTTTTGTCCAATTAAAATTCTGTCAGGGGCACCTGGGTAGCTCAGTTGGTTGGGCGTCCCAACTTCAGCTCAGGTCATGATCTCACTGTTCCTGAGTTCAAGCCCTGCGTCAGGCTCTGGGCTGACAGTTCAGAGCCTGGAGGCTGCTTCAGATTCAGGGTCTCCCTGTCTGTGACCCTCCCCGGCTTACACTGTGTCTCTTTCTCTCTCAAAAATAAACATTAAAAAAATTAAAAAAAAATTCTGTTAACATTTTTACTGGAATCACATTAAATTTACTGGTTAGCTTAAGCAGAACTACCATTATAATAGTGGACGTAGTATTTTCTTTTCACTGTACTTTTGTGTTCATTTTGAGAATTTAAAATTTTTGCTCACATAGTTCTTTACATTTCCTGTTAGGTTAGTTCTGAGGTATTTTAACCTTTTTAAATCCCGTTAGAAATTTAA
This sequence comes from Felis catus, assembly GCF_018350175.1. NCBI lineage: Eukaryota > Metazoa > Chordata > Mammalia > Carnivora > Felidae > Felis > Felis catus. Next base: position 156,690,197 of record NC_058376.1, on the reverse strand, counting down.
CCTTTGCTTTCATATTGTCAAACTTTTTTGTATAAAACTATTGATTTATGAAAATTCATGATGTATGCCACTATGTTATTAAACTTTTGTTTCCCATGAGATTTTCAGGTGTATGAACCATATAATCTAAAATAGTGATAATTTTAACTTCTTTCCACTTTTAAATCTCTAATCTTTTTTTGATTGAATTGTGCTGTTTAGTGCTTTCAAAAACCTATTAAGTGATAATAATGAGCACTGATGTTATTTTTTTTTATAAATTTTTTTTAAGTTTATTTATTTTTGAGACAGAGAGAGAGCATGAACAGGGGAGGGGCAGAGAGAGAGGGAGACACAGAATCCGAAACAGGCTCCAGGCTCTGAGCGGTCAGCACAGAGCCCGACGCGGGGCTCGAATTCACAGACCGTGAGATCATGACCTGAGCCAAAGTCGAACGCTTAACCCACCGAGCCACCCAGGCGCCCCCGCACTGATGTTATTTTTAAAAAATTTTTCATGTTTATTTTTATTTATGAGAAAGAGAGAGACAGACAGAGCATGAGTGGAGGAGGGGCAGAGAGAGAAGGAGACACAGAGTCCGAAGCAGGCTCCAGGCTCCCAACTGTCAGCACAGAACCTGACACGGGGCTCGAACTCACGAACTGCAAAAGCATGACTTGGGCTGAAGTCAGACGCTTAACCGACTGAGCCACCGAGGTGCCTCAAGAACACTGCTGTTCTGGTTGAAAATATGTCCACAAGTTCTTTGGCATTCATCCTTCAAAAGAGGGAGACAAATTCTCTTCTTGAATAGAAGCTAGATGGACCGACTTGCTTCTATGGAACAGCAATCAAGTGGAAGGGATAATGAGTGACTTTGGAGACCTCCTTTCTCTGTCTTGGTTTACTTGCTTTGGGGAGTGCCAGGTGCCATGTTTTGAAGACACTTGGTGGCCCTGTGGTCTCAAATGAGGCACAGAGACTTCTGGCCAACAAGTCAAGCAAATGAGCTTGCAAGTGGACCCTCCTGCACCTCCTGAGTTAAGCCCTCCAATAACCACAGCTCCAGCTGATATCTTGACTGTAACCTCAGCCAGAAAGAACGGTGCAGCCACGCTGCCCCTGAAATATACGTCGGTAGTTTTTGTTTACTGGAGTAATTATAAATTGATTCACACACACACACACACACACACACACACACCCACGAAGTTTAAAAATGAATTGTATCAGAAAGGGACAAGTTGAGTACCACACAGACAGAGTACTTCATATCCCTGCACAACTAGGGACAGGAAGCAGCAGAGAAAACTATTTAGCTGGAAACATGGGCTCCTTTTTAAGGAACTGAAGGATACCTCAGGATGGAATCAAGAATCCAGTGGATGGAGACAGGAGCCACTGAGTATTCCCAGGATGAATCACGAAGTCCTACTCCAGGAAATCCATTCTGGATTTCAGAATGTCTGTGGTCTAGTGAGTGCTGTGTGCCTTCCGTTCCCCTCTCTTCCAAGAGAAATGTCTGTAGAGGCAAGTTTCTTGTGCTTCTCCCATTACTGCATGTGATGTGTGCAGTTGTGGTTGGGGCAGATCATTTTTTTATCTCACAGATTTTCATAGAGAGGAACCACTTAATTAATGCACAACCAAGGAGCCCCATCTGTTCCAGGACCTCACAGCTTCCTGAACCTTAATGTTGTAATGGGATGACAACTTTGCAGGGGTCTGGGGAGGAGGTGAGTGTTTACTGCATGTGGAAAGAATGTGAACCATTGGAGGCCAGAGGGTGGATTTTGGAAGTTTTTATTTTTATTATTTTTTTAATGTTTATTTATTTCTGAGACAGAGACAGAGCATGAGTGGGGGAGGGGCAGAGAGACGGAGACACAGAATCGGAAGCAGGCTCCAGGCTCTGAGCTGTCAGCACAGAGCCCGACGCGGGGCTCGAACTCACAAACCGTGAGATCGTGACCTGAGCCGAAGTGGGTCACTCAACCGACTGAGCCACCCAGGCGCCCCTGGATTTTGGAAGTTTTAAAACATGGCCCCCAAATGATTGAACTCTCCTCCAATCAACCTGATTCTACCGCTGCTTCACTAATACAGTACAGAATAAAGAGTCTGTGCCAGTTTCTGATCCCCGGTTTTGTGTTAAAGAAAAAAATATTCCGTGGCAATTATTAAAAATGGTAAGGCAGACTTTACTCAGGACCATCGCAATACGTATCAGGGATCAGACCAACGCAATTTTGCGGTGGAGATTAGGGGCAACTCCCAATACAGATGGCTAAGTGGGAATTTACAGCCAAGAAGCAGGTTGGGGGGCGCTGAATGTAAAAGTTACTATGAAAAAATTACTAGGAGGTAAGGCAGGGTGGTTCTGGCAGAACTACTTAACAGGACTCTTTTGAAGGCCTGCCGGGGTCATCAGACATCACCTGGAGGATGGCGGAGGCTAAGGAACCTGATCAGACAAGGGAGGTGGAGAGTTCTCGCCAAAACTGAATTTTACAATGAAGTGCACAGATGGGACTAGGAGACGGTTTGGGTGGGAGCCTGACTTAAGTGTGTTCAAGCAAAGAATCTTTGTCACTAAGAAACCAGCAATCTCCACTTCCTTTCGAGTCACTCGCTTTTGGAACCCAACTGCCATGCTGAGAGTAACTCTAGACCACACGGAGAGGCCACTGTGTAGGCATTCCAGCAACCCCAACTGGGGTGCCAGTCGACAGCCAACATCAAGCAATTAAACACCTGAGTGCGGAAGCCCTAGAGGACTTTAGCCCCAGCCATATGAGTACAACAGAGCAGATACCGTGAACGAGAATCATCTAGCTTACTAAGCCCAATGAACCTGCAGAAGCATGAGCGACAACCACAACACGCTTCCCGGCGGCTACCGCGACCGAAGCCCAGTTTAACTCCGGCTCGCCATTATGCTGTCGGCATTCCGCAACTGGGGGGAAGACTTCCGGAGCCCTTCTCAGGAGTGTTGATTGGCTTACATTCGTGTCGATCAAGATTTTCTGCCCAATAGGCCTTTCGGCCCCCAGGCACCACGGCACGCTCTCTCCATCTGTAGTCGGGGCAAACCCAGAGGCTACCCGGAAAGACCACGGGGGAGCAAAGAACCTCCAGGAGTGGCGTTTAGCGCGACTTCCTCCGGTGCGGTCCAATGAACTCTTTCTTTTGGGAGCCAATTCAGTCCTAGAGACCGCCCAAGAGGAAGAGCATTTTGATTGGGTGTTTAGCACAGAGACCCACGGGAGCCTCGACCAAGCGCTTGCCATTATTGTCCAGCTCGCCTGTCAATCAGCCCGCTTTCCTGGACGAGCGGAAACTGGCAGTCCTGCTGGCACCGCCTCTTCCTGGGCCGGGGGCGGGGAGGCGGCTGGCCGCAGGGTCTGCGAAGCTGCCGCGTGGGCGGGGCTGCGCCGCACGGCCTGAACAGTTTCTCTCGGTGGTGAAGCGCCGGGGGGTGCCCCGGAGCGCCGGGCCGTGCGGGGCGGGCCCCGGCGAGGGGCGAACGCGGGGTTGGGGGCGGGGCCGGGGCGGGGCCGGAGGAGGCGGAAGCGGCGAGAGAGCTCGGGCCGCAGCCATATAGAAGCCAGCGTCCGGGCCGGCAGAGCGGCGTCGGCGGGGTTGGCCGGGGCGGCGGGGCGCTAGAGCCTGGGCGGGCGGGCCGAGGGCCGGGGTCGAGGCCGGGGATCGGGTGACTGGCGGGCTGAGCTCCCGCCCCCGCGCAAGGCCGGGGAGTATGCGGCCGGGGGCTCCGGGGCGGGGCGGGCGGCGGCGGCTGCAGCGCTAGCGGCGCAGGGGGTGGGCGGCGGCGGCATGAGGCGCGGGGCCGGCGCCCGCGGGAGGGAGGCGCTGCCGGCGGCCCGGCCGCTCCCGCTGCAGCTGCTCGCCGGGCTCGCCGTGCCCCGCTTGCGGGGCCCCGGACGCTCTCGTCCCGGCCGCCGCCCGGGCCGCCCGTGGTGACCATCCGCCGCGCCGCCCGAGGCTTCACCCGCGCCCTCCCCCAGGGCGCGCCCGCGGAGCTCCGGCCCCATCGCCTGCTCGCGGAGGCCGCGCCGGGCGGCGGCGAGGCCGGAAGATGGCCTGGGTGCTCAAGATGGACGAGGTGATCGAGTCCGGGCTGGTGCACGACTTCGACGCCAGCCTCTCGGGCATCGGGCAGGAGCTGGGCGCCGGCGCCTACAGCATGAGGTACCGGGCGCCCTGGGCTGGGCGGGCGGAAGCCTCGGTCTCCTTGGGGGAAGGCCTGCGCGACCCTGGGCCTCTACCGGGTGCGGCTGCTCCCAGCGGCGCCCGGGCCTCCCGGTCGCGGGGTCCGGGCCCTGCCGCGTGGTCGTCGGGGCCGGGGAGCCCCGCGGGCCTCTGCCCAGATGGGTGGCAGGGGGGTGGCGGGGGGTGGGAGCGAGCCTGGCTCCGGGAAACTGCTCCTGAGGGCTTCATTTTTGCTGGAAAACTGGCTGGCTGTTAGGATGGCTTGGCTTGGTGGGGGAAGGGGCTTCCTTTCCTGGCAAGTGATTTACAAGCCGCTTGGAGCTGGAATACAGTGTACGAAATAGTAGAACTTGTACTGGGAAAATACTCTTTAAGGTTTCGGTTACCCGTTCCTATTCTGTTCTACATTGTAGTCTTTCCTGGTTGCAAATTTTAATCACGGCTGTTACAACAGTAATTATGTCATAAGCGAAAGTGGACACGGTGGGGGGGGGGGAGCGCCTTAGTTCTGTATTTTGATTCTTTCAATGTGAAGTTTTGCATTTTGGGGACCACCCTCTTAGGCTATTTTCTTTTGAAGAAGGCTTTAAGATGCCGTGATTGCACAACAAACAATAGTTTGTTTAGTCTCTGCTGCCTGTACCAGCAGCCATTCATTTTGTTTAATTTTGAAGGTTGCAACAGATCTGAGCTTAGTCTCTGGCCTTTATCCTGAAGAATGCCGTGGTTCTGTTTTTGTTTTCTTGAATAACTTCTGTCAGTTTGGTAGCTCGCTATTTTTATTTTTAGCAGCTTTATTGAAATACAGTTGATGCACTATAAATTCACCCGATTAAAGTGTAAAATCCCGTGGCTTGGCAGCTTTTTATGAAGGCTAATTCAATGAGATTTTCTAAGTAAGTTCTTTAACGTAATGCCTGTGTCTTTGAAGAGCTGTCCAGTCTCCCAGTAGCTTTCATACACCTCCCTGCGGCTCTGCGTGAGGACCGAGGACACAACCGTCCTGAGCAAAGACTTGTGGGTCAGGGCAGGCCGGGATGGTGGAGACTGCTCCCTGAAGAAATTCAGCTTTTGGGTCTTACACGGGAAACTTTGGGCACTAAAGGACTCTCAGAAAGGAGGAGGTGTTTCCTAGAGCGTGGAAGTGGGTGGGGAAAGCCTTTCCTCACCAGACTCTGACCCTGATTGGGTGGGTATGTGCTCCTCTCCCTGAACTTGGCACTTCCTCTCGGCACTTGTGCAACTTGAGGGCTCTGGGTGAGGTGGCTTATTTTCGGGAACAACGGTTTCACTTGAAGAAATTGATCTATTGAAAGTCATAGGGTCATCCCGGACAGGCGTCCTGCAGACCGTGATTCCCCACTTGAAAACGTGGGCCTCAAGTGCCACGCAGCTCCTGGAGGCTAGTTAAGGCACCTGAAGGGAATGTAGCGTTTTCGGCTGAAAAGCTGCTTCTCACTTTTCAGTTACAGGAAAAGGAGAGTTTGCTGCCAAGAACTTTGCTTATTAGGGTTATTTTGAGCTTTTACTTTTTTCCTAGAGTTTTGTTTGTTTTAGTGACTCAGCCAACTAATGAACTTTTATCTATGGTTTATTCTGTGGAAAGGAAAGAAAATCATGCTATAAACCATTTCCCTGACCTTGTTCTTAAAATAATGCCTGACATCTTATAATTATTGGTCTCTTACAATACTTGCCACGGGGAAACTTTCCATTGGATGTTTTTGGTTATTGTTTCACGGTGTACCATTTCATCTAAATTTCCAGGTATCTTTGAAGGCAAATGCCAGGTTTTCAAGGAGCTTGTTTAGTTTTGTTTTTTCATATGCAGTTGGGTCCTCAAAACTGAGGAACCCATGAGAGTACTTGCTTGCCTCTTGCAAATTCAGGGCCCTCGATTTGGGATTCAAACTTGGGCAGTTCCAAAACGGACTTTCTGTGGACTAAGTCTGAAGAAAGATTGAGGCTGTTGCAGGCCTCCTGTGAGTGCACTCGTCCTTCCCTGGCCTGGACCTGGAGCCCTGAGGAGGCTGGATCTCAGGGGGGCCTGGTGTCTTTTTAATGCACGTGCACGGGCAGGCAGGCTCTTTTCCTCTGCATCAGATGGGAAGTAAGGCCGTTGCTGCCTAACTTTCCCTTTGATCTGTTCTCCCGTAAGTTCAGGAAGTAAATTTGAGGTGCAAAAATGGAAATTCTTGGAGAACGGATTTCTTCATAAAATGGAAAGCTGCCTGCAAAGTAAGCTTTTCTTTCGTGTTCCAGAGTGAAGTGGGCTTCCTCTATTTGCTCTTTGGATGGTTTAAGCCATTTTTAAAGACTTTCTAAGAAATGGTTTCTGTGGATTTGGGGGAAGATGGCTTGTAAAAAAGACGGTTTCTCTCGATAGTCTGACTTAAAAATCTGTTTGCATTAGGGCCCCTGGCTGGCTCAGTCAGTAAAGCATGCAGCTCTTGATCTCGGGTCGTGAGTTCAAGCCTCCCGTTGGGCACGGAGCCTGGGTGAAAAATAAAAGTAAAAAATAAAAACCTGTGTGCGTTAAACAGCGCAGGCTAACAGTGTTGGGGGGCGTTGTGGCAATTTCTCGTATTACCTTTGCTTCTCCTTTCTTTCCACTTGACTTGGGTTCGTTTGTTTTCTCTGCTTCTCTTCCTCCCCCTTCCCCCCCCCCCCCCCCCCGCGTCTGCGCCTGTGCCACGTGTGTGCACGAGGTGTGAGCGGCTGCAGACTCTGTTGGAAACGAGGCGGCTCATGAATGTTTCCGAGAGTCTTTGCGCTCGTTACGTCAGGATCCTCGAGATGGGTGAAGAGATCCTAGAACTTCTTAACCAGTCCCTCCCTTTGAAGCGGGTAACCCGGAGCCCACAGATGTTACGGGGTCACCCGCGTCACCTGCCGGTGGCACCGCCGTTCCAGACCAAGGCCGAGGTTCCCGTCGCCGAAGGACGGAAGTCTCAAGCCCCTCGGAACTTGGAATCTGGGTCATTCTGTTTTGCGAAGTGAGGGGCAGATAACCGCGTGGCCTCTAGAAAGTAACTCTTCAAAACTTCCTTGAGAGGGTCTTTGGGGCCACCTGAGTTTTGCTGACATGAAACGTAGAGTCTGTAGCAACGGAATTTTCAGGACTTAAGTAATGTGAGCTCCTTAGATCAGACATAACGCATTCAGTCATCACCTCACCGAGGGGCGTTGGCCTTACCGCCGGGGAGACCGAGGAGACCTCGGGCCCCCAGCCTTCTGACCCCGCTCGTCCAGAAGACGGCCCTGGAGGGCCTTAATCCCATCGGGAGAAAGGATCCAAGGACACGCGGCCCAGCCCAGCGGTGCCAGCAGCAAAGTTCGTGAAGGCGGAAGGACGCCCTCAGGCCGCGAGGGGCGGGAGCGAGGGGAGAGCGGGGCCGCCGGGTCTCGGGCTTCTGTCGTGTTGTTAACCAGGGGCCGGAATGGTTGCCCTCGAGGTGGGCGTTTCTCGGAGGCCGAGCCTCGATTCCCTTCTGTGGTCCGGGGTGTCCCGCCACGGCACCCTGAGCCCCAGGGAGATTTTAGTCGGGTCGGGCAGGGTGAGCAGGGTAACGAGTCTTTGCCCGACCTCGGCAGCCATCTTGGCCTGTCCGGTTTGATCCGGTCGCTCGTGATTTTTGTCTTGGAGCGGCCTCTGGCTGCCTCCCGGCCGGCCACGACTTCCTCTTGGCGGCCTCGGCCGTCCTTCTAGAACCCGGCCGACTGCCTACTCTGACACTCTCACAGTTGTTTTCCAGGAAACGACGGGCCCGCTTTGTTCGGTTTTGGAGGAAATTTGCCAGATACCTAGGTCTGAATAATCGTAGTTTGTTTTTCTTTTTTTTGTTTGTTTTTTTTGTTTTAATATTTATGTATTTATTTTGAGAGAGGGAGAGGGAGTGGCAGCATGAGAGGGAGGGAGGGAGAGAGATTCTCAAGCAGGCTCTGTGCTGTCAGCAGGGAGCCCGATGCGGGGCTCCGGTCCCACAACCATGAGATCGTGATCTGGGGTGAAATCAGGAGCCGGAAGCTTAACCGACCGAGACACCCGGGCACGCCTGTTAGTTTTCCTCTCAAGTAAAACTGATGCTTTGTGAGAGAAACTGCCGGAAACTGCCGGGGCGGCCTGCAGATCAAACGGTGGCATAAAAGCTCTCCTTCGGACAACCACTAGGTGCGCAGCAGAAATCCGTGATACCCGCCCAAGAGCCGCTACGTCCTGAGATGAATGATCACTGCGCCGCGGCTACCACTGCTTTGATCTGGGTCCAGTTTGGTGCCACTGCCCCGGTTCGTGCGACGGCACCAGCAGCTCTGGTCACCGTCGGCCGAGTGCAGATGTCACCGAAGGGAAAAAGGCAGATCGCGCTTTGCTGTGATGCTGAAAATAACTTTGACCTTCCGAACCCCCTGAAAGAGTCTCCGTTTCCTCGGGGTCCCGTAGAGCGCACCTCTGACCATCGCTGGTGCGGCGTGCGCCTAGACTGCAGACGCGGGAAACGGACTTTCTTCTACATGAAGAGCAGCCCCGGTGTCGGAGCTCGGACAAGTCGAGCAGCCTGTCGCCGTGTGGCTCGGCAGGCGGCGCGGCCGGGCCCTGACGCTCCGGAGCCGGGCTACGGCTTCCACTGGTCTCCGTGGCACCTTTTGGCCGCCTGCCGTTCATGCGTGCGGTGGGCCGCGCTCTTTCTGGATGGAAGGAAAATCTGCCGGGAAGCCTGTGTATGTGTTTCTTCTCCGTCTTGTTGTAGTTTGCTTCTCCCCCGCCCCGGACCTCGGTGAATTTACTCGTTCTGATAATTTGTAGGCTCTCAGACTTTCTAGTCGGTTTTTCTAGTTATTGTTCATAAGGTAACTATGAATAAACGTTTAAAACGTTTAAAAAATTTTTAAACGTTTATTCATAGTTATTTTGACTTTTTTTTTTAACATTTATTTTTGAGAGACAAAGTGCGAGCTGGGAAGGAGCAGAGAGAGGGAGACACAGAATCCGAAGCAGGCTCCAGGCTCCGAGCTGTCAGCACAGAGCCCGACGCGGGGCTCGAACTCAAGAGCTGTGAGATCTTGACCTGAGCCGAAGTCGGAGGCTTCACCGACTGAGCCAGCCACCCAGGCGCCCCAACAATATTTGTAAATAGCGGTAGACTCGTTTCTTCCTGTATGGTCTTTACATTTCACATTCTTGCCTTGGTGTGTTGGCCGTGGCTTTGCTGTAGTGTTGTTTAGAACCACTAAAAACTTGATTCTTTGATCTTCTTACTGATTTTAGAGAAGGTTTCCAAAGTTTCATAAATAGATGATCTTTGTTCCTAGATGAGATTGGTCCTTAATTTTATTTTCTTGTACTCCTGTTATTTTTTTAAACATCAAGACTTTTTTTTTTCTTTTTTTTTTTTAACATCAAGGCTGTATCACTTTCAAGTGAGTTGGATAGCTTTCTCTCTTATGGGCTAAAAGTTGTATTGTTGTATTTATGTATTTAGATATGTAGACTGTATGCCCAACATGGGGCTTGAACTCATGAAGAATCTCACGCTCTACGGACCGAGTCAGCCAGGTACCCCTAGAAATTTTTTATGAGATGAGACTTAACGGTTTCTTCAAGATTTTGTAAAGCTCACCTGGAATGCAGCCTGGATTTGGTGATTTTAATTTTTTTGCACAAAGTAGATGTTTGACTGTACATGTAATTTATGCAGTGGACATAGGAATATTCAGAATTTATGAACGTTAGCCAGTTGTGGTCATTTTACTCTTCATTTAAAATTGCTTTAAGTTTTTAGGTTTAAAAAAAAAAGACCTCTGTATTTGTGATTATTCCCTTTTACCTCACAGGAACTCCCCGTCTTTTCCTGCTTTTGTGACCTATGTCAGAGGTTTGTCTGTATCTTTAGTGCCTTGCATGAAACCAAATTTTGGGGAGCACTGTCAGTTGAGCATTTGAGTTTTGATTCTGTTCAGGGTTTGCGGGATTGGTTCTCAGGATCGAGCCCTGCACACAGAGCCCGCTTGGGATTCTCTCCCTCTCCCTCTCCCTCTCCCTCTCCCTCTCCCTCTCCCTCTCCCTCTCCCTCTCCCTCTCCCTCTCCCTCTCCCTCTCCCTCTCCCTCTCCCTCTCCCTCTCCCTCTCCCTCTCCCTCTCCCTCTCCCTCTCCCTCTCCCTCTCCTCCCTCTCCCTCTCCCCTCCCCCTCCCCCTCCCCCTCCCCCTCCCCCTCCCCCTCCCCCTCCCCCTCCCCCTCCCCCTCCCCCTCCCCCTCCCCCTCCCCCTCCCCCTCCCCCTCCCCCTCCCCCTCCCCCTCCCCCCTCGCTCTCTGCCCCTCCCCCACCGTCACACCTGCACCCACGTGCTTTCTCTCCCTCAAAATAAATAAACATTAAAAAAAAGAAACCAGTTTTGGTTTTGTTTTTCTTTTAGGTTGGGTTTTCTGTTTTATTTTTGTGGTTATTTTCTTCCAGGTTCTTGCTTGCTCTGGTTATTTTCCAACTTCTTTGGTTGGGTGCTTTCTCCTCCTGGTGTTTGTCTTCTAATAGATAACGTTTAAGAGTGTATATGTTTATCTGTAAGTGTCTCAAGATTTGAAGGCAGCACCTTTGTCGTCATTTAATTCTGTTTTCTTTTTTCCTATTGTAGTTCTTCATAGATCCTGGATATAGTCTTTGATTATGCATAGATGTCATGAATACTTCACCTCCATGACTTGTCTTTCCTTTGTCTTTTTGGTGGCTTTTGAGCTGACGTTCTTGATTTTGAGATGGTCAGATTGACTAATGTTTTCACTTACAGTTAGCCTTTCTCTACTGTGAGGGTCAAAGATATTTTTACAGTCTTTTCTAATGATCTGTTACTTTATAGACTATGCCTAGGATTACAGTCTATCTGGAATAAATTTGTTTTTGTTTTTGGTATGGTATGAAGTAGGAGGGCGATTGCACTTTTCCCTACTTGAAAAGACTTTTTCCTCGAACCTCTTCACAATGCCATTCTGTTCTAAATCAACTGTCCAGAAGTGTGGTGTTCTGTTTCCAGATTGTGCATTCTGTCCTTGTGTTCCGGGGGAATACTCAACTAGACCATGCTTTGTCATAGGACTCTTGGATTTGGTTTGTTAATAATTTGTTTGTTTGTTTGTTTGTATCTGTATTTATGGCTGAAATGAGCTTTTCATTTTCTTTTTAGTTCTGTTTGTAGCCAGTTTTGACTCCAAATTACTTTACACTTATCAAATGAGTTAGGAAGTATTCTCTTTCTGTTCTGTCAAAGAGTTTGTGTAAGAACTGCCTTTGAGAGTCCGATAGAACTTGCCTGTAAAACCATTCCGGGGCAGGGATTTTCTTTGGGGGGAAATGTTTTAACCATGATATCAGTGTCTGTAGGATTATTTTTTAACAGCTATTTATGTCTTGAAGAAAGTTTTTGTTTCTCTTAAGATTTTATTCTCGAACTCACAACCCCAAGAGTCACATGCTCCACCAACTGAGCCAGCCAGGTGTCGTTATGTCTTGAAGAAAGTTTTGATGTTATCTTTTTTTTTTTTTTCTTAAATTTTTTCTAAAGTTTATTTTTGAGGGAGAGAGACAGAGACACAGAATCTGATGCAGGCTTCAGCCCCAGGGGTTTGAACTCCCGAGCCGAAGTCAGATACTCAACGGACTGAGCCACCCAGGCACCCTGTGATAAGTTCTCTTTCTAGGGCATATTCATCTCATCCATATTTTCCAATATATTGGCACAGAGTTGGTAGTGATATTCTCATCTTTTTAGTTGTTATATCATTAGTTATAACTTCTTTTTTATTATACTTGTGCCTTTTTGATCTGTCTCTCCTAGACATATGTATAAGTTTTTTAGGGCATATTGGACCAGACCTTTTGTGCCCTTAGTATTTGTTTGTCAGGACTATGAGAAATTCCAGATTTTCAGGTCGCTGCTTTTCTCCTATATTTTGATCGACAGTAAGAGAGAGACAGAACACAAGTGGGGGAGGGGCAGAGAGAGAATGAGACATAGAATCAGAAGCAGGCTCCAGGCCCTGAGCTGTCAGTACAGACCCTGTCCCCGGGGCTCGAACCCACAAACCGTGAGATCATGACCTGAGCCAAAGTCGGACGTTCAACTGACTGAGCCACCCACGCACCCCTGCACCCCCCCCCCCCCCCCGCCAATTCTTTACCCATCTCCGCTTTCTTACCAGTTCCTAACTTCCTTCCATGTTGCCCTCTGGAATTCTCAGTTTGTCATCAGAAAATCCCCTTAGTGGGGCACCTAGGCGGCTTTGGTTCAGGTCGTGATCTCACGGTTCGTGGGTTCGAGCCCCGTGTCAGGCTCTGTGGTGACAGCTCAGAGCCTGGAGCCTGCTTCGGATTCTGTGTCTCCTTCTCTCTCTGCCCCTCCTCTGCTTGTGCTCTGTTGCTCCCTCAAAAATGAACATTGAAAAAATTAAAAAAAAAAAATCCCCTAAGTGGTCAATGTTAATTGGTTGAATTGTGCCCCTCCCTCCCCCCCCCCCCCCCAGAAGGATATATTGGAAGTCCTAGCCCACAGGACCTCAGAATGTGACCTTACTTGGAAATAAGGTCTTCATAGAGGTAATCAAGTAAAAATGATGTAATCAGGGCAGGTGCCGGTATCCTTATAAAAAGGGAACATTTGGGCACAGAGGAAGACTTAAGTGAAGGCCCACTGGTTGCTGCTGACCATGTGATTGGAGTGATGCATCCACAAGCCAGGGAACACAAAAGATGTCACCAAATCCCAGAAACTGGGAGAGAGGCCCCGAGTAGAGCCCGCTCACAGCCCTCACAGGGCACCAACCACACTGACACCTTTATTGCGGACTTCTGGCCTCCAGAGCCGAGGGACACACATTTCTGTTTTAAGCCATCCGGTTCTTGGTGCTTTGTTGTGACGGTCCTGGGAAACCAACGTAGTCAACTCTGTCTCTTAATGATGACTTTTCCTCTGAAGCCCTCTCAAGCGGTGGTGGTCTGTTTCCACAGGCCTAGGGAAGGACCCCCTTCCTTTCATTGCCATCTCAAACTACGCTTCCTGTCTCCTTCCTTGCAAGACCTCCCAACTTTGAATTTCATGTTACCAAATATCAACCAGTCACCCAATTATTGCAGTCATTTTAGTGATTTCTGGGTCATTCCTCATTCCCCCCCCCCACCCCCCCCCCCACCCCCGAGAGAGAGAGGAGAGTGCGAGTGAGCAAGGGGCAGAGAGAATCCCACGAGAGGGAGAGAGCGTGGAGCCCAAAGTGGGGCTCAGGTTCACCCAAAGTGGGGCTCGAACCCGGGAACCAAGAGATCGTGACCTGAGCCAAAGTTGGACACTTAACCGACTGAGCCACCCAGGCACCCTGGGTCATTCCTCATTTTTAAAATTTTAGGTCCTGGTTCACTGTCACTATCTGACACTATTGCTGTTTTAATTTTTGGTGATTCAGAAGACACTTAAATGGGCCTTCTAGTAGCCTGACATTTCTGTTCCTTGTATCTTTCTTACAGTGGTATTATCTTTAGCTACTCAATCTTATGGTTAGACCTTGACATTTCCAACCGCGCAACCCACATATAATCTCAAATTCAGAGTTAAGCGTTAACTACCACCTTCTATCCTCGCAGCTCATTCCTTTAGGACCCTCCTCTTGCTCTGTCATTTGGCCCGTCTACGGTCGTTGATTGGACTCAGTTCGCCTTCTTGAACACCTTTTTTTCTTCAGCCACTTTTAATTTCCATGTGCAGTTGTTGTAATTACTTCTTCCTTGTTAATATTCCGTCTCTCTTGGCCCTCTTGCTTTATTCCCCTCCCACCTTTTTTATTGTAGCAAAACTGTAACCCTGATTAAATGTGACACCTAACACACCTAAGCAGCTGAATGTGGTCTAGAAAAGCAGTGAATGGGTCTTACTTGAAGTTCACAGCCTCGGCATTCAAGTGCATCCTTTTGCCACAGCTGCGACTGTGCTGCTCCCACGGTGGCCTCATCCTCTGCTCCCCACCCCTAGCACTTGATGATTCCAGGACACTCCAGGACCCCTCCTCATCTCTCCCACCTCTTCTCCCCATTCCCGCTTTCCAGTGATTGATTCCCTTTTTCTTTAAACATAGTATCTTTATTTTTTTTAATTTTATTTATTTATTTATTTATTTAGACCCAAGTTAGTTAGCATGTAGTGGAATAATGATTTCAGGAAGATTCCAGTGATTCATCCCCCATGTATAACACCCAGTGCTCATCCCAACAAGTGTCTTCCTTAGTGCCCCTTACCCATGTAGCCCACCCCCCACCCCAACCCCTCCAGCAACCCTCAGTTTGTTCTCTGCATTTAAGAGTCTCTTCCATTTTGTCCCCCTCCTTGTTTTTATATTTTTGGTTCCCTTCCCCTATGTTCCTCTGTTTCGTGTCTTAAAGTCCTCATATGAGTGAAGTCATATGCTATTTGTCTTTTCTCTAATTTCACTTAGCATAAAGCCCTCCAGTTCCATCCACGTAGTTGCAGATGGCAAGATTCCATTCTTTTTGATTGCTGAGTAATACTCTATTGTGTATATGTACCACATCTTATCCTGCTTTGGTTATTTGGGCTTCCTGAATCAGTCAATTGGTATATTTCATCAGTTCTGGAATTGCTCAGCCTTTAGGTCAAATACTGCCTCTGTGATATGTTTTCCTCTTCTGGGAATTCAATTCAGTGTAAAATTGTCTCACCTTGCCCTCTGTTTCTTAATGTCTCTTTGCATTTTCCATAACTTCTTTTTACCTATATATTTCTGTTTGAGCTGCTGTTAAAGCTAAGTTCTTAATTTTATCAATTTTATTTTCCAGTTTTAGAAGTTCTGTTTGTTCCTTTTTATTTTACTGTCCCTTAAAATTTTCTCTTCCTTGCAGATCATTTGGGCTTGTCATTTATTTACATTTTCTTAAATTTATTTTGAGAGAGAGTGTGTGTGAGTGAGCAGGGGAGGGACACGGAGATGGAGAGAGAGAGAGAGAGAGAGAGAATGAATGAATGAATGAATGAATGAATGAATGAATGAATATCCCAAGCAGGTTCTATTTCACAAATGGTGAGATCATGACCTGAGTGGAAACCAAGAGCCAGTCGCTCAACCAAGTGAGCCACCTAGGTGTCCCTGGGCTTGCCTTTTGTATTTCTTTATACAGAGTAAGCATAATTTTATAGTATAGGTCCAATAATTCCAGCATCTGAATTCTTTGGGGGGTATCAGTCTGTGTCCAGTTAGGAAAAGAGAAACCATTTAGATGTTTCAAGCAGAGAAAGATGTAGTGAAGTATTTGCAAAGGTGCTGGAACAGTTTGGGGAGGAGGGCTTGTTACCTGGTTGTGCCTGGGGGCATGGCTGCCGTGGCCTAGAAATTTCCTGTAGCCACCCTCTGTGCGCTTGCCCACCTCTGTCTTTTCCTACTCCCTTTTCGTTTCCCACCAGTGCTTCCCTTTGGGATGACTTAGCAAGACTCCAGCTGGCAAGAAGTCTTGTATATGTAGTTTCAGACCTCGAACCCCTCTGCGACAGAGGCGGAAAAGAGCTGAATACCAACAGACGGATCTGGAACTGGGTGTATGCCATCTGTTGTTTTTGCTGTTGGTTCTTGCTCCCAGAGTCTTGTTTGTCTTTGTGTGCCTGGTTATTTTTGGGTACTGGCATTTCAAAATTACTTGTAATAATTTGAAGCCTTGAGACTTTTCATTTGCTTGTCTGATCCCTGGGAGCTCTACCTGTCTGGGATGTGGGATTACAAAAAAACAGTTGACTCCTGGGACTTTCTTTCCTAAGGTTCGGCTTAGTCGACATGAGGATCTTAAATTACCTAGATACCTGTTTTTTTCATTTTAATAATGATTGATTATTAGGGCTGCCGTTGGTTCATTGATTCAACAGGCATTTGAGGCTCTAAATGTTGGGGTGAGTCAGTGAAGTGAAACAAATTTGGGAGATGGTTGTATACTTAGGGGTGGCACAAACTTAAGTCCTGTGTACTGTGGGAAGGTGATAAGCTCTGTGGGAAGATAGAACAGGACAAGGGGAGTTGGGAACACGGATGGGCGGACTGCAGTTGGCAGGCTGTCGCCGTGAAGGTGACATTTAAATGAAGTGAAGTAGATGGACATCAGCAGAAGAGTGGCTCCAAACCCAGCACCAGTACAGATGCCTTGAAAGAGGCAGGGTGGGAGGCTGGTGTGGGGGCCAGGGGCAGTGAGGACAAGTAGAAGAGGGAAGAAGAGCAGAGTGGGGCCTTGCCGGGACCCTAGTTCAAATGAATGGGGATTTCAATAGCAATATATATATGCTCATCTACCATGGAACAATCATGATTGTTTTTCATGAAGAGAGTTGCTCTAAGTCTTAAAGCACCGTTTTTCAGCCTCCTGAAAAGTTTTTATATCTGCCGCAAAGTTTTAGATCTGTGCCCCTCGGGTGACCCTCAGGTTGCAGTGTTGAGAAGAACTCTAGAGGATTGAGGACCAGTGCTGACGGTGTGTTTCTCAGTTATACTTAAGTGCTTAGGAGCGTGTTGGCAATTCCCAGGTGCGAAGAGGGCTAGTGGGTAATTACTCTCTGAATAATCAGTCTGGTGCTTTAATAGAGTGTGTGCGGGGAGGAGCGAACGCAGTGCAGCCTTTCTCTCCCATCTCATTTATTTACACTTTTGGTTTTAAATTGAATTTAATTAAAATGGACTAGCCAAATATCTGAGTATGTTAACAGCTTTTGGGGGCGGGGGGAGCAATTCAGACAAGCCCTTGCTAGTGGTGTTGATAAAGTAGTTATTCATTTGGGTATTTTGTTATTACTTTACTTTTTTATGGAGGAAGGAACATAGAGACATTATCAAGATACAGGTGTACAGAACAGCGATTTATCTCCAAAGCAAATACCTGTAATTCATACATTAATGGTGGGAATGTAAAATTGTGTATCCTCTTTGGAAAGCCCTTTGGTAGTTCCTTAGAAAGTTAAACAGGGTAACCATATAACCTGGCAATTCTCCTAGGTTTACACTAGCAGCAGCAGCCCTGATGCCCCAGGGTGGGTAAACAGACTGATCCGTCTGTTAGATCCGTCTAATTGAAGGGAGTATCATTCATCCCTAAATGGGAATGCTACAACAGCGGGACCTTGAAAACCTCAAGTAAAAGAAGCCAGTCTCAAAAGGCCATGGGATGGATTCTCTTTGCATTAAATGTTGAGAATAGGCAAGTGCATGGGCACCTGGGTGGTTCAGTAGGTTGAGTGTCTGACTTCAGGCTCAGGTCGTGATCTCGTGGTTCATGAGTTCGAGCCCCACGTCAGGCTCTGTGCTGACAGCTCAGAGCCTGGAGCCTGCTTCAGATTCTGGGTCTCCCTGTCTCTGCCCCCCTTCCCTGCCCACACTCCATGTGTGTGTGTCTATCTCTTTCAAAAATAAATAAACATTAAAAAAAAAAAAAGAATAGGCAAGTGCATAGAGACACAGTAGGTCACTGCCAGGACTAGGGTTAGGGTCGGGCAATAGGGCTGGGGAGTGACTGCTAACGGGCATGAGATTTCTTTTTGGGGTGATGAAAATGTTCTGGGATTAGATAGGATAACTGCACAAGTCTATTAATATGCCAGAACCCACTGAATGATTAAAAGGGTGAGTTTTTATGGAATGTAAGTTATATCTCTGCTGTTTTTTAAAAAAGCAAAGCAAACACATCCATGTGTTTGGGTTAACAGAGAAGAATATAGGCAGTGCCCCAGAAGGCCCCCCCCCCACATCCCCCCAGCCGGTGCGCCAAGTTATCCTTGGGGAGATAGCAGCTGCTTCTGCAGCAACTGTCTGCTTCTCAGAAGAAGCCACTGTTTCAGACGAAGGCTGAAGCTTTATGCCCAGCATTTGCCAGGCCTAGCGGGGCACTTTTTGTAAAGTACCGTCTTAATCAGACGCTTCTTTGTGATTTTATGGTGCCAGTGTGACCTACCTTTCAAAACAGGTAGCTATGCACTTGCTCTTTTTTTTTCATAGAAATAATATGGAGTTTAAGGTTTTTAAAGAGTTTTTTGAAGTAGCATACATATTGTTAGATCTCTTGCTTAATCAGCATGGACTTTATTAACTATTAAATACTTCTCATTTTATCTGCCTAATCATAGCTGCTCTCCCACTCTCCCCCTCCCCCCCCCGCCCCGACCCACGCTGGAGAGATGGGTTATTAATACTATCTTTTGGGGGAGCCAGATTAACATTAATATTTCTCTCATTCTACATGACGTTTCTGGGCTTAAATTTTATTTTATTTATTTTTTTATAAAAGTTTATTTATTTTTTTAAGTAGCGCCTGGACCTCACGCGGGGCTCAGACTCCTAACCCCAAGATCAGAAGTTGCATGTTCCACCAACTGACCCAGTCGGGTGCCCTTGAACTTAAAGTTTTAAAAGAAGCTACCCCTACATGTTTTTATATGCTTTTAAGTATTTTAAACTCCAACTCAGGTCAATGTTGATTCCTTTGCCTTTCAGCGATGTCTTGGCATTGCCCATTTTTAAGCAGGAAGATTCCAGCCTTCCGTTGGATGGTGAGACTAAACACCCACCCTTTCAGTATGTGATGTGCGCCGCCACCTCGCCAGCCGTCAAACTGCACGACGAGACGCTCACTTACTTGAACCAAGGTTGGTATGGCTGGATCGTGTTTTGCCGAAGAACTTCGATGTATCCATGGTGGCACTGCAGCCTAGTCTGCCAGTAACAGCTTGCAATTCGATTATGTTTCTTAAGTTCGACAGCTTCAGTTAACAGAAATTGTAGGCATTTTACTGTGAGCCAACGAGGTAAAAGTTTGTGGAAGCCGATTTGCATCAATAAGGTCTGTGGAACAAGATTTATTACAGGGTTTTTCAGACCAAATCCAGAGGAGGAGCAAGTAGGAAAGGATGTCAGTTATTTTTAGGAACCCTGGTTTCAATATGGAACTTGAGAATGAATCAGAAATCCAGCTAGCAAGGAACCTGGGTCTCAGGCCTGAAGCAGGTTTGTGCTGAAAATAGACACGCTGCACCAGGATGGGGTCTGTGGCTAAAAGAAACCGTGTCAAATTTTGTCCACCCGTATCTTGTCTGCACTTGATGAGAATATTATGTTTTGGTGATGTGAAAATGAGAGCTGGCAGAGTGGAAAACGGATGTGGGTGTAGAATTTACTTTTGGAAATTGTAAGGGATTTTTTCTGAGGTACCTTTAGCAGTCTGGGCGTGGGCCAATGTGACTGACCAAATTAAACAAAAGTACTTTGTTACACAGCTATTCATTTGTTGGATATACATACTGAAAGCATGTTGCTCCTTCAGTTTTCTTTTAAATCTAAAGTTTCCTTTTTTTTTTTTTTTTTTTTTTTTTTTAAGTTTATTTTTGAGAGCCAGAGAGTGAGCAAGGGAGGGCGGGGGTCAGTGGAGGGGGGAGAGCGAGAGAATCAATCCCAAGCAGGCTCCGCACTGACAGTGCAGTGGGGCCCAGACTCACGAGCCATGAGATCATGACCTGTGCCAAAATCAAGAGTTGGGTGCCTAACCAACTGAGCCACCCAGGCACCCCTGAACTTTTATTCTTGTAAAAACAGTAGTACATACTCTCATTGTAGAAGGATTGGGAAATACCTCAAGAGATAAAGATGAAAATTGACTGTAGCTGCATCCCACCAACAATACGTTTTAGTATTTTAAATGTTATTTTAGGTGTATTTTCTTGTGTATATTTCAACAAAATTGGAATTAACACCTGTTCGCTTAAGATATATTGTGATTGTTTTTCCATCATTAAATAGGATCTTTAATTCCTTGAACTGTGAGCTGTAGATTTTGGATTATTATGAAATAATAGTATTCTGAAATATGGAAGAATAACTTATGCTAGCCTTTCATTTGATCTATAAATTGAGGATCCATGAGGTTTTACAACCCAGGTTATTCTACCATAGCACTCATAGCAGTACCCTAACTTTGGTGTTAATATTGTTTGGGTAGGCCTTCTGTTGTTTGAGACTTAAGTGTCATATTTGAAAGAACCTTAAGTGTATATGGTAACCTGTTTTAGATATAAAAAAAATATCAGAAGAAGCTATGTAGGGGCGTGGATATCCGCTGTAGCTTTATTTCTAATGACAAGGGAGTCACGTGCATTTCTCTTACTTGGGGAATAGTTGAGTAAGTTCTGTTGCGTGCATACCATGGGATGATCGAGTACACACAGACCCCTGTTTAAAGGAATGTGTTGGATGTGTCTGTCTGTTGACCTGGGGAAACATCCATAATTTTTATCACTGTTACTATTAAACTGGGAAAAGATCTCTCATGTTGATAAAAGTTGCCAGCCACCATCTATAGTAATGATGTATTAGATTGACGTTTGCTGAGTGTTCACAATGTGTGAAGCATTGTACTAAGTACTATACGTGTGTTATTTAGTTCCCCAATAACTCCCGAAGTTATATTAATCCATTTTAGGAGTGCCTGACTGGCTGTCCGTAGAACAGGAGACTCTTGATCTTGGGGTCATGAGTTCAAGCCCCCTGTTGGGCATAGAGCTTACTTAAAAAATGCATTTTACAGATTCGTAAGACAAGGTGAGAACAGTTGATTAAATTGAATTAATGGATATGATGCACTTACAAGCTAGCCAACACATAGGAAGTCCAATACGACCTTTATTGCTGTTCCTGTCACTTACAACTAAGTAGCTTTAATGGTTTCTGATCACACTGGAAACCAACTATTTAGACCTTGGTTGACGTGTTAGTTTCCTGTTGCAGCTGGATGAGCAATTTTTGCAAATTGCTAGAACCCAGCCTGGTACTAGATACCTGTTCCGTGACTCGGGAAGTTTGCCAGGTTTGTTGGAAAGTGTATTATCGCAATCTTTTAAATAAGCCAGTCAGAGTTTTAAACTGTAGAAATAGCATTTTTGCACTGCTTAGGAACTGTGGTGGGCAGAATAATTGTTCCCCAAAGATGTCCGTGCCCTAATCCCCAGAACCTGTGAATATTTTACCTTATATAGCAAAAAGGACTTTGAAGATGTGGTTAGATAAAGAGTGTTAGGGGCGCCTGATGGCACATGTGACACTTGGTCTCAGGGTGGTGAGTTCAAGCCCCACATTAGGGGTAGAGAATACATTAAAAAAATAGTAATAAAGGGTGTCGGGATGGAGAGATTATCCTGGATTATATAGGTAGTCCCAGTGAAATCACAAGCGTCCTTATAGAGAGGGAGGTAGGAGAGTCGGAGTCAGATTTGAAGACCGAGGAAGAGGCCATGAGCCAAGGGATATTAGTGGCATCAAAAACAAAACAAAAAACCCCCCAAAACCACAAGGAAGTGGGTTCTACCCTAAGGCCTCCAAAAGGAACACGGTCCTGCTGACTGCTTGATGTTGGCCCAGTAGACCTATGCTGGACTTCTGAATTCCAGAACTGTGTGATAATAAGTTTGTATAGTTTCAGGCCACTGAGTTTGTCGAAATTTGTTATGGCGGCAGTAGACAACTATGACGTCAGCCGAAGCAAATGGGTACCAGGTGGCTAATCTCCAGGGTGGTGCGGCGTAGGCCACTGCTGTGTGTATCAGAGCTGTTTCCACAAGGTGGGCGGCATCTACTCTTAGAGTCTAGATGAAAACACTTGCATCATATGGTCCCGCCTCCTTGCTTACCTCTGAAGGCCTTGCCAAAGCTGGGTCTCGAAAGGGCATCTCACCAAGTCTGAGCTCTTGTGCTTGTGCGTGTATGTGTGTGTGTGTGTGTGCGCGCGCTTGCGCATGTGTGTATATTCACATATGTGAACTGTACACACATGTATAATGCATATATGTGAATATAGTGTATTTGTGGAGCACCCGTTAATGACGGAGTAAGAGGTATCCTAGACTGTTGCGATGCTGTCAGACAAGGAAACGAATGTAATGCATTGCAGTTACTTGCAAAGGAGTCATAATGCAATTTAAACAGCTCTAGATTGAATTAGTTCTTAATTTCGGCGTAGACCGGTAAGCCATTTAAACTAAGAAGGATTTTGAAATCTTATTACCTGTAATATTGCACAGTGGTGGATAAAGCATTATATGAAATGAACCCTGTGCAAAATGATACAATAGTATAACCAGCTCTTGCAAACCAGGCTGTTTTTCTCTTTGGCATAGCACTTTGGGAGTGTTTATCGTAATACGGTATTTATTCAGCTGCTAAGGAAAAGATGGTTAATTCTTGGCATCTTCCTCAGGGCTTTTTGAATATAAAGTTTACTCCCAGGAGAGGGTCCTGAGGGCCTCATGTTGGAGAGAGTAGTGATGGACTGGCTGTTGGGAGCTTCACATACCAGTGGCTCCCCGACTGTAGCATGCTTTGGGGTTACCCGGAGGGCTTGTCAAAACGTGATCGCCATGCCCCATAGAGCTTCTGTCTCTAGAGGTCTGGAGTAGGGCCGGAGAATTGGCATTTCTGACAGGTTTCCAGGTGATGCTGCTACTGCTGGTCTGGGGACCCCTGCTTACGTATTTTAATCACCTTGAATATTCAGGCAAGTATGCAAGCTTCCTTCACCACTGCCTTTTATGGATGGTCTCCTCAGTTGAGTGTTGGCACATGCTTGTGCCATTCTTTGGCTGTAGCTCAGTCACCGCTGGTAGGTAGCCTACCCTTAAAGTTCATTGCTCCCCTTCTGCCTCTTGGGCAGCCATTGCTGAAGAATATTTGCCATGGCATAAAACCATAAAGAAAAGATAAATTCTGTGTGGTCTTGGCGTCCTAGGCAGGTGTAAATTGGAGCAAGCTTTCCAAGTTGTAGTCGATGCCTCGGAGCGTCGGTTTTTGTTTTGAATAATACAAGCACAGAGTTTAAAAACTGCATTTGTGTTTTCCTGTTTATGCTTGAGCAGCTAACCTCCTCTGCCCTTAGGTTACAAGAATTAGTCTCACTTTGCGAAGTGAAAGACTGTAGTCGAAATGCCGCGGAGCCCCGGAGGGTGGAGTAAAGGCAGCTGGCTCTCCCCTGGGGTGGGGATCTGGCTGCGGTTGGACCGCCCCTTGTCTTACAGCTTCACCTGAGTCCTCGAAGCTTCCCTCCTTATGGTAGGGATGTGACTTCTGAGCCCCTTGATTTTCCCAGGTCAGCTTTTTGCTGCTGTCGGATGAGAAATACCTACTCATTGGAAGGCCAACTTCTATTCGGAGAACCTAGGTTTTAGGCCCTAGGAAATAGCATGTCTGTTGGATTAAAAATACTGTTAAAAAAAGAGAAGAGAGAGAAGAAAACCAATATGTAAGAAATAAAAACTTGGAAAGAAAAAAGAAGAAAAATACTGTTAAATGATAGAAGTTTCAAAAAAGAATATATTTCTTGTTAATTTCATTTTACAGCTGTGCATTTTCCTGAGGTTAGCTGTGGTTCTTGTTATAGATTAAAGTTCTATATTAGGACCTTAGGAATCAATTCTTTGAACTTGGCCATGGGGGGTGGTGGGGACTGTCACAGCTTGGGCTCCATGTTGCTCTGGAGTCCATCTGAGGAAGCTAGACTGGGTGGGGATGTGAACTCACAACAATTATAGTTTTCAACTCTGTCAGCCAAAAGAATAAAAAGTCAAAACTTCAGGGGTGCCTGGGTGGCTTAGGTTAAACCTTGGACTCTTGGTTTTGGCTCAGGTCATGATCTCATGGTTCTTGAGATCGAGCCCTGCATTGGGCTCTGTGCTGACAGTGCACTCTGCTTGGGATTCTCTGTCTCCCTCTCTCTGCCCCTCCCCTACTCTTGCCAGCGTGCGCGCGCTTGTGTGTGTATGTATGTGTGCACGCGCACATTCTCTCTCAATAAAACTTAAAGTCAAAACGTGAAAGGTAAGTTCAGAATATAAAGTTGGAAACAGGACTAGTGGGAGCCTGGGTGGTTCCATTGGTTAAGTGTCTGACTCTTGATTTTGGCTCAGGTCATGATCTCACGGTTCGTGGGTTTGAGCCCCACATTGGGCTCTGTGCTGACAGCACGGAGCCTGCTTGGGATTCTCTTGTCTCCCTCTTTTTCCCCTCCCCTGCTCTTTCACGCAGGTGCGTGCATGCTGTCTCTCAAAAATAAATAGACATTTTTTACAGAGTTTAAAAGAAAAAAAAATTAAAATAGGACTAGCAAATCAGAGTACTGCTGTTGTGTTAACTGTATACTCCATTGATACTGGAGTCTTCTTTATGTTTCAGTTAAAACCTAGACATGTTTCTGGAAACTATATTATTAAGAGATTTATGGAAGGGGATCAAATAGAAGGAGAAATTAAACCAATGAAGGCCTGGTTGTTCAGTGAATATCATCTCTTTTTCAAAGATTTTATTTTTAAATAATCTACACCCAACGTGGGGTTGGAACTCACAAACCTGAGATCAGAAGTCACTTGCTCTACCTACTTAGGCAGCCATGGGGCCAATAGGGAAACCATTTGAAGAAGAGCAAGTGTTACAGAGCCTGTTGTAGAAACTTACTTTGGATTTTAGAATAGAAATCGACAGTGCTTTAATACAGGAGCAACGAATCCTGAGATCTGTTTGTGAAAACATTGAACTTTGTATTGAGCACAGAGGTGTCCTGTTAGGTTGACTAGGAAAAATCATACAAAGGAAGACAGGAACACGGAGATGTTGTCCTTATTTGATTTTTTTTTTTTTAAGTTTATTTATTTTGAGAGAGAGACGGAGACAGCGTGAGTGGGGGAGGGGCGGGGGCGGGAGGGGGTGGGAGGAATCCTAAGCAGGCTCCTCGCTGCCAGTACGGAGCCCGATGCGGGCGGAACCCCTTGGAAACTCAGATCAAGACCTGAGCCTCAACCAAGAGTCAGAGGCTTAACCGACTGAGTCACTCGGGCACCTGATTTGATTTTTTTTTTAGTGCTGAGAATTTTCAGATTTTGAGGATCATAAAATAATCCTCACAGGACAAGTTTTCCCTCCCTCCTGGGCAGGTTATTTCTCCCCTGTCCTCACCTACTTGGTTTTTAATTAAACTTTTTTATTGATCTGATAATTAACACAAACATTTTGTTAATTTGCCTAAATTTTTGTGAAGTTGAGTGTACTTTTAAACGTATAATAGTATAGTTTTCAAAATACCTATTCATATGCTTTATTTTAAAATTTATTTCTTACCGTTTTTCTGAGTTTAGATCCATTGTTACGTATGCTGCAAATTTAACTTTTTAAGAATGTCTTTTGCCATGGTATTATCTAGTGGTAATCTTGATCTGTTGAAGGACTTAAGGACTTTTTCTTAGTAACATACTGTATGTACTGGTTTTCCTTCACCAGCCTTGGAGTGATTTGGTTGTGATTTAATAACCTTTTCTTGTATTTTGATCATATGATCTAGTACCTTCTGTATGTTTTTATACAGGGTATGCGCCATTGGAGTGTGGACTAGATCGTAAATATCCTCAGCTTCATATGATGCATACCAGACACACTCCTTTTTTTTTGTTTTTCAAGTAGATTCATTTTGAGAGGGAGCATGAGCGAGTAGGGGTGGGCAGAGAGGGAGAGGGAGAGAGAGGATCCCAAGCAGGCTCCACACTGTCAGCACAGAGCCCGATGTGGGGCTTGATTTCGTGAACCATGAGATCGCGGCCTGAGCCAAAATCAAGAGTCAGACACTTAACTCACTGAGCCACCCAGGTGCTCCTCTAAGCACTCTTGATTTTCTCCATATCAGATTATACTGTCGTCATTACTACTTAATGATGGGTAATTGAGAAATCATTTTTGTGGTTGCGGAGTACATTCTTGACTGTTGGCAACAGCTTATGTTCCTAATGATACAGGTTGGTGTGTCGATGTCTATTTGTGTTTTCTTATGGACATTAAACAGTGAGAGAATGTGAGTTGGGTCCATTGGTCACAAGGAAGAAGGTTCTAGGATTAAAACGTGGTCTTGGCTCGCACGAAACTCAGTACACAGATGTTCACAGTGTCGCTACTCTTAATGGCCAAGAAGGAGAACCAACCAGATGTCCGTCGGCTAGTGAATGGACAAACAAAACGGGGTACGTTGTTGCGATGGAATATTTGCAATAAAAAGGAGTGAAGTGCAGGCACACCTCAGACAGAGGCAGCGCAGGTTCTGTTCCAGACCACAGTAAAGTGACCATGGCAGTAAAATGAGTCAGATGAGTTTTTCGGCTCCTCAGTGCACATGAAAGTTCTCTTTACACCATCCTATGGTCTAGTCAGTGTGCAATAACCATGTATATATTTTAGGTAAAAAAATACTTCATCGCGGGGCACCTGGGAGGCCCAGGCAGTGAGGAGGCCAGTTGGTTCAGAGTCTGACTCTTGATTTCAGCTCAGTTACGATCTCACAGTTTGTGCGTTTGAGACCCGCATCGGGTTCCACGCTGAGAGCGCAGAGCCTGCTTGGGATTCTTTCTCTCTCTGCCCCTCTCCTGCTCTCTCGCTTTCTTTCTTTCCCTTTCAAAATAAATAAACTTCAAAAAAAATGCTTTATTGATTGCTAAACAGTGGGTTACAGTGACAGTTCACCATAACAAACACAATAATGATGAAAAAGTCTGCAATACTGTGAATTACACAAATTGAAATACTGAGAGTGACAAAATGTGACAGATACAGCGTGAGGACTCTTAGTGACGTGCTGTTGGAAGGGTGGTGCCGATCGACCTGCTTGATGCACGTGGTCACCAGCCTCCAGTTGTAAAAACCGTGGCATCTGCCAAGGGGGATGCAGCAGAGCGCAGTGAAAGGATGTCTGCCCGTTGTCCTGCTGTGACACGCGTGAGCGCTGAAAGCATGCGCACTGAAGGAAGCCGGTGAATCACATACCGTGTGACTGTTTATGTCCGGTGTGAGCCAGGCAAGTCCCTGGAGACAGAAAACAGAGTGATGAGTGGTTGCCAGGGGCGGAGTGGGTGAGGGTGGGAAGTGCCTGCGGAGGGGTGCAGTTTCCTTTTCGGGGTGATGAGAATGCCCCATGGTTGGTAGTGGTGATGGTTTCACAATTCTGAATATGCTAAGCACGAGTCAGGTTTTAAAAGGATGAATTTTATGGTATGTGAATTGTATCTCAGTAAAGCCGTGGTAAAACACTGGTCTTGGATTATGCGTGTGTGTATAATAAAATTTTAATGTGAGAGTCTAGCACGTGAAAATAAACCGTCAGAGAAGCTCTTCATCCTTCTGTCATAGTGTACGAAGGGAAGGATGATGTGGTTTGGGGGAAAGAAAGATCAACCTGAATGGTTTCTCTAGTTGAGAGGCCATTGAAGTTTTATGTTAAACAGCGATGTTGTTTGTGTGGACTGTCGGTGATACACAGTTTCTTTAAATTCAACAATTTGTTCAAAATAGGTCAGTCTTATGAAATTCGGATGCTGGATAATCGGAAAATGGGAGATATGCCCGAGATTACTGGAAAATTGGTAAAGGTAAGGATGATCCATTTTGATTCCTAACAGGTATTGTTTGCAGTGACTGAAAAAAGTAGCAGGTTTGCCGTAGAAGGTTTAGGTTTTTTTTGCACGAGAGTCGTTCTTTTAAAATCATTTAATTTCACTTTAAGAAGTAATGGCTATACTGCAACTCTTGACGTTTTGAACTATATTTTGTGTCCTTGTCTATAAAACAGAAATGATAGCAGTTACTGGGTTAAGTAAATGTGAAAGCCCTTTGGACACTAAGGCAGCACAGTTGCAGCCGTGGGGGAGAAACCCACCACCACAACAGAGACTTTTAAGTTTTTCCTGTAAAAGTAAAAGAATAATGTGGGGGGAATGTTAAGTGTTCATGTGACACTTTTAAAGCCCTTTTATTTCACCTCTAAAAATCTCTCTGAAGACTGGAAATCTCTGTGCACCCTGTGTCCACGCTGAGACGTATCTGAATGAGGGCGGTCATTCCAAGTGTAGGAGGCACAACCATCGGCTGGCTAGTCCGTTCCTTTTAGGATAGATCTTCGGGACCGTCCTGCTCCCTCCAGTGTCCTGCAGGGTATCCTCTAGCCTCTGCCTGTCACACAGAGTGCTGTAGTATAGATTCGGTGGCATGACGGGGCAGGACTTCTGGAAGAAGCTTGAGGGAAGGCAGAGCTTCAGGGTGGCTAAGTGTCAGCGTGAGAGAAGCAGACCTTTGTTCTCTTGACGCTTCCGTCTTCCCAGAGAGGCACCCGGGGGCCTGGGCACTGCTGGGCTCTCGGTATGGAGAGGCGTTCCGTGGAAAGACTCCCCTCTGTGGGTCTGCCTTTTTAGAGGGTGAGCGCGGGAAAGGCAGCTTGGGCCCATCTGGGAGAGCCGGAGCATCTTTGGGATGTTTTAGTGCTTCCTCCGTTCCTGGGAGGCAGGAAGACCCCAATCCTTTGGGAGGTTGGAGGAAAGATGGGGGTCTGCTCCCCACTGATCGTTGTCTTGCCAGCTTGGAGGGAGCTCCCAGACTTCCGACTCCCAGGGCTCCCATCTTCCCCGGACCAGAGGGAGACCGCTTGTTTCCCATTCTCACATTCACCAGTTTGCACTTTGAGTCTGTCGGGTCTGTGCTTGGTCAGTGGGTTTGGTCCTTTCCCCGGAGGGTGAGTCAGGTCAGATTAACAGCTCTCATTTTCTAGTGTGTAGGAAGCTTCGAGATGTCAGAGATTCTCTCGGGATGCCCTAGTCCTACCAGGCTGGCTTGTTGTCAGGCCACCGGGTGCCCTGGTTCACCTGCAGGCAAATCTGCCAATTGTATTTGTGAAAATGCCACCAGGAGTATATATTTTAAGGGAAGATGTGGGTGAATTCTTCTGTCACTGTGAAAGTTACATTGGATGACTGTGAGAAGCCGCTTTAAAAAAAATCGATGTGGAAGTGTTGACAAGTTGCTTAAATTGTAGACTCCTGTACAAAATGAAGTGAGGCATTATGTGCCTGGTATTGAGGTCCTGAAAACTGGACCTAAAAATGGTAGGCGTTAATAGAAAGCTACTTATATGGTAAAATTTAAGCATAACAGAGGTAGAGTGGTGCGATGACGCATCCACGTGTGTTTATCACGTGGTTTATGATAAACACACGTGTATCCTGGGTGCCTGTGATAAGCTACTTGAGAATACCAGTCAGGTTAACTTGGAATGGCAGGGTTAATTAAGTTGTTGCTTCATTGCTTTAAGTTCTGCCTCTTGGATTTAGTTCCAAATTAAAATATGTAAAAACATCTAATTTACAAGATTCATGCCAGTTAAGAAATTAAGGCAAGAACAACTCTTCATTATGAGGTAAGTGAACTGTTGACAGTAGAGAAACCGTCTCCCTCTAAGTGCAAAGTGGGTGTTTTGCTGTCATTAAACAAGCATGTTCTTCCTCGACAAGGGCACTTATTTTGAAAGCATCAGTTTTCCTAAACAGTTAGCTTACAGAGTGGAAAGGTTAAGTTTTAAAAGGTCTTGGGGCGCCTGGGTGGCTCAGTCGGTTAAGCGTCTGACTTTGGCTCAGGTCAGGATCTCGCTGCTTGTGAGTTCGAGCCCCACGTCGGGCTCTGTGCTGACAGCTCAGAGCCTGGAGCCCGTTTCGGATTCTGTGTCTCCCTCTCTGTCTCTGCCCCTTCCCCGCTCGTCCTCTCCCTCCTTCCCTCTCTCTCTCTCTCTCTCTCTCAAAAATAAACATTAAAAACATTTTTTAAGGTTTTCAATCAGTTTCATCTTCCACATGATAAGCCACATGTCTGATATTTGGTGGCGGTGCCAGAATACATTAAGTTAGAGCCCGAGAGCTTGCCTGGACTCAGAGCAACAGTCTGCTCCTGCCAGAGGACTGACTGCAGGGTGAATTTCTTAAGAATCTCACCCTTTTTTTTATCTGCAATATATATCCCAGAAGTACTGTGCAGCAATCTGGTGTCTAATTTCCTGACTCCACGATCTTTGAGTCTGCTGTGGTGGGGGCATCTTAGGGAACAAACGCCGGGTCGGCAGAGGTGCTTTGGAACTTGACCGTGCTCACTAAGTAGCCTCGGTGATGTGCTCGCTTTGCTCGTTCTTGCTGTTAGGGCCCCTTTCCCCTGCTGGCTCTCTTGGTGTTTGACTTGCTTTTCCCCTTCCAAATTCACGTAAGTTTTTTTTTAATAGGCTGCCACTTCTTAACTCTGGTTCTCTTTTAATATTCTTTACTGTGCCATCTTGGTCTGGCCTACTAGAATGAGGTTTAGTCAAGCTCTTAAATCTAATACCGATATTCTCATACTATTTTCATCTGAATTTGTGGATTCGATCTGGTTCTCACTAAATACGAAAGAATCAAAATCATGACATTTCTGTGCTGCACCTTATTCTGAGTTCGGCTTGTTGGGCAACGTGACCCAAGGCCCCCGCCAGCCCGTGCACCTTCCCCGTGAGGTCTTCGCTGCCCTCGGGCGGTGGTGTCACGTGGGTGCTGGTGGACCGCCCCGGGCAGGCCCCGCAGACGTGGGTGCAGGTGGCAAGGCGGGTGGCACGAACCAGAGCTGTGACTGTGCCTTTATAGATTTCCACTTTGGTCCCAGTGACTGTTTTGGCCTCTTTGTAAACTACAGTTGACCCTTGAACAACAAGGGTTCGAACTGCGCGGGTCCACTTAGGAGCAGATTTTTTCAATATACACAGCATAGTACTGTGAATGTATTTTCTCTTACGATTTTTTAGTATAAGTTTGTTTTCTCTAGCTTACTTTATTGTAAGAATGCACAAGATGTGTGTTACTCAGCTGTCGATGTTACCGGTAAACTGGTAAACCGTCGGCTATCAAATAGTTGTTTTGGGGGAGTCCAAAGTTACACGTGGATTTTCTACTGTGGGAGGGTTCAGCGCCTCCAACCCCCGTGCTGTCGAGGGTCAACTGTATTTCACGTTAAAATACTGCTGCTTTTTAATAGTTTCCTTCAAAATATTTCTCCATTCTGCCACATTTTGGGCAGTACCCTGGTGGGTAGGGAAGGCAAGGCACTAAAGTAGTATTTATATGTGTTGCTAACAGATTATTTCCTAGTCAAACAAGAGCGTAGACTGGAAACATGATGATCTTACTGCATCATGAGAAAGTTGCTTATAAATGCGTCAGAAACACTAGTATCTGAAGACATTGCATGACCTGTTTTGTTTCTGGAACCAAACAATCATTGGCACCTGAAACGTGTGGGAAGTGAAGGAGGGATGGGTGGAGAGCAGAGAACTGGCCTCAAGTGTGTGGAGTAAAGTCTTCCCTGGGAACCGGAGTGTTTGGATGAAGTTTGCCTGTGGGCGGAACTTCCCCCCCCCCCCCCCCCCCCCCCCCCCCCCGCTGCTTACCTCAGATAACCTCTTGCACGTAAATAGTAGAGAATGACTTTAGCATATATGTTCTTTTCTTGGTGGGTGTGGGCACATGCTCCCACCTGTCCCTTGACTATCTTTTTTTAGTTTTTCATTTTATTGAAGTATAATTAACATGCAGTGTTATATTAGTTTCAGTTGTAAGGTACAGCGATTCAGCATTTCTATATATTACTCAGTACTTGTCTTTGACTATCTGTAAAAAAAAAAAAAAAACCCTCAGTTTTTAACTATTATTTTAAATAGTTTTGCCGTTGTGCCCGGGTTTCTGTCTGCTTATACTGCCCTTTCATTTTTGTAATCTGATGTTTTCTTCATAGAAGTCAAATTCTTGCTCTCTGATTTTATGGACGTGTACCTTAATTTTGAGTTGCGATGTCAACTTTTTAAATAAAAATTTTACCTAAGTGATCATTTTATTTGTGCTTTTTATTTCTGAGTTGTAATTCTTTTTGCACCGAATAATTATACCCGTAATCCACATATTCCAAGAACAAAGCAGTTCACTTAGAAAATGTTGAAAGCAGAATTTTCCTTGCATGCTCGTCTATTATAGGTTAATGCATAAGAAGTGAAAACACTTCTGCATTTTAGCTGGAATAGTTTAAAAGTGCTCATTTTCCCCACTTACTCCATAGAGCATCATAAGAGTTGTATTCCATGACAGACGGCTGCAGTACACGGAGCATCAGCAACTCGAAGGCTGGAAGTGGAATCGCCCTGGAGACAGACTTCTCGATTTAGGTACGAGTGGCTGTCAGAAGACTCTGGAGAGACGGCGGTTGGTCAGCCGTGCCTGTCACTGTGTTGGCAGCATGTTTAACTGTGAGGAGAGAGTTTTGGTGTTAGTGGGTCCTGTGTGCCCTGAGTTGTTCTGTACTTAGAAATGAAGTGGGTTTTTTTTTGGTGCTAAAAGAAACCGAGTCAGGAATTTTGAGTTCGAAACCATTTATTTAGTTCTCGATTGGCACATCCATCGTGCGTTGAATGAAGTGAAATAGAAACCATGGTGGGAGAAAGTCTCGTGCACGTTGGGCGGGCTTGGGTGTTAGTGTGGTTGACCATGGGAACGTTGAAGGAAAAGGTTCAGCGTGGAGGTGTAGAATGATTTCATTTGCACATAATGATATTAAGTTGTAAGCTTTTCAGTTATTTGTAGTAGATGAGTTTCTGTGTAACTTCTTCTTAAAATACAGATATTCCAATGTCTGTGGGAATAATTGACACCAGGACAAATCCAAGCCAGTTAAATGCGGTTGAATTTCTGTGGGACCCTGCAAAGCGCACGTCTGCTTTCATTCAGGTTTGGAGTTTTACCTTATTAGAAGTCCACCAGCCTGGTCATCTGAAGGACCATGGATGAGCTTGAATTCTTGACACACAATGTTCTCTTCTTTAAATGCTTGTTTGTAAACTGTCTTATAATGTCTTCTGTATGTGTATATTTTTCAACCTACGTACACATAACTGTATACGTGTGTGTATAAAGTGAAGTTGGGGTTATCCTACTAAATCCGTCATTTATAGACTAACCTATTACTCAAACTACTTTTACCATTGGTAATAACACTAATCAAAACTTCTAATTAAAACTTCTATTTCTCGTAAGATGTATTTCTCTTGAACAAAAGCTCCTGGGTTTTTTTAAATTTATTTTTTAATTTACATCCAAGTTAGCATATAGTACAACAATGATTTCAAGAGTAGATTCCTTAATGCCCCTTACCCATTTGGCCCATCCCCCCTTCCACAACCCCTCCAGCAGCCCTCAGTTTGTTGTCTATATTCAAGAGTCTTATGTTTTGTCTCCCTCCCTGTTTTTATATTATTTTTGCTCCCTTCCCTTATGTTTGTTCATCTGTTTTGTATCTTAAAGTCCTCATATGAGTGAAGTCATAGGATTTTTGTCTTTCTCTGACTAATTTCACTTAGCATAATACCCTCCAGTTCCATCCACATAGTTGCAAATGGCAAGATTTCGTTCTTTTTGATTGCCGAGTAATACTCCATTGTATGTATATACCACATCTTCTTTATCCATTCATCCATCGATGGACATTTGGGCTCTTTCCATACTTTGGCTATTGTTGATACTGCTGCTGTAAACATTGGGATGCATGTGCCCCTTCGAAACAAAAGGTGGTTTGTTTTTTTTTAAGGTTATTTTTATTTATTTTGATACAGAAATAGAGAGCAAGCGGGGGGAGGGGCAGAGAGAGAGGGAGACAGAATCCCAGGCAGGCTCTGCACTGTCAGCACAGAGCCCAACTAGGGACTCAGACTCATAAATCACGACACAATGACCTGAACCAAAACCAGGAATCGGACGCTTAACCAACTGAGCCACCCAGGCACCCCCCAAAAGCTGCTGTTTTTAAAAGTGTAGGATTAGGGCACCTGGCTGGCTCAGCCCATAGAGCATGTGACTCTTGATTTTGGGATTGTAAGTTCGAGCCCCACGTTGGGCATAGAGTTTACTTAAAAAAATAAAAAAAAAATAAAGGGTGAGATTGAAAAAAGTGTACAGCTCAAGATTCCTTCTGCCATTATTTAAAGACATTCTAATATTGAAAATGTCAAACCCCCACCAAAGTGAGAGAAGAAGAATAATGAGTCCTCAGTGTATCCACCACCTGGCTTCAACAGTTACTAGTCGTTTCCCTGGTTTTTGTTGTTGATGGAGTACTTTAGAGCAACTCCCAGGCATTTCATTTCACCCTAAGTACCCAGTTTGTATCCCTAAGAGATGAGTTTTTTAAAAACATAAATATAATATGTGTAAAATATACTTAGTAGTAATTTTTATACCCTCTATGTTCAAATTTGTGTATGGTGTTATTAAAACTACTGAGTTAGGTAATCTTCATGCAGAAAGGGAAATTGCTTAATTGCTGATGAGCCTAAGTAGGCTCTCATTTGTGTGAACTGTAAAGAATCTTTAGCATTTTGTGTTTTTGTGGCCTACCAAATAGTATCTCCCATCAACTAATAATCACTAGGGACATGGTTCCTATTAGCTGACCTTGTACTGGTATTGGAAGAGGAACAGAAGTGGTGGGAGATGAGCGTTGTCCTCAGTGCACTTTGAAGGCTGACAGAGGAGTTAGATCACACAGGCAGGGTGAGTAGTGGGCTCTGGGGAAGGTGGCCACTGCCCAGGTGGTCGGTCTCACAGTTGGCGTATGTAGGCCCGGCAGTAAGGGGACGGGCTGGCTAGACAGGGTGGCGACGGGAGAGGGCGGACAAACAGAAGCTCTCGACGGTGAGGTGTCCGTTGCCGTGGACTGAGCCGTGTGCGAGGCCGAGGACCCTGCGTCTGAGAGCATCATTCAGTCCAGAGTGGAGGTAGGAGAGTACCCGCGATTGGAACAAGTCCTGCATTAAAGGACAGGAGGCGTTGGACTGGGGAAAGTCCAGAAAGGCCCAGTTGGATTCGTGAGAGGAGAGCCGTACAGAGAAATTCATGACGGGCATCCGGCTAATATGCGGGGGTTGGTTTGAAAAGATCTTGAGTTTATGGCTGTGGCAGGACGTCCAAGAAGGAGTAAACTAGAAGGGGACTCCGTAGACGGTTCTTTGAGTCCCTTTCAGCTTGAGTTGTTTTCCAGGTGCACTGCATCAGCACAGAATTTACTCCACGGAAGCACGGAGGCGAGAAGGGAGTGCCTTTCAGGATCCAGGTCGACACCTTTAAGCAGAATGAAAATGGAGAATACACGGATCATCTACACTCAGCTAGCTGCCAAATCAAAGTGTTTAAGGTAAGAGAGAGAAAGTAGGCTTTTAGTGATAACTAAGGCTCGGTGTTGCTTGTAGATGTTCCGTCTTCAGCCTGCTGGACGAAACCCTCTGCCTTGTGTTTAAGCCTAAAGGTGCAGACAGGAAACAAAAAACGGACCGAGAGAAGATGGAGAAGAGGACCGCTCACGAGAAGGAAAAGTACCAGCCGTCCTACGACACCACCATCCTCACGGAGGTAACGGCCGCCCAGCAGCGCTCCGGTTTCTGAAGAGAAACACGCAGCAGTCTGCCCAGCAGCACTCTGAGGAGGGGTTTCGCTACAGAGGGTTGGGAAGATCGGGCGGTGGGTTGACATAACGTTCTCTGTGAAATTTGTGGGGAAGGTGTTTTATTTAAATTGGGGGATGTTAATAGATTAGTTTCCTGGGTGGGGTCCGGAATGAAGATGCTGAAATCCCAATCAGGTCTCAGAAACAGACCTTACAAACCTTGAGAGTTGTCAAGAGATTAAGTCGGGGCCTAGAATGTCTGATTTTTGTCACTGCTGGGGTTTTGCATTTTCTTTAACTTTGAATCCTGCTAGTCATACATTTGTTTAATTGGACTGCAGAGACATAAAACAGGGTATTAGATCTTTCTTTGTATAATGAAAAGACATTGATCCCAATCTTTGGTGTTTGTCCAGATGAGGCTTGAGCCTATAATTGAAGATGCAGTTGAACATGAGCAGAAAAAGTCCAGCAAGCGGACTTTGCCAGCAGACTACGGTGATTCTCTGGCAAAGCGAGGCAGTGTAAGGGACTTCTTCTCTTCTCATTGTGCAGGAAACCTTGTGCAGTGTTAGATATAGGATCAACTTCCACCGAAAAGTAAAGCCAAATTTGTTTTTGATGTCCTTGTCTTGATTTAATTTGCTTTTGTTTAGACTTCCTGCTTTCTGTTTGTTCCTCACTGAGGAAAATTTCCTAAATCTAACACTTTAAAACAAAGTTGACCATAGTGGGTGGTTTTGGAAGGAAAAACGACACTCAGAAATGTGTTCCCTCCCTTCCTCCTTCCCTTCCTTCCTCCCTCCCTCCCTATCTCTCCTTTGCACACACACTTCCTTCAAGAGCATTGAAATTAATTGAAAATACTTTCTTTAGTAAAAGAGTTGATCATTTTTGTGTAATTAAAAAAGGTTTTGCTTTCTCATGTGTATAACTGATAAGAAAATGCAATGGATATCTAGAGAAATGGTGGCAGCAAGCTTGACATTAACAGGCAATACTTTGTGTCACATTTCCCTGCATGTAGTATAAGAATGTGTGTCTGTCTGTGCTTT
Organism: Felis catus; assembly: GCF_018350175.1. Classification (NCBI taxonomy): domain Eukaryota; kingdom Metazoa; phylum Chordata; class Mammalia; order Carnivora; family Felidae; genus Felis; species Felis catus. Next base: position 156,653,588 of record NC_058376.1, on the reverse strand, counting down.
TAAAAGCCTGTTTGGCAGCACTGGTAGAAAAAAGTCTTCGCATCAGTGTTTCCTCTTGGCTCCTGCATTGTGACTTTGTGCTTCGGGCCAGAACAGCGAGTGCATCTTGCTCCACTGAGACCTGGTTCTCCCAACATGCAGTCGAGGGTTTTGGCTTTGTCACCTTAAGTACAGCATGTCTTTATTTGACGACACAGCTCTTCATCTAACAGTCCACAAAGCATTCTCTTGTTACTTAAACTTAGATCACCAGGTACCCGCGGTAAATGTGAACACAGAGCATTCAATAATTTTTAAAAGTAACTGTCATCATCTGTATTCATGGCTACTCGACTCATCATGGCAGTGTTTGTAAAATCGAGGTGCCAGACATGACGTTTTCACTCTTAACACGTGTATATGTAATTCTCTGTAGAATATGAAAGTCACAGGCCTTATCACAGGACCCTCATTTCCAGATTAAAGCATTGAGTGAAAATATTTCAAGTGCTTCTTTGTGCAGTAAAACAGAAAAGTGGATGTCTGGATAGGGAGCGCACATAATGCGTTTTCTTTAACTGGGCTTTTCTGATTTGGATCAAAGCTTGTGTGGACAACTATATGCTCCCTCCCCAGGGTCCCCTGGGCCCCCTTCAGTTTTATATTTTTCAATCTTCTTTGCATTTCCCAGCAGAAGACTCACAAATCGTTCTTAGTAAACTTTTCTGGGGAGATCCTGGTAACTCAAGTCGCTTTTCCTTTCTTGTTAGAAACTATTTAATTAAAAGGAATGCGTTCTGATAACTCGTAAATTGAGGAAATCTATTCTCGTCCGGAGCTAATCTGGAGGTGGTAGAATTGTTGGTAAATTATTAATGACTCTTAAGTCTAAAGTATGCAAAACGTCAGCAGTTCACTGGCCTGGGATTTCACATCTTCCTAGAGCGTGTTGCTTGCTGCCCTGGGCTGTATTTAGTTTGGTTAAGATACTCGTAGGGGGTGGCGAGAGCTCCTCTTTGAAACCTGTTGAAGAAAAAGTAAGGTACAGATTAGTCCCTCTAAAAAAGTCCACAGCATTTCGTATATTTGTGCGAGTACCTACAAAGGCACGCCAGCATTTCTTACAGTTCTTGGGTAGTTACACTTGGCCTTCGTTAGGAAAGCACGTCAGGCTCACCTGTTACCAGGTGCTGTTTGAAACGGTCCCACGCTGAATAGAGGCCCTACTGTTGGCTCTGGCCAGCTGCTGCACGACAACCCCTTTAATGTGTCTGTTGGTCTTTGTCCCTGAGCTGTACTTTACTGGCTCAGATCAGGCTGCCAATGTCTACGGTCTAAAACGGGCCGGCATTTTCCAGTCTACCTGGGGAGGGACTTTGTTCACGGTGCACTGAAACCGTGCCCACACCAGTCCAAGCCGGGTATTGCTGGAGCCATAATGAATCACAGACTTTCCTCAGGAACGTGGGCACTGCACCGTTGCTTATTTTTTTTATTTGTTTGTTTAAATTTTTTTTTAATGTTTATTTTTGAGAGAGGATGGGGGAGGGGCAGAGAGAGAGGGAGACACAGACTCTGAAGCAACCTCCCGGCTCTGAGCTGTCAGCACAGAGCCCGATGCGGGGCTAGAACTCTCGAACCGTAAGATCATGATCTGAGCCGAAGTGGGATGCTTAACCAACTGAGCCACCCAGGTGCCCACTTTCTTTTATTTTTTATTTATTTTTTATTTTAAAGATTTTCATTTTTGAGTAGTCTCTCCCCCCAACGTGGGGTACTGAGATCAAGAGTCGTATCCTCTCATGACTGAGGCAGCGAGGTGTCCCCCACCCCCCATTGCTTAAAGACAGGGAAGCACGACAGGGTAGAAGAAACATTGCGAAAATCTTCGTGGGGACGCCCTTCCCCTCTCCAGTTGAGACTGCAAGGGAAACCTATAAAATGGAGAGCGGGCCTTGGTGTTTCATTCAGCCTGGCCATTTAAGAACTTGGCACCCATCATTTTCTTAGAAGCCGAGGCCTCCCAACAGGACCAGTTTTCACTGGTTTCCTGGTGTTCAGTGAGTCAAGCCTCATATTTATTGGGCAGGTTTTAGAAGTGAGCTGTTAGCATCCCTGCTTTTCTACTGGTGAAGGAATCTCGTTGTGTAAAAGTGAAGTAGGTGTGTTTATGGAGGTTTCATAAATTTGGTGTCCCTGCCGTATTACTGTGCCGTGTTAACTTGGAGCTTTTGATGGCTTCATTTCCTCAGACAGCTGGCAGTGATGAACAGATCTGGGGAGACTTAGTACTAAAAGGTTTACCTTATTTAGATGTGCATGTTATGCGACATGGTCATAGTTTTTATGGTGTAGCAAGGGAACCGTCTTCCAGGTAGTGGAGAGGACCGTGAACATGTGACACCTGGAACTTGCTAGATCTGCCAGTTGGGCTCCTCAGACTGCAAGATGAGGCGGTGTTACTTTGTGAGATGGAAAGAGAAACGACCTAGTTGCAGGGGAGGGGGCACTGATGCGTAAAAGGCCACTTACAGTGAAATTGGTGTGCGTGCGGTAAGTTCAGTGGTGCTGTCTGGGCAGATGAGATTTCTTTTTGAAAGTTGGTAGTAGTTGGAACACTCTGGTCAATTTTCCCATTTTTGAGGGGACACATAATGGGTGGTCGATTTAAGATACAACTATGACATTGCTTTTTGAAGTGTATCCTGCCGAATTTAAATACCATAGCAATTTAACACCCAACTGTTGTTCATTTAAAAAGTTCATGATGGGGCCACCTGGCTGGCTCAGTCGGTGAAGCGTCCGACTTTGGCTCAGGTCACGATCTCATGGTTCGTGGGTTCGAGCCCCATTTTGGGCTCTGTGCTGACAGCTCAGAGCCTGCAGCCTGCTTTGGATCCTGTGTCTCCCTCTCTTTCTGCCCCTCCCCCACTCGCTTTCTCTCTCCCTCTCCCTCTCCGTCTCTCTCTCAAAAATAAGTAAATGTTACATAAAAAGTTCATGATGGAGCTCTGTAGTTATGCCTGAAATTTTATCCCATTCTCCCTCCTTGATCTGTTTTCTCTTCCACTCGCCATAAATAATTCCATGTCAATACGACAGACTCTTACGCCTGAAAATCTTTTAACCATCACCCTAATTACTTCTTTATGACAGACTTATTCAAACTGAAATTTAATATTTTCTCTGACCATAAGGCTCTTAAGTCTGTTGAGAAATGTTTTTGAAAGTAAACTCTACACCCAATGTGGGGCTTGAACTCACATCCCAGAGATCAAGAGTTGTGTGCTCTCCTGACTGAGCCAGCCAGCTACTTATTGTTGGGACCAGTTTATCAAAACAACAAATTATACAATTATTAATAAACAGTTAAATGTAAAAATAGAAATGTTATTGGAAATGCCTGTTGAAGGATGAGACAGGGTGGAATGCAGTCACATTCTACATTTGTCTTTTTTTTTTTTTTTTTTTTGTAGAGAAAAGAAACTTTGTTTAGACGTGCTTACTTTTCTTTGAGTGGTGTCATTCAGGTCTTGCAATTCCTTTTGAGTCATTTGCCCCAAATCCCAGTGACCTATTTTTTATGATCTGGTCGATTACTTGAGTAGGTGTCAGCTGACGCTAGGTATTCCTGAAGTGTTGGAAGGCAAGGAGTTGAAAACTACCCGACATATACAGAAGCATTGTTTTAGAGTCATGTACTTTCTGATTTATCCCAATATCTTTGGTCTTTTGCTTTGTTTGGGGGAGGGTCTTCTGTCCCCTGGCCGTGGTGAGACATGATGGCTTTTTTGTGTAAAACCTGAGAAGGGTGATTGCGAAGCGGGCCTGGCAACCGAGGGCGTCCTCCCACGGACTCATTCTGGGGACTCTGTCAGGGAGTGAGGTGGACTCCTGCTCAGGTTTGAAGCTCCTCCTTGGTTGCCCTGACCTGCTCAGCACGCTTTTGACTTAGCTTTTCCACTTCTCCTAATTGTAATGGCGCGTGTCTGTGTCTTTGCTCTGTCTGTGGTCAGAATGGTGCTAGGCTGAAAGCTGTCCTAGTTCACCATGCCCCTTTCAGAAGAGAGAAGCCAGAAGCGTGTGTAGACATGTGCAGACCGGTAGAGAGACGTAGGCAGCACCGTGCACAGTTGATGGGCTTCGATGCTAGGCGGGCCTTGCCTTGCTTCGCTGGGGACTGGTAACCTTAAAGGAATCCGGGAGGCGAGTGGGTACTGGTGAGGGTGCTGCTTGGGCAGGAGAGCAGAGGAGCAGTAGGGGGACAGAGCCACTGTCCTGGTCACCATACGTGTCGGATGCTTACGAACCGTCCTTGCCTCTGCAGTTCCTAAACCTTGATAGGTGCCTGTGAGACCCTTGCTACAGAGGAAGGGGAGGGGTCTTGAAAGCCGGCTGTGCATAAGTGTACATTTCGAATGCCTGCATCGTTTTCGCTGCTGTCCTCACTTCAGGCCTTCCCTGTGATGAGTCCGTGCATAGACGCAGGTGGCGCGTAAAGGCCACGCGGCAGTAAATTTGATGTTTCTGTGAGGTTCCTTGATGAGTGTCAAGTGTCTTGTGTTTTATGACCTTGCATTTGGCCAGACTAGAGAGTGACTTGCAGAAATACTTCTTCATACACTTCTAAAAGCAGCTCGCTAATTTATTTCTGTTTCTGTCCTTAGTGCTCTCCGTGGCCCGATACCCCCACAGCCTACGTGAATAGCAGCCCTTCCACAGCGCCCGCCTTCACCTCCCCACAGCAGGGCACGTGCAGCGTCCCAGACAGGTACTGCTTCGTGCCGGCGTGCGCCCGGGGCGGCCCGGGCCGTGCCCCCTCGCGTCCCCTCCTTGGTTGACGGCGTCTGCTCGTTGACACGGATCTGAAGTCTTTAGTGGTGGGGTCCGGCCGCCTCGGTTTGAGAGGAAAGTCGTCTCTTCCTTGCCTGCTGGCCTTCCTGTTCTCAGCCCTGGTGCCTCACACGTTGACAACTGCGGAAGTTGTAGGAAAGGGGGCGTTTTCCAGATACATCCTAGGTGAGAGAGAAGGAACATTAGTGGAGTCCTGGAGAGAGAAGGACAGTGAGTCACCGCGGTGGAACGGGCTTGCGGGTGTTGAGATTGCCTTTCTCAGGACGTTCGTTGGTCCTGAATCGCACCGCATCAGGGCTGTTTTCTGCCCTGTTCCTTTGCCCTCCTGCTACACGCACCGCGTTTATTGGTGAGTCTTTGAACTTGAAGAGCTTTCCGTCTCTAAAGCCTTCCTGTGGTTTTAGACCCGGAGACGGTGGACGCGTTCCATGTTCCTCTCGGTTGGGATGGCACCTGAGACCCCGGGGCCTGTGCGTGGGGGTGCCGCAGGCGCCCTCTGCCGAAGAGCTCATGCCGGCGGGTCACATCGGAGGTCCCCTGTTGCTGGAAGCTTCTCGCTGGGAAGGAAAGTTAGAGGAGACTGCCGAGGGAGAGGTTATCTTCCTTCCGCCCTGGCTGCCCCGACGCGGTCCGTCACGGTCCACCCTGGCCGCCGTGAAGGGAACGCCAGCCCCCGGGGCCTTAGAGACGGTGCAAGCTCGTCTCCCGCGGTCGTGGAGCTGGGAGCGTGGGGTCGGGTGGCTCCGGCGGGGGCCCTCCGCCATGGCGGCCGCCGTGTCCTCACGCCATGGAGCGGACGCCCGTGGGACCTCGCCTTCCTGGTCCCTGCCCCACAGCCCCGCCTCCTTGTGCGGTCATGCAGGGAGTGGGGCGTGGGGATCAACATCCGCATTTTGAGGGAACACAGGGACCCGGTCTGCGACAGGGTCCGATGAGAAGACAAGCAGAGGAGTAGACTGGTGGGCAGCTCAGCTCGTAGATGTTTGCGCTGTAAGAGGAGGAACGTCGGGGAGACGAGGGACTGGTGTGTCCCCATGTGGGGGCCCTTCTGCTGTCACAGCCCGGTCCCGAGTCCTCTTGGGTGGCGTGACGGTCATGACTTCGGGGGCGGGTTGTGGGCTCCCGCACCGTCCGGGAGCCGTCCCCATCCCAGTGGGTCCAGAAGGACAGTCACCAGTCAGTGTCAGAACTGAAGTGATTGAAGGACAGATGCTAAGAAAGGAGGCAGAGCACAGGACCAGGAAGGCGCCACCCTCTCTGTGGAGTTGCCTTTGTTTTCATTTTCCCTTAGGAACCCGAGGACAGCGGCACCCGTTTGTTCCTTCCGCTGCCTTGAATGTCCCCGTCTTTAATGATGGGTAAATGTGTTAATTAAGGGACACTTTCCGTGTTGGCTTAGGATCATTATACCCTTTCTTGTAGCTCCTTAGTAAAGTGTGTGTGTTTTGCAGTTAATTTCAAATTGTTCATCTTGGATTCTCATATTTTTTTCCTCACTAAAATGAATGCGTAGCCTTCATTTTCTTGAAGCCCTTGGAGATAATGTTTCATAAAACTGGAAGTTCTTACTAGAACTGCTGGAGAAGGAGGAGGCGCAAATTAAACAGCCTCCTGGCTTAATTTCATCGTCCTGTTCACTCCCTGACCGGTGGTGCCAACATTGTTAATTTGCAGATTTATATGCTCTGTCCCACAGTGTTAGGGTGAATTCACCTTTTAACATCTTGATTTAAATATATGTGTGTAATAATCCTCCTTTCCTTCCTTCCGTTCTCCCTAGCAATTCTTCTTCCCCAAATCATCAGGGAGATGGAGTTTCACAGCCCTCTAGTGAAGTAAGTATCTTTGTCCTGAAACCGTCAGAGGCTGTAAAGGTCCTGCGTTTTTAAGGCTCTTCCAGGGCCGCGAGTCATTGTTCGGGTCTCTGGGTAGTCGGACCTGTGCTCCCCTTGGGTCTTCTTGGACTTTAAACTTGCAGGGTTTCTGTGTTTTGTTTAAATGTTCTTCACAACATGCCAGGGACTTGGATTATTTTTTATTAAGTTTGAATTGTTTTTTCTGTTTATGTTCGTTTTCTTTGTTAATAGCAACTTCAGCCTTCAGCCACGATCCAGGAAACACAACAATGGCTGCTCAAAAACCGATTCTCTTCTTACACAAGACTGTTTTCCAATTTTTCAGGTATGTTTTGTGCGCGTGTGTGTACATGAGTGTTTTGTACTTGTTTCTGGACTTTCATTAACCTTAATTTTTAAGAAAAAATGTGAAGTAATTCTGGATTCATAGTAAGTTGTCAACACTTACTGGGAAGTCCCGCGTACCTGTCACCTGGCCTTGCCCAGTGGTAACACCCCGCACACCTCTTGTAGTGGGAAACTGACTCCGGAACAGTCCGTGGCTTCACCGGTCTTACGTGCCTGCCTTTTGGCACAGGCGTATATAGTTCTGGGCATTGCTTTTCATTTTATTAAATGTATTAAATTTATTCTGAAATAATTTTTGCTTTACAGTAAGTTGCAAAGATCGTACAGAGATGTTCTGTGTGCCCTTCACTAGGTTTCTCACATAATGTTAGTGCGATGTCAAAACCAGGAAATTGGCGTGGGCGGAATGAGTCTGGGTGGTTCCGCGTCATTTTATCACAAGCGTGCGCTCGTATGACCACTACCGAAGTCAGGACACAGGGTGACACCAGCCCCACGAGGATTCCCTTCGTGCTACCGCACCCCTCACCCACCGAGCCTGCTCCGGCAATCCTTAATCTGTTTTCTGTCTCTTGGGTTTTGTCGTTTAGAGAATGTTGTGATGTAAATGTAATCACACCGTATGTGACCTTTGTGGTCGGCGTCCCCTCCCCGCCCCTCAGCATAATGCCCTTGAGTCCATCAGAGTGGGCGTATCAATAGTTTATTCCTCTTTCTTGCTGCACAGTATGCAGCAAGTATGAGATGTGAATCTACTCGGGTGTGGCTTTTGTGTCCTTAAGTGTCTTCTTGCAGAGTGAGCTACGCAGACGGGCTCTTACAAGGGGCCAAGCGGGCTTCCTCCAGGCGGTGCAGCAGGAAGCCTGTTTTAGAGGGACACTGATAGATGCGCCACACAGGGCGGGACCAGCACTTCCCCGGCGTCGGTGGCCCTGGGACCCTGTGCCTAACTACCATACCCTGGCCAAACACCCCGGGAATCCCCAGGCCGCGGTACCCTTGTGGTGACTCTGCCTCGCCCGCAGGGCCGTGGGGCCACGGCGCGAGCCTTTGGAGAGGACAGGCCTGTGTGTGCGCCCACCTGGCCCAGGGGAGAGCTTGATTTCACAAAGACGGGTTCTGTTCTGTCAGCCCCTTGCCGCAGTGTTGTGCACGATTAGTCATTCCCGTGTAGCTCCTCGTCTCTTTAAAATGAAACTACCGGGGGGCGCCTGGGTGGCACAGTCGGTTAAGCGTCCGACTTCAGCCAGGTCACGATCTCGCGGTCCGGGAGTTCGAGCCCCGCGTCGGGCTCTGGGCTGATGGCTCGGAGCCTGGAGCCTGTTTCCGATTCTGTGTCTCCCTCTCTCTCTGCCCCTCCCCCGTTCATGCTCTGTCTCTCTCTGTCCCAAAAAAATAAATAAACGTTGAAAAAAAAAATTAAAAAAAAATAAATAAATAAAATGAAATTACCGGATGAAAGTCTTGCTAGCTGGTAACCACATTTTTGTATGACTGTACCTTTTATCTGTGAGAAATTGGAAATTTAAAAGTGTTAGCGTGTGTGGGGAAGATGCGTCTGGAACCCTCGTGGGAAGACACGCGAAGAGCGAAGCACGGACCGCAAGCCCTGGCAGTGGGAACCCCGGGAGGGCCTTAGTTTCTGTTTGGAGAGTCTTAAGCTCTTTTCACCTTGAGTGGCGCTCACGCGGCCCGGCCGCCCGCTGTTTCTTGCCCTGGAGCTTCCTGGCAGTAGGACGGGGAGGAGGGTGAGGCCACCGGCTCTGAGCCCCGGGGCATTCACCTCCGGAAAAGGCTGTGCACGCGAGCTTCCGTCCTGTTCCATGTGCACGTCCGGGAGATGCACGCACAGCGTCCCTGGGCACGGCTGTGGGCCCCCGGAGAGATCGGGAAGCCGCCGGTCTTGCTTTTTTCGCTCCGTCCAGTGACACCACCGGGGCTCGCGCCTCATGGAGCCGGAGCCGGAGCCGGGCTTCTCTGGTCTTTTATAAGCTGGAGAGTTGTCAGGCTTTCGTGTTCAAATAGAAAAGATAACTCTGTTATCTTGTTTCATACCTAAGTGGATCTTTTTTACAGGGAAGTCATGCCTTAATCCCAGAGGGCATTTACATTCTACCGATAAACTAAATCTCGAGTGTTAATAGCGGGCGGGTGGGGGGAGCAAGATCATGGACACATTCAGACACACAAGGTAGAGGACCATGAAGCTCATGTAACCGTCCCAGCCTTCGGTCAGTCTTGCTCTCTGCCACTCCCTCTCCCCCTTTTGTGTCATATTTTAAAGCGGATCTCGGATACCGTGACACTTTCGCTTACCAGTGATTTACAGGGGAGTTCTTAGTTCTTAAGCTATTAAGACCGGCTGCGGCGACAGGCTGCAGGGGGCCTGACTTCACAGTGTGTGTTGCGATACGAAGAGGCCGAGTCCTTGCTCTGCCACCATCTCGAGTGAATGTGTGGGTCCCCAAAACTTGAGACTTCGTTTCCTCTTCTTGTCAAATAAAACATTATTGTTGTGATCTCAAGGTTAATTATCTGGGGTCAGAATCCTGTTTATCTACACAACTGCCAGATAGGCAAAACAAGGCGGGCAGTGAAGTCATGTGCTAGGACCAGACAGCCCTGGAAGGCCCCGCTCACCGATCTGATTCACCCGCCTCTGGACTCCTTTTTTTTTTTGTTTTGTTTTGTTTTAATGTTTATTTTTGAGAAAAAGACCATGCGTGAGCATGAGTGAGGTTGGGGCAGAGAGGGAGATACAGAATCCGAAGCAGGCTCCAGGCTCCGAGCTGTCAGCACAGAGTCTGGCTGGGGCGGGGCTTGAACTCACAGACTGCGAGATCGTGACCCGAGCCCAGGTCGGATGCTTAACCGACTGAGCCACCCAGGCGTCCGAGCTGAGCTCCTGGAACATGGAAGCGTTTGTCTTAGGCTCTCTGGGACAGGGACTGTGTATGCTCACTCTTGCGTTTGTGTAGTTTGCGGGTGCGGGTATATGGAGGCCGCGGTGCGATGGTTTTGAGGGGGGGTTCACTGTGTTGAAGCCAGGTGCTCCAAGCGGCCAGTCCCGCTTGTTTTTTCCACGTCTCTGAGAAGAATCTCTCTTTGCTGTTCTCCAGGTGCCGACTTATTAAAACTGACAAAGGAGGATTTAGTACAAATTTGTGGTGCAGCCGATGGCATTCGGCTCTACAATTCACTCAAGTCAAGGTAAAGTGCCGTGTTTAAAAGGAACGGTTTGCTTGAAGTAAAGACGCACCCTTCTTTGTGGGGAATTTGGGCAGAACGTGTTCCCGTGGCAGGGTGGCGCGTGCCCGTGTGCTGCGGGGCCTGGGCCCCATCGTGCTCACAAGAAGACTGTTTCGTGTGCACCCCCAGGGTGGGCCCAGATACGAGGCAGGCACCGATGGGGGCAGAGTAGACCGCGAGACGGCAGGAATGCACGTGGGCGGTACTGATTCTCGAAGGCCGCTGGGTTTGTCTCCAAGAAAACAGACCTCTCGTTTGGGTGAGAGGTACAGAATCTCTGGTTTCCCAAGGTCATGTGACTCCTACTAAACAGTTGCCAAAATGTAAACTCTTAATTGTGAATGGCAACGATGGAATTGTAAATTACTCTGGCTCTTGAGGCCCATTTACTGTCGTTGCTGTTTGTAGACTTGTGGTATGAGAATTCCACTGAAGTGGAATCTTACTGATTTGAAATTGCTGAGTTAATCTTGAAACTTAAATTTACCGGCATCTGACAGACCATCTCGATGGTTTAGAGTCTGGATCATCAGATTAGACCACCTGTGATAGTTGGTGTGAGGGGTGCGCTTTCTACCCTTTTCTTCGTGAATTCTTTTCTGTAATGAAATAATGCTGGAAAGTCCTCCTAAGGAGATAGAGCTCGGACTCCGGTGGTTATTTGTCCCCGCTGTGGCAGCCTTGCCCCTGGGCTGACAAGTGGCCTCTTTTGGTTGCAGGTCGGTGAGGCCCCGCTTGACCATCTATGTCTGCCAGGAGCAGCCGAGCGGCTCCCCGCTGCAGGGGCAGCGGCTGGCGGGCGGCGGAGGCGAGGGCAGCGGCGGGACGCCCTACGGTGGGTACCGATGGGCACCGGTGGGCACTGAGGGCGTCGTGCCTTCCCGTCCCTCCCTCTCCGACACCGCGGTGGGAGCAGGAGGGCCCCGAGCGGGGCCGTGACCCTAGTCCCGGCGAGACTGCCCGGCCGCTCGGAGTCCTGACAGCAGGGAGAGGCGGCGGTGTGGGGCCCGGCCCTGGGGTGGGGGGGTGGGGGGGGGGTGGGGAGGCCGCCAGCCACCCTTGTCGGCTGTTTCCGCCACACCTCCGTCTCCTGTGTGTGTGGCCCTTGGCGCCAGAAGTACCTAACAAGCGAGACCAGCCCGAGTGCTCTTTGGGGTTTTGCTGGCCTTTATTCCTCCCCGCATCTCACATTTACTGAAACGGTGAATATGACGGCGGCAGCTTGGTGAGAAAACAGGAAGGTGTCTCTTTTGTTTTTTCCCTCCATTTTACGGACTGGCGTGGCGGGGGTTGGGGGGCGGAGCTTAAAATATCCCATGTGCAAAGATTCGTGTGTATGACAGTCCTAAGCGCGTGGACTTGTCTCCGACAGGCAGCTGGCCAGCGCTGGGTGCTGAGTGGCTCCCTGTGCTTGTGACACTGTAAACACACTCGATGCCATTATGGGCGGGCTTCTCAGCCTAGAGTTTCCTCACTTGTGTAAGAGATTGCCGTAGAGCAGAGACGAATCTCGGCCCTTCTCTCCTCTTCTGTGTGTGGCCCTTAAAAACAAACGCAATTCTTTTAAAGGATGTGTTTTCTCATTTGTCAGGTTGGGTGAGTGGTAATACTTCCTCCTTCCCACACTCCAAATCAAGGGCAGCACACCCCAAACTTTCCGGAGAGAACTGTGTTATGGCGTTCACAGTGGCAGTCATTTACCCGAATACTGGGTCGCGCTCTGAGAAACACTGTGTTTGAAAAATCCCAAGGAAAGCCTCACTCTTGTGAGCTTTTTCATTTTCCATTTGACTTTAAAGCTGTGAATTTTGAGACTAACGAAAAAAAGTCTTTGTCTAAAAGGATAAAATTCTAAGGAGCTCTCCATGTATCATCGAGATTTTGTGTATCATTTACATATACAGTCAGGCCCGCCATACTTGGGAAAGTGTTTGTGGAGGAATGTGTGGAAACAGCTGCCATCTCAGCCCTTCATCAAGGGTTTTCTAAGTTTCCAGCAAACTTTCATAAAAGGCCAGGTAGTAAAGGTCTCCACTTTGTGGACCACGGGATCTCTTTCCCACCGGCTCTGCCACTGTGGCCCCAAAACCACCACAGACCGTATGTAGGGATGGATGGGGCCACACGGTGGTTTTGAAAAGAGCAAGTGAGGGCAGGGTTTGGCTCACACAGGCTGTAGTTCGGGGGCTCCGCTCTAGATCGGCTCTGTGCTTTCCTTAATTGTAGTTCCACATTCTAGGCTTTTCGTAATGTGTAATTAGCAGAGGTTTCCATTATTGTAAACACAAGAAAACCCCCTTGTTCGGGGAAGCCAAGTTCTAGCACCGCCTGGGGTCTGTGGCCGAGTGGGACCTACAGGGGCCGTGCTCACTGCAGAGGGACTGGGTGTTGTGCACGTGACAGCTGCTGCGGGGTTCCACGTGGCAGGGACACAGGACCCTGGGCAGCCTGTGGCTGTGACTCGGAAACAGCAGCAGCTGTCACCGTCCACGTCCCTAGCTGTTTGTGTGGGTCTTCTACGCGGTTAATGGTTTTGGGGGGACGGGGGGCGGCTTTTATTCCTTAGGGTATACTCCCAGTAGTAGGATCACGGAGTCCAGAACAGTGACAGGGTTGGCTCTTCTTATATGTTGTTAGAAACACGTGGCGGTTTTGAAAACCGCTCTCTTCGGCTATAATTTATATACCATAAAATCCTTCCATTGTAAGTAAACCATCTCAGGATATTTTTAGTAAATTTAGAGTTTTGCAGCCATTACCGCTCTTGAGTTTGAGTCCCAACATTCCACAAAGTCCCCTGTTCCCATTTGCAGTTAATTCCTGTAAGAAAGATGAAAACCTCAGATCCTCTCGTACAGTTTACGGTTAATGGTTATTACACTGTATGTGCGGCATAGTTAATTTTTTAAAATTCTATACCTATTTTTAAGTAATCACCCCCAATGTGGGGCTCAAACTCATGACCCTGAGATCAAGAGCCGTGCACCCTACCAGCTGAGCCAGCTAGGAGCCCCAGTGTAGTTCATACAGTATCAGATTTCAGCAGGTAGTAATGGGGGGGAAAGAAACACTAGTTCCCCTTTTTAATTTTTATACGTATGGTTTTTAGTACTTTGAAAGGGTGATCTTCCTATGGCTGAGGTGGAAAACAGATCAAAGATTACTGCTAAAATGCTGTTCTTATTTTTTATTTCAGTTTATCATGCGATCTACTTGGAAGAAATGGTCGCTTCAGAAGTTGCTCGAAAACTTGCATCGGTGTTTAATATTCCTTTCCACCAAATTAACCAGGTCTACAGACAGGGTCCCACCGGTATTCACATTCTTGTTAGCGACCAGGTAACTTGAACTGGCACGCCCCTTGCTTTTGCACACTTTCTCTGTCTCGTGGAGGAACTATGGGAAATCCTGCGGTCTCTTGTGCAAGTACTCCTGAGAATCAATTTCAGAGTTGCGATCAGATCTGTAAGAATTTATAACAAGAGTTTGGGTCTCCTGGTGACATAAGGACTACAGATCCAGGAGACCCGTGGCTCAGGCACCTCCACCCCTCACCCCTTAGACGTTCACCAGGGAACTTTGGGGTTAGCAGGGCTTTGGCCCGTTTTATGCAGGGAGGCGTTAGGATGTATCTTCCTTTTGGCCACTATTTGATGACTAATTTTTAAAAACATTAAGGTTATTGTGTCCCTGGTGTTCGGTGACAAGCAGGTAATAGAAGAGTGCTTACACCAGGACTTTCTCTTAAGAGTCATTATTCACAGGGCCCGGGGTGGGGGTGGGGCAGCTCCCAGGGGGTCAGATGAGCTGTTTCGATGTCTCAGGGGCTAGTCATGGGCAAGCATGGTCAGCATGGGGTCCTGCCCAGTGCAGCAGGTGTAAACTTCGACTACCTCACACTGCCTTTGTGAAGGCATTTTTTTTTTTTTTTTACCACTGAGTTCTGTGTGCAAAGATACATAGATTCTGACATTTTCCTGTAGCTTCTAATTTTACTCTTTTCTAATCAGCTCAGAAAAGACAGTTGGATCTTAATCATTTATCTGCTTTATCCTTCTAGATGGTTCAGAACTTTCAAGATGAGAGTTGTTTTTTATTCTTCACAGTAAAAGGTACTTTGCATGAGTGCATGTGTCTCAAAATGCTGGAATCATGAAAGCGTGTGCCTGTAATCAGTTGTCCTCTTGTGTGGTTACTTTTGAAAATGCTGGCTTTAAGAGTTTGAAGAAGACTTATAAAAACAAATCAAGAGTATTTCCAGTGGTTGTAAGGGAAACTAGCAAATAAGGAAAAGGAGTCAGTCCTAGATTATTAGGGGAAAAAAACTTCAGCCACATTTTACTGAGCACCTTGTATCAGACAGCTTTCGGTGCTAGAAAGGTCTTGACCAAAGCAGACTCATGGAACTCCTAGCGGAAAGCAAACCAGAATTGGCCGACAGATGCACATAATTACGAAATCTTGTAGGTGCCGTGAAGGAGTGGGAAAGTAGGGGTGCTTGTGTTTTGGGAGGAGCTGGGTTGGGGAACATGGAGCGGCTGGGCGAGGGGGTGTCGTGTCCATAATGCTGAGACTGGAGCAGTGAGGGGAGCTGCCCGCCTGGGGAACCCCCCCAAGGCGATGTGAGGCTGCGTGCGAACCTGAGAGAAGGCCACGCAGTGTGAGAGGCCCGTGAACCAGGTGGAGTCAGAGTGGGAGGTGTTGGTCGGGTGTGTAGGACCCGGGCACGACAGGTTTTGTTTGAAACGTATTGGGAAGTCAGTGAAGTTGTTTAAACAAAGGAGTATTTGTGTAAATGCAGTTTGGTTTTTCTTCCACTCTGGCAACTCTGGAGCCATGAGAATGGGGTGAAGCTGGAGGCAGGAGAGGTCACCTGAGTCTGACACATTTATGGGCAGGGCCCTGCTGGGCTCTACACTTGGGGAGGGGCAGTTGTGGCTCCTGTAAGAGCCGCTGGGCAGGCAGACTGTGGTCCCAGGAGAAAGGCAGGAGTGACTGCAGGGAAGCGGTTAAGAGTCCCCTTTTAGGTGTGCCGGGAAGGTCAACTTGGCAGTGATTTGTCCCCGTCTGGGGCTGGCGGGAGAGGCTTGGACTTGAGATATAATTTGGAGGCCTTCGACACATTAGCAGTGGCTCCAAGCTGTGGAAATGATTGCGGTCATTTAGGGAAAGGATATGGAAGGAGGGCCTGGAGGGGGCTCAGGTGAGTTCCACCTGGGGGGTTAAAGGAGGGGATTTTTGTTCTTTTTTTTTAATGTTTGTTTATCTTAGAGAGAGACAGAGTGTGAGCAGGGGAGGGGCAGAGAGAGAGGGAGACGCAGAATCGGAAGCGGGCTCCAGTCCCCGAGCTGTCAGCACAGAGGCCGACGCGGGGCTCGCACTCACCAGGCATGAGATCATGACCTGAGCTGAAGTCAGATGCTCAACCCGCTGGGCCACCCAGGCGCCCCAGGAGGGGATTTCTAAATGCAAGATGATAGTATGTGAAGAAGAGACTTTTAAAATAAGTCTGGTGGGTTAAGATCTAAACCCAGCCTTAGCTGTATCTCGGAGAGCCGAGATTTCCTGTGTGTCCCCCTTTCCTGGGAGTCACTCCTGCAGGGACAGTCCACACCAGCACCGAAGGGATGACTTTGCCTGTGCTGGTGCCTTGCGTTTGCCGTCAGCCACCGCCAGGGTAGCCTGAACCAGGCTGGCTCGCTCCATCGTTCACTGTGCCGGCACCTCGGGCCACTGCTCCCGCGCTCGGCTCTCGCGGGGAAAGCTGTGCGGCGTTTCCCCTGCGGAGCTCAAATCGTCTACGACCGGAAAGCCGTAGTCCGGTTGTATGTTTGGGTCTCACGACGGCCATGGCTGGTGCTTGTGTCAGACATGACGGGCCGTCCCCTCCAGTCTCACCCCGCTTCTCAGACTTTCATCCCCATGAGAAAGTTTCTTTCGTTCCTTGATGAATGGCTGTACTGCTTCTTGATGTTTCCTAAGACACACGAGGCCATCAGACAGAAGTAGCGATATTTTCAGAATGTTTCAGACAGGCCTCTGAGGAGCTAAGAAATTATTTCCAGAAAAGATGGGACGCAGGCACTCGGTCTGTGCGGGTTGTGTGGAGTGGCCTTTCTCCGGCCCGGCCCGGTGTCGTCACCTGCTCTGCCGCCAGCCCCCGCCCCCTTGCTCACGTCACTTTGGCTACTGGTCTGGATCCCCCGAGCACCCCAGAGCCGCCCAGCAGCATGGGCACAGGGCGCCGACGGGCGTATGGGCCGGATGTTAAAAAGCAAAATCAAAGGGAAGGTGTCCGTGTTCTTCTCCAGAAATCCTGGGAAGGGAGGGTGTAGCTTTCCAGGAGTTTCGATTTACTAGTCTGGATTCTCCTGGGCCTGGAGAAAGGAGTCGTGTGTAACGTGCCTTTCCTTTTCCCACAGCAGAGAATGGTGACGGTATCCACATAGTTTTGAAGTGATGTCTTACTTAGTCTGAACTATATTCAGTACCAAATAAAGTCACGCTTAAAAGTGTGTGAAGACTGAATCCAAGAAGTCTTGGGATTGGATTTTACCGTATGAAATGTTTCATATTGAAAACACAAGATGACCTTTCTAATGAGCTGTATGAGAGGCGAATCTCCTCACTGTCACTGCCATAGCCAAGCATCCTCGTGAGAGTGAGCACGTCGGGACGGCACGCGTGCAGCTCTGGGGGCCACGCGCAGGCCCGGCTGCTGCTTCTCTGGCAGAGGCCAGTAGGTACAGTTCCTAGAGGCAGCCTTTGCTGTCTCTCTACACTGTATGCGGTTTGGAAATGAATGTAAAAACGTACCGTGGGCATTTACCTTTCTGTGCCAGTTTGGCTTTTGTGGCCTGAACCTTATGCCGACCCGGGGCGGGGGTGGGGGACAGTGCCGTCGTGGAACCAGCACGGAGTCTGTCTGCAGAGGCCACGTGCTGACACCGTGATTGGTGGTCAGGTAAGAGTCTTGGCACCTTCTCGGAAGAAATCACGTAAGGGTGTGCGTGACGGGATCATGCCAGATCGGGGAAGACCCGAGCCAGGAAGGCGGGTGTGAAGCAAACTGCATTATCAAGAGTACCTTGGTGAGAGGATCAGTGTAAATCCTAATAGGTACAAAGACTTTTGTGTTTCTGCTTCGTCACAGATTTCTTGAAAAACCTTTTGCTTCCGCTTCCATTTTTAGCATTTTGTTTCTGGTTTTTATTTTTGAAGCCCCGATGCCTTTTAAACTCGTGTGGCGTTCCTCCCTTTCGCTGTTTCCGACCACCCCGTCCCTCCTCGCTCTGAACCGTCCTGTCCTTAAGTGTTTTTAAAGCCCTACCCCAGACCGTGGAACTAGGTGCCCCGGGGAGGGGGAAGACTATGGTAGTTTCCTGACTTGCCGTTGAGGGGTCTTTGTTATCAATGAGTTGAAATTATCGCGGCAAACCAGATGTCATAAATGAAACACTAAATTGTGCCGTAAAAATGGCCCACGCTTCTGAGATATTGAGCTCTAGTACAATCATGGTAAACGTTCTGGTGATTATTTAAGAGGCTTTTGGCTACACCACACGATGGCCTCTTTTTCTTAAAAAGGGTGCGTCTTCCACAAAACCAAATGCTTGTCTCTCAAAGGGACTCCACGGCTTTTGCGATTTCCTCCTCGTTCTCGCTTCCCTCCCCACACGCACCAGCAGGCACCTGTGAAACCTGTGGTGGAGCAGACCGTGTTTTAAACTTCGGCGCCCTTTAGCTATAGCACCTTTGTCCACGCGCCCGGCTGTCTTGGTTTTGAACGTGCCGATTCTTATCTTTGTTCGGGCAGAAATAGGAGTGATTTGGACTCTGAAATCCCTCCCAGAAGACAGACCACTTCAGTGGGTAAAAAGCTTTGACGGTTCGTGTTTTATTCTTCAAGGGGGTTAAGACGCACGGTCTCTAAACACTTTCATCTTTAGTTTGAAAATATCTGTAACTCTGTAGACCCTGAAGCGGGGGAACGTTCCTTTCTGTCATCTCCCTTTGCTTTTGTATGAACACATGTTTTCTGTACCAATCACTTGGGAAAGAAGTGAGCATATCTCTTGTTTTTAGAGTTCTGCTTGTCTATTTAGCATTCCTTTTTGAGTCTCAAGATATACGGAACAATAAATGTCATTTAATGCTGTGTGCTATTTCGAATTCCTCATCAGGTGTTAGAAATGGGGTTGAAAACACTTTAAAAGCTCATCGAACTTGAAATTCTACCAAGCAGCATTGAAAATTTGTCCCAGTGAAGCAGGTTAAATTATGGCACCAGCAAATTTGCTACTTTGTTTTTTTAACAGTAGGATGTATACATTTCAGTAAAATAAATGTTTTCCGATTGTTTTGCACACGCGTGTCTCATTTAAACCCTAGTTCCTGACCGTGTCCCCTCGAGTCCAGAATCGAGGGGTTCCGGGCATGTGCTGAGCACACCGAAGTCCACATGTTGCGAGAGGTGAGGCCCATTGTGTGGTTTTCTCTTCGGTCTGTTTTCTCAAAGCTGATGCGGCAGACCTTTCCATCGACTGCTCCCCACACGGAGAGGAAGCGGACCCAGCCCGCGCCTCTGGGAAACCTCACCTGGGGTTCTCCTGAATGAGGTCACGAGTCACTGAGGAGGGAGTCCAGGAACCCCAGTGGGCTGTGCCCTGGCTCAAGAGAGCCCGTGTATAGAAAGCCCTGGTCGTGCGAATTTTTAAAACGGAGACTATGATTACGGAAGCAAGTCTGTGTTCCCCGCTCTTTGTTTAAATAGCTTCCTTCCACAGTCACGCCACCACACAAAGTGGTACAAACGTATTTTCAAACAACTGCTGTGGTGTGTGCACACTTCCGGCCAGGGAACACCAGAGGATGTGTCCTCGGGCGCTGAAGTCACCAGGACTCGAACGCTTATTCCGAGACCTTGTTAAAGTGACTTAAGGGGACGCGTAGGTACCGCCTTCTCTCCCACTGTACCCTAAATGCTCCTGACCGGTCCCTCTGACCGACTGCTGGTCTGGGGGAGACAAGTGCCCCGGCTCTGCTGTCCCACCGCAGCCTCCCACGAGCTCTCTGCTCCTCGTCGTGGGGAGCGGTCGCTAGGAAGGGTCGTCAGCTGCCATGAACGCTGAAGTTTACAATGTGAGGGTGGTGACGGGTTTCTGGTCTTAATATCACACGTGTGGACAGCCCAGAGTGGAAACTAGAGCTTGTCAGATTTTAAATATTAGGAAGGTCTGAGTTGGGAAAGTGGTTTTGCTCAGATTTGTCTGCCATACGATGATAGCAATAAAACCCTCTGACTTAAGCATTGCTATGGTTTATTCATTTTTATGAGTCTGAAAGGTGCCAACACTTTACTGATCTGAGTTTTAAGTGTGTACAATTTTTGAATAGTTCTGGTGTAACTTGATTTCTAAGATTTTAAAATAAACTTGGAAAAAATCACACCCATTCTACATGCATCCATTCATTATTTTTAATCGATTATATTGTAGATAACTTAAGCCGTCGTTCTGTTTCTTTAAGGTCCCCCAGGTCTCGCGAGAGATGGCGTGATTAGCTCTTCTCCTATAACGAAAACGCACTCCGTGCCGCGGCACGGGCCACAGCCCCTGTGTGGTCAGGCAGCGACACGACCTCCGAGCCGTGTGTGTTTAGCTCTCGGTTCCCGGAAGTGTGTGTGACAAGCTGACGGACACAGAAGGGTGAAGACCCTGCCCCACCCAGTTCAGAGTCCTCATTTCTTTGGTGTCTCGTGGAAACCGGCTAACTTGCCTCCCACCCAAGGCTCTACATACAAAACCAGCAGGCATCGTGGATTTGCAGTACAGTCACTTTGAGAAAGTTGCTATTTAGTCTTCAAAGTGGAAAAGTCCCGCTCGTCAAAATGGAATCAGTGTGAATTAAAGTAGGCCGCTGGCTTAAGTATCAGCTAGAAGATCAACAGCTTATTTCTTCTGCTCAATTTGTGCTAACACTGATGGTCGGTCTGAGGAACGCCGACAAAGCCAAGGGCGGGACTTCCTAAGAAGGCCCCCACCTCTCCCGTGTGGCCCAGCTACCCCGAGGCCGCTCTTGCCTCGTGCCACCAGACTCCGGGCTGTGACGCGATTGCCTCGTAGCAGAATAAAGGTGAAAACTGTCACCGGAGTTACCGCGGTCCCTACCGGAGTCTTTTACCTGAACGTGCCTTTCCCAATGGAGAACCAAGAGATCTGGGCGAAGGTGGGGCAGGTCGGGAAGACTTGGGTCTTCTCTGGAGGAAGGGACACCTCGCGCCTTGGGCTTGGCCGCTGCCGTCAGAGAATGACACAGCACCTGCACAGTCGCTGTCCGCTTCCTCCCACTGCTGTCGGGGGGGTGACGGGAGCAAAGTAGGCGTGGACTTTGACGTGAGGGAGCTGAGCCTGGAAGCAGAAAAGCCCGACCTGGAGTCATCGCTACGCGGGGGTTCTGAGGATTAGAGGCACAGTCCTAGACGAGCCCATGCGTTCTCCACACAGAATCGACCCCCTTCCCCTCGGGCAGATAGTTCAGAGAGAATTCCCGGTGCAGGCAAGGGCTGCTGCTGACACACTGTCCCCCTAAGCCGGCACCTTCCAAAGAGCACAGAATACGTGCCCTGGTGTCGTCACCAGCCCTGGATGCAGACTGAGCACAGGCCTCACGGCTTTGGCACCCGGGGCAGCTCTGGGAGGGAGATGCAAAGCTCAGAGCGCATTCAAGAAGACCAGGTAAACTGCCTGGGGGGAGGGGAAGCCACATTCTCCTGAAGCCCTCCCATCTGGAAAGTAACCAAGACCCCGGTCTCCTTCCTGCCGGTAACGGCCGTAAGGCTCCTTCCTCAGGATTCCGATCAGACTACGAGGAACCTCAGACCAACACCGTTCTGGAAGTGGAAACTGCCAGGGTGAGGTCTACTATGGAAATTTTGGACAGGGAGACTCCTGTTCAGCCTGCCAGTCTGCAGAATACGGGCTGAGGGTAAAATGTGGGGAGCGGACGTTGATTCTTGGCGTGTTCGCCGTTAGCTTCGAAAGCGCCAGGGGACGCGTGCCCCCCGCTTACCCGCATCCGCTTGATGCCCGCGCGGGTGACCTGCTGGCAGTCGTACAGCTCCAGGCGCTCCAGGCCGCGGCAGTTCTCCAGGTGCTCCAGGGCCACGTCGGTGATGAGGAGACAGTTGTCTAGTTCTAGGACCCGCAGCCTCTCGTGGCCGCAGGTGCTGTTGCTCAGGTGCAGGATCCCATCGTCTGTGATGAGCTCACAGTGGGACAGACTCTGGAACAGGGAGGAAAGCGCGGATGTTCGCAAGACCCGAGGCCTAAAGCGCGGAAGCTGGCCCGAGCAGGGCCTTGTGGCGGCCGCTTATCAACAGGATCAAACACAAAGCCTCGGCGTCCTCCGGCCATGGGTTTGCCATTCTCTCATCTTTCCAACTGCAGGTGATCCAGTTAAAGATGACGTGAGAGGATCTTGTCTCCCCTCCTCCCGTCAGCACCCTGATTCTACGGGTACGTAAAGGACAACCTGATCTGACAAAAGAGCCCTAAAAGCTAGCTGAGTGACTCACACGCTGAAAGAAGGCCCGTGTCACGGCGGGTGGGAGACGCTGGGACAACGTCTTGCCGTAAGTCCCACCCCCAGTGCAGAGACCCACGGCGGGGAGAGAGCTCAAAACCCGGAGTTTCTCCCCGGGGAGCAAAGGGCTTGCACCCCACGTTGGGCACCCCAACTTTTAAAATATGTGCCTGAGAGACAGGCCCCTAAAACATCTAGCTTTGAACACCAACAGGCTCACATCCACCAGGCCCACGAGGCTAGTGATTCCAGAAATGGCTCTTAAAGGGCTCACACACTTGGACTGCCCCACCCCAGAGCCCAGCTTGGAAGTGGCCCATTGAGGGCCGCCCGGACTCTGTGTGGGAGCACTGGCCTGAGGCCCATGCATCTGGTCTGAGACACACTCGGGGCCTGCTGGGACGCTCTAGGCCCAGGGACTGGCGGCCACCGCCTTCGTGCGCTCCTTCTGTCTTGCTCCGACTGGAGAAGGCTTAAAAAAAAAAAAAAGACAAGGAATTCTAGGCTTTTTTTCCCCAATTTCTCTTTCTCGGTGGGCACCTTCTCTACCACCCCCCTCGGTCACTCCTCAGCCAGTGGGCACCAACTTCTCCCTCTCCCTGTGCTGTGCTTCAGAACACCATTATCTGTCCGGAAGGAACTTCTGTGTGTCCAGTGCCCGGGTTTCCCACCTGGCACCCTGGCGTTCTGGCTGCTAGAGAGCAACACCTCTGCGTCTCCTGGCTCTGGGGGCCAGCGGGGCTTCTGCTGGTGGGCCGCACGGGAAGAGACGGTAAATGGCGAACAGCCCCAGGGCACAGCACGAGACAAGAGGCCCAGGAGTCCTGTCTACGAAAGAGGGCTCGTGGCTCACCCTCGCAGCGGCAGCCTGAGGGGCAGGCTTCCAATAGACGCATCTCAGGGCTGCCCGCCCTCCTCCCCGGGGACCTCGGGAGGCGCCCTCTTCTCCCCCCGCTGCCACACTCCAGAGCGCCGGGATCTCCTGGAGGGGAGCTTTTACATGCATCTGGTGTCCCGGTCTTTGGGGCCGGCCACTCGGGGATGCCCTTTGGTCACCTGGCCCTGCTGGCCAGAGGGGCTCCTGGGTCCCACGGGACTTCGATGATCAGCTCTTCCCTGGCAGGCTACCGCCCCCAGGACGTTTCCCAGAAAGCAGACCGAAACGCACCCCCGCCCGACGATAAAGAGCTGTACGTGCTTGAGCTGCAGCTTAGTCCTGCAGGGTGGGCTTCGAGTTCGGCACGTGCCCAAGGCCTACCACGCGTCCTCAGGGAACCAGGCCGGTGCACGCCATCTCTGCGCGCATGGTCCCCCCGCCTCACTGCAGCGTGCCGGTGTCTCCCACGCAGGTGTTTGTACATTGTGTGGAGTCCTGGTCTTTGCAGCTGCCACCCAGAGGACACCTAGATCACCTGGCCCTGGTGGCCAGGGGAGTTCATGCTTGCAGTCCCAGAGAACTGTGTACATTGCGTATTTTTTAAGCTGCTGCCCGAGTATCTTCCAGTCAGCCTGAATCTAGGTGCTGAGCTCCTCCCTTTTGGGACACTGACCGATCTTGGCACCTCCTCAACTACTGGGAACCATGAACAATAAGACAGGCTGTACAGACACAAAGGTTTGAGAGCCACTGATAATGAGGACCTGGTTGAACAAGAAGGTCCATCTTCTACATGAGCTCACTCCATGAAGAGGAGAGGCCTTTTTATCTAGGAACCTCAGGAAAAACACCTTCGTAAAAGATAAGTGGGGTGCCTGGTTGACTGCCAGGTAAGCATCCGATTCCTGATCTTGGCTCGGGTCATGATCTCAAGGTTTCCTGAGTTTGAGCTCCAGATCGGGCTCTGGGCTGAGAGCATGGAGCCTGCCTGGGGTTCTCTCTCTCTCTGCCCCTCCTCCACTCGTGCCATCTCTCTCTCTCTCTCTCTCCCTCTCTCTTTCAGAATAATAAACATTACAAAATTTAAGAAGGATAAGTAATGGTCATAAAGATGCTCACCATACCCTGGAGGAAAATGGATCAGTACACAACTTCAACAAAGAAAATATAAGAAAACACCAAACAGGGGTCATGGAGCTGAAGAATATAGTAACAGAAAAAATCACTAGAGAGGTTCAAGAGCAGACTAGATAAATCAGAAGGACCAGTGAACCTGAAGACAGAGCGGTAGAACTCATCCAAACAGAACAACAAAAAGAAACACAGATGAAAAAAAGTGGGGATAGCTTAAGGGATATGTGGGACAACATCAAGTGGATTAACATTCATATCATAGGGCTCTCAGTAGGAGGAGAGAGAGAAAGGAGAAAACTTACTTCAAGGAATGGTGGCTAAAAACCTCAACCTAGGGCAAAAAAAACCCCCAGACATCCAGATCCAGGAAGTACAGAGTTCTAAAAATATGAACCCCAAGAGATGCACACCAAGACACATAATTAAAATGTCAAAAGTTAAAGAGAACCTTAAAATCAGCCAGATTCAAAACTTGTTATGCACAAAGGAGCCCCCATAAGACTAACAGCAGGTTTTTCAGCAGAGACTGCAGGACAGAAGGGAGTGGCATGAAATCCAAAGTACCGAAAAAAAAAAAAAATACTTCCAACCAAGAATACTCTAACTACCAAAGTTATTCAGAATTGGAGATAGAGTTTTCCAGACAAGCTAAGGCTAAAGGAGTTAATCATCTTACTAAACCAACTCACAAAAAATATTAAAAGGACTTTGTTAAGCTGAAAAGAAAGGGCACTAATTAATAACATGAGAAAGGCTAAATCTCACTGGTCAAGGTAAATATGGAGTAATGGTGTAGTTAGTTTGAAGGCTAAAAGACAAAAGTAGTAAAAAAAAAAAATTCTAAAACTACAAACAAGGGATACACAAGATAGAAAGATGTAAAATGTGACACTGAAAACAAAACGGGAGGGAGGGAGAGTAAAAATGTAGAATTTCAGAACGTATTCAAATATAAGTTATCATAAAATAGACTGTTACAAATACAAGTTGTTGGGGCACCTGGGGTGGCTCAGTCCTCTGAGCGTCCGACTTCGGCTCAGGTCACGATCTCACAGCTCGTGGGTTCGAGCCCCGTGTCGGGCTCTGTGCCGACGGCTGGGAGCCCGGAGCCTGCTTCAGATTCTGTGTCTCCCTCTCGCTCTGCCCCTACCCCACTCATGCTCTGTTTCTCTGTCTCAAAAATAAACAAACATAAAGCAAATATAAGTTGTTATATGTAACAACCTCATGGTGACCACAAAGCAAAAATCTGTGATACACAAAAGATAAAAGGATCTAAGTGTCCCACTAAAGAAAGTCATCAAACCACAAAGGAAGAGAACAAAAGAAGAAAGGAACAAGAAGAACTACAAAACAGCTAGAAAACAATTACCATAATGGCAATAAATACATATCAATAATTACTTTAAATGGACTAAATTCTTCAATCAAAAGATACAGAGTACCCGAATGAATTAAAAAAAAAAAAAAAAAGACCCATCTATATGCTGCCTATAAGTGACTCTCTAAGTGTAAGGACACACACAGACTGAAAGTAAAGGGATGGAAAAAGATACCCCATGCAAATGAAAATCAAAAGAAAGTTGGAGGTAGCCATACATACATCAGACAAAATAACACTTTAAAACACCATAATAACAAAGAAGAGCATTACATAGTGATAAAGGGGTCAATCCAACAAGAGCATCAACATGGGTAAATATTTATGCACCTAATAGAGGAGCACCTAAATATATAAAACATGTATTAACAGATCTAAAGGAAGAAACAGCAATACGATAAGAGTAGAGGGCATTTATACCCCAGTTACATCAATAGACCATCCAGACAAAATCAGTAAGGAAATATCAGCCATACACAACATGTTAGAACAGATGGACTTACCAGATATATACACAACATTCTATCCAAGCAGAACACACGTTCTTCTCAAGTGCACGTGGAACAATTCTCCAGAACAGATCACATGTTAGGACATGTAAGAAATCTTAATAAATCTTAAGAAGACTGAAGCCATATCAAGCATTTTTTCCAACCATGATGGTATGAAAGTAGAAATCAATTATAAGAAGAAAAGTGGAAAATTTACAAATACGTGGATCTGTAACATGTTACTGAACCACCAGTGGGTCAAAGAAGAAATCAAAAGAGAAGTTTTAAAAATGCCTGAGACGAATGAAAATGGAAATGGAATATACCAAAATTTAGGGGATACAGCAAAAGCACTTCCAGGGCAACCGCTTGTTGCAATAAAGGCCTACCTACCGCAAGGAATGAGCAAAGTCAAACCATCTAACCTAATGCCTTAAGGAACTACAGGAAGATGACAAAGCCCAACATTAGTACAAGAAGCGAAATAAAGATCAGAGAAGACACGAATGAGAGACAGAAAAGAGCAATGACATGAAGGGCTGGTTCCATGAAAAGATATAATTAACAAGCCTTTAGCTAGACTCACCAAGAAAAAAAAGAGAAGGATCAACTACATAAACTCAGGAACAAAAGAGGAGACATTCTAAATGACACCATAGAAGTACAACAAATCGTAAGACACTAAGAACGATTATATGCCAACAAATCGGACAACTTAGAAGAAACGAGTACATTCACAGAAGCAAAGAACCAACCAAAACTGAGTCATAAAGAGATAGAAAATCTGAACAGACTGATTACTAATAAGGGATTGAATCAGTAATCTAAACTCTGCCAACAAAGATAAGTCCCAGACCATACTGCTTCATTGGTGAATTCTATCAAATATTTTAAAGAAGAATTAATACCAAACCTTCTCAAACTCTTCCAAAAAAGAAGAGGGAACATTTCCAAACTCATTTTGCAAGGCAAGCATTGCCCTGCTAACCAAAACTAGACAAAGACACAACAACAACAAAAAAAAAAAAAAAAAAAGGAAAATTACAGACCAATATCTCTGATAAACATAGATGCAGGGGCGCCTGGGTGGCTCGGTCAGTTAAGTGTCCAATTCTTGATACTGGCTCAGGTCATGATCTCACGGTTCATGGGTTCAAGCCCCACTTCAGGCTCCACACTGACAGTGGCGAGCCTGCTTGGGATTCTCTCTTCTCTCTCTGCCCCTCCCCTACACACTCTCTCTCAAAAAGAAATAAAACAACTTCTTAAACATAGATGCAGTAACCCTCAACAAAATATTAGCAAACTGAGTTCAACAGTACATTAAATCATACACTACAATCAAGTGGAATTTATTTCAGGGATGCAAAGATGGCTGAACATTCTTAAATCAATCAGTATGATATAGCACATTAGCAAAATGAAGGACAGAAATCCTATGATCTAAATAGATGCAGTAATAGAATCTGACAAAATCCAACATTCATTGGTGATTAAAAAAAAAAAAACAGTAAAGAAGGGACATACCTCAATATAATAAAGACCATATATGACAGGCTCACAGCTAGCATCACACTCAATGGTGAAAAGCCTGAAAGACTCTCCTCTTAGGAAGAAACAAGGATACCCACTCTTGCCATGTTTATTCAACACGGTAATAGAAATCCTAACCAGAGGAATTAGGTAAGAAAAAGAAATAAAGATATCCAAATTAGAAAGAAAGAAAACTTTCACTATTTGCAGATGACACAATATTATATATAGAAAACCCTAAAGACTCCACCAAAACACATTAGAAATAATAAACAGGGGTGCTTAGGTGGCTCAGTCGGTTGAGCGTCTGGCTTTGGTTCAGGTCATGATCTCACAGTTTGTGGATTCAAGCCCGGGATCGGGCTCTGTGCTAACAGCTCAGAGCCTGGAGCCTGCTTCGGATTCTGTGTCCCCCACCCCTATCCCCCCAGCCTCTTGCCCCTACCCTGCTTGTGCTCGGTCTCTCTCAAAAGTAAGTAAACATTAAAAAAAAATTTAAAGGAAACAAATTCAGTAAAGTCTCAGGATACAAAATTCACATAAACCTGGCTTCATTGCTGTACACTGGTGAGCAATCGGAAAGAGAAATTAAGAAAACAATCCCTTTTACAATTGCATCAACAAGAATAAAAAACCTAGAAATAACTTTAACCAAGGAGGTGTAAAAGACCTGTACTGTGAAAACTACAAGACCTTGATGAAAGACATTTAAGACGACACAAATGGAAAGATACTTTGTGCTCATGGATTGAAAAAAGGCAAACTGTTAAAATGTCCATACTCCTCAAAGCAATCTACAGATTCAAGCAATCTTTATCAAAATTCCGATTGCATTTTTCATAGAAACACAGAACAAAGAATCCTAAAATTTCTATTGGAACCATAAAAGACCCTGATTAGCCAAAGCAATTTTGAGAAGAAAAAGCTGAAAACCTCACACTCCCTGGTTTCAAGCTACATTACAAAGAATGCTATAGTAATCAAAACAGTACAATACTGGCATTAAAAACAAACACATAGGGCACCTGGGTGGCTCAGTTGGTTGAGCGTCTGACTCTTGATTTCAGTTCAGGTCATGATCCCAGGGTCATGGGATTGAGCCCTGTGTCAGGCTCCATGCTGTGTGTGGAGCCTGCTTAGGATCTTCTCCCTCCCTCTCCCCCTCTCCCTTCTCCCTGCTCTGCCCCTCTGTCCTGCTTGTGCTCTCTCTCAAAACAAAATAAAAATAAAAACAGAAACACAGATCAGTGGAACCAAATAGAGTCCAAACAATCAATTAATTTACAATGAAGGAGCCAAGAATATACAACGGCAAAAGGACACTGTCTTCAATAAATGCTTCTGGGAAAACTGGAGAGCCACATGCAGGAGAATGAAAGTGGACTCCTATCTTAATATAGCACATGCAAAAATTAACTCAAATTGAAGACTTAATGTAAGAACCGAAACCACAGAACTCCTGGAAGAAAACATCATAGGCAGTAAGCTCCTTGACAATGGTCTTGGTAATGACATTTTTGGAATGAGTGCCAAGAGCAAGGGCAACAAGGTAAAAATAAACAAGTGGGACACATCAAACTAAAAAATGCTGCACAGCAAAGGAAACCACCAACCAAATGAAAAGAATGGGAGAGGATATTTGCAACGCACATATCTGATAAGGGGCTAATATCCAAAATATATAAATAATGCATCCAACTTAGTGGCAAAAAGGGGGGGAGCTGATTTAAAAAGTGGGTAAAGGGCCTGAAGAGACACTTGTCCAGTTAAGACATACAGAGAGCCAAGAGACACATGGAAAGGTGCTCAAAATTGTTAACCATCAGGGAAATGCCAATCAAAACCACAATGAGATACCACCTTACCCCTGGCAGAATGGCTATTATCAAAAAGATAAGAAATGACAAATGTTGAGGATGTGGAGAAAAGGGAACCCTTGTGTGCTGTTGATGGGAATGTAAGTTGGTGCAGCCACCATGGAAAACAATATGGAGATTTCTCAAAAAATTAAGGGGTACCTGGGTGTCTCAGTTAAGTGACCGACTCTTGATTTTGGCTCAGGTCATGATATCACAGTTGTGGAATTTATCCCAGCATCTAGCTCTGTGCTGATGGTGCAGAGCCTATGTGGGATCCTCTCTTTCCCTCTCTCTCTCTCTCTCTCCTTCCCCTGCACTCTCTCTCTCAAAATAAATACATAAACTTAAACAAAATTAAAAATAGGGGCACCTGGGTGGCTCAGTCGGTTGAGTGTCTGACTCCAGCTTAGGTCATGATCTCATGGTTCATGAGTTCAAGCCCCACTTTGGGCTCACTGCTGAGCGAGCCTGCCTTGGATCCTCTGTCCCCCTCTTTCTCTACCCCTCCCCAGCTCGCGTTCTTGCTCTCAAAAATAAAACATTTAAAAATCTTCTAAAAAAATTAAAAATAGAACTGCCATATTTTCCAGCACTTCCACTTCTGGGTATTTATCTGAAGAAAATGAAAACACTAATTCGAAAACGTCTGCACTCCCATGGTTATTGCAGTATTATTTACATTAGCCAAGACATGGAAACAACCTGAGTGTCCACTAATGATGAATGGGTAATGAAAACATCACACACACACACACACACACACACACACACACACACACACACACACTGGAATATTATTCAGCCATAAAAAAGGATGAAATCTTACCATTTGCAACAACACAGATGGACCTTGAAGGCATTATACTAAGTGACATAAATCAGGCAGAGAAAGAAAATACTGTATGATGCCACATACATGGAATTAAAAAAAAATTCAAGCTCATAGATACAGAGAATACATCCTGAAACCAATATTATACTATATGTAAACTAACTGGAATTTAAATAAAAATTTGAAACATTAAAAAAAAAAAAAAAGAACACACTGATGATTGTCAGAAGTGGGGTGAGGGTGGGGTGAAAAGGGTGAAGGGGGTCAAAATGGACAAATTTCCAACCATTAAATAAGTTCTAGGGATGTAATGTATAGCATGGTGACTGTAGTTGATGTTATTTGAAAGTTGCTGAGAGAAAAAAGATCTCATTCTAAGAAAAAAATTTTTTAAATAGGGTGACAGATGTTAACTAAACTCTATCATGTCGATCATTTTGCAATATATACAAATATCAAATCATTACATTGTACACCTGAAGCTAAAATAATATTATATCAATTATACCTCCATTATACCTCTGAGTAGCAGTAATTCTGGAAAATTCAAACTTTACTGCCACAAGGCTTGAGAATGGAGTAAATGCTCATAAGTGTTCATCAAGACAGAGTTAATGGTTCTTAACAGAAACCTGAGATCAACCACCTACCTGCACTCAGACTGACCACTTTTCTGTGGGATCCTGGGTGGTCTGCCTAAGCAGGATCCCCATGCCCTGGGGATGGAGTGGGGGTGCTCTAAGAAGAATCCAGTTCAATAATGAGCAAAAGAATAATAGAGCTTCCTGCTTTCAATTAGAGTCAGGTAGGAGCAGGGTGCTGGAAGAAAAGCAAACTGCTGGGTATTAGATTATGATGTGGACTGAAACCACATACGCCATAGATTCACTAATATTCTGGTGATGGAGGAATGGGATGAAAACCCACTCCTGACAGCATGGCTATATCATTTTTATTAAATTGCTATTAACTTGTTCACTTATTAAAGACCTTTTTTAAAGTTAAAAAAAAAAAAAAGATTGCAGGGAAATTTCAGAGTTTACTCCATTTAGTGCAGTTTGATAGCCCAGTTCTCCCCTTGAGGGAGAACAGTGCAGTCAACGAATCTGATGCCCATGTTATTTAGAAAAGTATGCATGCAGCCATGACTCGGGAGACATACTGAGCACGTTTGATGGTTATGGTTAAACAGACCTTGAACAGTGTGATCTGACATTCCTGGCTTCTCTTGGGCATAAACAGACATAACAAATTCAGATTAATGTTATATAGCCAGATGGCATTTCTGTAATTGAAATTACAGTTGTAATTTAAGTTCTCCATTTCAACAGTTTGAGACCTGACACTTTCTCCAAATGCATACAAAAGCAATATCCATCCCACCATAACCGTTCAGGAGCAAAAGAGGTTACACCAAAGTCCTATTACTCATTTGTTCCTTGGCTCTGTGGCCAGCCCTATGGGGCAACGGTGAGTAAGAACACGCTTTTCTGCACTGGTGGAGCAACGGGTCCAGAAATGAAACAGTATGGCTTTAGACCACTTTAGACCCTTGGACACGCCAAGGGTTAGGAACCATGAGGGACGAGAGCGAGGAGAGTGTTGTGGGTGGTACTGCAGGGAGCAGGGGGAGAACGGCACGTCCTGCACAGAGGAAGGGAGGGAGCATGGAGATGCCGAAGGGCTGGAGGGAACAGGAGCTGTGCAGGGCACAGGAAGGAGTTTCACCTTGATTCTCGGGTCACTGGGAAATGCTAAGAAGAAGGCGGTATTCTACTTGGTTTTCAAAGATGCCATCGTGTACTATTACATACCCGCCAGAATGGCTAAAATGAAAAAGATGGAAAGTAAGTTGCCGGGGAGGCCGCCGAACAACCAGAACTCTCCTCCACCGCGGGGGCTCGGCTGTTGGGACCGAAAGGCACACACGTGTTCATCACAAGACGTTACAATACTGGTCGAATAGCCCCAACCTGGAAACCGCTCATACCGCAAGGAAAATGAACAACGTTCACTTCCATGCAAGAATATGGGGAAATTTCACAAACATAATGGAGAAGACGCCAGACACAGAGGAGTACACATGATAATTCCATTCACACAGTTTGGATAATAAAGTACAAAACAAGGGCAAAACTAATCTGGGGTTAGGGTCAGAAGTCTCTCCCCTTGATGGTGGTGGGTGGGTGTCTGTTGGTGACCAGAAGGGAACAGCAGAAAAGGGCTGCCTGGAGTCTGCTAATGTTGATTCTTCATCATTCAGCTTATGCAAGTACGTTGATATATATACTGATGATAAGTGCTCTTTTCTGCATGTATTTTACTTCAGTAAAAAATTAAAATTGAAAATAAAACCACCAGGGGAGCCTGGCTGGCTCAGTCAGAAGAGCATGTGACTCTTGAGCTTGGGATCATGAGTTCAAGCCCTATGTTGGGTGTAGACATTACTTTCAATAAATAAATAAACTTTAAAAAAAAAAAAGGAAAAAAGAAAAGATAAAGCACCCTGTCAGATTATTCAGGATGTAAATGTAGATGCAGTTGGGCAATTAGAAGCCTACTATAATGTTTGAGACAAGGAAATGCCTGCTGGTTTGAGCCCAATGAGTTCTGAGGATGGGACAAATAAGGGGATGGATGAGAGGTGTTTCTGCAAAGGGAAAAAAGAATCAAGAAAGACTGATATTGGCAACAAGAAATAGGCAGCTGAGTACAAATTAGGGGGAAGGGAACCTAGAAAGAAAAAGAGAAATTCTGTCAGACGGTGATGCTTGAAAGGTTCCTCTTTGAGGTCTGTTTGAACAAGGGAAATATTTCCTTTCTCATGAATCCAACCACACTACATAATTCTTCATAAAATAGTATTTATGTAATCAATTACTGATGCTCATTCATTTTTAGCTTTAGAACTGATTTATGAATAAAGCCAGAAAACTTCAGGAGGCTGTTTAAATCAAGAAATTGAATTTGAATTTTTTTTAATTAAAAAAAATTTTAAGTTTATTATTTGAGAGAGAGAGTGAGCGTGCACAGGGGAGGGACAGAGAGAGAGGGAGAGAGAGAGAATCTCAAGCAGGCTCCACACTGTCAGCGCAGAATCCAGTGTGGAGCTTGATCTCACGAACCATGAAATCACAACCTGAACCGAGATCAAGAGTCAGATGCTTAACCAACTGAGCCATCCAGGAGCACCCCCCAATTTTTTTGTGTGTCTTTGTTGTTGTTTTTTTCAGAGAGAGAGACAGAGCATGAATGGGGGAGGGGCAGAGAGAGAGGAAGACACAGAATCCGAAATAGGCTCCAGGCTCTGAGCTGTTAGCACACAGCCCGACGCAGGGCCTGAACTCATGAACTGTGAGATCATGACCTGAGCTGAAATTGGACGCTTAATGGACTGAGCCACCCAGGCGCCCCCCCCCCTTTTTTTTTTTTGAGAGAGCTGAATTTTTTTTAAAAGAAACAATTATTTACCATAAAGAACAACCAGAAACAAAGCGTGTATGTATGTATATTAATTTACATATACATATATCTGTGGATATACACGCATAGGCACCACGCGGATTAGAGGAAGATGACGATGGAGATAGTGTAAAAGTGTCAGCTTCATTGTTTTAATACAGAAGAACTGAGGAATTAAAACGTTAACAGTTGCCTCTGGGATCAAGCAGATACTCCCATATTAACTGAAAAGCTTCTATACTGGCATATGCAAGTATTTACATGATTTAAAACTGGTTTAATTTAAGGATAATCAGAGGAACTCTTGACCTGTTCCCTGAGTTCACAGGAAAATCTGCCAACATGGTTCACACAGAAGAAGGGCCTTTTAGTTTATGCTAATAAAGAGCTAAGAGTCAAAGCCTTCTGCTTTAGGCCACGATTTATACATGATCTCATTTATGCTTCAGAGCATCCCTGCAGAATAGGTATTATGAGCTCCATTTTACAGATGAGGAAACTGAGGCTCAAAGAAGATGAGACTTGTCCATTATAATCAGCTCAGGCTAGCCTTAAAGCCTCTCCCCAAACCCAGTATTTTCTTCCCCCTCCCCCACCCTGCATTATGTCCCCCACCCCTGGCATCCTACAGATTTATGACTGGTTTTTATTTCCTCGTCTGTTCATGATAGGTATGTTAGGAGGAAGGAATATTCCAGAAAACAAGCTTACCACTGCTAGGCATTATCTAGTTAGGAGTTCCACATCCTGGAAGTGAGCAGCTGATACGAGCCTTCCTGAGAACTCAGGTGGAGGTAGGGCAAGGGGAAGGCAGGGACAAAGGAGCACAGTAGGGAGAACTGCTTTTAAATGCAACACAGCATAAAGTAAGGAAGGGAGGTGGGGGGGGGGGGCGGGGAACTCATCTCTCCATCTCACAGAACATTTCTCCAGAAGGAACAGACAGAGGTTATCCCTGAGGGGGTGGGGGAACAGGGTAATTAGGGGTTTTAAATAAGAGTGGGATTTTTCTCTTGTATTCTTGGCACTGAAAAATTCTTTTAATTTTTTCTTTTGAATTTTATCAAATGTTTTCTCTGCATTAATTGATGCAATCGATAATTCTTCTTCTGTAGCCTGTTAACATGGTGGTTACACTGATTCATTTTCAAATATTAAACTAGACTTGTGTCCCTGGAATAAATTGTGCTTGGTCAGGGTAATAAATATTTTTATATATTGCTGAATTCTATTTGCTAATGTTTTGTTAAGGAAGGGCATTTGCTTGTATATCTATATAAGCAATATATATTGGCAGTTTAAAACCTATAAATTCAATTACTTTAGTACTAACAAGGTTATTCAAATGATCCTTTATAATGAACGAGCTGTGTTGGTCTGTGCTTTTTTTTTTTTTTTTTTTTTTAAGTTTATTCAAGAGAGAGAGACAGAGAGAGCAGGGGAGAGGCAGAGAAAGAGTCCCAAGTGGCTCTGCACTGTAAGCACAGAGCCCGAGGGTGGGGCTCGAACCTACGAATCACGGGATCATGACCTGAGCCTAAAGCAAGAGTCGGGCACCTAAACCAACTGAGCTGCCGGTGCCCTTTAGTTCGTGCTTTTAAATGTACTAGGTGAAGTGGTCAAAGTGATTTCTGTAAGATGTTCCTAGCATTCCCTTACCATCCTTAATGTCTTCAGGGCTGGTGGTGATGCCCCGTGTCTCACTCAGTATGTTCGTGGTGTTGTAACAGAATGCTACAGACGAGCTGGCTTACAAACAACAGACCTCTCTCTCTCATGGTTTGGGGGCCAGAAGTCCCAGGTCATGGTGGAGGCATATCTGATATGGTGGCCGGAGACAGCCCCCTTCCTGGTTCACAGCCAAGGTCTTCTCACTGCATAGTCCTCAAGTGGTGGATGTGGGAGGCTCCATCTGGAGGCTGTTTTATAAGAGCATCTAACTCATTCATGAATCACCTCCCATTCAACATATGAATTTTGGGGGGACACACACATTAGCAACAATAGTACCCTCTTTCATTCTTGATATTGGTAATTTGTGTCTTCTCTTGGTCTTGCTAGAGCTCTGTTTCAAAGAATTGGTTTGCTGATTTTCTTCTATTTTTCACATTTCAATTTCATTGGGTTCTCTCATTTTATCTTTCTTTTCCTTATTTTGCTCTATATCCTTTCTTTTCCTTATTTTGATCTTCTTTTTCTGGTTTCATATGGGTGGGAGTTTAAGATTACTGACATTTGTTTCAAAGTTTATTTATTTTAAGTAATCTCTACACCCAACATGGGGTTCAAACTCAACCCTGAGATCAAGTCATGTGCTCTACCGACTGAGCCAGCCAGGTGCCCCAAGACTTTACTTATTTTAACGTAATCATTTAATGCCATATATTTACCTGTTAGCATTGTTTTGCTATATCCAACACATTTTGATATGTTATATTTTAATTTTCATTTAGTTTAACTTTTAAAAAAATTGCTCTTGGGGTGCCTGGCTGGCCCAGTTGGTGAAGTACACGACTCTTGATCTCGGGGTTATGAGTTTGAGCCCCATGTTGGGTGTAGAGATTAAAGGATAAAAAAAAAAAAAAAGAAATGCTTCTTTCCAAGAGACAGGTGTATTTGCTGGAGTGACATGGCCAAAATTTGTTCTTATGGTTGGTACATTAACTTTTGGGGGAACGTAATACAGACTTGCTTTAGAAAAAAATGGGTGAGGGGCACATGGCTGCCTCAGCTGGTGAAGCACACAACTCTTGACCTCAGGGGCTAAGTTCGAGCCCTATGCTGGGTGTAGAGAGTACTTAAATATATATATACATATAAAAAAACTTCCCTTGACTTCTCCTCTTTGACCAATGGATTATTTAGAAGTGTGTTGTTTAATTTCCGTATCTTCAGAAATCCTGTTACCTTGTGTTATTGATTTCTAGTTTGATCCTACTGTGGTCAGAGAACACATTCTGGATTATTTCTTTTTAAATTTTAAGTTTTTTTGAGGTGTTTTATGGATATAGATATGGCCTCTTTTTGTACATGTCCCATGGTCTCTTGAGAAGAATGTGTTTTGCTGTTGTATTTTTTATTTTTTAAAAATGTTTATTTTGATGCAAGTGAGCACAAGTGGGGGAGGGGCAGAGAAAGAGAGAGAAAGAATCCCAAGCAGGTTCCGTGTTGCCAGTGTGGGGCCCCACTGGGACTCTAACCCCACGAACTGTCAGATCATGACCTGAGCTGAAATCGAGAGTCGGATGCTTAACCCACCGAGCCACCTAGGCACCCCTTGATGTTGTATAATGTAAATGTCCATTAGGTCTATATGTCCATATTCTATAAATGTCCATACTCTATAAATGTCCATTAAGTCCTTAATGGTGTGGAGTTCCTTTTTTTTTTTTTTTTTTTTTTTTTTTTGCATCTACCCTTATGGTTTTTTTCCCCCAAGTTTTTAAACTCCAGCTAATTAACATACAGTGCAATATTAATTTCAGGCATAGAATTTAGTGATTCATCACTTACATAACAATACTTGGTGCTCATCACAAATGCCCTCCCTAATCCTCATCACCTATTTCTACCCATTCTTCTGCCCACCTCTCCTCTGGTAACCATCAATTTGTTCTTTATAGTTAAGAGTCTGTTTCTTGGTTTTCCTCTCTCCACCCTGCTCCCACCCCCTCACCATCATATTCATTTGCTTTGTTTCTTAAACTCCATATATCAGTGAAATCATATTTTTGTCTTTCTCTGACTTACTTCACTTTAGCATAATACTCTCTAGCTCCATCCATGTCACTGCAAATGGCAAGGTTTCATTTTTTAATGGTTGAGTAATATTCCGCTGTGTGTGTGTGTGTACATCTTTATCCATTCATTAGTCAATGGACATTTGGGCTCTTTCCATAATTTGGCTATTGTTGATGATGCTGCTATAAACACTGGGGTGCATGCATCTCTTCAAATCAGTATTTTTGTACCCTCTGGGTAAATACCTAGCAGTAAAATTGCTGGATCATAGTGTAGTTCTATTTTTAACGTTTTGAGGAACCTTCATACTGTTTTCCAGAGTGGCTGCACCAGTTTGCACTCTCATACTGGTGTCAAGTTCTATATCCTTGTTGATTTTCTGGCTGGTTGCACTATCAATTGTTGAGAGAATACTGACGTGTCCAACTGTAATTGTGGATTTTCTGTTTCTAATAGTTTTTGCTTCACATAATTTGCAATTCTGTTGTTTGGTGCATATACATTATGGATTGCATTGTCCTCTTGGTGGACTGACCTTCTTATCACTATGTCATGTCTTTCTCTCTCCCTGGTAGTTTTCCTTGCTCTGAAGTTTACTGTATCCAACAATAATATAACCATTCCTGTTTTCTTTTGTTTAAAGTTTCTTTTGTATATCTGTCCCTTTCTTTTACTTTAGCCAACCAATAATGTGACATTTGAAGTGAGTTTCTTATAGCTTATGCTTGGATCATGTTATTTTATCCACTCTGGCACTCTCTGCCTTTTAATTGGTATATTGAGACCATTTATGTTTAATGATATGCTTGGGCTTATGTTTGGCCCTTTTCCCCTATTCTTTCAGCTCTTCATTTCTCTGCCTTACCATGAGTTTCTGAAACATTTTTTAAAATTCCGTTTTGTTTTACCTACTGTGTTTGAGTGTTTCTCTTTTGTAGACTTCTTAGTGGTTGCTCTAGATATTATATTATGCAACCATAACTTATCACAACCTATTGGCATCAAGATTTTACCAACTTGAGTAAAATATGGAAACTTTACCTCCCTTTTAAAAAGTCCTTTCACCCTTCCTCATTTATAATATGTTTTTTTTTTTTTTTTTTTCAGTGAACTCTAAGCCCAACATGGAGTTCAAATTCACAAATTTGAGATCAAGAGTCGTAGGCTCTAGTGACTGAGCCAGCCAGGTGCCCCTATCATATGTTGTGTTAATTACTTCCTCTATATGCACTGAGAACCACAGCAAAGTTATAATTTTTGCTTCATCAAATAAAATTTAGAAAACTCAGAATTTAGAAATTTAGAAAATTTAGAAAAAATCTGTTGTATTTACACATTTTTCCTTGTTCTTTCCACTGTTGCTTCTTCCTTAATGTCCTAAGATCCCTTTTTTCATGATTTCCATTCTTTCCTTAAAATTCTGATTGGGGTAAAAACCACATAACTTGTAATTTACCATCTTTAACATTTTAAAGCGTACGGTTCAATAGTGTTACATATGCCTACATTATTGTGCAATGGATCTTCAGAACTTTTTCATTTTGCAAAACTGAAACTACCCATTAAACACTCCTCATCTCCCCTCCTCCAGCCCCTGGCAATCACCATTCTACTTTGTTTCTATGAATTTGACTACTGTAGATACCCTCATGTAAGTGTAATCACACAGTATGTCTTTTCTTTCTTTTTAGATTTTACTGTGCTAAAAACACATAAACTCTATGCTAACACATTTTAAGTGTATCGTTGACTTAGGTACAATGTTGTACAGCAGATCTCTAGACCTTATTTATCTTACTCAACTAAAACTTTATGCATGTTGATAAATAACTCCCCATTTTCCAACCCCCACACACCCTGGTAACTACCATTCCAGTCTTTAATCTTATAAATTAGACTATTTTAGACAGTGCATATAAACGGAATTGTGTGGTACTTGTCTTTCTGTGTCTGGTGTATTTCACCTAACATAATGTCCTAAAGGTCCATCCACGTTGTCAAATAGTGCAGAATTTCCCTCTTTTTTGAGAGTGAATGGTATTATATTGTATGTATATACCACATTTTATGTATCCATTCATCTGTTGATGGGCATTTTATGTTGTTTCCCCATCTTAGCTATTGTGAATAGTGCTACAATGAAAATGAGAGTGCTAATCTCTCTTCAAGGTGCTGATTTAAATCCTTTTGCATATATACCTAGAAGTGGAATTGCAGGATCATATTGTAGTTGGGTTTAAATTGTGAGGAATCTCCATCTTGTCTTCCACAGTGGCTGCACCATATTGTATCCCTACCAAGAGTGCACAAGGCTTCTGGTTCTTCCACATCCTTGCCAACACTTAAAAAAATTTTTTTAATATCCATCCTGGCAAGTATGATATTTATTTGCATTCTCTTGATGATTAGTGAAGAGCATTTCTTCATGTATCTGCTTGCCATTTGTGTATCATTTTTTGAGAAATATCTATCCAAGTCCTCAGCCTATTTTAATCAGGTTATTAGTTTTTTTGTTACTGAGTTATATAGTTCCTTCTATAACTTGGAGATGAATCCCTCAGCAGAGAAATGGCTGGCGATATTTTCTCCTGTTCTACAGGTTGCCATTTCATGCTACTGATTGTTTTCTTTTGCAGAAGCTTTTTAGTTTGATGTAATCCTGTTTGTGTAATTTTGTTTTTGCAGCCTGACCTTTTGGTGTCTATCTGTGAAATCACCGCCAAGACCAATGTCATAAAGCTTTTCCCCTCTTTTCCTCTAGGGGTCTGTGTATGTATGTGTGTAATCTCTATGTCCAAAGTGGGGCTCCAACTCGTGACTGAGATCAAGAGCTGCATGCTCTACAGATTGAGCCAGCCGGGCACCCCTCCTCTAGCATTCTTACAGTTCAGATCTCATATTTAAGTCTTTGATTCATTTTTGAGTTGTTTTTTTATGTATGAATAAAGTTCAGGTCCAATTTCATTCTGTTACATGTGGATATCCAGTTTTCCCAACACCGTTTGTTGAAGAGATTATCCTTTTCTCATTGTGTGTTCTTGACATCCTTGTTGAACATCAGTTGACTATATGCACATGGATTCATTTCTGGGCTCTCTATTGGGTTCCACTGATCTACATGTTGGTATTTATACCAGTACCATACTGTTTTGGTTACTGTAGTTTCAATATATAACTTGAAATCAGAAGTGTGATGCCTTCAGCTTTGCTCTTTCTCAGGATTGCTTTGGCTGTTCAGGACCTTTGGTGGCTCCATATGAACTACAGCATCACTCTATTTCCGTAAAAAATATTTTTGAAATTTTGATAGGCACTGCATTGAATCTGTAGATTGCTTTGGGTAGTATGGGACATTTTAATAATATTAATTCCTCTAACCCGGGAACATGGGATGTCTTTCCATTTGTTTCATTTCTTTCATCAATGTTTTATAGTTTTCAGTATGTAAGTGTTGCACTTCCTTAGTTTACTCTTAAGTATTTTATTCTTTTTGGCGCTATTGGAAATTGAATTATTTTTCCTAATCCCCTTTTCAAATAGCTCTTTGTTAATGTATACAAAATACAACCAAATTTTGTATGTTGATTTTGTATCCTGTAAGTTTACTGAATTTATTTACTAGTTCTTTACGTTTTTAAAATGAAGTCTTTGGGGGTTTTCTCTATATAATACTAAGTTGTCTGCAAACAGGGATATGTTTACTTCTTCCCTGCCAATGTTGATGTCTTTGATCTTTTTTTTTTTTTTTTTTAAATCTAACCTCTCTGGCTAAGACTTTTTAGCCTTAATGAAAAGGTATAGAATTTCAACAAATGCTTTTTCTGCATCTACTGAAGTGATCTTGTGATTTTATCCTTTATTCTACTGATGTCCTGTTGGATTCAGTTTGCTAGTATTTTATTGAGGATGTACCCATCTATATTCAGTAGGGATACTGGCCTGTAATTTTCTTTTCTCGTGGTGTGTTTAGCTTTGGTACCAGAATAATGTTTGCCTATAAAATGAGTTCAGAGGTGTTTTTATCTCTTTAAGTTTTTGAAAACTTTTGAGAAGGGCTGGCATTAATTCCTCTTTAAGTGTTCGGTAAAATTCACCAGTGAAGTTACTTGGTCCCAGGCTTTTCATTAGGTGGTTTCTGATGACTGATTCAATCTCTATACTGGTTATGATTCTGATTAAAGATTTCTATTTCTCCATGACTTAGTTTTAGTAGGTTATGTTTCTACGAATTCATTCATTTGTTCTAGGTTATCTAGTTTGTTGGCAAATAACTGTTCATAGTTGTCTCCATGATTCTTTGTATTCACGTCTTAAGTTGTAATGTCTCTTCTCTTGTTTCTGACTTTACTTGCCTTTCTCTTTTTTTCCATAGTCTAGCTGAGAGTTTGCCAATTTTATTTTTTCAAGAAACTCTGTTTCATTTATTTTTTTCTATTTTCTCCTTTTAAATTTATATCCGCTTTAATCTTTGTTATTTTCTTCTTTTGGCTAACCTTGGGCTTGGTTTGCTTCTTCCTTTCCAGCTTCTTTCTAGCTCTAAGTGTAAAGTTAGACTGCTTTAGGTCTAGTCGTGTATCTAGGTCATGGTTTTTTATTCATTTAGCCACTCTATGTCTTCTGATAGAGGAATTTAATCCACTTACATTTAGAGTGATTATTGGGGTACCTGGGTGGCTCAGTCAGTTAAGCGTCTCACTTTGGCTCAGGTCATGATCTCATGGCTCGTGAGTTCGAGCCCCGCATCAGGCTCTGTGCTGGCAGCTCGG
The DNA here is from genome assembly GCF_018350175.1 of Felis catus. NCBI lineage: Eukaryota > Metazoa > Chordata > Mammalia > Carnivora > Felidae > Felis > Felis catus. The sequence continues at coordinate 156,611,643 of NC_058376.1, read as the reverse complement.
AGCCTGGAGCCTGCTTCGGATTCTGTCTCCCTCTCTCTCTGCCCCTCCCTACGTCGTGCTCTCTCTCTGTCTGTCTCTCAAAAATAAACATTAAAAAAATTTTTTTAAACATTTGGAATGATTATTGATAAGGAAGGACTTGCTATTTTTAAAGCTAAGGAAGTTCATTTACAGCAGAGATAGGAGGCTGATATGATAGTACTCAGACTTGTTTTTTCTCATCCCCTTTCTTCCACTTCTACTAGGCTGCTAGGGGTCTCCTAGGACTCAGAAGTGTGTGTATGTGCATGTGTGCATGTATGTGTGTGTGTATGTCCCACATCCTGGGCAGTGCTCCCCACCAAAAGCCAGGGACTTAATGGAAATTTATGGAAACATTAAAAAAAATTAAAAATCCAAGCCACTTGTCTGTTAAAGTTAGGATAGGCCATGACCTAAGGAATCCAGACACTTTCCTCTTCCCCAGGGCCCAGAATCTTGCCCTGGAATCTGTTCCAACAAGAACACTGAAACAAGAAAAGGCTTTTCCTCCCCCTCACCTCTCTGAGTTTGGTGGTGTGAAACTGAAGGCGCTGGCCAGGCTGCCTTGACAAGGTTGCTTGATACTGTGAGTAAGGGGAACGTAGGGGGTTTAGGATTTCTGATTGCAGGAGCTGCTCGACTGCTCCTTCCTCCAAAAAATCAGCTTCTCATAGAAGGTTTCTAGCATGGCCAGGGAGCTGCTGGCAGTCTCCAGAAAAGGGCTTGCAATCCTTGGGACCTGAGCACCATAGTTGTAGGGACCACCTTTATCACTCACACAAAAGTTTCTCAGATTTGGGCTGGCTTGTTTACATCTCACTTTGTTCCAAAAGAGGATTGAAAGTGGCTTCCCCTGGCTAAGCCTTGTGCCAGGTGCTATTGGTAGAGGAGAGAGGGAAGATCCTGTCTCTGTCTTCTGGGAATTGATGTCCAAATCACAATCCTAGACTACTCCTAAATTCCCATTGCTAATAGTGTAACCACTAAAAAAAAAAAAAAAAAATCAAGGCATAGAGATATGGCTAAAAAGCCAACAGATAAGTCAAAATACAATTAAATATTTAGTTAACCCAAAAAGAAGGTGGGAAAAGAGGGGCAAAGAATAGAAAACAAAAGGGGAAAAACACCCAACCGTATCAATATTACATTAAATATAAAGGACTAAACATTTCGATTAAAAGAGAGTTTCTCAAACTGGATAAAATCAAGCCAGTCTTTATATATAAAAACATAGACAAGCTGGAAGAAAATGAGATGCCAGGCAAAAAGTAAGCATAAAAAGACATATTAATATTGGTAGACTTCCAGACAATGAGTTTTTTCAATGATAAAGGACATTTAATAGTGATAAAAATGTCAATTCATCAGGAAGATGTAGCTAGCCATCATAAATTTGGATGCACCCACATCGGAGGATAAGACCTCAGTGAGGATAAACTTAAAGTCTCAGCCATGGGATACTGTGTACTGGGAGTGGGGTTTAGCCCCAGCAGCTGGTACAGGATTTGTGGGTCCCCTGTGGGCTTGGACTTGCTCTGCTCATAAAGTTTCAGGAGTGACCCGAGTCTAGCTGAGATAACCAGAAGGCATGAATAAACCAGGGTCCCTAATTTGGAAGCAAAATATGGGCCAGCTGGCTCTCGGCATGCCACGGAACACCGGGCCTTTGGACTGCGAGCCCTCACCTCCGCTTCTCACCGTCAGCCTGGGCGGTCTCACAGACACCCTGGAGAGGGACAGGTCTGCCCACTTAGCAGGAGCCGTGAGGCCCTGGTCCTGCCTGTCACTGAGCCTCATGTCCTCTCCTCCCTCACTCTGAAACCCAGCCATGGCTTCCGTCAGACTAAGAGTATGTACTGTTTCCAGCACACAAACGGCTGGTAAGCCCTTCTCGGCCTTATGCCTGCTCCTGCTTCGAGGCTGGCTCAGCAGGGGCAGCTGGGTGTCTCAGTCGGTCAAGCGTCCGACTCAGTTTCACGGTTCCACGGGTTCAAGTCCCGCATGGGGCGCTGCGCTGACAGCGTGGGGTCCTCTCGGGATTCTTTCTCCTTCTCTCTCTGCCCCTCCCCCACTCATGCTGTCTCTGCCTCTCAAAACAAATAAGTAAACTTAAAAAAAATTAAAAAAGAACACCTGGCTCAGCAGCTGAGAGTTAAACAGAACGACAGCTGTGCTAAGTGAAGGTGAATCTTGAGGATCAAGGGAGTGAGTTAATAAGTGACCAGACGATTTAAGGGAGAGGGAGGGGACATCGAGTGGGGACTGGCAATCCCAAGATGGTGGGTTCAAAGTACCCATTTAGGTTCGATTCGGGTTGCAGGTGGGTGACAGGAGTGACTGGGAAAGACAGGAGATGCTGGTCAGATTGTGAGCTGCGACACTGAGACATCGACAGCACACAGTCTGCTTCACGCTGTTATCTTCCAAGGCGTTAAATGTTTCACTTTAAAATGGACAACGTATTCACCTAAATGGTACCAAGTCCCTATTTTTCCTCTAGAGCAGTTGAGTAGCGTTTCGATAACGAGATTGTCTCGTATCCCCAGGAGTGGCCTTCTAGCAGTTGGGTGACTTAAAGTCTTGTCATTCTGAAAGGGCAGTGACTGACCAGGCCCCTGACGGCCTGGGCTTCCTACACAACATCCCTGAGCTCTGACCAATCTGGATGAAAGATAAAGCTCTACAGCAATGAAGACAGGAATGGGGCTTTTGCTTTTAGGGTATATTCCTTACTCTTTAATATAATAAACTGCCTGGGGCGCCTGGGGGGCTCAGTCGGTTAAGCGTCCGACTTCAGCTGAGGTCACGATCTCGTGGCTTGTGGGTTCGAGCCCCGCGTCGGGCTCTATGCTGACGGCTCGGAGCCTGGAGGCTGCCTCTGATTCTGTCTCCTCTTCTCTCTGCCCCTCCCCTGCTCATGCTCTGTCTCTCAATAACAAATAAATGTTAAAAAAAAATTTTTTTAATGTGTATATAATAAACTGCTAAAATTCTTCTTGGATAGCCTCTGGGACAAATGAGTTGCATAATAAGATTTTCAAAAGTCCCTCCGAACTGGCTCTGGCATTGAAAACGAAAGCAGGAAACAAAGCAAGTTTGAAAATCAACAGAACCTACCGGCGACACGGCCTAAGCCTACAAGTTAAAAGTAGGGCGCGTCTAAGGACGGCCTCAGAAACTGAAATGTTGGGAGCTGAGACGTGATGGTCACCTGGCTTTGGACCGGCGGTCACTTCCGTCCTCCTGCTCACAGATCTTTACAGTAAGACACAAAAGCCGTTTCCCAAAATTCTGAGTCTGTGGAGCCTTCCCCCCCAGTAGTAACTGCCTCCTCTGATCTCTGCAGGCTGGGGTCACGGTCCCCAAGGGGGACCCCAGAGAGGCCCGTCCCCAGCTCTGTCGAGAGACAGCACCGTCTGAAGCTCCCTCAATAAGGCGGGCCGCCCGCTGGCCGGCACGGGGCTGCTCTCGGTGGCCGCCTGGCTCAGCATGAGGCCTGCGGGGAAGGGGTGGGCAGGAGTCACTGGGCACACTCACGGCCTGCCGGCCTCTAACCTCCGGGTGCACTGCGGGCACGGGCGCTGCACACGGGCGCCATCCGCACGGGAGACGCGCATTTCTCCCCAGGCCCGCGCTCTCACCTGAGGGCTGCCCCCGTCACAGTGCCTAGCGCTCCCGGAGCATGGTATCCACAAAACGAGGACCCAGGCCACCTCTCCAGAGTTTCAGAGTGAGCATCAAGTTGGCCTCTCCTGGTGAATTTTTTTTTCATTTTTGAAAAAGTTTCAGGATTTCTTTTAAGTTTATTCATTTTGAGAGCGTGCGAGTGGAGGAGGGGCAGAGCGAGGGAGAGAGAGAATGCCAAGCAGGAACTCACAAACCACGAGATCACAACCTGAGCTGAAGTCGAGTCAGACACTCAACCGACTGAGCCACCAGGTGCCCCCTGATGACCCGTCTTTTATTCTCCGGGGCCTAGAATAGAGCCTGGCACGTGGTGGCCAACAGGAGTTCGTAGGCTGAATGGGGTGAACGTGCAACAGACGTAATCCAGATCGTTCCTTGTTCTGTCCCGGCGATTACGCATTATCAACGCTAAGCTTGGACTGCAACTGCCACTGTTTCCCTGCTTTTCTGCTAATAATCCTTCTTAGTTTTTATTTGGGGCTCTTGGACTTTTGGCCTTATTATAGCTCATCTTTCATTCTAAGTCCCATTTCTAGAAGGAGCTTGTAGAAGTATAGGGACAAGATGGAGAAGACTTTCAGTCGCCAGTGTCCCTGCTGGGAGAACACCTGACATCTGTCAGACGGACCCACTCTGTCGCCAGCGGGCCCCACACTCCTCGGGAGGCACAGAGCTAGTAGGAGGTTTGCTGTGCCGGGTGGGCCTCCACTTGGGCCCCTCCACCCTGATCTGAGATTTCTGGTGGATGCTGATGAAGGCCTGGGAGTCTGAGTGCAGGGTACCTCAGGGCAGGGCAGCAAGAACGCTGAGCAGCCAAGAGGAGGGGTTGAAGTGGGAAATAAAGCACAGGGCTCCTGAATTTCCCATCTCTGAGAGCCTGGGGGTCAAGGGGGATAGGAGTAGAGAGGGTCAAGTCAATTATAAAACTGGATCTGAACTAATTTGGGAGTAAAGGCAGCACTACAAAAGTATCTGCATTCCATATGCAGACATGTAGGGAGGGAGACAATTTAGAGGCTTTGGATACAATCTGACTCCAGACCCTTCACAAAAAAGAAAGTACCAGAGCTGTCCACGTCCAGCTGGACTAGTACCTGGAGGGAAAAGTATCCAGAGGAAATGTGACCATAAGGAAAACTGGTGGGGACGATAACTCAAGGCCAAAGGAGTTTGAATGACGTTATAAAAAGTTCTAGCCCCCGAGGAGAGAGCAAGTTTCAAAGACCACAGTTTCTGTAGCTTAAGAAAAACCTGTGGTGTGCCTCAGGGGGAGGAGAAAGACCAGACTCCGTGGAGGCCAAGAGATCTGGGGCCTCTGAGCAGTCGTGCGACTTCGGGCAACTTTCTTAGCTGCTCTGAGCCGCAGGGTCCTCACCGCTAAAAAGGGGACGTCCAGAGTGCCTCCACCCAGGGCTGTGGGGGGATTAAAACGAGGCAGTGTGTCCAGGGGCACAGCACAGCTTACACGGGCTCGCCCAGTGAATGCAAGGATGCCTTCCTTGTCCGGGCTCGCTCGCCGTCTAACGGCCGCTCGTGAAATGTGCACGAGAGGTCCGCATGGCCAAGAGTCTCGGTGACACTCTTCACGGCTCATTTAGGATCCTGCGAGGTATTTTCACGCCCGTCCCCCTGTAGATATACGCGAGCAGGTGTGGAATGCACGTACGACACAAGGATGGCCTCAATCTCTTGTCTAGATCTATCATCGAAACACGCTGAGTTCCCCGTCCCTGAGACGATGACTCTGAACGGAGTGGTAAGGACGCGGGTCTCTAGACTAGGTTTGCATCGTAAAATGAAGGCAGGAACATTTCGATGCCCTGCCTCCCAAGTCAGCCCAACCAACACATCTTTGAAACCAAGAACGATGGCGCCTCTACAGAAAGGAAAACCAGAGAGACTCTCGGTGCCAGGGGAGAGCTCTTTCGTCCCTCAGCGGCGCATAATGTCACGAAAATCCCGAACTCACCAGGGCTTGCAGCTTGGGACAGTGGACGGAGAGCTGGATGAGAGTGCTGTCGGTTATCTGCAGACAAACACGCTGTGTCAGTGTGGCTTCTACGCCAGAACCTAGCACCTGATTTGGGCTTCTCCTGAACACGAGGATCGAAGGTGCAAAATGGAACTGAAAGCTCATCGCCAGCACACCCGGGCTGGGGGCTCCTCTCACTGCGGGCAGCCTCAGACCTGCCCGCTCGTATGGTCACTCAGCCGCTCTCTGGGCTCTCCCCTTGGGCCCCACGAGGGCCCAGGGACAGGGGACACACAGGAAGTAGGTAAGGAGGGTCCCCCAGGATTCTCCTCTGTAGAGTCACCCCATCACTGGACACGCAAGCTCAAGTCTCCCTTCGGCTCTGGGAAAGACGCGTATATTTCGAGGTCTGCAAACGATGGAGCTGAACGTCTCAGCTGTAGCCGGGATGGCTCAGAGGAGCCCAAAGTCTGTGCAGCCCGCTGTCAGGCCCTCGTGGGTTCCTGGGCCCCGAGACGCACCCGGCGGCAGGCGGGTGCACACAACAGCCAGGTGGGGTGTGGGGGAGCGGCTGAGGCCCGCCGTCGGGACTGAGGGGCCAGCGCGAGCAGGACTTGTCGAGTCTACTCACCAGGACGCATTCCTCAAGATCCATCTTCTCCAGATCGTGGCAATTCTGAAAAAGCCAATAAAACCACCCCCACCATGTGGTCAGTGGCCAGGGCAGCACTGGTGGTGTGTGTGTGCGTGTGTGTGTGTGTGTGTGTACTGGCCCCGCCTCCCTTACTCTCCTCCAGGAAGGGGGTGCCCTGTCCCTAAGCTGACCCAGCGAGCCAGCACTTGTGAGCAGTGCCTTCTGAATCACACTCACTTAAACGGGAATGTGGCTGCCCTGGGCTGCGCCTCCTCTCACCCCGAAAGGTAGTGGCCTCCACCTTCCTAGCGGTTCATGGATATCATCCTGTACATTTTAGCCACAGAAGAGGCTCTGGGAAGGCACGGGGCGTGGTGCTTGGGCACAGTGTGGACAGGTGAAGGTTAGGGGAGGAGGAAGGGAGCGTATCACCATCCCCACAAGGTCACAGGGTCCTGGCAGCAGGCCAGAGGGGACCTCCATGATGGTCACGTCTGCCAGGTGAGGCGGAAAAGGGAACGGAGGCGGGGCACAGCCCACCTGGAGGAGGCACCAAGAGGCTGGGTCAGGGTGCGCGGGGGGAAGGGCACGTACCGCAGGGAGGACGTTCTCGTTGTGGTCCCACCTGACCAGGTGACAGTGAGGTCCAGACTGCTCCAGGACCTCCTGCGGGGCCACCTGAGCTTTCTGGGACAATGGGGAAATGCACCCTGTGCCCGCCATTCTACTTGGTAGAATACCAACAACACCACTTGGTCAACTCTGTGACGGGACACGCACTTTGCACACTCCAAAACCACTGCGAGTCCTTTGGAAGTGAGGGTGGTGAATTACAGTTGGGTTTTGTTTTTTGAAAGCTCTGCCTTACCCGAGCTAGAAGTGTAAAGCCTGCATCAGTCAAATGGGAACACCGAGCAGCCTCCAAAATCCTGGGATGCGAAGCGCACGGGAGGAAAAGGTAGTGACTGGTTAACAAGAGAAAACAAACTTTATGATGCACACTCTTGACTTTCTTCTGCTGACACACCTCCGCTTCTGGAACAGTCCTGAGGACTGCTGTCCCCTGCCCAGATGAGGGGAAGGAGGCTTAAGGAGACACGTGGCCTGCTCTACGGCCCAAAGTTCCAGCCCAAACTTGGGAGCGAACCCAACAATCTTTCCACAAAACCAGGACATTGTTGCTGCTGTTGTTTTTAAGCATTATTCCAATATTTGTTGAATGTTTTGTAAGTAGGCTCGAGCCCAACGCAGGACTCAAACTCACAACCCTGAGATCAAGACCTAAGCCAAGATTAAGAGTCAGACACCTAGGGCGCATGGGTGGCTCAGTCTGTTAGGCGGCCGACTTCAGCTCAGGTCATGATCTCGCGGTCCGTGGGTTCGAGCCCCGCGTCAGGCTCTGTGCTGACAGCTCAGAGCCTGAGCCTGTTTCGGATTCCGTGTCTCCCTCTCTCTGACTCTCCCCCGTTCATGCTCTGTCTCTCTCTGTCTCAAAAATAAATAAACGTTAAAAAAAAAAAAAGAGTCAGACACCTAACCAACTAAGCCCCCAGGCGCCCCCATCTAATATTTGTTGACTTTTAAACACAATTAAAATCAACTTTTACTGAACAAAATCATCTTGATATAGACTGAATTTAATGAAATTCCCAGTTACCGTAAAGGCAATTTTAAAAATTTGCAGCCAGTGAAAAAACATGAGTTAATTCTCAATGCCCACGCTTAACAGGGACAGAGGGATAAATAACACTCTGAAGTTAAATACTCCCTTATAGCAGTAATTCTGACCACCTTCTGACAAGTTTTGATCATCCACATTCCTTCCCCTATTCAAAAATATCAAAATTCCCCAGAATCATCCCTAATGAAAAGACAACAGACAGTCCTTAGAAGATGGGAAACTGGCCGAAACAGGGGAAATGGATCAGTTTCACCGACAAGTAAACAAGGAAAGAAGTATCTTTTTTTTCCGCCTCTTGCACAGGGGTTAAGATGGCCGGTTCTGAGGTCAGAGTTTCAAGTTCAAACTCTACTCTGAACTTGAAAGTTCAAGTTCACGTTGAACTTGATGAGTAGGGTTGAACTTGAAACCCTAACCCTAACCCTAACCCTACTCATCATGTGACTCAGTATATTTGATTTTCCTGGAGCCCTGGTTTCTCCTCTGCCAAACAAGTGGGAATAGCAGTGCATGTCTCCTAGAGATGTGGGGAGGATCGAATGCGATAACGATACGTGAGTTCAACTGACGTTAGCGTTAGCATTTTGCTGCCATTATTAAAGTTTTAAGATTCGGGGCGCCTGGGTGGCTCGGTCGGTTAAGCGTCCGACTTCAGTTCAGGTCACGATCTCGCGGTCCGTGGGTTCGAGCCCCGTGTTGGGCTCTGGGCTGACGGTTCAGAGCCTGGAGCCTGCTTCGGATTCTGTGTCTCCCCCTCTCTCTGACCCTCCCCCGTTCATGCTCTGTCTCTCTCTGTCTCAAAAATAAATAAACGTTAAAAAAAAAAAGTTTTAAGATTCACAGTACTTCTGGAGGATCAGAAAACCAATCGTTTTTGTTAAAACGAGACCTCCTTCTGCTAGGGAAGATGACAGATAAAGCGACTGTGATCTCCCCCCACTTCTGTCCATTTAGTGACCGGTTTGGAGGAGAATCTGGTAACGTCTGGATGTGAGGCTATCGTGGTGACACCGTCAGGGCACTCTGACGTCAGCGGCCGGGACAGGATGGGGCAAATCAGGCGGGCACACGGGTGAAGTCCGTCAAGAAGTTGCAGTTCAGACTCCGGGCGGCGAACTGGGTTACGCTCCGTCCCGCCCCCACCCGAGTGACGTCCCGCCCCCACCCGAGTGACGCGGCCACCACCTCCTCCGTCACCACCCACTCCACCCGCTGGCGAGCCTCTCCCTCCCTGCGGGAGGGCCTCCGGCCGCGGGCTCCGAGCTGCGAAGCCAAAGCGCGGCGCACTCACTGGAGTCGCGGGCAGTTGAGAGCCAGGGCTGTGAGGGAGGCGTCCGTGAGGTGGCTGCAGCCGGAGAGGCACAGGGCCTGCAGCCGATGGCAGCCGCGGCAAATCTGCACGACTCCTTCATCCGTCACGCGCTGCGGAAAACCAGAACAGGAAGGGGCGTCAGAAGGCACCGGCGACACCGGAAGGAGGGCAGAGAAACGCGATCTAGTGCCGGCCGGCGGGTCTGGGCTGCCAGTCACTAGCATTCCACCCTAACGATTTAAATGGAACACGGTGAGGGGCGCCCGGGGGGCTCAGTCGGTTGGGCGGCCGACTTCGGCTCGGGTCGTGACCTCGCGGTCCGTGGGTTCGCGCCCCGCGTCGGGCTCCGTGCTGACGGCTCGGAGCCCGGAGCCCGTTTCAGGTTCTGTGTCTCCCTCTCTCTCTCTCTGCCTCTCCCCCGCTCATGCTCTGTCTCTGTCTCTCTCTGTCAAAAATAAATAAACATTAAAAAAACAAGAACATGCTTTAAAAAAGTAAATAATACATACATACATACATAAAACAAGGTGATGCACAGGGCGGGCCTGTGTTTGTCACCTCCGCACAGCTTCAACATACCTGAGTGCTACTAACAGGGACTGAAACTTTAAAATTCCGTTTTCCTCCCCGGCATTGATTTGATTTTGTTTTTTTCAGGAAAAGTTCATAAACTTGTGTTAAAAATCACATTAGATAAAGAGCTCGTAGGAATTGCCCGGTTAAGTGACAGAACAATTTTTGGTTGAATTTCTACAGATTAATGCTTTAAATATCTACCGTCTAAATCATATGTGTGTATGTTTATAACATGCCCTCAAATGTTTTAGAAAATGGTAAATGGAGGAAGTCACTAAAAGATTGACAAGTTGCTCGCACGTTGACATTGCACGTGAAGTCACCTGTCAGTGCTCTCCTAACACAATTCAGGGTCTGAACACTGAACGGCGCCCGTCAGGTCGTTATTTGTCCGGAAGGCGGTTTCGCTTGTATCTGCCACCATCAAGGATTCCAAAGATGCCTATGATTCGTTCACTAAGTAGCGCGCGCAACCAATTTCTCTTACTCTTCTCAAAACTTATGCTCCCCTTGAGACACCCGCAGGACGCAGCACGCGGCCTCTTCAAGGGTCAACAGTGACAACGGCAGTGAGGAAGCAACAGGAGCGTTTCGCGCGCTAACGCTATGACGGAAGTGACACCTTGATCTCGCATTTATCCTTTCTCTTTCAACGCACCGTCACATCTGTCATTTCATTTCATCCACTGAGATGGGACGACCGTCATCCTCCCCATTTTGGAAGTTAAGAGAACAAAACAAAAACTGAGACCTTACCAGGGATTCCTTCAGGTTCGTGACTGGTTCACGGAATTCCTGGTATCTTACAACAGACCAAGACCCCAGTTGTAGGGGAAACGTCAGCGGCTCTGGATGGGCCATTTCGCTTCGACTGTCATTCTTTCATCTTGTGGCAAAGCGACAGATCGCGCGAGGACACAGACTGGGAAACGAGGGTGTGCTGACCCCCCACCCCCCTGCCTGGGTGCCTAGAGGCGGGGCCCGCAGCGGACCCCGGGGGAGGGCGCCCCCAGGGAAGCGCGTCACTTACCGAGCAGGACTGTAGGTTGAGGCTCACGAGCTCGTGGCAGTAATTCTGAATGTGCTTCAGGGCTTCGTCTTCTAACTGAGCGGACACAGAAAACAGAAGAGGAGGGAACCGGCTGCGGGCGCGGCGGAGAACCAGGAGGGACGAGCAGCAGCTCTCCGGTGAGGGGCCCGCGCCGTGTGTCGCCGGCCCCTCGGTACCTGCGTGCAGCCCCTCAGGAGCAGGGCTTTCAGGCCGCGACAACCTCGCACCAGCGCCTCGATGCCGTCCTTCGTGATCTGGTCACACCACGACAGGTTCAGGTATTCCAGGTTTCGGCAGCCCTCACTGGGGGAACGAGAGGCGACGCAACGCGTGGGCAACCCGTCCCACGGAGAGCTTATTACCGAGCGTGAGCTCGGTAAATCACAAGCCACTCGGGGAGAGAAAATCGCTGTGACCCGAGTCTCCTATTTCTTGTTCCAATGGGACCGCTAAGTTTCAGACAGGGCGCCCCGGGGGCTCAGTCGGTTGAGCGTCCGACTTCGGCTCAGGTCACGATCTCGTGGTCGGTGAGTTCGAGCCCCGCGTCGGGCTCTGTGCTGACGGCTCAGGGCCTGGAGCCCGCTTCGGATTCTGTGTCTCCCTCTCTCCCTCTGCCCCTCCCAACTAGCACTGTATCTCTCTCTCTCTCTCTCTCTCAAAAATAAACATTTTAAAAATTAAAAAAAAAAAAAAAGATAGATGGAAAGGTTTAGACACACCAGGATGCTCGTAGGTTAGGGTGTTTCTCCAGGCAGCGGGCACTCTTACCTGATCCCCTTCAAGGAGCTGTTTGTAATAGACACACAGGAAGTCAGATCCAGATGTTTCAGCTTGGAACAGAATCTGCTAAGGCTATAACACGTGCTGGAAAGGAGCAGACACACTAAAGATATTTTCAACCATGTCTCTCTCCCCTCGCTCTCCGCATGGTCAATTAGCCGCCGAACTAACTCTCGTTACTTACCTGTCAGTGATTTTGGTGCAACCATTGAGGTTTAAATGTTCAATGTTGCGGCAGTTCTGTGCAAAGGTCCTAAAAAGAGAAAACATTTAAAAACTCCCTGGACAGCCACTAGAGGGCGCGGGTCACCATTCACATTTAGAACAGTGCTCCTCACGCTAAAAATTTTGTTTTACTGTGCAAAGAGCATTTAACATGAGACTTACTCTCCACAAATTTTAAGAGTACAATATATTATGGCTGACTTTAGGTACTGGTGCTCCGCAAACTTTAATGTGCACATGAAGCAGCTGGGGTTCTTCCCACAGTGCAGATTCTAACGGTACTGCTAAGCAAACTGCTTAACGGTCTGTGTCTTTCTTTCTTTTCTTTCTTTCTTTTTCTTTTTCTTTCTTTCTTTCTTTCTTTCTTTCTTTCTTTCTTTCTTTCTTTCTTTCTTTCTTTCCTTTCTTTCTTTTCTTTTTCTTTCTTTTCTTTCTTTCCTCTTTCTTTCTTTTTCTTTCTTTCTTTCTTTTTTTCTTTCTTTCTTTCTTTCTTTCTTTCTTTCTTTTTCTTCCTTCCTTCCTTTTCTCTTCCTTTCCTTTCTTCTTTTCCTTCCCTTCCTCCATCCATCTCCCTTTCTTTTCTTTCTTTTCCTTCCTTTCCTTCTACCTTTTCTTTCTTTCTCTTTCTCTTTCTTTTTTATTTCATTTCCTTCCTTTTCTTTCTTTTTTTCCTTCTTTCTTTCCTTTCCTTCCTTCCTTCCCTTCCTTCCTCCCTCCCTTCCTCCCTCCCTTCCTCCCTCCCTCCCTCCCTTCCTTTACTTCCTTCTTTTCCTTCCTTCCCTTCTTTCTTCCTTTTCTTCCTTTTCCTTCCTTCCTTCCTGTCTGCATTTCTACAAAATTCCCAAGTGATGCCAGTGCTGCTGCTCTGGAACTACACGTCGAGAAGCAAAGCCTAAGACTGACTATGCATCGGTCATAATTCTCCTTCAACCCACACCTTGGTGGGTTGATATCTGAGGGTGGAGGCCTGGCTCCTTGTGACTTCTCTTTATAGAAAAATCAGTTCGAAGCAAGGGGGTTGAATCTTTCTTGTATTGTGCCATGCTGTCATTTGGTTATTTAAGAGCCTTCCTGGAGAAACCATCTTTGGCCATTGATAGGGTCAGTGGTTGATCAGTATGAAGAACCGTCCAGCTACTGGTGCAAATACTCAGTCACAAAAGGCAACTTCCTCAATAATTTGTGGGTTGGTAGCAAGGCCAGAAGTGGAAAATTAAATATCTCTTCCTCTCCACTTACTCTTTAACATATCAGCTTGGACTGGCTCTGCTCATCTGCATTTTCCTGAGATACAGCTTCAATGTATCTTTAGGGGTGAGTCCTGATTCTTGCATACAGTAGCCAAATGTCTCCCAAACCTGGCCTCAAACCACATGTCACTCTTATCTGCTCCTTCTGCCCTGGTAGGGTGCTATGGAAGTGAGCTAGAGCCTGGTGGAATGCCGAAGTTGAAGATATGGAGCCCAAAGTCTGACCAAGGTGATTAGAATGATCAGAGAAGAGTATTAGAGCAGAGAGAACTTTAGAGGGTTCCCCTCAAGAACTCAGTAGAGTACTAATCAGAGCATGCGTATGTGGAAACTACCCAAAGCCAGAGAAAGAATCCTTAAAAACCGTTAAAGGGAACAACAGCCAGAGCCTACCCGGAGTCAGGAAAGTGCCCATTCCCACAAGCCAACAATGCAAATCATCTTAATCTGTGGGACACTGGGTAGAGCACTGAGAACTCATTGCTTCAGGTATACAATTAGCCCTCGACGAAACACTGCTTCAGTCCAACTTAACAAATTTAAAAAAGAAAAGGGGTTGAAGAGAACTACGTCCAAATAACTCAGCTGTGTCCAGAACAAAACTCAAGAACAGTTATAGGAATACAAAATATTCAGCTACCAAAATAAAACTCACGATGTCTGGCATTGAACAAAAAGTTGCCATGCATTCAAAGAAGACGGAAAACACAACCATAATGAGGACAAATTTTCAATCAAAGCTGACCCAGAACTGACACAAATATTCAAGATAGCAGACAAAGACATTAAAAGTTATTACAACTGTGTTCTGTAGAATGTAGTTCTATGGTGCTACCTAAAGATTAAACAAGTTATGTTTATTAAACATGCCATGTAGAGACAACAGAGATATTTTTAAAGACCCAAATTAAACTTTCAGACAATGGCTGAGACAAAAAATTTCCTGGATGGGATTAACAGCAGATGAGACATTGTGGAAGAAAATATTGGTGATCTTGAAGACATAGCAATAGAAACTATCCAAAATGAAACATGGAAAGAAAACAAGAAAAAATAAAAAGAACAGAACACGAATGAGTTGTGCGACAGCTTCAAGCAACCTAATATACATGTGACTGGGAGTCTTCAAGGAATAGGAGATTAGGGAGGGGGGGTAGTGGATATCTGAAGAAGTATTGGCCAAAATTTTTCCAAAATTTATGAAAACTATAAACCTACAGATCCAAGAAACTCGAAGAATTCAAAGTACAAGAAATACAAAGAAAAATACATCAGGGCATATCATAACCAAATTGGTCAAAAGCACTGACAGAGTAATCTTAAAGCAACCAGAGAAAAAGACACATTATGTAGAGAGAAAGAAAAATAAGGGTGACGGAAGATTTCTCACAGGTAACAAAAGAGCAAGAAAACAGAGGAACAGCATCTTTAAAATACTGAAAACATGGGGCGCCTGGGTGGCGCAGTCGGTTAAGCGTCCAACTTCAGCCAGGTCACGATCTCGCGGTCCGGGAGTTCGAGCCCCGCGTCAGGCTCTGGGCTGATGGCTCGGAGCCTGGAGCCTGTTTCCGATTCTGTGTCTCCCTCTCTCTCTGCCCCTCCCCCGTTCATGCTCTGTCTCTCTCTGTCCCAAAAATAAATAAAAACGTTGAAAAAAAATTAAAAAAAAAAAAAATACTGAAAACAAAACAAAAAAAAAACTGTCAACAAAATTCTAAGCTGAGCAAAAATATTTTTCAAAAATGAAGGAAAAATAAGTTTTTTCAGACACAGAAGAGCTGAAAGAGGGGCACCTGGTGGCTCAGTCAGTCAAACCTCTGACTTAGGCTCAGGTCACGATCTCAAAGTCTGTGAGTTCGAGCCCTGCTTCAGGCTCTTTGCGGACAGTGGGGAGCCTGCTTCAGATTCTGTGTCTCCCTTTCTCTCTGCCCCTATTCAACTCGTGCTCTTTCTCTCTTTCAAAACTAGAAGAAGAAGGAAAAAAAAGAGCTGAAAGAATTAATCAGATCTGAGGTACAAGAAATGTTAAAGAACAGTCTTTAGGTAGAAAAAAGAGTGACACTAGATGACAATTTGTATCTGCACAAAGGAATGAAGAATTGGAAACAGTAACTACTTGGGTATATGAAGTCAATTTTTTATGTATTTAAATCTCTTAATATTAAAAACTACTAACAACCTAGTGTGGAATTTATATTATATGTAGATTGAAAATGTGTAGCAATAATGGCATAAAGGCTGAGTGAGGAAAACTGGAATTGATACGTAATATAATTTGAGGCTACATTATAACAAGTCCAAGCTGTACGTTATAAACTCCAAAACAACAATCAAATTACAACATAACACATTACAGCTCTAATCCAAAAAAGGATAAAAAATGGAACCATAACAAATTCTTAATCCAGAAAAAGGCAGACAAAGACGAAAGGGAAAGAAAAAAGTGTATGGGACAAATAGAAAACAAATAGCAAGAGAGCAGATATGAAACCAACCATATCATATCAATTATCACTTTAAGTTTAAATAATCTAAATACCCAAACTAAAAAGCAGAGATTGTAATAATGGATCAAAAAAGCGACATCCAACCACACATTGCTTACAAGAAACTAACTTTAAACATAAAGATACAAATCAGTGAAAAGTAAAAGAATAGAAAAACATATGCCATGCCAACACTAATCAAAGAAATCTGGAGTGTCTATATGATATCAGATGACGTAGACCTCACAGCAAAGAATACTACCAGAAATAAAAGAAGGCCATGTGATAATGATACATGGTCAATCCATCATAAAGGCACAGCACCCTGAATGTTTATATACCTAATAACAGATCTTCAAAATACATGAAGAAATAAAGTGACAGAACTGCAAAGAGAAACAAATACAAAATTATAGGCAGAGATTTCAATGTAACTGTCGATCAAATAAGAAGTCAGCAAATCAGTAAAGATATAAAACACTTGACCATCACTCTCAATCAACTTGATCTAATTGATATTTATAGAACACTCCACCCCACAGCAGTTCAAGTTCATATGAACATTTACCAAGACAGACCATATTCTTGGCTACAAAACAAGTTTTAATAAAATTAAAAGGATTCAAGTCACGTAAAGTATATTCACAGATCACAATTGAATTAAATTCAATAATATAAAAATCTGGAAACGCCCAAATATTTAGAAACTAATTAATACACTTCTCAATAACCCATGATCAAAAGAGAAATCAAAAGAGAAACAGAATACAGTTTTAATGGAATGAAAATGCAAACAAAGAATTCAAACTTGTGAAATGCTATTAAATCAGTACTTTGGGAGAAATTTATAGCACTAACTTTCCATTCTAGTAAAGGGAAATAGGTCTCAAGCGAATGACTTAAGCTTTCATGTTAAGAAACCAGAAAAAAGAAGATCAAATGAACCCAAAGTAAACAAAAGAAAAGAATAAAAGATCAGAATGTATATCAATGAGGCAGCAAAAAGGAAAACAATGAAAAAAATTTTAAAAACCCAAAGGTGGTTTTTTGAGAATATCATTAAACTTAATAAACCTGTAGCCAGAATGATCAGGGGGGAAAAACACAAAAGGGAAAACATGTATCAGAGAAACCGACACATCTTCACTTTAAAATACGCTATTAATGTCAATAAAAAAGCCAAAGAATATGTAAATTGAAATAGGCAATGTACGGTCACTGTGCCTTTGATTCGATGTCGCAACTACTTCCATATAGTAAAAAAAAAAAAAAAAAAAAAAAAAAAAAAAAAAAAATTAACCAACATCAGGAATAAAGAGAGGAGGTATCACTGCAGATTTTACAAATAGTAAAATGATAATCAGAAGGTGGGGGTGCCTGGCTGGCTCAATCAGTAGAGCATGTGACTTTTGATCTCAGTGTTGTGCGTTTGAGCCCTATGTTAGGGGTAGGGTTTGCTTAAAAAAATAAAAATAAAATGATAATAAGACGGTATTATAAACAACTTTATGACCATAAATTTAACAACTTGGATGAAATAGACAAAATCTTTGAAAGATAAAATTATACCAAAGGTTGCTCAAGAAGGAATAGAAAACATGAAGAGTTCTACATATACTAAATAAATAGAATTTGTAGTTAAAAACCTGAAAAAGAAACATGCAGGCCCAGATGGCCTCAGTGGTGAATTCTACCATACATTTAAGGAAAAAAAATAATAAAATTCTACATAAATTCTTCCAAAATCCTGAAGAGGAGGGAACACTTCTCAATTCATTCTATGAGGCCAGTATTACTTGATACCCAAATCAGACAAAAATATCCCAAGAAAAGAAAACCAAAGAACCATATCCCTCGTGAACACAGATGCAAACAAAGTTAACAAAATTTTAGCAAATAGAATACACCAATATGTAAATAATATAATACATGATGACTCACATTGTTGTTTATCCAAGGGATGGAAGGTTGGTTTAACATTAAAAGATCAACCCATGTTTATAGCAGCACTATCAACAACAGCCAAAGTATGGAGAGAACCCAAATGTCCATCAACAGATGAATGGATAAAGAAAATGTGGTGTATATATATACACACACACATACACACACACACACACACACACACACACACACACACACACACACACAATGGAGTATTACTCGGCAACCAAAAAGAATGAAATCTTGCCATTTGCAACTATGTGGATGGAACTGGAGGGTATTATGCTAAGTGAAATTAGAGAAAGACAAAAATCATATGACTTCACTCATATGATAACTTTAAGAGACAAAACAGATGAATATCAGGGAAGGGAAACAAAAATAACATAAAATCAGGGAGGGGGACAAAACATAAATATGGAGAACAGAGGGTTACTGGAGGGGTTGTGGGAGGGCGGATGGGCTAAATGGGTAAGGGGCATTAAGGAATCTACTGCTGAAATCATTGTTTTACTATATGCTAACTAATTTGGATGTAAATTTTAAAAAATTAAAAATAAAATTAAAAATAAATACTAAAAAAAAAAATCAGCCAATGTAATTCATTATGCTAACTAAACAGGTAAAACCATACAATAATCTTACACAGAAAAAGGACTTGACAAAATCTAACACCCACACTCAATTGAAAAGAAAAACCCTCAGCCAACTAGAAATAGAGGAAAATTTCCCCAATTTGATGATCATCAGCAAAAAAATCTAGAACTAACACCATATTTGGATGCCTTCTCCCTAAGGTCATGAACTGGCTAGGATGTCTGTTTTCACTATTTCTATTCAACACTGTACTAGAGATTCTAGCCAGTGCAATAAGGCAAGAATAAGAAAAGGCACTGATTGGAAACAAAGAAGAAAAACTATCTTTGATGATAGGTGACATGACTCCTGTTTATGCAGAAAATCCAAAGTAACAAACAAAAAGCTACTAAAACGGAGTCTATTAAGGCTGAAGGACAATCAATGTACAAAAATCAATACTATTTCTGTTTACTAACAATGAAGAATCAAAAATTGAAATAAAAAACACTACTTATAACATTTCATAACACAGATAAATATGACAAAACATGTGTATAATTGTCCTATGACAACTGTAAAACTGTAAAACATGCTGAAAGAAATTTTAACACACCTAACTATATGGAGAGATACACCATGTTCATGAGTTGGGAGACTCAATATTGTTAAGATGTCAGTTCTCCCCAAATTGATCTATGAATTCAGCATCATCCTAAATCATGATCCCAGCAAGATATTTTGTAGAAATTGACAAGCTGATTCTACAGTTTATATGAAAATGCAATCTAGAACAGCAAAACAATTTTGAAAAGAACAAAGTTGGAGGAAAAACACTATTTGATTTCAAACTTATAAAGCTGCAGTTAATCCAGACAGTGTGGTTTGGTATAAAGACAGACAAACAGAGCAATGGAAAATATAGAGAGTATAACAATAGTCCCACAGTTATTTGGACAACTGATTTTCAACAAAGGTGTCAAGGCAATGAAGTGGAGAAAGGGTGGTCATTTCAACATACGGTGTTAGAATAACCACACATCATATGCAAAAGATGAATTTCAATTTATACCTCACACCATATACAAAAATCAACTCAAAATGGATCATAGATCTAAACTACCAACTTCTAGAAACACAGGAGAAAATCTTTATGACCCTGGGTTAGGCAAAGATCTCATATATCATTGACAAAAATTGGTAAGTTGAATTTCATTAAAATGAAAAACTTCTCTTCAAAAACCAGTTAAGAGAATACAAGGATAAACCACAGACTGGAAGAAAACATTTACAAAATACAAATCTGATAAAGGACTTGTATTCAGAGTGTAACTCTCAAAATTCAATGGTAAGACAAAAAACAATCCAATGAACAAAAAGGGCAAAAACCCCACATTTGAACAGATATTTCAGCAAAGACAATACGTGGGTAGGGGCTCCTGAGTGGATCAGTCAATTCAGCATCTGACTCTTGATTTCGGTTCAGGTCATGATCCCAGGGTCATGGGATCGAGCCCTGTGTCTGGCTCCATGCTGAGTGTAGAGCCTGCTTAAGATTACCTCTCTCTGCCTCTGCCCGTCTCATCCACTCATGCACTCTCCTACCTCTCAAAAAAAGAAAAGAAAACATGTGGATAGCAAAAGTACATAAACAAATACTCGGGGTGCCTGGGTGGCTCAGTCGGTTAAGTATCTGACTCTCGATTTTGGCTCAGGTCATGATCTCACAGTTCGTAAGTTTGAGCCCCATGTCTGGCTCCACGCTGACAGTGTGGAGCCTGCTTGGGACTCTCTCTCTCCTTCTGCCCTTCTCCCACTCTCCCACGGGCTTTCTCTCTCCCTCTTTCTCTCTCTCCTTCTTTGTCCCTCCCCTGCTCGTGCTCTCTGTCAAAATAAAGAAATAAACTTAAAAAAAAAAAAGATGCTCAACAACATTAATCATTAGAAATACAAATTAAAACCACCATGAAATACCACTACACATATCTATCTATCAGAAAGGCTAAAATTAAAAAGACTGACCTACCAAATGTTGACAAGGTGGGGGAGGGACTGGAAGTACCACACACTTCTGGTGGGAATACAAAATGGCATAATCCTTTTGGGAAACAGTTTGAAAGGTTTAAAAAGTTAAACACACACCCACCAAATGATCTAGCTAATCCTAGGTATTTACCCAAGAGAAGTGAACATATATGACATACGAAGTCTTATACACAAATGTTCATAGCAGCTTCATATGTAATGGCTGCAAACTGGAAAGAACCCAAATGAGAAATTAATAGATGGTATTATATCCATTAAATGGATCACTATTCAGCAATAAAAAAGAATGAATTACTGATACATACGACCACATGGGTGGATCTCAAAACAATGATGTTGAGTGGAAGAGGCCAGGCAAAAAGGAGCACATACTGGATAATTAGTTAAACTTTTGAAGATTCAAACTAACCTATAGCAACAGAAAGCAGATCGGTGGCTGCCTAGCAGTGGGACAGACACAGGGTAGGAGGGAGGGAGGGATTATAAAGGCACACGAGGAAACGCTCATGGGACATGCAATGTTCATTATTTTCATTACAGTGTTGGTTTTATGGGTATATACATGCGCCTAAAATGATCAAATTGTACCCTTCAAGTACATACAGTTATTGTATCTCAATCACATCTCAATAAACCTGTTAAAAATCCCCAGGACTTCATATATAATGCTGGAGCAAGAGTTACAGAGAGCACACATGTAAGATTAGTACTGGGGTTTTAATCTATTTTGATTATTACTGTATCTCCATTCCCTAGATCAGTGCCTGGCGTAGTCGGGCTCAATAAACATTTGCAAACGAATAGCCTCCCTCCATCAAAAACAACAACAGTACATATGTGGAACAGAGTAGATGCCAAGGCTAGCTCTAGGTCATTACAAGAAAAAACTGGAGGGGCGCCTGGATGGCTCAGTCGGTTAAGCACCTGACTCCTGACTTTGGCTCAGGTCATGATTTCATCGTTCTTGAGATCAAGCCCCAAGTCGAGCCCTGTGCTGATGGTGTAGAGCCTGCTTGGGAGTCTCTCTCTCCCGTTCTCTCTGCCCCTCCCCCGCTTGTGCTGTCTCTCTCAAAATAAATACATAAACATTTAAAAACATGTTACGAGTCAATTTTCCTAGCAATGGTGCAGATGTTTCAATGACAAATTACGCCATCTGTAATTCTACTGCACATTCTCACGGGCAGTTGCGACTGACGTACATGGGGGTGATGCTTAGGTCTACGAGAGACAAAGTCCGTCCCAAGGTTCTAGGGGGCAGTGTGTATTCTAATGTAGCCAACCTCAAAGAACGGTAGAGGCCACAAGGATAAAAACATAAAGGCTTTAATTATGTCTTGTCTCCAGAAAAGCACGTGTTCTTAACAGCGGATTGCTAACGTTTCCAATAAATAATGGCTACCCAGTAAGAGGTGGGCAAGCATGTGTTTGGGTTAACTATAATAAAAAGACTGTGGTAATCACATCCTTTTAGGAGCATGCAAAATTCCAGGTTATGCTCAGGACGCTTCTGAAAGAATTATTTTGCCAAGTAGGAGAATACACAAAAAGGTGGTCACTTTCACGAAGATGAAGCTAGCAAGAAGGGGAAGTGAAGGAGGGAACAGAGGCGAACCATCGTATCATCACGCACCAGGCCCTTCGTGCGTGCTGTTTCGAGTGATGCCCGTGACAGTGTCACGCAGGAACCACAGCTGCCTTCGCTTTGCAGGAGAGAGAGCAACACCCAGCGAGGTGAAATAATGCGTCCTCAGGCCACATCCCTAACCCAGGCCGGAGGATTCCAAACTTACGGTTCTTTTATTACTCTACACAAATTACCACAGAAACGACGTCACAGGAGAAGAGCACTTAATATGCTTGGTTTGTTCTGGTTTGTTCTTGCTGATGGCAAGTCGGCTACGAGCTGCCACGACAGAGTGAATCACTGTGGGTCCAACTTACTTCAAGGAGGAGTCCCCAACACCGATGCAACCCCGCAGGCTGAGCTTCCTCAGGAACCCACCGCATCGCTTGGAGATATTTTCCACTACTCGACCCTTGAATCAAGAAAGTCGGGAAAAACATCTTAATTTTCATGCTGCTTACCTAATGGCATAATAACCTGAAATTTAGAAACGGAATCGAATTTTCCCGGGCATAAAAGAAGCTATTTCGGAACATTCTTCCAACACCCCACCTTGTTCCTAGCGTATAAAGGAGCTGCAGGCATGGAGAAATAGTTTCAATTAAAGCGTTAAATATTTAAAAAAAAAAAAAAAATCCATGCACTATGTTTTGGAAGTTTTAGCCCCGGAGCTAGGCCTCCCCTTACAGGGCTCACGGCTACTCCACCGATGACAGGGCTTTGTGACGTCCGCTATGGGAACACTGGGTGCTGAGCAGGGGTCTACAACAATGTCGCTCCAAAAAAACCAAACTTTGTTGTAGCCGAACATTACGGCACTGGAAGTCTGAAGATGTATCATAAAAGCTCCCCCGCATTCTTAGAAATCCCTATGTAAACACATTTCCTTTGAAAAAGGAACTCGGGCTGGCAGATACGTTAAAGGGGAAAAAAATGAACATCGGTTAACACTTTCACTTTTTCAGGCACGATTTTAACACTTCCTTGTACGTATTACGACTCATTTAATATTCACGACAACCTCACGGGCTCGACAATGGAGATCATGAAGAATGTGTCTGGAATACAGAAGATCTCTTAGGAATCTCTCTTAGCATTACCATGCCCTGTGATTCAGGCCAGTAAAAGACTACAGGTCAATCCAGGTGGAACGACCAATGACCCATACACTTCAGAAAGTACCATGGTAACGAACCATGACTAGCTGGGGGGCCTGCTGGAGATAAAGGGAGCAAGGAACGTGCAGTAGAAGAAAGTAGTTGTAAATACCGAGGATCACCATGTGACCAATTCCAGAAATGAAAACTGCAATTGTCATGAGTGTTTCTCCCTATTTTGTTATGAGTGTGTGTGTGTGTGTGTGTGTGTGTGTGTGTAGAAATAATACATTTTTTTTTCTTAAGAGAGAGAGAGTGCGAGTGGGGGAGGGGCAGAAGGAGAGAAGGAGAGAGAATCTTGAGCAGGCTCCGTGCCCAGCACGGAGCCTGACGTGGGGCTCAGTCCCCCAACAGTGAGATCGTGATCCGAGCTGAAAGTAAGACATTTAACTGACTGAGCCACCCAGGCGCCCCACGTTTGTTTTCTTTCCCCTCCTATTCCCTTATGTAAAATGAGATGTATTGGTATTTAACTGTTACTTCTGCATCACGGTATTTAAGGTACAGGGTATCAGGAAGAGGGAACATCACTCAGGACTTTCTCTCTTCCTCTGAGGAAGGAGTTGGTGTGTTTCCGTTGTAGGCTGGGTACTTGTATCACATTAGGCGCAATTACAGTCTTTGGAGATTACGTGCAGGTTGAGGAGACGCGTATGGGCGCCACATTGACAGGGGGTGAACCTGTGCTAATCCATCTTATGTGCCAACTTGACTGGGCCACGGGATGCCCAGATCGCTGGCCAAACAGTATTCTGTGTATCTCTGTGAGGGCATTTCTGGATTAGATTAACATTTGGATCAGTGGAGGGAGTAAAGCAGATGGCCCTTCCTAGTGTGGGTGGACCTCATCCAATCAACTGAAGACCTGAATGGAATCAAAAAGGCTGAGTAAAAGGTAACTCCTCCTCCTGCCTGACTGCTTGAGCTGAGACACTGGTCTCTGGAGAATCCTAATGCAGACTGGGTCTATTACCTTCATTTTGCAAATAAAGAAAGTAAATGTTTACATCGCCAAGGTTACACTTTAGTGAGTAGTAGAGTTAGGGTTCTAACACGTTTATGTGATTCTAAAGGCCGTGCACCCCGCGTAAGTACTACCTCTACGAGGTAGAAAAGACCGAAAAAAGGGCCATTGGGGTTTCTAAAAAAATACTATTATCCTTACTATATAAAATAGCAATCTGGGCCCTGAACTGTAAGCACTAACAATTCACTAGATCTCATCAAACCACAGGATCACAGGAACAGGGCTCACATATGTTGTTACCTGGCTAACTGATGAATGGATAAAGAAGATGTGGTATATGTATAGATAGATAGATAGATAGATAGATAGATAGATAGATAGATAGATAGAGATACATATACAATGGAATACACTCGGTGATGAAAAAGAATGAGATCTTGCCATCTGCAACAATGTAGATGGAACTAAAGTGTATTATCCTAAGCAAAATAAGTCAGGCAAAGAAAAATGAAATATGATTTTACTCATATGTGGAATTTAAGGATAAAGGACTTCTAGAAACACAGGAGAAAATCTTTATGACCCTGGGTTAGGCAAAGATCTCATGTATCATTGACAAAAATTGGTAAGTTGAATCTTACCTGATATTCTGATAAAGGAATTTAAGGAACGCAACAGATGAAATAGGGGGAGGGAAGGAAAAATAAGATAAAAACAGGGAGGGGGAGACTCCTAAGTAGAGGACAAACTGAGGGTTGCTGGAGGGGTGGGGGGTGGGGGATGGGCTAAACGGATGATGGGCATTAATGAGAGCACTTGTTGGGACGAGCGCTGGGTGTTGTACGTAAGTGATGAATCACTAAATTCTACTCCTGAAACCAATACTACACTGTATGTTAACTAACTTGAATTTAAACAATAAAAAAATTTTTTTAAAAAAAGATGGAAATCTAAACTGCGGTATTGCTAGCAGCTTTATTTATGCTTTCTTAAGAGATAACAAATCTCAGGGCGCCTGGGTGGCGCAGTCGGTTAAGCGTCCGACTTCAGCCAGGTCACGATCTCGCGGTCCGGGAGTTCGAGCCCCGCGTCAGGCTCTGGGCTGATGGCTCGGAGCCTGGAGCCTGTTTCCGATTCTGTGTCTCCCTCTCTCTCTGCCCCTCCCCCGTTCATGCTCTGTCTCTCTCTGTCCCAAAAATAAATAAAAACGTTGAAAAAAAAATTAAAAAAAAAAAAGAGTTAACAAATCTCTGTCTTTAGAGGGAAAAAGAGATTATGACTTGGAAGTCCAAGATAAATAAATATTTAAGTACAGAATAAGACAGCAAAAACCCCTCCATACCAATGTCGGCAAATGGAGCACACAACATGTTTTTCTCCATTTAAATTTAGTTACATTTATATGAGCTTTCTATTCTTCCTTTCTTTGGAGGAAAGGCTTTTGTACTGGAATAAAAAAAATTATATTCAGAATTTTCTACTCCGCTGTTTCCAACTAAGAGGAAAAAATGAGCAAATTCTTTCTGAATGCAAAAGTCAAGTCAATGGCTGTATGTTATCCATTTAGATAGTATGTTGTAGGCGTGGATTTTGGAATGAAGGGATTTAGAGAGAAACAAAGCCTAAATGGAAGGACCTTTGGAGTTGTAATTTTTAGATGAGCATGCTACTCGGTTATTCCTCACTTTTGGCTGGTAGAATCCAATGGCACAAAAATATCCAACTTTTAAAGGCATGGGAAGTGCCTAAACATCAGGGAAACAACACTTATTCAGGAAAGAGTGATGCTGAAGGAAAGGCGCCGAAGCACACGTGCCTTCTGGGCACTCTAGTCTGCCTTTTCTCTAAAACATGACATCACGTAATCCATTGTGTTCAAGGTGACTACTGTCCTCTTACTAAGTGAATGACCTTGGGTAAGTCACTCAAACATTTTGTGCCTCGGCTTCTTCAATGTGGTGTTTCTGAGGAGATTAAATGAACATATGTAAGTTGCTTAAATAGTGCCAGGCACACAGTAAGTACTATTAACCTATTAATCCGGAACCTTGGTACCTTCTCTGTCTTTCAACATATCCATAAATCATTATTTTCATCCCAAGTAAATTTGAGATGATTGGCTTATCCATGGAATGCTTCCCAGGGTGAGTATCCAATGGGTCCTATTTAGACAATACCGGGGGCCCCAACACTTGAATCCAATCTGGGCTCAAATTGCTAGCCCGCAATGGTGACTAAATAGTGTTAGACTAGACTGAAACCCTGGTACCAACTGTTTCAAGTTTTCACAAGGAACGTTTTACATAACTGGTGAGCCGTAAGCTAGTCTCTCTTCAGTGGAAGTATGTACTCTTAAATATTTCTGCAATGTGTTTATAGAATGGCAGTCAGCCATCAGCTAAACTTCTGAAATCAAATAATGCATAAGATAGTGCCACTCACTTGAAATAGCATTTTTAAAACTCTGGGGGCGCCTGGGTGGCGCAGTCGGTTAAGCGTCCGACTTCAGCCAGGTCACCATCTCGCGGTCCGGGAGTTCGAGCCCCGCGTCAGGCTCTGGGCTGATGGCTCAGAGCCTGGAGCCTATTTCCGATTCTGTGTCTCCCTCTCTCTCTGCCCCTCCCCCGATCATGCTCTGTCTCTCTCTGTCCCAAAAATAAATAAACGTTGAAAAAAATAAATAAATAAAATAAAACTCTGGCCATAAATGTTTTAAGTGTGCTTTCAAAAGGTTGTACAGTTTGGAAAAATCATCAAAGAACACTGAGGGGACAGTAAGAACCAAGAGTAAGAATGCATAATTTGCAAATTGTAAAAAAAACAATGACTCTCCCTTGGCCAGCATAAATGACTGCAATTTTTGGAATCTAATGTGCTTCTCAACATCACTAAGTAAACACAATGAACAAAGATCTAGAGATTATCGGTCTGAAGGGGAATCACATGTCAGCATGTTTGGGTGGGGCACTGTTGCAATCACTGCTATTAAGTCTGGAAAGAGCGTTAAAGAACCCCTAACCCAGGGGCCACAGTCCAAGCCAGCAAAGAGAGTTTGTCTTTCCAGGTGGGCGTGAAGCCCTGAGGCCTTCCAAGCTCAGAACAAGAGAGGAACCCACAGTGGGAAGCGCTGTGCTCAGCCCCTCTGCCCCACTGGTCTGACACTGGGTTGGAGACTCTCCAGCTAATCCCCTGGAGAAGGAGGTGAAGGGGCCCCACACTGGCCATTAGCTCCCCGAGGTAACACCGGGTTAAGTAACTGGCAGGAAATTGTTTGGGCGCAACTCACCGTCAAGCGTGATTATTTCCTTATCCGTTAAAAAAGACACAGAACGTACACTTTGGCAAAAACACTTCACGAAAATGCTGTATGAGGAACCGAACCAAAATACAATTCCACTGGCTATAACTGAGTTGGCTACCCCAGAAGTGAACAAGGTTTTCCTAACACTGGGTAGATAAACTTCAGAATCTCAACACCCTAAAACAGCTCTGTAGACAATCCCTGTGTGCAACGCTCTTTATTACTTCTCTCTTAGTTTTTAGTCATAAATTGGTATTCAATACTAAAGTTGTTTGAAAATAAACTTTTCTCATTTGCTCAGGCTGACCACTCCTAGATGGAGATGTTCCCACATTTCTAGGTAAATACATGAGAATCCTAGACTTAGAAAAGGCTTTAAGGATCATTTTGCTTCTTTACTTTACGGATAATAAAACTGAAGCGCTGAGATAGTCTGTGGCTTAAGTGGCTGAGCGGGAGCGATCGTCCAGGTCTCCAGCCTCACTCCTGGCCCCAATTCTTCTGCTATTTCTCCATTCTTGGTGCTGAATGAGAATTCTCAGTGGAGCTTTCAGATCAATAAATGTGTGTTGGGGCGCCTGGGTGGCGCAGTCAGTTAAGCGTCCGACTTCAGCCAGGTCACGATCTCGCGGTCCGGGAGTTCGAGCCCCGCATCGGGCTCTGGGCTGATGGCTTGGGGCCTGGAGCCTGTTTCCGATTCTGTGTCTCCCTCTCTCTCTGCCCCTCCCCCATTCATGCTCTGTCTCTCTCTGTCCCAAAAAATAAATAAACGTTGAAAAAAAAAATTAAAAAAAAAAATAAATGTGTGTCAAGAGTCTCCTAAGATTAAAGCACGGAACCAGGTATTAATGATGCAGGAATGGGGCTTTAAAAAGCTCGGTGATGGGGAACCTGGGTGGCTCAGTCGGTTGAGCGTCCGACTTCGGCTCAAGTCACGATCTCGCGGTCTGTGAGTTTGAGCCCCGCGTCGGGCTCTGTGCTGACAGCTCGGAGCCTGGAGCCTGCTTTGGATTCTGTGTCTCTCTCTCTGCCCCTCTCCCGCTCATGCTCTGTCTCTCTCTCTCTGTCTCAAAAATAAATAAAAACATTAAAAAAAAAATAAAAAGCTCAGTGATACCACTAAGGTTATAAACATGAACAAGGAGAAAAGTAGTCTATTACTGATACAGAACCCAAAGCAAAATGCAAGTAGAATTTTGGTCCTCATGTATGCAGACACCTTCTTGGGTCTTTATATTAAATCTGACTAAATGCAGCAAAATTAAAAGGCAGGAAAGAGTGACCAGTTTACTCACCTTTTTAAAAAGTCCTATGTCTAAAATAAAGCTAACTTACCTCCACATCTGTCTGAAAGTTAAAAAGGTCTATTCTTTGCCAGTTGCTTCCATCCAGGGCTAAAATGTTCCAGGCCTGGGAGGCGGGAGGAAGAGGAGAGACAGGGGTGAAGGCAACTGTTAGAGGAAGTCTTGACTCAGCCTCTGTATTTTCAAACTTTTATTATCTTTTTTTGAAAGATTTTATTTTTAAGTCCTCTCTACACCCAACTTGGGGCTCGAACTTACAACGCCAAGATCAGGCGTCCCATGATCTATCTACCGAGCCAGGCAGGCGCCCCTAAACTTTTATTCTTGATATGCATTAAGTTCACAATCAAATATGGAATTATGCTAAATACAAAAGATGATATTAAAGTTAACTGCTTGCTTGAACTAAAACTCATTTTCATTCTAATAAAACTTGATATTCATTGATAAACATCTGGTTAATACTCTACCTTGGAAATCTGTGCACATCGGCACAGAGTTACTATATCCAAGAAGGAAAATATTCTAGGAAGAAAGGGGAAAAACAAAAAAATGAGACAGTATTAACGTTTTAGGATATTTACAACTTTAAAGATAAAATCTCATGTGCCACCTGGATAGATCGTAAGTTTTTTCAAGATTCCTCAATTCACAATAGACAAGCTCACTACAATTCTACGTCACTACTGTGAAATGTTAAATGTCCACACGTTCCAAAGCTGTTTTAAACACACTACACAAATCCCCTTAAAACAGCACCAATTAAACTCGTATGCCCTTTGTTCCTAGGACACGGACAGGGACACTAGATCGTAACTTGTTCTATTAAAAAGCCAAATCTCTAACCTCCCAGACACTAAGCCCAGGGAGAGCTAAATCCTTCTAATTTTCATGTCCCTAGCACACGTCTCATGTCCCAAACCCCTCTTTTGGTGGCAGATGGACCCAACAGGCTCAGATGCCCGAGCCTCAAATAACGCGGTCGAGCAACACTCCGTGCTAAACTCCGTTTGGTTTTGGCACATTTGTTCGCAAGGCAGAAGGATGGAGCCCGGTCACTGGGAAGTTGTACGGGAGACCGGTTTTTCCTGAGCAGAAGCCAAGAACCACAGGAGACGAGGAAGGTGGGAACAAGCGAGGCAGGCGAGGAAACGAAACCCCAGTTGACGCCAGCTGCGCCCTCGGAGGAAGCGGAGGAAGCGGCACCGCCAGTGAGCGTGGCAGGCGTCCGAGCGCGGTCCCCAGGCTGGCGGTGGAGGCAGCTGCCGGTGGGTGGCGGTCAGCGCTGTGCAGCAGCTGCTGCAAACAGGGAGCGGCTTTCTCGCGAGAAGAAAGGTGGGCGGGGACGAGGTCGGGGACGGTAATGGGATCTCCGTTCTCATAGTTCTGGAAGGTACCCACGGAAGTCGGCGTCCGTGCGGGGCAAGGGGCAGGAGGGGGCTGGCCAACAGGCGCCTACAAAGCTCTTCGAGGCTCTGCAGAGGTGACAGTCGGTGGCGAGCCGAAAGCCCGCGCGCTCAGGAAGGACCCGCGAGCCACCAGGACCCGCGAGCCACCAGGACCCGCGAGCCACCGCGGCACGGCAAGCGCCACGGCGCTAGTGAGGCCGCAGGCCCTGCTGTGGACAACGGAGGCGCCGAGCGGCTTCGGGTGAAAAGCAGAGGCCAGAAGCTCACGGGCCACGCTGACCTTACAAACCCCGGTGGGACTCCGTCTATAGGAAAATGCCGGTGGCTGAACACGCGCACTCACACGACGCCAAACACGCTTCAGCGTGTCCGCCGACACTCGCACGGCCTCCGTGGAAACACATCGCGCCCCACCCCCGGGCCCTGCGGCCTCAAGGCCCACGTCCTGTGCCACACGCCCCCCCTACGACGGGCCACAGCCGATCACCAGTCCCCCGAAAGAACGAGGACCCCGCGGAGAAAAGCCCACGGTAGGGCGGAGCGCTCCACGCTGGGGCTGAGCTCTAAAGCGTGAGCCGAGGGGGCAAGAGGAGCTGCTAAGCCCCCCTTGAAACCCTTCAAGACCTACCGCTTTGGAGACCACGTGCCGTCACCGCTCAGCAAGAACGGCTGCACTGATGATAATAAAACTAGCGAACTCTGATCGCCTGCTTGCCAGGTGCGAGCCGCAGTTCACGTTAGCCACTTCACGGTCTCAACGCCGTCCTGAGATGCTGCCATGATCTGCTTCTTCCGAGTCGGACGCGGAGCACAGAGAGGTTAGTCACTTGCCCAGGCCGCACAGACTGTGAGAGCAGAGCTAGGATGTAAACGCAGGTGGTCCGGCTGGAGAGCCCAAGCCTATGGCCACTATCCACGCAGCCTCAGAGAGTTTACCAGAGCTGGTTTTCCTTCAGGATTGGACCGGATGCCGTTGCTTCAACTGAACAGCAAACGAAGCAATTGTGTTTCCATAGAAACTACGTATGGAAAACACGTGTCTTGAATGCTACAATCACACTAACAGAAGCGAAATGCCCACACGTCCAGACACAAGCGAGAACCAACAGCTGGAACGCAAGCTTACACGTCTCATGCTTACTAGCAAATTTCGTGGTTACTGAATGGAAACGCAGACCGCCTGTACTATTTACATTATTTCCCCTTTCCCCGTGACCCCACGAAACCATGTAGTTGAATTTGCACAAGTTAAATAGGCAAGATGGGACTCCAAACTGCCAAAGCGCAGCCTAAGCCAAATTCCTGAATCATGTTTCAGTGAATAAAATAAATGCCCTGAATGGCGGGGCCGGGGACACCGGCAACAGAAACGGAGCTCACTAGAGGAGTTAGAGTCATGGGAAGTTGAGCTCTGGACTTTGCAAGGCAATCTTTTTTTTTTTTTTTTTTTCCTGGAAATTGCTTCCTACCTCGAATGTTATCATTTCACCCTTCATTAGGAAAGCATTGCGATGCTAACTTGCTCATAAGCGAATATATATAGGGGTATCCAGGAGTGGATGTACTTCTGGACTTTGTAAGACTCTTCGAATTATGAAGTTTTCTAAGTCTTGATGTCTGTTAACATAAGTCCTTCAACTTGGTTCTTCATCAAGATTCCGTTGGCTATTCTTGGTGCTTAGAATTTCCGCTTACATTTTAGAATCGGCACGTCAATTTTCATAAGAAAACTTTATGAAATTTTTATTGGGATTACATCGCATTTATAGAAACTTTGGGGAGAATGAGATCTTCACAATATTAAGTCTTCCAACTCAGAAACATGATATATTCCCTTATTTATTTAGGACATCTTTAATTTCTCAGAGTAATTTTTGTAGTTTTCCATATAGATTTTCTGTTCATCTTTAGATTCCACCCGCTGCCCCCCAGTTATTTGATGTGTTACTATTAAAATGAAATTTTTTAATGTCATTTTTTTTTTAAGTAGGCTTCATGCCCAGCATGGAGCCCAACGTGGAGCTTAAATCTATGAGCCTGAGATCAAGCCCTAAGCTGAGACCAAGAGTCCAATGCTTAACCGATTGAGACACCCACATATTTTTTTTTAAGTAAGCTTTATGCCCAACGTGGGGCTTGAACTCATGAACCTGAGATCAAGAGTCACATGCTCTACCGACTGAGCCAACCAAATGCCCCTTCAATGTCATTTTCTAATTGTTGCGAGTATACATAATCTCCATACATTTACTTTGTATCCACCAACACTTCCAAATTCATTAATATATGCTCTTCTCTAGTGTCAATAATGGTAATGAAAGACATCTTTTTCTCATTGCCATTTCAGAGAAAAAGCTGTCACTTTTTAGTTATTATGACATTTACTATAGGGTTTTCCCCCTTCCTTTTCAACTTTTAAAAGTTACTTTGTTATACCCTGTAAAAGGTTTCAGTTTTGTCCATGCACGACTTAAACATCTCTTTCACATTCACTTATCTCCCCTTTGAAACATTTATTAAAAGAAAATAGTACATATAGAGTTCCCATATATTACCCTCCATATTGACACACACTTTCTCCTGTTATTAACATTTTGCATTCTTGTGGCACATTTCTGACAGTTAACAAATACTGGTACATTATTATTAACTAAAGTCCATAGTTTAGGTTAAGGTTCACTCTTTGCATTGTATCATTAGTTTTATGGGTTTTGACAAATGGATGACATATACCCACCATTACAGTATTATATGTAAGAGTTCACCAGCCTATAAGTCACCTGATTCACAAGTCCCTCCTTCTCACGAAGCCCTGTTAGCCACTGATCTTTTTTTTTTTAACGTTTATTTTTTTTCAACGTTTATTTATTTTTGGGACAGAGCATGAACGGGGGAGGGGCAGAGAGAGAGGGAGACACAGAATCGGAAACAGGCTCCAGGCTCTGAGCCTTCAGCCCAGAGCCTGACGCGGGGCTCGAACTCACGGACCGCGAGATCGTGACCTGGCTGAAGCCGGACGCTTAACCGACTGCGCCACCCAGGCGCCCCTTAATGTTTATTTTTGAGAGACAGAGCACAAGTCGGGGAAGCAGGCTCTAGGCTCCAAGCTGTCAGCACAGCTGAACCCATGAACTGTGCAGTGCAGGGCTCGAACCCATGAACCGTGAGGTCATGACCTGAGCTGAAGTTGGATGCTTAACCAACTTGAGCCACCCAGGCGCCCCAGCCACCGATTTTTTTAATGTCTCCACAGTTTTGCCTTTTTTAGAATGTCATAACTGGAATCATACAGTATGTGCCTGTTCAGATTCGTGTCCTCACATAGCAACATGCATTTAAGGTGCTTCTCTTTTAGTGGCAAGATAGCTCACTACTTTTTACTGCTGTATAATATTGAACTGATTCATCCAGTTAAAGCCATCTTACGTGCTGTCCGTTTGGGGTAATTACGAATAATTCTTCTATAAACATTTGCATGCAGGTTTTTGTGTGGATGTTTCCTATTCGGATAAATGCCCAGGAATAGAACTGCTAGATGATGTAACTTTACGTTTAGCATTGTAAAAACAAAACAAAACAAAACAAAAACAAAAAACCACCAAACTGTCTTCCAAAGTACCTGTGCCATTCTGAATCTCCACCAGCAAAGAATGAGAGTTCCTGTTGCTCTGAATCTTGTCAACACTTGGGATGATTAGATTTTTAAACTTTAGCCATTTAAACAGGTGTACAGTGATATCTCATTGTTTAATTTTCAACTCCTTAATGACATATGCTACTAAGCAACTTTTCATATGTTCATCGCCATCTGTAGATCTTCTTTGGTGAGATATCTGCCTAAATATTTGCCCATTTTTTAATTGGTTTGTTTTCTTGCTGGGTTTTAAGAGTTCTTTATGTATTTTGGACATCAGCCCTTTATCATATATGACTTTGGCAAATATTTTCTCCCAATCTGTGGTCTTTTTATTCTCTTAATGTTGTCTTTCTCAGAGAAGAAAGTTTTAACAAAGTCCAACTTGTCAATTTTCTCTTTCATGGATCATGCTTTTGGTACTGTATCTGAAAACTCACTGCCAAACCCAAGGTCACCTACATTTTCTCCCATGCTTCTTCCAGAAGTTTCACAGTCTTGCATTTTCCATACAGGTCTATGATCCATTTTGAGTTGATTTTTGTGAAAGGGGTAAGGTCTGTGTCTACATTCTGCCTTTGCATATAGATGTCCAATTGTCCCAAAACCATTTGTGGAAAAAGATACTCTCTCCATTAAATTGCTTTTGCCCTTTTGTCAAAGACCAGTTGACTCTGTGTGGCTCTATTTCCGGGCTTTTTATTGTGTTTCACTGATCTATTTGTCTACTCTTTCACCAACAACACACTGTCTTGATTACTGTAGCTTTATGGTCTTTAAGTCAAGTAGTGTCAGTTCTCCAATATTGGTCTTCAGTATTGTACTGGCTTTTCTGAATCTTGTGACTTTCCACTTAAACTTTAGAATGAGCTTGTCAATGTCCACAAAATAACTTGGTGGTATTTTGACTGGGACTGTGTTGATTCTACAGGTCAACTTGGGAAGAATGAACATTTTAACGACATTGGGTTTTCCTATTCAGGAATGTGTAACATCTCTCCATTTATTTAGATTTCTTTGATTTTTTTCATTGGAATTTTGGAGTTTTCATCATATAGATCCTGTACAAATTATACCAGATTTCTACCTAAGTATTTCATTTTTTTATGCTAACGTAAATGGTATTGTTTTTCACTTCAATTTTTAGTTGTTCACTGGTATATAGGAAAGCAATTACATTGTGCATATTAACATTGTATCCTACAAACTTGCTATAATTGCTTACTAGCTATAGAAATATTTTGTCACTTCTTTGGGATTTTCTCCATACATAATTATTTCATACACAAACAAGACCAGTTTTATTTCTTCCTTTCCCATGTATCCTTTTCTTTCCTCTTTTTATCTAATTGCATTAGCTAGGACTTCCAGTACTATGAGGAACAGGAGTGGTAAGAGTGGTCATCCTTTTCTTAGTCTTGATCTCAGGAAAAAAGCATTGAGTTTCTCACCATTAAGTGTTAGCGTAGGTTTCTCATACATATTATTTTGTTTTAATGTTTATTTATTTTTGAGAGAGTGCAAGTGGGGGAAGGGCAGAGAGAGAGAAGGGGACAGAGGACCCAAAGCTGGCTCTGTCACGACCCCAAGATCAAGAGTCACGTGCTCTACTGACTGAGCCAGCCAGGTAGCCTGGGTTTTTTTTTGTTTGTTTTTTTGATGCATACAAAAAAAATCAGGTAATTTATTTTTTTTTAAAGAGAAAACACATAGCTGATTTTTATTAAAAAACTCAGAGATGAAATAAATCTACTGAGCCCTAAAACATTTCTTTTTTTTTTAAATTAATTTATTTTTTTAATTTACATCCAAATTAGTTAGCATATAGTGCAACAATGATTTCAGGGGTAGATTCCTTAATGCTCCTTGATCATTTAGCCCATCCCCCCTCCCACAACCCCTCCAGCAACCCTCAGTTTGTTCTCCATATTTATGAGTCTCTTTTGTTTTGTCCCCCTCCCTGTTTTTAGATTATTTTTGTTTCCCTTCCCTTATGTTCATCTGTTTTGTCTCTGGAAGTCCTCATATGAGTGAAGTCATATGATTTTTGTCTTTCTCTGACTAATTTCACTTAGCATAATACCCTCCAGTTCCATCCATGTAGTTGCAAATGGCAAGATTTCATTCATTTTGATTGGCGAGTAATACTCCATTGTATATATGTATATACCACATCTTCTTTATCCATTCATTCATCGATGGACATTTGTGCTCTTTCCATACTTTGGCTGTTGTTGATAGTGCTGCTATAAATATTGGGGTGCATGTGTCCTTCGAAACAGCCTATCTGTATCCCTTGGATAAATACCTAGTAGTGCAATTGCTGGGTCATAGGGTAGTTCTATTTTTAGTTTTTTGAGGAACCTCCATAGTGTTTTCCAGAGTGGCTGCACCAGCTTGCATTGCCACCAACAATGCAAAAGAGATCCTCTTTCTCCGCATCCTCGCCAACATCTGGTGTTGCCTGAGTCACTAATGTTAGCCATTCTGAAAGGTGTAAGGTGTTTTTTTTTTAATGTTTATTTATTTTTGACAGAGAGAGACAGAGCATGAGCGGGGGAGGGGCAGGGAGAGAGGGAGACACAGAATCCAAAGCAGGCTCCAGGCTCTGAGATGTCAGCACACAGCCCAACATGGGGCTCGAACTCATGGACTGCGAGGTCGTGACCTGAGCCGAAGTCGGATGCTCAACCGACTGAGCCACCCAGGACCCCTCATGGTGGTTATGATTTGTATTTCCCTGATGATGAGTGATGTTGAGCATTTTTTCATGTGTCAGTTGGCCATCTGGATGTCTTCTTCGGAGAAGTGTCTATTCATGTCTTTTGCCCATTTCTTCACTGGATTATTTGTTTTTTGGGTGTTGAGTTTGATAAGTTCTTTATGGATTTTGGATACTAACCCTTTACCTGATATGTCATTTGCAAATATCTTCTCCCATTCCGTCAGTTGCTTTTTAGTTTTACTGATTGTTTCCTTCACTGTGCAGAAGCTTTTTGTTTTGATGAGGTCCCAGTAGTTCATTTTTGCTTTGGTTTCCCTTGTCTCCGGAGACGTGTTGAGTAAGAAGTTGCTGCGGCCAAGATCAAAGAGGTTTTTGTCTGCTTTCTCCTCGAGGATTTTGATGGCTTCCTGTCTTACACTGAGGTCTTTCATCCATTTTGAGTTTATTTTTGTGTATGGTGTAAGAAAGTGGTCCAGGTTCATTCTTCTGCATGTCGCTGTCCAGTTTCCCAGCACCACATGCTGAAGAGACTGTCTTTATTCCAATGGATATTCTTTCCTGCTTTGTCAAAGATTAGTTGGCCATACATTTGTGGGTCCATTTCTGGGTTCTCTATTCTGTTCCGCTGATCTGAGTGTCTGTTCTTGTGCCATAGCCTGTTTTTTTGTAGTGTTCTTGATCAAGTTGAGGAAGTTCCCCTCTATTCTTGGTTTGATGAGACTCTTGGTCATCATCATCTAATGTCACCTAATAGACATTAGAATTTATCAAATGCTATTTCTGCATTTACTGATGACCTTGTAATTTTTTCTTCTTTAGACAACTGATGTGATGGATTACCTTCATTTTGGAATGAAGCATCCTTGATTGTGGCATATAATTCTTTTTATGCATTGTTCAATTTGGTTTGCTAAGTTTGTTGAACTTTCCATCTATGTTCACAAGATACATTGTTCTGCAGTTTTTCCTTTCTATAATGTCTTTATATGATTTTAGTATTACAGTAATGCTGTCTTCACAGAATGAGTTAAGCAGTCTACTGCTTCTAGAGGCACCTGGGTGGCTCAGTCAGTTGAGCGTCCGACTTCGGCTCAGGTCATGGTCTCGCGGTCCGTGAGTTTGAGCCCCGCGTCGGGCTCTGTGCTGACAGCTCAGAGCCTGGAGCCTGCTTCAGATTCTGTGTCTCCCTCTCTCTCTGCCCCTCCCCTGTTCATGCTCTGTCTCTGTCTCAAAAACAAATAAAACATTAAAAAAAAAAAAAGTCTACTGCTTCTATTTTCTGGATGATGTAAAGAATGGGCATCATTTCTTTCTTGTTTGTAGAATTCACCAAAATAACCATCTGGGTCAGGTGCTTTCTGTTTTGGAAGGTTATTAATAATTGATTCATTGTATTTAATAGATATATGTCCATTCAGTTTATCTATTTCTCCTTGTGTGATCTTTAGTAGTTTTTGTCTTTCAAAAAATTTGTCCATTTCATCTAAGTGATCAAGTTTGTGGACATAGAGGCGTTCATAATACTCCTCGATTATTCCTTTAATGTCCATGAGATCAACAGGGATGATCCCTCTCCCATTTCTGATATTAGTAATTTGTGTTCTCTTTCATTCTTAAACTGACCAGTGGTTTATCAGTTTTATTGAGCTTTTCATAGAACCAA
This sequence comes from Felis catus, assembly GCF_018350175.1. Taxonomy (NCBI): domain Eukaryota; kingdom Metazoa; phylum Chordata; class Mammalia; order Carnivora; family Felidae; genus Felis; species Felis catus. The sequence continues at coordinate 156,573,615 of NC_058376.1, read as the reverse complement.
TTTTGGTTTTGTTGATTTCCTCTACTGTTTTCAATTTCATTGATTTCTGCTCAACTTTTTATTAGGTCCTTTCTTTTGCTTGCTTTAGACTTCCATTGATCCTCTCTCTAGTTTCCAAAAATGGAAACTCAAATTATTGTGCTTAATTACACTTACTGATTTTCAAATACACAAACAAATCCTGTATCTCTAAAACAAACCCATTGGTTATAATTATTAGGCATTATATATATTGTTGGACTTGACTTGCTAGTTTTGTTTAGGACTTTTACATCTATGCTCATGACAACTATTGGTGTATAATTTTCCTTTCTTATAACATCCTCATTCAGTTTGGTATTAGGGTTATGTTGACCTCATAAAACTGCCTCTATACTTTGAGTCTAAGACTGGTATCATTTCTTCCTTAAAATTTGGATATTTTCCAAAGGAATTGGAACAGGAGTGGTAAGAAAAGCTTTCAGGGTTTATTTTCTTCAGGAAAATTTTATTCCTAAATTCTATTCAACAGATAACTCCCCATTTCCCTCTTGGCCTTTTGGCTAAGATCAAGTGTAGTAAAATAACTTCAGGTTTTTAATTTCTTCCATTGGTTTTTAAAAGTTGTGTTTTTCAAGGAATTTTCTCCTTTAATCTAGTTTCATATAGTGGTTAAATGTGTTCCATAATTATGTCCATACTACTTTTATTATTTTTTTTTAATCTTTATTTTTGAGAGAGAGAGAGAGCACGCACGCAAGTGGGCAGCAACGGAGAGAGAGGGAGATGCAGAACCCTAAGCAGGATCCAGGCTCTGAGCTGTGAGCACAGAGCCCGACGTGGAGCCCAACACGGGGCTTGAACTCATGATCTGCAAGTTCATGACCTGAGCCGAAGTCAGACGCTCAACCGACTGAGCCACCCAGGCGCCCCATACTACTTTTTAAAAAAAATGTTTATTTATTTATTGTTGAGAGAGAGAAAGAGAGAAAGAGAGAAAGACAGAGAGAGAAAACACAAGTCGGGGAGGAGCAGAGAAAGAGGGAGACACAGAATCTGAAGCAGGCTCCAGGCTCTGAGCTATCAGTGCAGAGCCCAACACAGGGCTCAAACTCATGAACTGTGAGATCGTGACCTGAGCCAAAGTTGGATGCTTAACCAACTGAGCCACCCAGGTGCCCCTATCCATACTACTTTTAAAAATTGGTTATGTCTCCAGTTTTAGAATAATTTCTCTTGTTTTTTCCTTTATCAGCCAAGCTAGAGAGTTATCAATTTTAGTAATAAAAATTATCTTTGTTGATTTCTGTTTCCTTAATCTATCCTCTTATCTTCATCAATTCCTTCATTATATTTCTTCGAATCTTCTGCATTTTTCCAGTCATTTGAGATGGAACTCTTGATTACTGACTTTCTTCCTTCCTTTTCTAATGCATGCATTTAAAGCATTTCCAAGAACCATCCCACAAATTTTGATATGCCATACTTTCATTCTTGCTTAGTTTGAAATACTTTCTGATTTCCACTGTGATAACTTCTGATTCATGGAGTTAGAAATAGGTAGCTTAATATTTTCTTATTATTGATTTCTAGTTTAGTTCCACTCTGGTCAGAGAAAATACTCTAGATAATTTCAATCCTTTGAAATTTGTTGAGATTTACATTATGGCTCAACATAGAATCTACTTTGATAAATGTTTCATGCGCATTTTAGAAGAATGTGTGCTCTAAAGTTGTTGGATGTAGTGTCCTGTATAGGTCTGGTTGGTTAAGTATGGTTCACATCTCCTATATTCTACTTTTTTTTTGTCTGATTATTCTATCAGTTACTATTAGTCTATCAAGGGTATGTTAAAACTCTACATATGATTATGGATTTGTCTGTTTTTCCCTTTAGTTTTGCCTTATATTTTTTCAACTTATTTTATCAGGTTCATCAAAACTTCAGGTACCTATTGCTGTCCAATAGATGTTTTCTTGTCAAGAAATGTCTGTTTCTAATATACATCTTGACTTAACGTCTGCTTTGTCAATGTTAACGAAGCCACAACAGCTTTTACTTTCTATCAAACTTCATCTCTTGTCATTTTTAAAACTCCAATTTAAACACTCGCTGTTTGTTTTCCATTTTCCCCAACTGCTCTCTGTTCCTTTGCTCTCCTTTTAAGAATTCTTTAAAATAACCAAATAATGAATGACGTCTCTGTATTTCTGGTGGTTGCTCTGAACGCAATACATCCCCATTTCAATCCAGCTTAAATTAATATTATACCTCCAGAGCCACAATCACAATATACTCTCATTTCATCTTCTGTGTTAATGTTGTCATCTGTCTTACTTGACATATATTATAAACCATACAGTGTTATGACTTTTGCTTAAAACAACTATAAATAATTTTTAAGAGGCAAAAGGTATTTTATATGTACCCACATACCTATCGTTTATGGTGTTCCTTATTCTTTTCTGTACATGATTTTCAGTTCCCTTCAGCCTAAAGAATTTCCTTTAGCATTTCTTACAGTATGGGAAGGTTGGTGATGAATTCTTAGTTTTGTTTTACCAGAAAATACTTTTATTTTTTAAAGATAATTATGTTGGATAGATAATTTTGAGACGTTTTCCCCTTTTCTCTCTGCATTTTAAAGATGCCATTCCGCTGTCTTTTGTTTTGAATTATTTCTTATAAGAAATCAATGGGGGGTGCCTGGATGGCTCAGTCAGTTAAGTGTCTGACTATTGATTTCAGCTAAGGTCATGATCTCATGGTTCGTGACTTCGAGTCCTACACTGGGCTCTGTGCTGACAGTGCAGAGCATGCTTGAGATTCTCTCCCTCTCTGCCCCTCCTCTGCTCTCTCTCTAAAAAAAAAAGAAATAAAATAAAATAAACTTAAAAAAAAGAAGTCAATGAGAATTTGTATTATTCCACATATATATCTTTTTTTTTTTTAATTTTTTAAAATTTATTTTTGAGAGACTATGAGCAGAGGAGGGGCAGAGAGAGAGGGAAACACAGAATCTGACGCAGGTTCCAGGCTCTGAGCTGTCAGCCCAGAGCCCAATGCAGGGCTCAAACCACAAACCACGAGATCATGACCTGAGCCGAAGTCGGACACTTAACCGACTGAGCCACCCAGACGCCCCTCCATATATATATCTTAAGATTTCTTTTTATCTTTGGTTTTCAGTCATTTAACCATGGTGTACCTAGGGATATTTTTCATTATATTTATTCACTTGGCATTCACTAAACTTCCTGAATCTGTAGACTGTCATCAGATTTGGAAAATTTGGGGTTCTTTGTTCAGACTTTTTTATGCTCCGTCCTTTCTCTGGACCTCCTATTACACATGTTAGACCATTTGACAGCACGAGGTGCTAAGGATGTGTTAACTTTTTGCTGTCTCTTTTCTCTGTGCATATCACTTTGGATAACTTCTATTAACCTTTCCTGAAGTCTACTGATTCTATCTTTTGCATTGTCCAGTCTGCTTGAAAGCCTAACCAACTTTTTTAAAACATTTGAGTAGTTTTCAGTTCTAGAAATGCCATTGATTCTTTTTAGAGTTTCCACATATCTCATGAAATATCCCTTCTCTTCACTCAATACAGACATTTTTTTCTGTATATTCTTTAACACTTTTTTCATGATTAAAAAATGGGGGCGCCTGGGTGGCGCAGTCGGTTAAGCATCCGACTTCAGCCAGGTCACGATCTCGCGGTCCGTGAGTTCAAGCCCCGCGTCAGGCTCTGGGCTGATGGCTCAGAGCCTGGAGCCTGTTTCCGATTCTGTGTCTCCCTCTCTCTCTGCCCCTCCCCCATTCATGCTCTGTCTCTCTCTGTCCCAAAAATAAATAAACGTTGAAAAAAAAATTTAAAAAAAATGTATCAACGTATGGCTGACATAGAAGATAGTGTTCAGGCGTACAGCACTGAGATCAATCATATACACTATGCTATGCTCACCACAATAAGTGTAATCCATTTGTCACCATATGTTACAGCGTTATTGACTATATTCCTTAGGCTGTATGTTTCATCCCCATGACTTATAACTGAGAGCTTGTACCCCTTAATTTTCTTCATTTGTTTCCCTACCCCTCCAACTCCTTTCTCTCTGGAAACTACCTCTAGAAACTTCTCAACTAGAGAAGACTTAGCGACTCGTGGCTTATCGCTGCCACATTTAGAAAGGCATTATAAGAAAGCAAGTGCTCGGGGGGAAAAAAACTGGTTGGCTGGCAAGCGGAAAGAAAAGGGGAGAGAGCACAGAAACTGCAGGCCCGAGATTGCCGAAAAGCCAATTACTGTCTGTCTGAATACTGCTTTCCAAAACTTACAAGTTACCTTGAGATTACTTGAAATTCTCTGTTAAATAGATTAGCTAAATCCTGCAGCAAAGACTGGATTAAAGCTGCTCCCTTTCTTCCCAAGCCTATTATCGCTTCAGGGGAGAGATACCACTGAGAAAGAGAGGAAGTAGGGGCAAAAAGTACAATAAAGGAGTCCTGGGCTGCAGTCTAAAAGTGGCTGGGGTTACAGGCACAGGGAACTAACTAGAATCAAACATATCAGAAGATTAGCAAATTCTGAAATTCCGTCAAAGAATCCAACCAAAATCTTGGCCTAAAATATGCTAATTGCAATTTTTTAAATGTCTATTTTTCAGAGAGAGAGAGAGAGAGAGAGAGAGAGAGAGCGAGCATGAGGGGGGAGGGGCAGAGAGCGGGGGAGACACAGAATCTGAAGCAGGCTCCAGGCTCCGAGCTGTCAGCACAGAGCCTGACACACAGCTTGAACTCACGAACCGCGAGATCATGACCTGATTTCTTAACTGACTGAGACACCCAGACACCTCAATGACTGTGATGTTTTAATACTATATATGAATACTGTATTTTCATGCTATATATGAAATGTGTAAAAAATGGGAAGATTTGCAGAACTTAGTGAACCAATATTTTCCAAGTGATACATTCATGATGCTTCAAAACCCACAATGAATGAGGAAAAGATCTACTCAAAGTACAAAGACCAATGGAGTTTAACTTAGTAAGGTACAAAAAGTTGATTGCCATGGTTTTAAAATTCCAATTTGCAACTAATATTTAAGAAATTGCCACCTGTCAAGTTTAGGTGGCACAGCAAAATATCCACAATTATATGAATAGGCTATTAAAGTACTTCTCCCTTTTCCAACCTCATATGCAAAGCTTTATGGCAGAAGAAAATGAAATAATAGATTGAAGATAATCAAGAAAAGAAAGTGTAAACAAAGAAGTATATATCCAGCAAAACTTTCTTTTTTTTTTTTATAATTTTTTTTTAATGTTTATTTATTTTGAGAGAGAGACAGAGTGCAAGTGGAGGGTGGGGCAGAGAGAGGGGGGAGACACAGAATCAGAAGCAGGCTCCAGGCTCTGAGCTGTCAGCACAGAGCCCGATGTGGGGCTCGAACCCACGAACCGTGAGATCATGACCTGAGCCGAAGTCGGACACCCCACCAACTGGGCCACCCAGGTGTCCCAACACTTCATTTCCTTGGTCAAAGATAGTACGAGTGATTTTTTTTTTTTTTTTCTCTTTGGCACTCTTCTGTATTTTGCATATTTAAAGATATATTTTTATACTAAATAAAAAATTTTTTTAAGTTGAATCAAGAATACACATTTTTAAAAAAATCACCAGGAATGCTAATAGTAATCTAAATATTAACACTGTTCATTTCTTTAAAAAGAAAATAATATAAGTAAATACAAGATTATCACACAAGTTTAGCAGATTTAAAACACATCACTTACTAAGTGCTTTCTGTATGTTAAACACTGTGGGGGGTAGTCACTTTGACATGTACTATCTCGTGTAAATTTTGGAATGTGTATTTATCCATCATCTCAGAAGGAAGTCATTGCCTTATTTACAGATCTTAGAAATAAACTCATCTGAATGGTTACAGAATTTGTCCCTATATGTTTACCAAATCCTAAGTCAAAAAGGTGGCATTTGAAATTCTGGTAAAATGAAAAAATAAAATTCTACACAGTATTTACTGAATTAATTATAAATTATACTAACGAAAAAAGTTTTTCATGCAGTTTTCCTTTACTTTCTGAAAAAGTTAAAATGAATCTACATACATAAAGCTGTATACATTCTTGGGACTTGTCTTTTTCATCAAATGTTTTAAACGCTAATTTCCACTGCATTTCTCACAGTACTTACTGTGATACTGATCACCTACGGGTTCAAACATTAACCATTAAACTGACAGGAACCAATGCTAGGTTTGGGTTCATTCACAAGCCACCATATTTCAAAATTATTCACCAAAATGGGTATGGATGTTGTAATGTGTACACACACACGTATACTGTAATGTGCAGGTTCGTATGGATATTAGTAAAATTAAGGAATGAACCCAACTAGGATAAAAAACTGACTTTCAAGTATGAAGGGCACAAACTGGGGCCAACATACAAAACCTCGGAGAATACAGTTCCCGGGAACCCTTCCTGAGGAATCTTTGACAGGATAAGCACCAGACAACACAATGGCTACACAGACTTTAAATAAAGACTGGTGGTGAGCATTAAATAGACCAAATGAGAATTAAATGGGAGAGGGTGTAATACATGATGGCTGTAAGTTTGTCAATGCAGATTTAGTATAACCATTTAAAAGCAGAGGTGAGGAAAAAGAACGTATGGAAAAAAATGTCACTGTTTTCTTCGGTAATTATACTGGTGAAAACCGTTCTGGGATTGTTATTCTGAGGCTGCCGTGTCTGTGATGTGGAGAAAGCAAAGGGGAAAATACAGGGCCTAATTCTAGAATTCCCCGTGTCCGAGCCAGGACTAGTAGTATGGAAGAAAGGAGACGTAGTTGCACAGACTGATGAAGTAAGGTACTAAGTTATGCGTCAGATACCTCAGTATGAAATCATGAGTTTCTCATCTCTCTATACGTTCACTATACTGAACTAGAAATAACTATACGTTCACTAGAAATAAATACCTCTAGCAACTAGATCGTAGTTCTGACATACTCTTTCCCACAAAAAGAAACCAACACTTACTGAGAAAGTGGCTGATTTCAGGTCTGGGGGAGGGGATATATGGAATGAGCCTGATACACCTGCCTATTTGTCAGGAAGGAAACCATCAAAAGTGCTACGGTCATGGGAAAGGACTCAGGAAACAAAGAGAAGACCATTTGAATTTCAATGAAAGTAATAACCGCAATGAATTAAAAATCATTAAATAGGTTTGAATTCATAAATTTATAATACTCTTAAAAATTCTAAGTCACCTCCAAAAGATGTGAAGAAACCACCTCATTTTTATTTTTAAGTAATTTAAGACTTACAGAAAAGGTGCAAAAACAGGACAAAGAACTCTTGAGTACTTTTCATCCACATTCCCCAAGTGCTAACATGCTAACAACACAATGTCTTTGCATTATCATTCTTTTTACAGATAGATGGAGAGATGTTAAACTAATCAAATGGGGAGCCTATTAGACTGAGGTGGCTCCAGGGCTGGGGCTGCCTGAGCAACCAAGACTCGAAGTCTTTAGATGCCCCCAAGTTATGAGATCGGAATCCAGGGATAACCAATCACAAAAGAGCAGACTAAGCTTTAAGACACAGCCAATCAGGGGCACCTGGGTGGTTCAGTCAGTCAAGCGACAGACGCTGGTTTTCGGCTCAGGCCACGATCTCGTGGTTCCCAAGAAAGAGCCCCCCCATCGGGCTCTGCGCAGACAGCTCAGGGCCTGCCTGGGATTCTCTCTCCTCTCTCTCGGCCTGCCTTTCTCTCCCTCTCTCAAAAATAAAGAAACAAACATGAAAAACTATACACAGCCAATCAGAGAACTTCCTTTCCTCGCCACCCTCCCTTGTATACAGAAGCCTTTTCCCTGGCATTCCTGGTTTCGCAGTGCCCCAAACGGATTCTTGCTCAAAGGAATCTTACAACTCTTAATATGCCCTAGTTTACCTCTTAACCAGTATCATATAAACACATATATGTAACTGTCCCGGAAATATTTGAGAGGGAGTTGTAGGCGTGATGTTCATTTACCCCAAAACACTCAAGCGTCTCCTAAAAACAAGGGCACTCTTTGTCAAAGACACAGTACAATGATCCAAACAAGGACAGTAATACAATACTATTATTTAATCTATAGATATTAAAAATGTGCCAATTGTGCCATTAATGGCCTTCCCAACAAAAGAAAAACATTTTTTTCTGGCCCAGGACCACAGAGCGCAGTTAGCTGTCTTGTCTCTTTAGTCTCTGAATCTGGAACATTCTCTCAGCCTTTATCTTTCTTGACTTTTTTTTGAAGCATACAGGCTAGTTACTTTGTAGGATGTCCCTCTGTATGTATCTGCTGTTTCCTCACGATTAGATTCAAGTTATTAATTTCCGTCACAAATGCCACAGAAATAATATTGCGGTCTTCTCGTACATCATATCAGGAGGCACAGCGTGTCCATTTGTCCTGTTATCAGGGATATTAACTGTGATCATTTGGTTAAGATGCTGTCTGCCAGACTGCCTCATTATAAAATTACAATTTTTCCCCTGAAATCATTGTTGCACTATATGCTAACTAACTTGCATGTAAATTAAAAAAAAAAAGAAAAGAAAAAAAAGAAAAATGAAAAAAAAATTAAAAAAATAAAATTACTATTTTTCCCTTTGTAATTAATATAGCTTTTTGTGGAAGATCACTTGAAACTATGTAAATGTTTGCTTTCCCAACGTCAAACCTTCACATATCTCACTTTCAAAAACTGGCAAACAGGGGGCGCCTGGGTGGCTCAGTCGGTTGGGTGTCCGACTTTGGCTCAGGTCATGATCTCGTGGTCCATGAGTTCGAGCCCCGCGTCGGGCTCTGTGCTGACAGCTCAGAGCCTGGAGCCTGCTTCCGATTCTGTGTCTCCCTCTCTCTGACCCTCCCCCGTTCACACTCTGTCTCACTCTCTCTCTCAAAAATAAATAAACATTTTTTAAAAAGTCAAAAACTGGCAAACAGGAAGAATCAAGCATTTACCTTGACTTTCATGTAAACTGTAACACTAGATAACCAAATAGAAATGAAGAGAAATTGCTCTTTATAAGAGTGTTCTAACTAATAAATGAAAAAAGAATCAGAATATCAGTTTGCAATCCCAATAAGTTAATGGTCTAAGCAGTAAGCATCAATAGATGCTAGCATCCCCCACAAAAGAAGAAAACCAGACAATTTTGTGACTCCTGATGAAAGAATACAACACCACATAAAATCTTACCAAAGGGACAGAACCTGCATCTGATCAAGTTTCTGGATCTCTCAAGTTCCAAGAACTATAGATGATAAAGGAAACAGGCTGAAATTGCACAATCAGGATGCAATTAGCAAAACTCAGTCTGTGGTAACTTCTGCAAGTCAGATAACCCAAGTTCTTCAACATAAAATGTATGGAACAGAAAGAGATTAAAAGGGGATCTGCTGATTATCAGAGACTTAAAAGATTTATAAATTTTCAGTGGGCAATACAAAATGTCAAGCAATGCCCATTTGGGTGATCGATCTAAAAAGAAATGAAATACAGTGATAACTATAAAAGTCAAGATAGTGGTTACTTCTGGAGAAGGAAGAATCAATTGTAACTTGGATGGGGTATGATATGGAGGTTCCTGAAAAAATAAAAACCAGAACTACCATGTGATCCAGCAATTCCAATTCTGGGTATATAACTAAAGAAAATGAAAACAGGATACCAGAGAGATAGACGCACTCCCATGTTTATTGTGGCATTAGTCACAATAGCCAAGAGATGGAAACAACCTGGATGCCCATCAATCGACGGATGGATAAAGAAAATGTAGCGTGTGCGTCTGTGTCCGTGTGCGTGTGCATGCGTGTGTGTATTAGTCACCCATGAGAAAGATGGAAATCCTGCCATTTGCAGCAACATGGGTGGACCCTGAGGACAATATGCTGAGATAAGTCAGACAGAGAAAGACAAATACTGTGTATCACTTATTTTTGGGAAAACGAAGAAAGTTGAACTCATAAAAAACAAAGAGTAAAATAATTACTGTGGGTAACAGGTGGAAGAATGGAACAAATGCTGTTTAAGGGTACAAAACTGCAACTATAGGGACTACAGACAACAGTAGGATGTGGAGAAAAGGGAATTCTTATGCACCGCTGGTGGGAATGTAAATTGATGCAGCCACTATGAAGAACAGTATGGAGGCTCCTCAAAAAATTAAAAATAGAACGACCATATGATCCAGCAATTCCACTTCTCGATATTTATCTGAAGAAAATGAAAAAGACTTGAAAAAGATATCTGCATTCTCATGTTCACTGCAGCATTACTTACAATAGCCACGACATGGAAGCAACCTAAGTTGCTTATGGATGAGTGGATAAGGAAACTGTGGTTCCTAATATAATGCGGTATTATTCGGCTATAAAAAAGGGAAATCTTGCCATTTGCGATAACATGTACGGACTTAGAGGGCATTACGGTAAGTGAAATAGATCACACAGAGAAAGACGAATACTGTACGATCTCACTTACATGTGGAATCCAAAACAAAGACTGAGCTCATAGATACAGAAAATAGATTTGTGGTTGCCAGAGGTGGGGAAAGGGGAGGGGCAAAATGAATGAATGGGATCGAAAGGTACAAACTTCCAGTTATAACATAAGTAAGTCATGGGGATGTAAGGTTCAGCATGGTGACCACAGCGGATAATACTGCATGGCCTATTTGAAAGTTGCTAAGCAAGGAGACATTAAAAGTTCTCATCACGAGAAACAATTTTTGTAACTATGTATGGTGATGGACGTTAACTAGACCTGTTGTGATGTTCATTTCACAATACACACAAGTGTTGAATCATTATACTGTATACCTGAAACTAATGTCATATGTCAAATACATATATAAATTATTTTAAAAGTTAGATTTACTGTGTTATGGCACATAAAATCCAAGTCAAAGACCAGAAGTTACAAAATGCCTAAAGAATCTATAGGCACACTCAAGAGGGAGAGAACATGGCCTCGAACTTGGGGAAAGCCTTAGGTTGAACTAAGTGAAAGAGGGGTAAGTGAAAGACAGACATTTTCAAGAAGCAGAATGAATCCAGGAGAAAACACGTTCGAGAATGACAATTCCGGGGACTGGAACGAATTCAGAGTAACCAGAGTTTGCAAGGAAGCTGGAAAAGAACGAGAGATGCGACAGAGTAAGAGTTAACAGGGATACATTTCTGGTGAATAACTTAGGTCATAACAATTTAAATGGGCTTTACACTAAAGGTAGTAAGAAAGGCTTGAGGCAGGAAACAGGCAGAATTGTAAGATAAAGAAATAACAAAAAAGAAAATCATAATAATCACAGTGAATAAAGTATTAGTTTTAAAAAGTAAGTTTATTTATTTGTTTTTGAGAGAGAGAGCGTTGTGAGTGGGGGAGAGGGGCAGAGGTAGAGAGAGACGGAGAATCCCAAGAAGGCCCCGTGCTGTCAGGGCAGAGACCACCATGGGGCTTGAACCCACCAACTGTGAGATGGTGACCTGAGCCCAAACCAAGAGTCAGATGCTTAACCAACTGAGCCACCAGGTGCCCCTAAAGTATTAGTTTTAATCATTAAAATCCTAAATTGCCCTCTTGCAAAGATTATTACATTGGGACACTATTTGGCAAATTGGATTCATAAACAAAATACAGAAGATACAGTATTAAAAACAAGAGGGAAGGGGCGCCTGGGTGGCTCAGACGGTTAAGCATCCGACTTCGGCTCAGGTCATGATCTCACGGTTTGCGAGTTTGAGCCCCGCGTTGGGCTCTGTGCTGACAGCTCAGAGCCTGGAGCCTGCTTTGGGTTCTGTGTCTCATTCTCTCTCTCCCCCTCACCCACTCTGTCTTCCTCTGTCTCTCAAAAATAAAAATATATAAAAACAAAAAAATTTTTTTAAAAGAGAGAAAAAAAACCAATGGCAAATCACTAAGAGACAACCCAATAGGCAAAAAATATGTTTCACAGAAGAGGACATACATGCAACTGATAAACAGATGCTCAGCATTACCAGAATTCAGAAAAATTCACATCAAGAGCACAATGTGATGCTCTTCTACCCTTAAGACATGTAGCAACACTAAATGTTAGACTGACTCAACAGAGGCTCTTAACTGATTGTTTGTATGAAGGGAAATTGGTAAGATCCCTTTGGAAAAACAATATTACTAAAATAGAGTTGATTATTTAGGGGTATAGCCTATGACCCCCCAGCAACTTCTGAGAGAAACTTCTGTGTATTTGTAGCAGGAGACATCTAAGAGGATATTCATAGCAGCACTGCTTTTACTAACAAAACAATGGAAACCCAAGCATGTACCAAAGAACAATCAATAAGTGAATCTTGGTCCATTCACACAATAGAATATTATACAGCAGTAAAATGAAAAACAGTGAAACAAAGCAACATGGGTCACTCTAAGTACCATAATTTTGAGTGAAAACCATGTCTCAGAAGGCACACTTTTTTTTTTTTTTACAAAGTTAATACACAAGCAAACGTAAACACTATTTACTTTTAGGAATTTGATTGTTTAGTCAAATATATTTAAGGTAAAAAAATTTTAAAGAATCATAAATACAAAGTTCTTGACAATATTAACTTGACGGTGGGGAGGGGGAATAGGCAACACCCGGATCAGTGATGAAAAGGACGATTAGCCAAGAATTACGAGTAATCCAATTCTGCAATCCAATTTAACTACAGTTAAAAAAAAAAAAAAAAAAGCTGCAGTAATCATTCCTGTATACACACCTGAGTGATACATCCCCATAGATGTGTCTTGGCAAATATATTAGTAAATTCCTAGAAATGGAATTTGTGAAAACGTATGTTTAGCATTTTGAAGATTTCCCCCCAGTGGCCCCACAGAATGGCTCTGGCAGTTCCTAGTCCCACCTCCGAAGCATCTTAGAGTGACTTGTCTTCTGTCTCCTCACCAAAACCTAGCACTATCGAACTTTTGGGTTTTGCCAGATAAGTAATATCTCATTATTGAGATTTATATTTAAATATGGTCCTGAATGAGAACCAAGCAAACTGGCCATTTGTCTTTCTCCCTTGGTTCATAACTCTCTTCAAACTGTTTTAAGAATAATCCACTTTAAGGGGCGCCTGGGTGGCTCAGTCGGTTGAACATCCTACTTCAGCGTAGGTCATGATCTCTCCTTTGTGGGTTCGAGCCCCGCATCGGGCTCTGTGCGGACAGCTCAGAGCCTGGAGCCTGCTTCGGATTCTTCACATTGTCTACCTCTCCCTGCTCACACTCTGTCTCTGTCTCTGTCTCTCAAAAAAATTAAAAAAATAAAAATTAAAAAAAAATCCACCTTAAAAAAAAAGAAGAATCCACCTTATTCCTCAAACTTAAGCGTTTTTTATTTGTGCATTGAAGAATATGGCCCCTGCTTGTAACGTGTATTCTAATTATTTCACCCACCACTGCGCTATGTATCTGTGGTTATGGTATGTTTTGCCATATTTTACTACTCACGGGGTCAAGTTTACCAATCTTTTCTGTTGTAACTTCTGAATTCACAGATTTTTAATTAACAGCTCTCTAACATAACTTTCCAGGCATGAAGCTCTGGAAAAGAAGGTACCAGTTCTATCACTCTTAGCTGTGGAGCTTTGCTGGTGTTTGATGCCACACCAACGTAGGTAAAAATAAATACATACATACATACATGTAAAAAATCAAAGGCAGCACGGACTTTTAGCGCGTAAGTATAACCCCAACCTAGAAAGAGGAAAATTTGCTTCTGCATGACTCAGACTTAGATGCCAACCCTAAAAGAGTATATAACAGTATTCAGAGGTAATGAAAAGGAAAGGCCTTTAAGTCTCTGCACCTGATTTCAACACACATTAACTCAGTCATGTACTGCCTCATGCTAGGTAAAAAAACAATAAAAACGAACAAAGAAATGAAAACATTCGTTAGCAAAAAGGAAAACCCTGCATAGCTGCTTAAACTTGAATTTGCAGCGTGTACCCCCCAAAGAGCATCCTACCTGTTGGGCTGCCTTGGGACACACAACAAGGCATCGCACACAGCAGGAGGCGGACGCCCCAGTCCTCGAAAAACTCCCTGGAGTGCTGAAGCCAGCCCGCGGGCAGGAACACCCACTCGATGATGCCCCGGACAGGAGGGGGCCCTTCGCTGCCCTGCTCCTCAGGGGCCCACAATGACACGTAAGCAGCACTTGATGATTGCAACAAAAGCCACAATTATTTTCACTCGTGGAACTGGTTTACGAATTTTAGAAAAGGAAAATTTTTAAATGTTTGCACAGGTCATTTTACAATTTTCCCTAGCTGACCAGTAAAACCGCTGAATGTATGTGATTGTGTAGCTGACTTCATTTGCCCAGAATCATCAGGCTCGGCTCTCCTGTTCGGGGCAATCAAACCTTCCTCCCATCGAGCCAACAAACACGACTGGTGCTTAATTCTGTCATGTATCCACATACATTTTAAACGGACACAAAATGATCTGAATAACAGTGATTTAAGTTTTTAAAAATGTGTCTACTATGAGGGTTCCTTCATTATTATTTATTACCAACAAGAGCTTTGCCTTCTCTGAGTGTTTTAAAATATTTCCTGCGCTTAGCACTCCCTACCCCCTGAGGCAGTCTACATGTGTTTTCCTGTCACCATCAACACCTGAGTGCAACCGTAACAGAAGGAAAAACTCGAAGTCAAAAAGTCGATGCTGCCACCCCTAACCTGCGTGAGCCCTGGTAGCCATCAGTTCAATATCACTTGGTAGCGAGCACTGTCCACTGAGACTGAATTAGCCCCGGGTGACGAAACGGAGCACTGGGTCTCGGTAACTTATCAGTCAGGTTATCTACTGAGATACTGTTAGCAGCAGTAGCATATGCTGAGATCCACAGCAGGGCAGCTTTCTTTTATCAGTTGTCTGCGTAAGTATTGAGGACACTGTCAAACAGCATCTAGTAAGTAATTCAGGCATTGAAAATTGAAATTAATTAACAATAGAAGCTAACATCACTTAACATTCGTTAACTGCCAGGCACCCTACGGGCTAGCTACAACCCCGTTCAGTAAGAACTATTACTACCCCCCTTTTATGGATATAGGAAATTATGGCCCAGAGAGTTAAGTCACTAAATTTGAGGTCATACAAGTAGGAAATGGGGAGAGCTGAAATCCCAACCAAGTCTGGCTCCAAAAGTCACACAGACAATAACAATGAGGACAAAATATAAGAACAACCCAACTCATTAATAGATATATATACAGGTTTCAAAAAACTGAAGAGTCCCATTGTTATAATAAGCATTATACAACGGACTCCCCAGGAAGAGTAAAATTACAAGCTGGTCAATTGTATGGGCATAAAGGATAGAGAGGGAGAAGTGGAATACCTTTTTTGTACGTGAAAACTGGGTACAAAGAGCAAAATTGGAAGAACTTGTTAAGTAACAAACTCAAAACGGGGTGGGAGAAGGAATCTGTGAATCAGTAATACTGGGCAGTCTTAAAACCAGCAAGAAGACGGTCAGATGAAAACCCCCTCACAGATTTTTCTGGGTGGATTCAAAGTGACATCAAGAAAGGGAAAAAACCGCACATAATTCCAGGTTGTGCTTGTTACTGGCTCCGAACGGGAAGTGGGGGCTTCACTTGACGTGACCAGTAATGGAAGTTAGAGAATTTGAGAGGGTGGCAACAGATGCAGTGAAAAATGGCAGAGAGAAAACGACCCCGGCTGGAAGTAAACAGGAGGGTCATGAAGCCAAAGGAATCACATCTACTGATGAAGTAAGACGGAAGGTAGACAGGAACTCAACAAGGACAGGAAGTCTGCACTGTCACAGGGATATCTGCAATAGGAAGTAAAAAAGCGAGCCTGTGACCCACTGAGAGTATGAAGACATCATCTAACTGAGCAAAATAATCGAGGCTTAAGCTCCAGGAGGCTGGTGACGACGATGGCTACTTTGGTAACTTGGTTCAAACGTTTCTCCAAAATTCTGCTCAGAAAGCGCAGCTAGGAAAGGGAAGAGCTGCTGTTACTGAGAATACAGAGTCTGCGAGTAAAACGGCAGACGCGACTCGAAGGCCAACCAAGATTAAAATACCACGGTTGCCTAGAATTAATTTTGAGACTCACGAGCCAGGGAAGACCTGTACTTTATAATTTAAGTTCCCCTTACAGACTCCAAAATAAGAGCAGAAGTGGGAATACAAACCTATGAATAGACATGTTACGAACACTTGGTCTCAAGTGGCAATTCCTTTTGAAAAGCGATCTCTGTTTGAGCCTTGTGGCGTGATTCAAACCGGCAAGTGCAGAATTTATAATAGCTGAGTCCACCAGGATCTTTAAAAGAACTAAAATTTCTCAAACAGTTCGGAAATCACGCTAACACAGAATCTGATAAAATCCCACCCGCCCCCGCCCCCGCCCCCGCCCCCTTTTTTTGGTCAGGAGATGGAAACTGCTCCCTGGAGGAGAACAATGTCAAAGCTAACTCCATCAAAGGGGAAAAAGATTAACTTAGCAGCTTTGAGTCACAGATACAAGCAGTATTCATAACAAGAGTGGAGTTTAATCACACCCCAGTGCTGAATGACTAATAATGGGTCTGCCTCAAGCTGGTTGACTCCCCAGAGTAAGAATCACATGTTCATATTACAGCTTGATGCCTGTGCTAAATAACGTTCGGACCAAGAGTGAAACTGCACAGTTCTAGGGGACAGCACGCACTCTGCAGTCCGCTGTGGATAGCATCCCGTCCACTTATTTGTATAGTAACAGCCTGCCTATCCTAACCCAGCCGCGTTATTTTTTTTAAGTTTATTTACTTATTTTGAAACAGAGAGAGAAAGACAGCAAGCGAGCAAGCACAAGCTGGAGCAGGGACAGAGAGAGAGAGGGAGAAAGAATCCCAAGCAGGCTCCGCACCATCAGTGCAGGGCCCAACGTGGGACTCAAACCCACGCACGGACTGTGAGATCATGACCTGATCCAAAATCAAGAGTCGGACACAGTGTGCCTGGGTGGCTCAGTCGGTGAAGTGTCTGACTTTGGCTCAGGTCATGATCTCAGGGTTTGTGGATTCGAGCCCCGTGTGGGGCTCTGTGCTGACAGCTCAGAGCCTGGAGCCTGCTTCAGATTCTGCGTCTCCTTCTCTCTCTGCCCCTTCCCTGCTCACGCTCTGTTTCTCTCTCTCAAAAATAACACAAACGTTAAAAAAATTAAAAAAAAATTGGGGCACCTGGGTGTCTCAGTCAGTAAAGCGTCCAACTTCTGCTCAGGTCATGATATCACGGCTTGTGAGTTCAAGCCCTGTGTCGGGCTCTGTGCTGACCGCTCAGAGCCTGGAACCTGCCTCAGATTCTGTGTCTCCTCCTCTCTCTGCCCCTCCCCTGCTCATGCTCTGTCTCTGTCTCTCAATAATAAATAAATGTTAAAAAAATTTTTTTTAATAAAAAAAAAAAAAAACAGTCGTACGCTTAACCAACTGAGCCACCCAAGCACCCCCATGTTCATTCTAAGAGCTCACGGTGCTTGATCAAGACCTCCCAGGTTTATATGAAAGATATATCATTCCTTTGTTACCACTTTAACTTTAAAAGAGTCTGAAAGGGGCGCCTGGGTGGCGCAGTCGGTTAAGCGTCCGACTTCAGCTAGGTCACGATCTCGAGGTCCGTGAGTTCGAGCCCCGCGTCAGGTTCTGGGCTGATGGCTCAGAGCCTGGAGCCTGCTTCCGATTCTGTGTCTCCCTCTCTCTCTGCCCCTCCCCCGTTCATGCTCTGTCTCTCTCTGTCCCAAAAATAAATAAACGTTGAAAAAAAAAATTAAAAAAAAAAAAAAGACTCTGAAATGCCAGAGAATAGCCTCTCCTATCCAAACAAGTATTTTATTGAAATATTATCGCTGTAGTTTTCATATGATTCTGTCATGACTTAATTTTCTTTTTTATTGAGTGAAATGAGTTTATGACGACAGTGCCACACGATACCCAGTGACTAACGGAACACCTTCTGAAGCCCCTAGAATGTGATCTTCACCACAAAGAAGCACTGTCTGCACCGTTTCTCCTTCAAGACAAAGTTTAACATCCTGAGGTGAGTCATATGTGATATTTACAGAGTAAGTCTGTGGGGAACTCCGACATGTAAACAAAACTCACACCCATTCCCTAAATGTTAACATGAGATCTAGCACAACCAGGGAACGGAGTCATCTGGTCTGTCACTTACTGTATGTCAGCATTTCCCCAAATTTTGTCAATGGAATACGGAATTAATACGGAATATTAAAAGAGTTCCATGGTCAGTCACTTTGAAATGTCAGAACTATCCATCTGGGAGTATCATCATGTGTATTAAGGCTCTGAGAAGTCATGCGTAAAGAAATTGGTTTTGTTAACCCGGTATTTCCCATACTTATTTGATCACACAGTTGTGGGTTTTTTTTTTGTTTTGCGGAACATCAGCGGCATTTGGGAAATGCCACTCAAGGATTACCATGTATACATGTATTAATTACTCGTAAACAATTAAAATATAACATCCAAAACTAAAAGATTTCTTT
Source organism: Felis catus (assembly GCF_018350175.1). Taxonomy (NCBI): domain Eukaryota; kingdom Metazoa; phylum Chordata; class Mammalia; order Carnivora; family Felidae; genus Felis; species Felis catus. The sequence goes on along the minus strand of NC_058376.1, from coordinate 156,554,973 downwards.
GATGATGGCAGAGCACTAAAGGAAACCGCAGTGCCTCGGGGTCAACAAATGTTGGTTGACGGCTTTATGTGGTAAAGCAAAAACCATTTACTGTATATTGTGATGCCAGAAATACAGCACAAAAACCATATTTTATAGTACTGTCACTTAGCACATAATTTTCATCAAGTGGATAAAAATATAGCAACATTTGGACTGACAAAATTCTAAGCACTCAGAATTTTGACCATACTTATTTTAAAACTGATTAGAAAACATCCAAATGCCTGTGACTTCGGGAGCTCATAACCTTAACAATCATCTCTCCTCACGTAATTGACTCCATTGAGAACATCTACTGATACCAAAACAGTGGCACCTACTGAAGATTATTACAATACTTACCACATTACAAAAAGAATCCAGACCAATGCTATGTACATACTTAGTACATTCTGGATTAGACCAAGTAAAATTTAACAACAAGCTGAACAGCATTCTATAAAACAAAAACAAAAAGTCAGTTAGGCTAATTCTGTCTGTTTTTCTGTGCTATGGACTCATAGTGAGAAAGAAGATTGTCTTGGAACTTGATGACTGAATCAAATCTGAATTCTTTAAAGTTTATCTACGTTTACCTTAAGAGAAGTTCTTTGGGTAACTTTTTGTTAATAAGGCCTTCATCGTTATTTGAGAAAACCTAAAAGAAAAAGAAAAAAACACAGACATTGTTAAAGTGTTCCTCAACTAAAAAAAACAACAAAAAAAAAAACAGTTCACATGTTTTTTTAGATCATAACAGTCCCAATTACTGTCCTATAGATATGATGACACTAATTTCATGAAGTCACCATACTTTAATATTAATGGATATAAAAGAGTTTACACCCTATCACCATTTCATAAAAATGCAAGGCAGCAATTTCTATGCTGCATTGTGTTAGAAGTTCTAGCCAAGACTCTTAGGTAAGAAAAATAAATAAAAGACACCCTGATTGGAAAGGAAGAAGTAAATAGCTTCTATTCACAGATGACTTGATCCCGTATATAGAAAAGTCTAAGAAATTCACAAAAAACCATTAGAAACAATCAAGGAGTTTAGCACGGTTACAGAATATACAAATATGTAGTATTTTTATATAAAAATAAATTGTAGGGGCGCCTGGGTGGCACAGTCGGTTAAGTGTCTGACCTCTGCTCAGGTCATGATCTTGGCAGTTCATGAGTTCAAGCCCCGCATCTAGCTCTGTGCTGACAGTTCAGAGACTGGAGCCTACTTCAGATTCTGTTATCTCCCTCTCTCTCTGCCTCTTCCCCGCTTGTTCTCTCTCTCTCTCTCTCAAAAAAAAAAAAAAAAAAAACCCACAAAAAAATGAAAAAAACCCACACATTAAAAAATAAAAATCAATTGTATTAGCAATGAACCTGAAAATGAAATTAAACATTCTTTTAGTTTTATTTTATTTTAAAGAGAAAGAGAATGCGAGTGGAAGAGAGGGACAGAGGGGGAGAGAGAAAAAAATCTCAAGCAGGCTCCACACTCAGTGCAGAGCCCTACTTGGGGCTTGCTCCCCCCAACCCTGGGATCACGACCTGAACTGAAATCAAGAATCAGACGCTCAACTGAGTGAATCACCCAGGTGCCCCCCTGAAAATGAAATTAAAACAATCTCATTTACAGCAGCATCAAAAGAGTAAAATATTTAGGAATAAATTTAACTAAAGAAATGCAAGACATCTATTGAAAATTCACACAAAAACCGCTGTTCAGAGAAACGAAAGACAACAAACAAAACACATCTCACGTTCACAAATTGGAAGATTTGAGAGTGTTAAGTTAGCAACATTTCTCAAATTAATCCACAGATTTAATGAAATCTCTATCAAAATTCCAGCTGTCTTTTTTTTTTTTTTTAATTAAAGAGTTGATCCTAAGATTCATATGGAAATGCAAGGGTCGCAAAAGATACAAAATAATCTTGAAAAGGGAAGCAAAGTTGGAGGACTCACACTTCCTGATTTCAAAACTTACGATAAAGCTATAGTAATTGAAATATCATGGTATTGGCCTAGGATAGAAATATAGATAAATGGAATGGAATTAATACTCAAGAAAGAAACCCTTATATTTATGGGCAATTGATTTTGGACAGGGCATTAGGGTATTCAATGGGGGAAAAACAGTATTTCAACAAATGGTGTCAGGACAACTGGTGTCTACACGCAATAAAAATATAATGTCGACCTCACATTATATTTAAAAATTAACTTGATATAGATCAAAGAGCTAAAAAAACATATAAGAGCTAAAACTATACCCCTTAAAAGAAAACATAAGCATAAATCTTGGTGACCTGTATGCATGTAATGGTTTTGTAGATATGACACCAAAAGTACATGCAATCAAAGAAAAAATAGATAAATTTGACTTCATCAAAATTAAAAAACCTTTGTGCTTCATAGGGCATCACTGAGAAAGTGAAAAGACAATGCATAAAATAGGAGAAAAAAATGTTTGCAAATCACATATCTGGTAAGAGAATTACATCTAGAATATACAAAGAACTCTCACAATTGAACAAAAAGAAAAATAAACCAGTTAAAAATGGGCATGACGGGCACCTGGGTGGCTTAGTCAGTTAAGCATCTGACTCTTGAATCTCAGCTCAAGTCATGATCTCATCCTGAGCATAGAGCCTGCTTAAGAGTCTCTCTCCCTCTCCTTCTCCCTTCCCCCACTTACGTGTGCATTCGCACTCTCTCTCTCTCAAAAAAAAAAAAAAAAAAAAAAGGGCATGAGATCTGAATAGACATTTCTGCAAAGAAGATCTGCAAATGCCAATAAGCACATAAAAATAAGTTAAGCATAATTAGTCACTAGGGAAGGGCAAATGAAAACCACAAGGAGATACTTCACAGCCACAAGGATGGCTAAAACAAAACAATAATGGCAAGAATGTGGAGAAACTGGAACATAAAATGGTGCAACCACTTTGGAAAACAGTCTAGCAGTTCTTCAAAGGTTAAACATAGAGCTACCGTATAAATCAGCAATTCCAATCACAGGTACCTACCTAACAGAAACAAAAACACGTTTCCGCACAAAAACTGGTACATGAATGTTCACAGCAGCACTACTCATAGTAAGTAAAAAAAAAAACAGTGAACACAATCCAAATGTTAACAGCTAATAAATGGATAAACAAAATGTGGCATATTCACACAATGGAAAATTATTCAGCAATAAAAGGAACAGAGTACTGATATACTACAACAGGAACGATCCTTGAAAATACTGTGCTATGTGAAAAATGACATACACAAAAGGCCACACACTGTAGATTTCATTTACATTAAACATCCAGAAAAGGCATATCCATGGAGAAAGAACATAGATTAGTGGTCAACTAAGACTAGCGTGACCGTTGATGGGTATGGAGTTTCTTTTTAGAGTTACAAAAACGTTCTTGAATTAGACAGTTGTGACAAAGACACAACTTGGTGAATATACTAAAACACACGGGACTGTACATTTTAAATGGGTGAAATTCACAGCACGTGTATAATATCTCTATTTTTTTAAATGTTTTTTAATGTTTTTATTTATTTTTGAGACTGAGAGAGACAGAGCATGAGCAGGGGAGGGGCAGAGAGAGAGGGAGACACAGAATCCGAAGCAGACTCCAGGCTCTGAGCTGTCAGCACAGAGCCCAACATGGGGCTCGAACTCACGGACCGTGAGATCATGACCTGAGCCTAAGTCAGACGCTCAACCGACTGAGCCACCCAGGCGCCCCTATAATATCTCAATTTAAAAGATGGATTTAAAAACCCACTGCTTTTTTTAGAAGCTGTTTATGTGACTTGTCATGCATTTCTGCCCAGAGCCATGATATGCCATCATGGGGGCTTGGTGGGCTTGTGGGCTTGGACTCTATATTTTTCTAGGGGTCAGAATTGGCCCCTCTGTTCCTGATGCCACGAGGGATTAATATGCTTCACATTCCTCCTTGAGCCAGACCAAGCTGGCCCCCTGGGATGGACCAGGGAGGGAAGAGGAATATGCAAACACCCTTAAGATTGCGAGATACTATAAAAGAAACAGAAAAAATAGCTCGCTCAGGACTGCACATAAGCAAACATAATAACTAGCCACAAATCACACGCGGATAGTATATCGACTACCCTGGCAGGAATAGCTAGTTGGAAGTCTCACCTCAGGGGAGGACACTCTTCCCAGGACACGCAATCGGGACCCCAGCCGGGCTGTTTACCATGGGGCTTCCCCAGCCAGAAGGGTGCATATTGTATGTATCCAATTTGAGGTAGTAAACTTTCTTTGTTCTTCTCTATACTTCTCTATATGTGTTCACTACAGTTGTTTAGCTCTTTATTATTCCCTTTCCCTTATAATTAATAAAGTCTTCCTCCATGAAACTCAAAGCGAGGCTATCATGAATTCTCATGGTTTAGAACACCCACATGTGTCCTAATCCATCAAGGCAAACTGCAGAAGTAGAAAGTGCTGTAAATAGTATCCTACATTCATTTGCAACGTACATTGAACGATCAGTCTTAGCGATGTGTATGTGCGTACAGGAGTGCTGACTACAGACTCCGCCACTGGCCCCCGTCTTGTTCTCCCCCCGGTACAGAGACGGCGCCGCTTCAGATAACTAGTGGAGATGACTGGTGTGCAGAAGGTAACTAGCACTCACTTTACATAACTACCCTGTGACCACACCACCATGCCCCTTGTTCGATAAGGGCTGAGGTCCGAGCCGGGTGGAGAATGGCGGTGCAGCACCCTGGATCCTCCCTCCACCTGCTGGCCCGATACCCTGTCAATAAGGGACCCTGAACAAACTCTGTGTAAGTGGCATGGAGTGGTTTGCTTTGATTTTCACGTTAAAGTGACTTCTCAGTCTGGAGAATCTTCTCAATCTGACCCGCCTCCACCTTCTGACAGTGAGATACTAACATTTATTAAGTGCCTGTTGTATTCCAAGCCCCATTAAGCACTGTGTTAACCAGATAATTTACCTTTTACTAGTTCCTTGAAATGTAAAGTTAGGTTATTGATATGAAATCTTTCCTGGGTTTTTTTTTTATGTTTATTTATTTGAGAGAGAGATACCTTGATCAAGGGTATGTGAGCAGGGGAGGGACAGAGAGAGAGAGGGAGAGAGAACCCCAAGCAGACTGCGTGCTGTCAGTTCAGAGTCTGATGCAGGGCTCAATCCCACACACTGTGAGATCATGACCTGAGCTGAAATCAAGAGTTGGATGCTTAACCAACTGAGCCACCCAGGTGCCCCCTTTCTTTTTAATGTAGGCATTTACAACTCTAAATTTCCCTGTGATCACTGCTTTAACTGCAGCTCTAAGTTTTGATATGTTGTTTTCATTTCCATTCACCTCAAATTATTTTCTAAAATCCTTTCTATTTCTTCACGCATTTGTTGTATAAGAGTGTGCTGTTCAATTTCGACATATCTGAATTTTTCACTTTTCCTTCTTTTTTATTTTTTATCTCTGGCTTCATTCTGTTGTGGTCAGAGTTCTCTGATGTCAATCTTTTGAAACTATATTTGTGGCCTAACATAAGATCTACCCTGGAGAACAGGAGAGGTTCTATAGGAATAGGAACAGGTTCCAGGGTGCCTAGGTGGCTCAGTCGGTTAAGTGCCCACCTCCGGCTCAGGTCACGATCTCACGGTTCGTGGGTTTGAGCCCCACATCAGGCTCTGTGCTGAGAGCTCGGAGCCTGGAGCCTGCTTCAGATTCTGTGTCTCTTTCTCTGCCCCTCCCCCATTCACACTCTGTCTCTCTCTCAAAAGTAAACAAACATTAAAAAAAAAAAAAAGGAATAGGTTCCTTGTGCACTTGAGAAGAATACGTCTTCTGCTGTTGTTGGGTGGAATGTTCTATATATCTCCAGTAAGTCTATTTGGTTTATAGCGTTCTTCAAGTCTTCTATCTACTTACTGATCTGCCATCTAACTGCCCTGTCACTGAAAGTATGGTATTGACATGTCCAAGTGGTGTTGAGGATGGTGGTGAATGACACCATGACAATCTTCACTTACCCCAATAGCTAATAGAAGGATGGGCTTATTTTCTGTTATTACAAAGACGAGTAAATCAAAGTTACAAGATTTCAACTCAGCATAGGAAAGAACTGTCTAGCAATTAGAATAGCCCATACTAGAATGTTTTACTCTTTCAAGCAGTGATGCTCTATCCACAGTGCTCCCGTGGATCACAGAACCAGGAATGCTGAAGAAAAAAGTCCCTCTTTCAGTGGGAGATTTGAATAGAACATCTCTAAGAACCAAGTTTCATTTACAGAATCTATCATCCAGGTTCTGCCACATACTCCTTTGCTACCTTGGGTATGTCATTTTTCTATGCCATGATTTCCTCTTTTTAAAATGGGGAATGGAACCTGCCACAAGGGATGCTGTGAGTTAAATGAATTCATATACATAAAATGGCTAGAACAGTCTAGGCAAATAGAGAGTGCTCAACAAATAATAGTTATGATGATGACTGTGAAATCTCCAACTATTATTGTAGAACTGTCTACTTCTTCCTTTAATTCTGTCAGTTTGCCGCACATACTTTGGGGCTCTGTTGTTTGGTGCATATATGCTTATAATTATTATAACTTCTTGAGGAATTATCAAAATATAATGATCACTTTTATACTTAATACTTTTACATTTAAAGTGATTACTATTAAGGAAGGACTTACTTTTACTATTTTGCTATTTCTATATTCTGAAGTAAATCATTAGATAAATGTGAATTATGTCAAGATGACTGGTAGTGATGTTCAAATCTTTTATATCCTTACTGAGTTTTCTTGATCCTCAACTTCTATCAATTAGTAAGAGAGAGGTGTTATTTAAAACTATGATTGTAGATTTGTTTCTTTCCACCTTGGATTCTGCTGAGTTTTGCTTCATATATTCTGAAGCTTTGTTAGGTGCATATACATTTAAGATTATTATGTATTTTTAATGAATTAACCCTTAAGCATTATGAAATGTCCTTTCTTTCTAGAAATTATCCTTGCCCCAAAATCTACTTTGACTGATATTAATACCGCAACACCAGATTTCTTCTGATTTTTGCATCTTTTTCATCCTTTTATACTTGCAATCTGTGGCTTTATATGTGTGTGTGTGTGTGTGTGTGTGTGTGTGTGTGTGTGTGTGTGTGTATTTTCAAACTTAGAGTCCATTTTGTTTTTTATTTTTAAAAACTTTTTGAGTATAACTAACATACAATGTGACATTAGTTTTAGGTATACAACGAAGTGATTCAACTTCTCTATATGCTATGCTTTGCTCACCACAACTGCAGCTACCATCTGTCACCATACAATGCCATTACAACATGATGTATATTACAAGACTATGACTATATTCCCTATGCTGTGTTGTTGTGGCCATTTTAGTATATAACATTCCTGAATATACAATAAAATCTTCTAGATTATTGCTATAGATTCAAAGTTTTATATTTGTTGTGAAAGACGTGTTATATAGATCTTTAAAGCAACCAAACTATTTCTTATTGTTCAATTAATCTACTTCTTTAATATTTTTCATGTTTTATTAAAATTTTATTTTAATTGGGGCGCCTGAGGGGCATAGTCGGTTAAGCATCCAACTTCAGCTCAGGTCATGATCTCGCGTTTCATGAATTCAAGCCCTGTGTCGGGCTCTGTGCTGACAGCTTGGAGCCTAGAGCCTGCTTTGGATTCTGTATCTCCCTCTCTCTCTGCCCCTCCCTTGCTCACACTCTGTCTCTGTCTCTCAAAAACGAATAAACGTTAAAGAAAATTTTTAATGTTTTTTTAATTAAGTAAACTCTACACCCAACATGGGGCTCAAACTCACAACCCCAAGATCAAGAGCTACATGCTCTACCAACTGAGCCAGCCAAGTGCCCCTCTTATTATTTTTTAATTAAGATTTTAACTTAAACCCAATATAGTTAACACATGGTGTTGTATTAGTTTCAGGTATACAATATAGTGCTTCAACAATTCTATGTATCATTACTCAGTGCTCATCAAAAGTGTACTTTTAATACCCTTCACCTATTTTACCCATCCCCCTACTTACTTCCCCTCTGATATTAATGAGTACCCTCAGTTAAAGTTCTTTTTTTTCAACATGGACATTTCTTACTTGATGCATATATACAATATATACAATTATATATTATTATATATTATATATGTATAATATATAATATATGTATATTATATATAATATATCAATGTATAATATATAATAATATATAACATATATGTATAATTATATGTATAATATGTATAATACATATTATATATTATATATATTGTATATATGTATATATAAAACATTCCATCCTTAAAAAAAAGAGAGAATACAACACATTTTCAAGTACACACAAAAAAATCACCTGGTTAAATCACATAAAAAGAGACATAACAAATATTACAAATTCAAGAAGACTGAAATCATACCAAGTATATTCTCTTCCACAATGGTTCCTTGATCACTAAATTTTGCAAATTTAATTACCACAGTCTGGTGTTGGCCTGCTTTTGTTGATTTTGTTGGGAGTCCTCTGGGCCTCTTGGATTTGGCTGTTTCCTCTCCCAGATCATGGAGGTTTTCTGCTATTATTTCTTGAAATAAATAATCTTCCCCTTTTTCTCTCTCTCTGGAACTCCTATATGTTAGTTATTACCTTTGATGAGTCACTGAGTCCCTATTCTCATGTTGCATAGCTCTTCTTTCTCTCTTTTGCTCAGCTTCATTATTTTCCATTATTTTGTCTTCTAGGTCACTAATTCGTTTCTCTGCTATTCATTGCATCAAGCCTGCTTCCAATTTCACTTATTGCATTCTTCATCTGTTTCTTATTTAACTCTTTTACCTCTGAGGAACTGGTCTCATGGACATCTTTTACTCTTTTCTCAAGCCCAGTGAGTATCCTTATGATTGATGCACTAAATTCTCCATCAGGCATGTTATTTATATATGTTTCACTTAGTCTCTGGCCATGGCCTTATCTTATTCTTTCATTTGGGATAAATTCCTCCATCCTGGCATTTTGTAGAAATCTCTGCCTTCTTCTCTGTGTTAGAAAAGCCAGTTATATCTCCTGTTCCTGAAAGTAATGGTCTTATGAAGAAGAGGTCATACAGTGGCCAGGGCCTGGTGCTTCAGAGAGTGTCTCTGGTATATGCTGCGTGCATTCTGCTGTTGTGTTTTGGCTGCTCTATCCTTCAGGCTACTCACCTACAGAGGTTCTCCTTGCCTGCTGTGGGCAGTGTTGGGTCTCTGGCCTGAATGTGGCAAGCTTTAACTAAGTGTGCTCTGGTCTGCTTGTTAAATGAGACCTGATGCTACTTCCACTAGAACTGAGGCCTTGAAGAACTCTCTGGTTGGAAGATATGATTTGTGCTGGTCTTCTGGGAGAGGGCCCCACCACACTGGGACTGAAGCTAGCCAGACTAAGAAGGGCAGTCCTACCACAGCGCTGGAGGAGCTGGGGCTTGGTGTAAGCAAGTTAGCCAGCCAGTGTCAGCACTGCACTGCCTCCTACCAGTGGCTCTGTGTTTATGCTCTGTTTATGAGGGGTGGGGGAGGTAAATGGCACCAGCCAGCTCCCCTGTCCCTGGAGAGGCATCTCTGTGTACGTTATCACCCAGAGACACTCTCCGAGACAAGTGAATAATCTCCCCACTGTGTGACCTAAGTGTTCTTCAGACTGCTCTTTCCACACTGTCTGCCCCCAGATGTTTGCCTGCCTTCTCTCCAGGAGCAGGGCAGTGCCCTCCTGGCTCTATCCCAGCCAAGCCCACTGAACTTTAAAACTCCAGACTTTAAGCCCTACTGGTTGCAATAATTCACTCAATTCCACCCCTCTCATTTTCCAAACCAATGGCTTTGGGGAACTGTTCTCCATGTGTTCTCTTCTCTCTCTTGTCCTTGTCCATGACCACTGCTCCCTCTCCTCTAAAGCACTGGTGATCCATTTCACCCTTAAACCACATCTCTGCACTGCCTACCTTCTTCAAAGTGGTCTCTTCTCTCCCTTTAGTTGTAGAGTTTGTTCTATCAGTCTTCAGGCCAATTTCTGGCAGTATTTAGGATGATTTTATAATTATCTAGTTGCGTTCATGGGACGAGAAAAGCCTAGGGTCCTCCTCCTCCACCACCGTCTTTGATCCTCCTCAGTAATATTTTTGTGAAGAGTCACAGTACTCCATTAAAAACAGAAACTCTTATCTTTTAAACAGATATGAGCTTCAGGTGTAAGACAGTGATTTGAGAATTACATGTATTACAAAAGCTCACCACAATAAGTGTGGTTTATCACTTACTGTAATTACACACACACACACACACACAATCACATTGTTTTGCTTTTTTAATTCCAGCATAGTTTATTGTATTATATTAATTCTATGTGTACAATTTAGTGATTCAACAATTCTATACATTACTCAGTGCTCATCATGATAAGTGTACTCTTTAATCCCCATTACCTATTTCACCCATCCCCCTATGTTCCCTCCAGTAACTATCAATTTGTTCTCTATAGCTAAGAGTCTGTTTCTTGGTTTGTCTCCTTCTTTTTTCCTTTGTCCATCTGTTTTGTTTCTTAAATTCTACATATGACTGAAATCATATGGTGTTTGTCTTTCTCTGACTTATTTTGCTTAGTATTATATTCTCTAGCTCCAGCCATGTTGTTGCAAATGGCAAGACTTCATTCTTTTTAATGGCTGAATGATATTCCATTATGTGATATATCTATATTTGTATCTCATACCATTTTTATCCATTAATCCATTGATGAACACTTGGTGTGCCTTTATATTTAAAGTGTTTCTTACAGGCGTGCCTGGGTGGCTCAGTCGGTTGAGCATCCGACTCTTGATTTTGGCTCAGGTCATGATCTCATGGCCATGAGACTGAGCTCCATGTCAGGCTCTGCACTGTCAGCCTGGAGACTTCTTGGGATTCTCTCTGTCCTCCTCTCTGCCCTGCCCCTGCTCATGCTCACTCATTCAAAATTAATAAACTTAAAAAAATAAAGTGCCTCTTACATGCAGCACATAGTTGAGCCGTGCTATTTTATCCAGTTTGACAATTGCTAACTTTTAACTGGAGTATATGGCTTACTTATATTTAATGTACTTTTTTATTTGATTCATTTTGTCTACCATCTTGATATTTATCTTCCATTTGTCTTGTACTTTGTTCCTGCTTTCATGACTAATTTTTGATAAAGCAATATCATTCAATTTCCTTTAGTGTGTGGATTCAGCTGTGGCTCACAGCTGCGTATCTTTTTTTAACGTTTGCTCTAGTGTTTATAAAGTGCATCTTTAACTTATCACAAACTTAATTTCCTCATATGTTTTGCATTTATAGTTATATATATTACTTCTTACACTAAGTATCCAATACATTGCTATTATGTTTGCTTTATGCGGGCATAATCTTTTGATCGTATGTTTTAATCATTTAATCTTACATTTACTTTCCTCGTGTAATTCCCTCCTTCCTTCAGATCTAAGCTTCTTTTATTATCACTTCCCTTCATCACTGAAATACTTCTTTTAATGTTTCTTATTATATAGGTCTGCTACAGACAAATTGCCTTTGGTTTTGTCTCCCAGAAAATGCCTTTATTTTTATTGCATTTTAAAGACATTTTCCTAAATATGGAATTCCAAGTGAGCATGTGTGCCTTAAAAAAAAAAAAAAAATCACTTTAAAAAGTTATACCATTGTCCTCTGGTCTGCATTTTTTCTGAAAAGATGTCAGCTATCATTCATATTATTGTTTCCATTTATGCATTATTTCTTTTCTACCTTTATAAAAATCTCTGGTTTTTAACAACTTGACTATGACTTGCCTAAGTTTAGATTTCTTTGTATTCATCTTGCTTGGGGTTTGCTGACTGTGTCCGGTCTACTATTACGGCCATCAAATGAATACTGTAACTGACACATTTTTCATTTTGGTTCTTTTTATAGTTTTCCATTTTCCTGCTAATATCTTCTGTTCATGTTCAACATCTGGACCTTCACTGGCTTTGTTTCTCTTATCTCTTCTCCTGATGGTTTGTTTCTTTGCATGTCCATGTTATTTCATGTCAGATATTGTATGTAAAAAACAGTAATTTACAAAGTTCAATGAAACTAAGAGCTGTGTCCTTGATTTAAAATATTTTTTAAATGTTTATTTATTTTTGAGAGAGAGAGACAGAGTGCAAGCAAGGGAGGGACAGAGAGGAAGACACAGAATCTGAAGCAGGCTCCAGGCTCTGAGCTGTCAGCACTGAGCCTGACGTGGGGCTCAAACCTACGAACCATGAGATCATGACCTGAGCTACGTTGGACACTTAACCAACTGAGCCACCCAGGCGCCCCAAGAGCTGTTTCTTTGAAAAGATAAGTTAACCTCTAACCAAGCTCATCATCAGGAAGAAAAAGAGATGCAAATATAATCACAAATGAAAGAGATGTTACAATAGATACCACAGAAATACAAAGAAATATGAGATTACTAACAACTATATGCCAACAAACTGGACAACGTAAAACAAATGATAAAATCCTAGAAATATGCAACCTACCAAGACTGAATCACAAAGATACAGAAAATCTGAACAGACTCCCTACTAGTCAGGAGATTAAATCAGACAACTCCCAACAAACAAAAACTCCAGATCAGATGGCTTCATTGGTGGATTCTATCAAAACATAAATAATTAATATCAATCCTTCTCAAGTTCTGCCAAAAATAGAAAAGTGAACATTTCCAAACTCATTTTACAAAGCCAGCATTACCCTGATACCAAAACCAGACAAGGATGCCACAAGAAAATTACAAGCCAATATCCCTGATGAACGTAAATGCAAAAATCCCCGACAAACTGCATTCACTAATACATTAAAAGGATCATACACCACAATCAAATAGGATTTCAGGGATGCGACACCCACAAATCAATGTGAGAAGTCACATTAACAAAATGAACGATAATTATCATATGATCATCTAAAAAGGTACAGAAAAAGCACCTGAAAAAACTAACATCCATTTATGATAAAAGCTCTCAAAAGAGTGGGTACAGAAGAAATGTACCTCAACATAATAAAGGCCATGTATGACAAGCCCACAGACAGTATCACTCTCAACGGTGAAAAACTGAAAGCTTTTCCTCTGAGAAACAAGACAGATGCCCACTCTCACCACTTTTATTCAACACAGTATTGGAAGTCCTAGCCAGAGTGATTAGGCAAGAAAAAGAAATAAAAAGAATCCAAACTGGAAAGGAAGAAGTAAAACTCACTATTTGCCGATGACATGATATATACAGAAAACTACCTAAAGACCTGACCAAAAACCTGTTAGAACTAATGAATTCAGTAAAGTTGCAGGATATAAAATCAATATATAGAAATCTGCTGTGTTTCTGTGTACTAATAATAAACAGTTAAGAGAAATTAAGAAAACAATCCCATTTGCAATTTCAAATGCTTGAGAAGATGGCAAAGTAGGAGGAACCCGAGCTGACCTCCTCCCACAACACACCAAGGCAACAACTACATGTAATTTAACTCACTCTGAAAGTGCAGCACTGATCTTCCACAGCTAAAGACATGAAGAGAAGGCCACAGAGCAGGGTAGGAGGGGCAAGGACACGGTCAGGAATCCAACTTCCAGCACGGTGACCCACAAACAGCAGGGATATCACAGGCATGGAGGAGCGAGGGGATCAAGCCCCACACTGGGCACTCCCAGCCCTGCGGATCTACGCCAGGAAGATAAGCCCCCACTGTCCGGCTTTGAACATCAGCAGGGCTTACCTCGGCGAGAGTCAGAGGGCTCCCGGAAACCAAGTCTGTGCTCTTCAAGAGCCTGCATGACGTAGCTCTCATTCCAAGACAGAGGAGCAGCAGTTTGAAGGCAGCGGGGCCTGGGTGACACATGAAGGAGATTCACAGACTAATTTTAGGATGTGAAGGAGCGGGATCTGTAAGGACATTCTATGGGAAGGGAAGTGCTGGTGGCTGTCATTTCTCTCGCCCTCGTCCAGTCGAGCTGCCTCATGCTGTGGGAACCAGTTCTGACACCCTCCATCTACATTCCTAGCACCACCTGCCCCCCCCGGACTTCCCCTGTGGACCTGCCCTAGCAGATGCCCCTCCAAACCAGCCCCCCCCCACCACACACAGCAGGCGACCCCGGACAGGATCAGCACTCCTCCAGAGTGACTCCCACCTTGGGGAAAAAGAGGGAGCCAGCCTGACCCACCAGCACAACCACAGCAGCTACAGCCGGGCCTCTCCACCAGCCCCGCTGGGGCAAGCCCTGTCCACCATGCCCCTGTAGCGGTCACAGACAGTCATTGCAGACAGCCCTGTCCACCAGCACGCCTGCAGCAGTGGCAGCCTGGCCACAACAGGAGTGTGCAGTCCACACAGAAGACACCCCCGGAGTGCCAGGAGAGACTGTGTGACTGGGCACCACAGGGCGCCTTCTACATAAGGCCACCACTTTCAACACCAGGAGACATAGCTGACCCATCTAATACATAGATACACTGACTCAGACAAAATGAGGAGGCAGAGGAATATGTTCCAAACAAAAGAACAAGATAAAACCCCAGAAGAATTGCCAAATGAATGAAGATACACAATTTACCTGATAAAGAGTTCAAAGTAATGGTCACTGGATTTGAGAGAAGAGTAGATGAACTCAGTCAGAATTTCAACAAAGAAACAGAAAACATAAAAAGAACCGGTCAGAACTGAAATACACAACAACTGAAATGAAAAATACAAGCAGATTAGAGGATACAGACTAGATCAGCAATCTAAAAGACAGGGTAATGGAAGGCAACCAAGCTGAACACTAAAAACAAAAAAGAATTTTAAAAAATGAAGACAGTGTAAGCGACCTCTGGGACAAAGTGAGCTTTACCAGCATTCACATTTTAGAGGTCCCATTAGGAGAAAAGAGAGAAAAGAGAACAAAATTTATTTGAAGAAACAAGAGCTTAAAACTTTCCTAACCTATGGAAGGAAAAAGTTACCCAGGCTGAGGAACCACGGAGCACCAAAAAGACCAACCTGATAGCCACAATAAGACACATAATAATTAAAATGGCAAAAATTAAAGATAGTCGTCAAAGCAGCAAAGGGAAAGTAAACATTTAAGTTCAAGGGAAAGCCCAGAAAGCTATCAGCTGATTTTTCAGCAGAAACCTTGCAGGCCAGGAGTGGCATGATGTATTCAAAGTGCTGAAAGGAAAAAACCTACAACCAAGAATACTCTACCCAGCAAGGTTATCATTCAGAATTGGGGAGAGATAAGAAGTTTTCCAGAAAAACAAAAGTTAAAGTAATTTATCACCACTAATCCGACCTTACAAGAAATGCTAAAGGGGCTTCTTCCATCCAAGTACTAACCAGGCCCGACCCTGCTTAGCTTCCGAGATCAGACGAGATCGGGCGCGTTCAGGGTGGTATGGCCGTAGACTAAAGTGGCTTCTTTAAGTGGAAAAGAAAAAGCCATAACCAGAAGGAAGACAATCACGAAAGGAAAAAACTTCTGGTAAAAGCAAGCTTACAGTAAAGGTGGTAGGTCAATCACTTACAAAGCTAATATGAAGATTAAAAGACAGAAAGAGCAAAATCAATTATACGTACAAAAATTGGCCAAGGGATATACAAAATAAAAAGGTTAAAGTGTGACATCAACACATAAAACATGGAGGTAGGATGGATATTGTAGTGCTTTCAGAATGTGTTCAAACTTAGCTAAAGACTGCTGTATATATGGGATACTATATATGAACCTCATGGTAACTGCAAACCACGATACACGAAAAATAGAGGAAGGGTTCCAGGCATATGGGGAGTCATGATGGCAGAGAAGTAGGGGAACCAGGATTTTCCTCGTCCCTCAGACACAGCTGTCTTGAGGTCGGATCACTTGGAACAGCCAGGAAATCCATGTGCACAGTGGCAGAAGGATCTCCACAGGTGGAAGGAGAGAGCTTGGCAGGATCGAGGTGCGTGTATGTGAATTGGGGTAGATACAACAGCATAAGCATGGAGGGGAGGGGATCCTCTCTGTGGAGAGACAAAAGGAAGAAAAAGAGAGGCGGGGGGAGGCTGTGAAATTGTGGTATTGAGTTAGCACAAGGGGAAAACCTCTCTCCGGGTCACAGACTGGGGAACAAGAAATACAGAGAGTCAGTTCCTATTCTGCAAACAGCCTTAGGAGCTGAAACTCAGAGGTTTGGAAGTGTAAAGGGTCTTCAGAGTGAAGCCAGAACCATGTGCACTCCTGGGGAGGAGGGAGCCAACGGTGAGCACTGCAACAATCTCAGGGCGCCCTGGGAGAGAACAGTCCCCTTCCTCAAGTACTTTAGGAAGAGGGTTTATTGTCCCCCCCCCCCCCAAAGGACAAAAGACCCTGCAGGCGCCAGCCAGAGGCCCTTTGTCAGCAGGGCTGAGTGGTGCTACAGCAGAATGGGGTCTGTGTGGTGCAGGGTCCTTTAAGACATGGGGTTTTGAGACCCAGCAGAGTGCCCAGGAGGCGGGGGAGACCGTGGAGCAGGACGAGCCGGGGGGGTCCATGCTACTCTGTGAGGGCTGCCTGAGCAGCGGGGTCTGAGACACCCCACCGGGGAGGGAGAGATCGGGGTGTCGCCATTTTTCTCCCCATCACCAACACCGTGGGGCTTCAGGACGCAGGACAGGGCCTCCCCACCCCACCCCCTCCCGCGGGAGGCGGACCGCTTACACCAAGTCCCGCCCCTCCGGGCCGGTAACTGATGTACCGGAGTGCGACGGACCCGGACCAGCCAGACGGACCGCCTCTCCTCCAGACCAGCACGACCACGGCCACCAGTCCCAGCACCAACAGACAGCTGTTTTTTGCTTTTGTCTTTTTCTTTTCTTTTCTTCTCTTTTTCCTCTACCCTTTTGTTTTTCTTCTGGAATTAGGCTTATAGTTTCTGACTTATACATATACATAAATTGTTTGATCAGGCATTTTTACTCTGTTCTTTTTACACCTTTTCTATCTCTTATTCCTCTTTATTTTCCTTTCCCCTTCTCTGGATTTAGCCTTTTGGTTTTTTTGTTTTGTTTTGTTTTGTTTGTTTGTTTTTATCTGTCTGGTTCTTCTTTTCTGCCCTTTCATTTTTGTCTTTTTATGGGATCAGGCTTCCCCCCTCCCGTTTTTCCTTTTTTCCAGGGTTACTTCAACAAACAAATCAAAGCACACCTGGTTGAAGGTCCAAACGCTCCACCACTACACGCAAGGGGGAGCTCTGCAGAGCACTGACCAGTGAGACAGAGCAGCCAAAATGCAACAACAGGGCGCATACAGGATGCACCAAAAACACTTCCTGAAGTGCCAGGCCCTGGAGTGTACCCCTTTTGATACAGTAGTACTCGCAGGTGCAGCTATTAAAACATACAAAAGACAGAAACGGCCAAAATGACAAAAGAGAAGAATTCTCCTCAAAAGAAAATTCAGGAAGATATCACAGAGAATTGCTCAAAACATACAAACAATATATCTGAACAAGAATTTAGAGTAACAGCCATTAGACTAATAGCTGGGCTTGAAAAAGCATAGAGGACAGCAGAGAATCTCTTGCTGCAGAGATCAAAGACCTAAGAACTAGTTTTTATTTATTTATTCTTATTTATTGCAATAAATAAGAAATGCTATAAATGGGGGCATCTGGATGGCTGAGTCAGTTAAGCATCTGACTTCAGCTCAGGTCATGATCTCACAGTGCATGAGTTTGAGACCCACATCAGGCTCTGTGCTGACAGTTGCAGAACCTGCTTGGGATTCTCTCTCTCCCTCTCACTCTGCCCCTCCCCCTTCTCGAAAATAAACAAACATTTAAAGAAATGCTATAAATGAGAATCAAAATAAACTAGGTACAGTGACAGCAAGGATGGGAGAAGCAGAGGAAAGAAGAGATGGAATAAAAGATAAATTATGGAAAATGATGAAGCTGAAAAAAAGAGGGAAAGGAAATTACTAGATAACAAGGGGAGAATTAGAGAGCTAAGTGACTCCAAGAAACGAAACAAAATAAACAAAAACAGGTCAACACCACGAAATGGCAAAATATCACAGTGAAATGGCAAAATACAAAGATAAAGAGAGAACTCTGAAAGCAGCTCGGGACAAACGGGCCTTAACCTACAGGGGGAGACACATAACGGTAGTAGCAGACCTGTCCACTGAAACTTGGCAGGCCAGAAGGGAGTAGCAGGAAATATTCAATGGCTGAATATGCAGCCAAGAATCCTTTATCCAGCAAGGCTGTCATTCAGAATAGAAGGAGAGATAAAGGCTTTTCCAGACAAACAAAAGCTGAAGGAGTTCATCAACACTAAACCAGCCCTGCAGGAGATCCTAAGGGAGACTCTGTGAGTGGAAAGCAACAAAGACTACAAAGGATCAGAGACATCACCACAAACATGAAATCTACAGATAACATAATGGCACTAAATCCATATCTTTCAATAATCACTCTGAATGCAAATGGACTAAATGACCCAACCAAAAGACATACAGTATCAGAATGGATACAGAAACAAGATCCATGGATATGCTGCCCACAAGACACTCATTTTAGACCTGAGGACACATGCAGATTGAAAGTGAGGGGATGGAGAACCATCTATCATGCTAATGGATGTCAAAAGAAAACCAGAGTAGCCATACTTATATCAAACTAGATTTTAAAACAAAGACTGTAACAAGAGATGAAGAAGGGCATTATATCATAATTAAGGAGTCTATCCATCAAGAAGAGCTAACAATTGTAAATGTTTATTGCCCCCAATGTGAAAGCACCCAAACATGTAAGTCAATTAATCACAAACATAAATGACCTTATTGATAATGATACCGTAATTGTAGGTGACTTTACTACTCCACTTACAACAATGGACAGATCCTCTAGGCAGAAAATCAATAAGGGAACAACAGCTCTGAATGACACATGGGACCAGATGGACTTATGAAGATATATTCCGAACATTTCATACTAAAGCAATAGAATATACATTCTTCTTGAGTGCACATGAAACATTCTCCAAAACAGATCACATACTGGGTCACAAAGCATCCCTCAACAAGTACAAAAAGACTGACATACCACGCATATTTTCAGATCACAGTGCTATGAAACTTGAAATCAACCACAAGAAAAAACTTGGGAAGCCCCCAAATACATGGGAGGTTAAAGAACATCCTACTAAAGAATGAATGGGTCTACCAGAAATTAAAGAAGAAATTTAAAAATACATGGAAGCAAATGAAAATGAAAACATGACAGTCCAAACCCTTTGGGATGCAGTAAAGGCAGTCCTAAGAGGAAAATACATTGCAATTCAGGTCTATCTCAAGAAGCAAGAAAGGTCCCAAATACACAACCTAACCTTACACCTAAAGGAGCTAGAAAAGCAGCAGCAAATAAAGCCCAAAGCCAGCAGAAGAGAAATAATAAAGATTAGAGCAGAAATAAATGATAGAGAATAAAAAATAAAAATAAAAAAACAGAACAATGACTCTAGGAGCTGGGGTTTTTTGAAATAAACAAATTGATAAACCCCTAGCCAGACTTCTCAAAAAGAGAGAGGATCCAAATCGATAAAATCACAAATGAAAGAGGAGAGATGACAACCAACATCACAGAAATACAATTATCAGAGAATACTATCAAAATTACATGCCAACAAACGGGACAATCTGGAAGAAATGGACAAATTCCTAGACACTCACACACTACCAAAACTCAAATGGGAAGCAACAGAAAATTTCAATAGACCCAGAACCAGCAAAGAAATTGAATCGGTTTTCAAAAAATCTCCCAACAAAGAAGAGTCCTGGGCCAGATGGCTTCCCAGGGGAATTCTACCAGACATTTAAAGCAGAGTTAATACCTATTTTTCTCAAACAGTTCCAAAAATTAGAAACAGAAGGAAAGCTTTCAGACTTATTCTTTGAAGTCAGCATTCCCTTGATTCCAAAACCAGACAAAGGTTCCACTAAAAAGGAGAATTACAGGGGTGCGTGGGTGGCTCAGTCAGTTAGGCGTCTGACTTCGGCTTGGGTCAGGATCTCATGGTTCATGGGTTCATGCCCCATGTTGGGCTCTCTGTGCTGACAGCTCAGAGCCTAGAGCTTGCTTTGGATTCTGTTTCCCTCTCTCTCTGTCCCTCCCTGGGGGGGAGGCACTCACACCCTCTCTGTCACTCTCTCAAAAATAAACATTAAAAAAAAATTTTTTTAAGGAGAATTACAGGCCAATATCCCTAATGAATGTGGATGCAAAAAATCTCAAGATACTAGCAAATCAAATTCAACAGTACATTAAAAGAATTATTCACCATGATCAAGTGGGATTCATTCCTGGGCTGTAGGGCTGGTTCAATATTTGCAAATCAACCAATGTGATACATCACATTAATAGAAGAAAGGATAAGAACCATATGATCCTATCAATAGATGAAGAAAAAACATTTGACAAAACACGGCATCCTTTCTTAATAAAAACCCTCAAGAAAGTCAGGATAGAAGGAACATACCTTAACATCATAAAAGTCATATATGAAAGGCCCAGAGCTAATATCATCCTCAAAGGGGAAAAACAGAGCTTTCCCCGAGATGAGGAACACGGCAGGGATGTCCACTCTCACCACTGCTGTTTAACATTGTATTATAAGTCTTAACCTCAACAATCAGACAACAAAACTAAATAAAAGGCATCCAGATTGGCAAAGAAGTCAAACTGTCACTCTTTGTAGATGATAGTGGAAAACCCGAAAGACTCCACCAAAAAAACTGCTGGAGTTGATACAGGAATTCAGCAAAGTCACAGGATACAAAATCAATGTACAGAAATCAGTTGTGTTTCTATACACCAATAATGAAGCAACAAAAAGAGATATCAGGGGATTGATCCCATTTACAACTGCACCAAAAACTATAAAATACCTAGGAATAAACCTAACCAAAGAGGTAAAAAAATCTGTATGCTGAAAACAATAGAAAGCTCATGAAAGAAACTGAAGAAGACACAAAGACATGAAAAAACATTCCATGCTCATGGATTGGAAGAACAAATATTGTGAAAATGTCGACACTACCCAAAGCAATCTACACATTCAATGCAATCCCTATCAAAATAGTACCAACATTCTTCTGAGAGCTAGAACAAACAATCCTAAAATTTGTGTGGAACCACAAAGGACCCCAAATAGCCAAAGTCATGCTGAAAAAGAAAACCAAAGCTGGAGGCATCACAATCCTCCTACAGACTTCAAGTCATATTACAAAGCTATAATCATCAAGACAGTATGGTACTGGCACAAAAACAGACACATAGATTGATGGAATAGAGAACCCAGAAATGGACCCACAAATATACGGCCAACCTAATCTTCAACAAAGCAGGAAAGAGCATCCAATAGAAAAAACGGAGTCTCTTTAGCAAATGGTGCTGGGAGAACTGGACAACCATACGCAGAATGAAACTGGACCACTTTCTTACACTATACATAAAAATAAATTCAAAATGAGTAAAAGACCTAAATGTAAGATAGGAAACCATCAAAACCCTACAGGAGAAACCAGGCAGCAACCTCTTGATGCAGCAATTTCTTACTCAACAAGTCTCCAGAGGCAAGAAAAACAAAAACAAAAATGAACTACTGGGACCTTCTAAAAAGCTTCTGCACAGCAAAGGAAAGAATCAATAAAACTAAAAGGTAACCAATGGAATGGGAGAAGATACTTGCAAATGACATATCTGATAAAGGGTTCATATCTAAAATCTACAAAGAACTTAACAAACTCAACACCCAAAAACAAATAATCCAGTGAAGAAATGGGCAGAAGACACGAAGAGACACTTTTCCAAAGAAGATGTACAGATGGCAAACAGACACATGAAAAGATGCTCAACTCACTCATCATCAGGGAAATACAAATCAAAACCACAATGAGACACCACCCCACAACTGTCAGAATGGCTAAAATTAACAACTCAGGAAATAACAGTTGTTGGTGAGGATGTGGAGAAAGGGGAACCCTACTGCAGAGCTGGTGGGAATGCAAACTGGTGCAGCCACCCTGGAAAACAGTGTGGAGGTTCCTCAAAAAATTAAAAATAGGGGCGCCTGGGTGGCTCAGTCAGTTGAGTGTCCAACTTCAGCTCAGGTCATGATCTCACAGTTCATGGTTCGAGACTCGTGTCAGGCTCTGTGCTGACAGCTCGGAGCCTGGAGCCTGCCTCAGATTCTGTGTCTCCCTCTCTCTCTGCTCCTCCCTTGCTCACACTCTGTCTCTCTCCCTCTCTCAAAAATAAATAAACATTAAAAAAAATTTTTTTTAATGTGAATTGACTAAGTGCTCTATTCAAAAGACAGAAGATGACTGAACGGATTAAAAAAAAAAGACCCATTTATATGCTGCCTACAAAAAACTTGTTACAGATCTAAAGATATATGCAGATTGAAAGTGAAGGGATGGAAAAAGATATTCTGTGCAAATAGAAGTGAAAAAAAAGTTAAGGTAGCAATACTTATAACAGACAAAATAGACTTTAAACAAACTGTAACAAGAGACAAAAAAGGGTATTATTACACAGTGATAATGGGACCAAGCCAACAAGAGGATACAGCAATTATAAATATCTATGCACCCAGCACAGAGGCACCTAAAATATAAAGCAAATATTAACAGGCATAGAGAAATAGTAATACAGTAATAGTAGGAAGCTTTAACACCTCTCTTGTATTAATAGATAGATCATCCAGACGGAAAATCATTAAGAAAACAATGGCTCTGAATGACACATTAGGCAGATGGACTTAACAAATATTATAGAACATCCCATCAAAAAACATCAAAACACACCTTCTTTTCAGTTGCACATGGAGCATTTTCCAGGTTGGATCACATGTTAAGCCACAAAACAAATCTCAATAAATTTAGAAAGACTAAAATCATAGCAAGTTTCCTTTCCAATCACAGTAAAATAAACCTAAAAAGAAAAAAAAGTAGAAATCAAAAGATAACTAGATAAAAATGAAAATGGAAATGCAACAGCTCAAAACCCAAGAGATGCAGCAAAAGCAGTTCTAAGAGGGAATTTCATAGTGATACAGGACTACCTGAAGAAAAAACAGAAATCTCTAAAAAAAAATCTAAACTTACACCTAAAGGAACTAGAAAAAGAACAAAGCCCAAAGTTAACAGAAAGAAGGAAATGATAAAGATCAGAAATAAAATGAAACAGAAATAAATGACATAGAGACCAAAAAATAGAAGAGAAAAAAAAAAAATCAATGAAACTAAGAGCCAGTTCTTTGATCAGAAATAAAAGAAATAGAGACCATAAAACAGAAAAAAAAAAAATCAATGAAACTAAGAATCGGTTCTTTGAAAGGATAAATTTGATAAAACTTTAATCAGACATATAGAAAAAAATTAAGAGAGATCAAATAACATCCAAAATGAAACAGAAGAAGTTAAAACCCACACCTTACAAATACAAAGGATTATGAGAGACTACCACAAAAAGTTACATGTCAACAAACTGAACAACCTAGAAAAAAATGGATAAATTACTAGAAACATACAATCTTCCAAGACTAAATCAGGAATAAAAATTTTGAACAGAGCAATTTCCAGTAATGAAATAGAATCAATAATCAAAAAACTCCCAGGGCACCTGGGTGGCTCAGTTGGTTGAGCATCCAACTCTTGGTTTCAGCTCAGGTCATGATCCCAGGGTCATGTGATTGAGCCCCGTGTCAGCTCTTCACTGAACAGGGAGCCTGCTTAAGAGTCCCTCTCCCTCTCAGGATGCCCGGATGGCTCAGTCAGTTAAGCATCCGACTGCTGACTCCGGCTCAGATCACGATCTCATGGTTTGTCAGTTCAAACCCCACAACAGGCTCTGTGCTGACAGAATGAAGCCTGCTTGAGGTTCATTTTCTTTCTCTCTCTCTCTTTTCTCCTCCCTAGCTTACTCACTCACTCTCACTCTCTCTCTCTCTCCCTCTCTCTCAAACTTTAAAAAAAAAAGAGATTCCCTCTCTCTCTCTCCCTCTGCCCCTCTTCCCCACTTGCATGTGCTCTAAAATAAAAAAATATTTATTATCATAATCAAACTCTCAACAAACTAAAGTCGAGGACCAGATGGCTTCCCAGGTGAATTCTACCACACACACAAAGAAGAGTTAATACCCATCTTTCTCAAGCTATTTCAAAAAACAGAAGAGGAAGGAATGCTTCCAAATTCATTCTACAAGGCCAGCGTTACGCCACTGTACTGAAAGCCAAGAAAGACAAGACACTACAAAAGAAAGACAGAAAGAAAATTACAGACCACTGTCTCTGATAAACACAGATGCAACAGTCCTCAAATATTTGCAAACCGAATTAAGAAAATACATTACAAGGATCATACACCACAATCAAGTGGGATTTATTCCCAGGAGGCAAGGATAGTTCAACTTCTGCAAATCAATTAATGTTATACACATTAGCAAAGCATAAAAATCATATGAGCATCTCAATAGATGCAGAAAAAGCATGTGACAAAATTCAACATCAATTTATGATAAAAACTCTCGACAAAGTGGGTTTGGAGGGAACATAAACACAGATCATGTAGGACACACCCAGAGCTAACATCATCCTACTCAACAGTGAAAGCAGAAAGCTTTTCCTCTAAGATCAGAAATCAGACAAGGTGTACTCTTGCCACTTTTATTCAAAATAGTCCTGAAAATCCTAGCCACGGGAATCAGATAAGAAAAAGAAATAAAAGAAATCCAAATTGGAGGGGAAGAAGTAAAACTGTCACTATGTGCAGATGACATTACACTACATATAGAAAACTGTAAAGACTCCACCAAAACACTGTTAGAATAAATGAATTTGGTAAAGTTTCAGTTCAATAAAGGATACAAAATCAATAAACCAGTTGTGTTTCTACACACTAATAACAAACTAGCAGAAAGAGAAGACAACAATCCCATTTAGATCTGCATCAAAAATAATAAAATACCTAGGAATAAATTTACCAAGGAGGTAAATTCACCCGTATTCTGGCAACTGTAAGACAGTAATGAAAGAAATTGAAGATGACAAAAATAAATGGATAGACCATGCTTCACAGACTGGAAGAATCACTATTCTTGGAATTGTTTTAGTGTTTATTTGTTTTTTTAATTTTTTTTTAACATTGATTATTGAGAGACAGAGAAAGACAGAGCATGAGCAGAGGAGGGGCAGAGAGTGAGGGAGACACAGAATCGGAAGCAGGCTGCAGGCTCCAGGCTGTCAGCACAAAGCCTGACGTGGGGCTCAAACCCACAGACCGTGAGATCATGACCTGAGCTGTAGTCAGACGCTCAACAGACTGAGCCACCCAGGCATCCCAGAATTACGATTCTTAAAATGTCCATACCACCCAAAGCAATCTACAGACTCAGTGCAATCCCTATCAAAATACCAATAGTACTTTTCATAGAACTAGAACAAAGAATCCTAAAATTTGTGTGGAACCACAAAAGCCACCAAAGAGCCAAAGTAATCTTGACAAAGAAGAACAAAGCTGTAGGCATTACAATCCCAGATTATATGTTTCAATATACAATCATATTGTATAATTCAAACTATACTATAAAGATAATCAAAATAGTATGGTACTGGCATAAAAACAGACACACAGATCAACAGAACAGACTAGAAAGTCTAGAAATAAGCCCATGCATATATGATCAATTAATTTATGACAAAGGACTAGAGAATATACAGTGGGAATAGGACAGTCCCTTCAATAAGCGGTGTTGGTAAAACTGGACAGCCACGTGCAAAAGAAAGAAATTGGATGACTATCTCACACCATTCACAAAAACTGACTGAAAATGGATTAAAACTTGAACGTAGGACCTGAAGCCACAGCACTCCTACAAGAAAGCTCCTTGACGATGGCTTGGTGACAATTTTTTGGGCTTGACACCAAAAACAAAGGCAACAAAAGCAAAAACAAACAAGCAGGACTATATCAAACTACACACACACGAAATGTTGTTGCACAGCAAAGGAAACCATCAACAAATGAACCTACTGAATAGGAGAAAATATTTGCAAATAATGTGTCTGATAAGTGGTTAATATCTAAAATATACAAAGAACTCCTACAACTCAATGGCAAAAAACCAAACAATCCAATTAAAAACATTGGCAGGAGATCTAAATATTTTTCCAAAGGCACACAGATGGCCAACACGTACATGAAAAGGTCATCAACATCATTAATCATCAGAGAAATGCGAATTAAAACCACTATGAGGTGTCACCTCACACCTGCCAGAATGGCTAGTATCAAAAAGACAAGAAATTACCAGTGTTGCCAAGGATGTGCAGAAAAGGGAACCTTGTACACTGTTAGTGGAAGTCGAAATTGGTGCGGCTGCTACAGGAAACAGTATGGAGGTTCTTTAAAAAGTTCAAAATAGGAGGCGCCCCGGTGGCTCAGTAGGTTGAGCGTTCGACTTCGGTTCAGGTCATGATCCACACTTCATGGGTTTGAGCCCCAACATCAGACTCTCTGCTGTTAGTGGAGCCTGCTTCAGATCGTCTGTCTGTCCCCCTCCCCTGCCCTTCCCCTGCTTGTGCTCTCTCCCTCAAAAATAAAACAAACATTTAAAAAAAAAAAAAAAGTTCAAAATAGAACTGCCCTATGATACAGATTCTCCTTCTGGGTACTTATCTGCAGAAAACGAAAACATAGCTTGAGAAGGTATCTGTACCCCCATGTTCACTGCAGCATTATTTACAATAGCCAAGATACGGAAAAACCTAAGTGAGCACTGATGGATGAACTGATAAAGAAAATGTGGTGTATATACAAGGAACATA
The DNA here is from genome assembly GCF_018350175.1 of Felis catus. Taxonomy (NCBI): domain Eukaryota; kingdom Metazoa; phylum Chordata; class Mammalia; order Carnivora; family Felidae; genus Felis; species Felis catus. Next base: position 156,527,976 of record NC_058376.1, on the reverse strand, counting down.
ATTCAGCCACAAAAAGAAGGAAATGTTGCCATTTGCAACGACATGGATCTAGGGGGCGTTATGCTAAGTGAAATGCGTCACATAGGGAAAAACAAGGATACTATCATCTCATGTATATGTGGAATTACAAACAAACAAACAAACAAACAAAAAACCCAAGCTCATAGATACAGAGGGCAGATTTGTGGTTGCCAGAGGCCAGGGGTGGGGAGTGCGCCAAATGGGTGAAAGGGGTCAAAAGGTAAAAACTTGCAGTTGTAAAATAAATACGTCACGGGGATGTAACCTAACATACAGCATGGTGACTAGATAGTAATCCTGTACTGCATCTATTTGAAAGTTGCTAAGAGAGTAGATCTTAAAAGTTCTCATCACACACAAAAAATTTTTTTGCAATCAGTATGGTGATAGATGTTAACTATGCCAACTGTGGTGATCGTGTCTCAATATATACAAATACTGAATTATTATGTTGTACCCTTGAAACTAACAACGTTATATGTCAATAATACTTGGATTAAAACAAACAGTAACTTACCTCCATAAAATGCAGTTCCTTTTTCAATTAGGTTGCTTAGGCTGGGGGTGGGGAGGTAAGGGGAACTGAATCCTTTTAATCTATGGTTGAGCTGGGTCTGAGATTTTAGTATTTATTAGATTCGGTTCAAGATTGGGTTAAAATCGTTTTAGGGTAAGTTCAGAACCTACCCTTCAGGGGAAGTCGGGATCTGAGCACTGGTGAATCTTTCCAGATCCCTGAGCCGTGCAATTTAGCTGCCTGCTTCCTGAACTCAGGGATTTCTCTAAGTTACATTCTTGCTGCCAGCCAGGGAGCGGTCTTTGCTCTCCCAGAGCACCCTCTGCTGTCTGTACCTTCAGATCTGTCTGTCTCTCTCTCCCCTGTTACTCTGGACTCCACCTTCTGAAAGGCTGTTGCCTTGACCACAGTGAAAACCTGGATGGCCACAGGGGAGTATGTGTCAGCTCTCCCACCATGCCCACAAGCCTGTGACAGCCCCACTGGACACTTGGTAAAAGCCTCCAGTGGCTCAGAGAGAGTTCTAGGAACTGTCCTGCCCCGCCTCTATCCTTCGGAAGGCTTCATCCACCGCAGGACCATTCTTAGCTCTTTCCCTGACCCCAGGCTCAAGCATACTAACTACTTCCTTGGACTCAGCGAAGGCCCCTTGGAAAGAGGTGGCAGGGGGGTGGGGCCTCCCTCTGTGGCTGGGGCTCTTCACAAATTCCAAAAGGTCACTCCAGCCCATATGCAGTCAATAAAGTTTGGCTGGTTTCTCTTTACCGGTCTATCACAGATTCTTCTTCCTCCTGCTGTCCAGCCACGGATGGAAGTATCTATGTGTCTCTGGGAAGGCTTTTTTTCTGGGAAAGCCCATTACGTTCTGGGTTTTAATCATCGAGATTTCTTTGTGTCCTCAGCTCTCTGGTGGGTTTCGAGAGAACTGCCAATTTTCTAGCTTCTCCACCTTTTCTCCCCGGTAGGGTGGAAACACATCTAACTTTTGCCATTTTCAACATCCTCATAGAAAGTGGGAGTCTTTCTTATTCTTTTTGATGGGAGAAAAACAGGGCGGATAAATGACTTGCACAAGGTTTAGAACTTGCAAAACAAACAAACAGAAAACCTGTAATTTAAACGTATATTTCCTGACTCCAAGTCCAGCATTCTTCGTACTGCACGACAGGTAGTAAAAGGCTATTTGTACCCGCCATTTAACCTCTCAGTGTTTCTAGTCTGTAAACTGAAGGGACTGTGCTAGAGAAAGTCAACGTCTTCTTCAAACCTAATACTTCAAGATTCAATGAAGTTTGTGTTTTTAAAATCTATAGCATCACACTATTTCTGAAAGCCTGTGTCTTCAGATTTCACATGCCTAATGAGGATCACAAATTTATCAAGTCCAAAACCGACACCTGCTTGCTTTATCCATTCCCTAAACTTACTCTTCCCTTGGTCCTCATCCCTGTACGTGATAACTCCTTCCTATCACTCAGACTCAAATCATGGAAACCATCCTGGACTTTCTTTTCTTTTCTATTCCACCATGAATCTATCAACTAATCCTACGGATTACTGCAACAATAATGTCCTATCTGGTGTCCTCCGTTTTTGTCCTTTCTCCCCTCATTCAACCCCCAAACGTATTTTCCACAGCGCAGACAGAATGGTCACACCGTGTCAATCTTCTTAAACTCTGCCAAGTGCTTCCCCTTCCCTCAAAGGGAAAGACGAAGCCTGTGTGACTTGGCCTAACTAGCTTGATCTCCCCTCCTACCCTGCACGCCGGTCCCACTACACTCTGGCCACACGGGTCTCCTTGCTGTGCCTCCAGCCCACCAGGCATGATCGGACCTTCGCACCCGTGTCCTCCCCTGAAGTGGCCTTTCCCCGGGCATCCCTGTGACACACCCTCTGTTCAAACGTCACCTCGGCACCTCGGCACCTCGGCAGAGAGGCCTTCCCTTCCACCCATATAGAAAGCAACTCCTCCCTCCTCTCCTCCCGCCCTCTCTCACCCAGCTTTGCTTTTCTCCAAAGAGCTCTCACCACCTCATCTGCACGCTTACGACGTCTTTCTGCCACCGCAACGTAAGCTCCCTAAGGCCAGGGCCTTGCCTGCTGTGTTGTTGGGTGCCCACTGCCTACAAGAGTGACCGGCACATGGTAGCACACAATCAGTGTCTGCTGGAGAGAAAACCACAGGCCAGAAAATTTAACGGAAACACAATCCATAGGGGCAACGCTGAAAAGCTGGGTGTGGACCTGGATTCCGACTCCACAAAAACTTCCCCAACGACTGCCTGTTGTGCTTTCTTAGGCCCCTCTGCTTCCATCCCACCGTCTCACGGCCACCCCAGTGCGGGAGGTCGTAGTAGGAGACCCCACACAGGGTAGAGCTGAGACACAAAATGAGGCCAGGAAGCAGAGGGAGAAGGGTAGCCCAATTCCTGGCTGGCCGTATCCGAGCTTTGGCTGCCCGCACAGTTTTGTTTTTTTTTTTTTTTTCCTAACGTTTTCATTTATTTTTGAGAGAGAGTGGGGGAGGCGCAGAGAGAGAGGGGAACAGAGGATCCCAAGTGGGCTCCATGCTGACAGCAGACAGCCTAACGCGGGACTTGAACTCACAAACCGCGAGGTCATGACCTGACCTGAAGCCGGACCCTTCACCATCTGAACCAGCCAGGTGCCCCTGGTTGTCTGCACTGTTAAGTGGGGAGGAAGGAAGCCAAGTAAATCCTGCAGGATGTCATTAAACAACATCATGATAGAGAGTATGTCATAAAATAAAAAACAAGCTCGCTGGCTCAACTGATAAAACACTGACACTCTTAATCTCGGCAAAGCACATTCATGCCAGGCGCTGGGAACAATCTTCACTTTGGAAAGAAGCCACGGTGTGATGGTTAAGATGCCAGACTTTAGAGACAGACTGGTTGAGTTCCAACCCAGGCTCTGCCACTATGTGACATTGGACATGTGACCTCATTAAATCTGGGCCTGCTAAATGGGTATAACAATGTCAATCTCATAGGGATGTGGAAGGATTAAGTGAGATAAGTATGAAGTGATCACCCTAAAACTGGACATTCTTGGAAGGGCTCTATGAAAAAGCTATTGTTACAGTTACTAAAAGTTATGCCCCACCCCCACCTCAGTGCAGACCACAGGGAGACCGATATCGTCAACAGAAGGAAAATTTATAAACCTCTTCTTTTCATGATCTGTTAACATGGATCTCATTATGTAAGCATATAAGCTCTCTTAATTGTAGCATTTGATGGCAAAGAAACCAAAACTGTCTGCAAACGTGGATATGTTTTATTGTAAAGTTTCCCCCCGACCTTGTGCTTCCCAATAACTCCGAGAAGTCCTAACGACAGACAATACAGAAAGAGGGCCAAAATGGTGGGAAAGTCCAAGTGAATGAACGAAGATTGGAAAAACAGTAGGATACGATGTTATTTTATGTTTCCCCCTTAAAAAATCTGCTTTACACCCCAAAGTATTAGGCAACAGCAAAAAACATGATGACAACAGGTAGCCCCTGTCTATTTTGATCCATAGGAATCAAATTGCTGTCTTTTTGTAACAATTTTAGAATATACAACTAAAATATATGTAGAAAGTTACTACTGGGGAAAATCTCAGAAAATGTAACTTTACGTTTCAAAACAGATTCATTCTCTAAGTCTAAATGGCTTTATGTAAAACACTAGTCTTTGTGCTTCCCAAAAAGGATGTGCCAATTCCCGAATGCACACCGAAATGACAGGAGAAACTTTCAAAGCTATTACAGCCATGAGTATGAACCCCAATCCAGTAATCTCTCTTTAGGGGAGGGAAAAGTAAGAAAAGAGAAGGCCTACTCTGTTCTGTAGCATCTAGCTCAGTGCCAGGAATCACAAAATGCAAGTATTCATAAGTGCTCAAAAATATTAAAATCCAAGTAAGAAAGCAAATTCTGTAACACACACCTGGCATATAAATTAGGGAACACACACTGATACTCTATACATTACGGTGTAATCCAGTGTTTACATAAGCAGGTTCTGAGACAGTCTGCCTGGTTTCGTAACCTCGCCTAATTTATCAGCTGGTTGACCTGCGCAAGTTTCTCTACCTCTCTGTGCCTCAATTTCCTCATCCCTAAAATGGGGAAACGGTATATTCCTCATAGGGCTACTGTGAGGGTTAAATAAGACATGTGAGGTCCTCGGTAAAATAGCTCACATAGAATGTACACAATAAGTGCCAGGTGTCATTACAGAAGCAATAGAAGCGAGTGGCTCAATTGAAGACATTTTCATTGAGAAACAGTTAAGCAGAGTTCAAATTCACGTGCAAAGTCACTCATATCAACAGCTAAAGTTGTATCTTATTTTCAAGCATTTAGTGAAGGGTAATGTTATGATCTCCGAGGCAGTTTTGGGGTTCACACAGGCACCCTTCTCATTCCGCCTCCTATACCAACCATCCCCCACTCCTCTTGGAGCCCAGGCATCGGCTCCTCACTCCCTTAAATCCTCTCCGTGAATGAAACCTTACTGCTTAAAAACAGACAAAAAGCAAAACATCTCTAAGCGTAGCAAAGCAACCACGAGTACACAAGTAGAGCAGAATGCTTTTAAAGTAAATAAAACTCTAAAAGGCACAATAGTGAATCAAGGTGGGTGAGGATGGAAGGGGGCAGACAAAGGAGAAGAAAAGAAAAATGGGCAGCGGGAGGAATAGGAGACTTCAGAGGGCTGTGACAATTTAATTCCTGAACATTCTTACTTTCTCCTGTCTATAACTCATAAACCATATTAAAGTCACTGCAATATTTGACATTCCGATTTCTGTAAAATTCATTTTCTGAAGCTCTTGCCGGCTCCATTAATTTGTCACTTAAAAGCCATTCAGAATGAAAAAGAAGCACACACAAAACAAAGCCCTGTTATTTGTGGGTAATGGTTTTTTCCCTACTATCAAAAGGCCACGCGTCTGGCAGTTGTTTTCTCAGAGTCAATGACAGATACAGACCAGCCAGCCGCCTTCTCCTACCAAGCCTCTCCCTACTTACTGAAAAGACAAAGCCTGCCGGGTTCCAAACGGTAGGCTTTCTCTCCAGGCCAACTGGCACTTGGGGAGCCCCCCCAACCCCCCGCCATCTCAGCTTATCAGCACTTGCACTAACCTTGCAGAGAAAGAGCAAATCTACACGAAATTACTGACGGTTAGAAAACCTGGTTCTGAAAACGAGGCATTTCCTTATTGTCCACCCCAAACCCCTCTCGCAGGCGCTGTACCAAAGCTGTGTCCCCAGCAGAGTTCGTTCGGTTCCTCTGCTCTTACACCCTTTGGAGCCCCCCCCCCCCCCGGGGGGAAATCACACCTTTGGTTAGCAATTCCTTGAACCCTGTCTGCTCAAGCCAACAGGGGGGCCGGGTCTTCAAGTGAGGCTTTAAAAACGAGCTGACGGGGGCCAGGTGGTACGCCCACTCACAAGTTTAGGGAATCAAAGTGATCACTTAAGACGTTCACACACGGATCACAAATCGAATCTCTGAGGGGGCTGCTCGCAGAAAGAGCCTCCAGCTCAGTGCCCCCATTTTTTTGGGAAAAAAACCCAAAATTACACATCCACGTCTCCCAACGGCCAAAAGACCTGTACGAATGATGAACTGGGAAGAAATGCAGATCGTGTGTCAGGTTATTTGCGTGTAATTGCGCAGGAACGAGACAGGTAGCACACAGACTGCAAAACTGGGTGGGCACACAGGTCCCTTTCTTTAAAAAAAAGAAAAAACCACACCCTCCCTGGGGGGCCTCCCGGGCTCGCCGCGGCCAAAGGCGTCACGCCGTCCGGACGCCCACCGGGCGGGGGTCCCGGCGGAGGCCCAGACCTCCCCCTGCAGACAGCGCCGCGTCGCGGGCGCCACCCTCTCCCCCCCGCCCCCCCCCCCCCGCCGCCAGACGGGTGCCGGGCGGAGGCGAGGGGGGGGTCCCCGGGCTCCCCCTCCCCCCGGGCCCGCCCCGCCCCGCAGCCCCGCAGCCCCGCAGGCCGCGGCCCGGCCTCCCCGCGACCCCGGCGCCGCCCGCCCGACCCCAGCAGCGGCGGCGCCGGGACCCGGCCGGGGCGGGGCCGGGCGGGGCCGGGCGCGGAGGCCCGGCCGGCGCGGGCCCCAGACTCACCATGGCCGAAGAGCCGCGAGCGCGCCCGCAGCCCGGAGTCACACGGCGCCGGCAACGCCCGTTGTCCTGGTGACGCCAGCTGGGCGTCCCGCCCCGTTCCCAAGGTGGGCTCCGAGGCGGCCATTGGCGGCCGGCGAGCACGTGACGCTCAGGGCGGGGCCGCGGGGCCCGCCCCCTGCGCCCCCGCCCCCTGCGCCCCCGCCCGGCCGGCGCCCGGGTCCTCCGCGCGAGGCCTCTTGGCCTTTCACCCCGGGCGCGGGGCCCCGTCGCCCTGGTCACCTGGACGCCCCTCACCTGACCGGCGGCCCCGCTGGAAGAGACTTCGGTGGAGCCGCTTTGTTTCGGAGGCAGATTACACAGGTAATGCGTGGTTGTGAAGGGCTTTTGAAACTAACGAGAGCAAGAATTAAGTAACAATAAAGCCACGCTGACTCCCCGCGCACCTAACCCCTGCTTCTCTCCTCGTTTACCTGCTTCCAGTGAAGTGTGCGTTATAATATACTGTATTCTTAAGAATGGAAGCAAACCAGGGGCGCCCGGGTGGCTGTCGGCCAAGCCTCTGAGTCTCGGTTGCAGCTCAGGGCATGACCTCGTGGTTGGTGGTTTCGAGCCCCGTGTTGGGCTCCGCGCTGGCAGCATGGAGCCTGCTTGGGATTCTCTCTCCGCCTTTCCCCTGCTCATGCTCTCGCTCTCGCTCTCTCTCTCTCTCTCTCTCTCTCTCTCTCAAAATAAATAAACTAAAAAAGAAAATAGAAGCGAACCGGACGCCCTGTTATAAGCTACTTTTGGATAAAAATCATCTTCGCATGCCGTTGCGTGTGTCTACTCCAGGTTAGTAAATCAAGTGGCAATTTCTTGGATGTGCTTAATATGGTTGAAGGCAACTCTCGATATCCTCACATCCAGCCCGTTAAATCTACGGAGATTTGTCCAAAAGCCAATCTGGCATCTGCCTTTGAATGTCTAACAGGTATCTCAAACTGAATATAGGCCACATAAGACTTTCGATCCAAATGTCATACTCACTCTCCAGTGTTCCTCATCCCGGCAAAAGTTCCCACTTCCCCCTTGGTTGTTCAGGAGCAAAACCTAGGAATCATTCTCGATTCTCTCCTTTCCTCACGTTCTGGAATCTATCTTTCAATAAAACCTGAATCTGTCCTTTTGTCACTATCTCCACCTCACAGTCACCATCATCTCTTGCCTAAGTTAGTCTCTGTGCCACCTGTCTTCTCCCCTACAGCCTACACAAAAGCAGCATTCTAGTGGCTTCTCACGGCACTTAGGAAAAAGATCCAAACTCTTCCTGGTGGGGGTCTTGCCTCCTGCACTGACTGACTCACTTCATCTCCTACCACTCTTCCCCCTTCCAGTCCACACTAGCCACGCCTCATTTCCCCGGGTTCCTCAATCCCTCAAACACTTTCCTGCTTAAGATTCAGCAATAGCTGCTTCCCTTATTTGGAATATTCTTCCTCCAGAACTCCGCATTGCCCACTTCTTTGCTTGAAACAGGTGGGTTGTCTCCTCAAATGTCATCTTCAACGAAGCCTTCCCTGACCATTCAATCGGAAATATCTCACCCCAGTTAACTTCTTTCTCACCTCAGCCAACCTCTCTTATAACTGTCTTGTTTTCAAAATACCTAGTACCCCTTGAGATCATCTTTTATAATTTTTGGTATATTAATTACTGCCCGTCTCTTCACCCTGGAAGGCAAGATGTCTATCTTGTTCCCTCCCTATGTTCCTACTGTTTCGAACAGTTCTTGGCTTATAGGGGATGTTCAATAAATATTGATGATTGATTGATTGAATGAATGAACATCTGTTCTCAGACTGGATGAAGATACAAAAGAGAACATGACCTGTCAAAATGGAGAGTGTGATAGAAGAAGAAAAACTGTAATTACTGATACGTTTTATCTATTTTAACATAAAATATTCATATAAGTAGTAAAATATAAATGTACAGTTTTTCAAAAGTGAACACTTATGTAAATACCACCTAGGTCAAGAAATGGAACATCGCGAAAAGCAACGAAGAACTCATGTGTCCTTTCCCAATGTTAACCCCCCCTTTTCCAAGCGACCACTATCTTAATATTTATAGAAAACGCTTTCTTGCTATTCTTTATATAATTTTATAATTCATTAATTCTCATTTCTATAATGTATTCCACTGAATGTGTGCACAAGAATATATCCATTCCACTGTTGATAGGCATTTAGGTTGTTTGGGTTATTTACTGTTTAGGACTATTTTATTTGATTTGATTTCATTTTTTAAATGTTTATTTTTGAGAGAGAGAGAGACAGCATGAGTGGGGGAGGTGCAAAGAGAGAGGGAGACACAGAATCTGAAGCAGGCTCCAGGCTCTGAGCTGTCAGCACAGAGCCCGACGCGGGGCTCGGACCCATGAACTGCGAGATCATGACCTGAGCTGAAGTCAGCCGCTTAACCAGGTGAGCCACCCAGGTTCCCAGGACTATTTTTATTTATTTATTTATTTATTCATTCATTCATTCATTCATTCATTTATTCATTCATTCATTCATTCATTCATTTATTTATAATGTTTTTCTTTTTTTTACTTTCTATGATTTATTTATTTTTTATAATTTACATCCAATTTAGTTAGCACATTGTGCAACAATGATTTCAGGAGTAGATTCCTTAGTACCCCTTACCCATTTAGCCCATCTCCCCTCCCACAACCCCTCCAGCAACCCTGTGTTTGTTCTCCATATTTAAGAGTCTCTTATGTTTTGCCCCCCTCCCTGTTTTTATATTCTTTTTGTTTCCCTTCCCTGTGTTCATCTGTTTTGTCTCTTAAAGTCCTCATATGAGTGAAATCATAGGATATTTGTCTTTCTTTGACTGACTCATTTCACTTAGCATAATACCCTCCCGTTCCATCCACGTAGTTGCAAATGGCAAGATTTCATTGTTTTTGATTGCTGAGTAATACTCCATTGTGTGTATATATATGTATATATACACATATGTATATATACCACATCTTCTTTATCCATTCATCCATCGATGGACATTTGGGCTCTTTCCATACTTTGGCTGTTGTGGATAGTGCTGCTATAAACATGGGGGTGCACGTGTCCCTTTGAAACGGCACACCTGTATCCTGTGGATAAATGCCTAGTAGTGCAGTTGCTGGGTTGTAGGGTAGTTGTGTTTTTAGTTTTTGAGGAACCTCCATACTGTTTTGCAGAGTGGCTGCAGCAGTTTCCATTCCCAATTGTTTATTCATTTTTTGAGAGAGAGAGAGAGAGAGAGAGGCAGAGAGAGAGGGAGACACAGAATCTGAAGCAGACTCCAGGGTCTGAGCTGTCGGCACAGGGCCCGACGCGGGGCTGGAACTCACGAACCAGGAGGTCATGACCTGAGCCGAAGTCGGCCGCTCAACCGACTGAGCCACCCAGGTGCTCCACCCCAGGACTATTTTAAAACAATGCAATCATGAGCATTTCTCCTTGTGCACGGGAGTACTCATTTCTCTGGAGGAGGGTTTCTTAACCTTGGCAATTTCTTAACCTTGGCCAGTGGCATGGCCCCAGTTGTTTAAACCAAAAACGTTTCCAAGCATTTCCATATGTTAGTGGAGAAGAACGGCCCCCTGTTGAGAATCACTGATCTAGGGTCAAGAACAAGCAGTAGAATTCCTGGTTTGTATACCTTTAGATTTACCACACGGTGGCAAAGTGTTTTCCAAAGTACTTTCAAGAGAAGTGACTTGGAATTAGCAGAGTAGAGAGCTCCAAGAATGGGTCCCTTGCAAGAACTGGTCTTCTCAGAAAGAATCCAGCTAGCCCAAAACTGACACAGGCAACATTTTTGGAACTCCGGAATCCAATCAAATACATGTGTCAAGTCGCGAGCGCCTCATGGGGGGAGAAGCAGCTGGATTTTGGTAGGAGGCACTGTGTAGTTTTTGCTTGCCTGCCTGGCATCTTTATTCCTGAGCTCATCAGCAGCCTTGTGGACAATGGCCCATGTTCCTGGTACAACGTATCGGTGCCACGGAAAGCAACATGGACATCATTCTCCAAAACTGTGGTCGTGAATTTGACCTGTCTGGTGGTTGCTTAAGGGACCAGTGCAGAGACTGATCGTTATTTTGCCTCAGTTTGGAGTGGCTTTCTGTGTGGCATCCGACAGAAGCATTTAAAGACATATGCTACCTGTTGCTGACTGGGGTAAGGAATGAAGGGTGAAGCAAATAGCATGACAGGCCCAAAGGCCTGGGTACGAGAAGTCTGAGGAGGAAGGTTCTGGGGAGACAAGATCAGTAAAGGACTACCGTGTGCACTGGGGGATCTGGAGGGCAGTGTGCATGCCCAGGGACAGACACATACTCAGAAAAGACCTGAGAGGACTCTAGACTTATAGCTCTGACTGATCTTTGGACCACATTTAAGTAGGAAGTGAAGGCTAAGGCAGAGTTGTCATCAGCTTGGCTTAGCATCGAAGGTGCATCCTAGCTCAGAGCCAATATGCAAAGACCCAGGAAGGTTTTTTTCTTTTCTTTTCTTTTCTTTTCTTTTCTTTTGTTTTCTTTTCTTTTCTTTTCTTTTCTTTTCTTTTCTTTTCTTTTCTTTGTCTTTAGGCACTTAAGGAAATACATTCTGTCCCCTGGCTGGCTGCTGAGATAACAGAACAGAGACTTCAGTGAGCATATGTGACAAGTAGTACAATACTTTGCAAAAACAGTTTGGAAATGGAAAGCTGTGACCTTCAGTGATCCACACCAGAAACCCTGTGGGAAGGGAGAGAATCCGTAGAGATGGCATTTGTCATTTAGGGCTTGGGGGAGAAGTGGACAGGGTACAGAGATGATTTCTAAACGGTACGAGGTTTCTTTTTGAGGTGAGGAAAATGTTCTAAAACTGTGGTGATAGTAGCACGTATCTGTGAATATACTAAAAACCACTGACTTGCACAGTTTAAATTAGTGAAATGCATGCTATGTAAATTATATCTCAATAAAGCTGTTTTTTTTAAAGCTATGTTGTTGGCTCATACACATGCTTTTTTTATGTCTATTTTGAGAGAGAGTGTGTGTGTGCATGAGTGGAGGAGGGGCAGAGGAAGAGAGAGAGAGAGAGAGAGGGAGAGAGAATCCCAAGCAGGCTCCACACTGTCAGCACAGAGCCACAAACCATGAGATCATGACCTGAGCCGAAATCAAGAGTCAGACACTTACCTGACTGAGCCACCCAGGTGCCTCAGCTCATATACATTCTTACTCTAACATATTCCTGGTCATTTATCTTTGTATCAGTATGAACTATCCCTCTGCATCCTGAACTTTTCTCTTTGAATCCCATTTACTTTTCCCCCTGCTTTATTGGTGTATAATTGATAATTAAACATAATATATATTTAAGATGTACAAGTTCATGATTTGATTTGATATAGGTATACATTGTGAAGTAATCATAACAATCAAGTAAATTAACACAGTCATTGCCTCAGAGTTACCATTTCCTTTTCTTTGTGTGTATGTGTGTGTGCTAAGAACATGCAGGATCTTCCCTCCTAGCAAAGTTTAAGTACACAATATGTTACCGTTAACTAGAATCACATTATTGCACATTAGCTCTCCAGAACTTACTCATCTTGCATAACTGAAACTTTGTGCCCCTTGACCAACATCTCTCCATTCGCTTCTACCCCCAGGCCTGGTAACCACCATCTATTCTCTGCCTTTATGTATCTGACCACTGATAGATGCCACATATAGGTGAGATCATACAGTATTTGTTTTTCTGCATCTGGTTTCTTTCAATTAGCATTATGCCCTCCAGGTTCATTTATGTGGTCATAAATGGCAGGATTTCCTTCTTTTTAAAAACCAAATAATATTCCATTGTGCAATATACAGATTTCCCTATCCTAAAAGTTTATATGGCTATATTTATGTATATAATTGGGCTTTTTGTGACTGGCTTCTTTAACTTGGCTCATTTTCAAGATTCGTCCAAGTTGTAGCATATATCAGTACTTCATTATTTTTTAAGGCCAAATAATATTCCACTGAATGGACATACCACTTTTTGCTTATACATTTCTCTATTGACAGACATTTCAGTTGTTTCCATCTTTTGGCTATTGTGAGCAATGCTCCTATGGACATTCTTGGACAAGTTTTTGTAGGGACACATGTTGTCATCTGACTTAGGTATATGCCTAGGAGTAAAATTGCTAGATCATATGGATCAAACTCTATGGTTAAGCATTTGGGGGAGCATTTGTTTTGCAAAGTGGCTGCCGCATTTTAATATTTTTTTTTATTTTTTTTTTATTTTTGGGACAGAGAGACAGAGCATGAATGGGGGAGGGGCAGAGAGAGAGGGAGACACAGAATCGGAAACAGGCTCCAGGCTCTGAGCCATCAGCCCAGAGCCCGACGCGGGGCTCGAACTCACGGACCGCGAGATCGTGACCTGGCTGAAGTCGGACGCTTAACCGACTGCGCCACCCAGGCGCCCCATGGCTGCCGCATTTTAATTTCTACTTGTAGTGAATGAGGATCGTAATTTCTCCACAGCATGTCAACACTTGTTATTTTTTCTTTTTTCTTTTTCTTTCTTTTTTTTTTTTTTTTAGAGAGAGAGAGAGAGGGAGAGAGAGCATGTGGGGGAGAGGAAGAGGTAAGGAGAGAGAGAGAATGTTAAGCAGTCTCCATGCTGAACGTGCAGGGCTCAATCCTATGACCTGGGATCAGGACCTGAGCCAAACTCAAGAGGCAGACACTCAACCAGCTGAGCCACCCAGATGCCCCAACACTTGTTATTATCTCACTTTTGATTCTAATCATCCTAGTGGATGTGAAGTGATATTTCATTGTGGGGTTTTTTTTCAAGTTTTAAAACTTTTTTTAACGTTTATTTATTTTTGAGACAGGGAGAGACAGCATGAACGGGGGAGGGTCAGAGAGAGAGGGAGACACAGAATCTGAAACAGGCTCCAGGCTCCGAGCTGTCAGCACAGAGCCCGACACGGGGCTCGAACTCACAGACCGCGAGATCATGACCTGAGCCGAAGTCGGCCGCTTAACCGACTGAGCCACCCAGGCGCCCCTTAAGTTTTTAAAAAATATTGTAAGTACAATTCACTCTTCAAGATGAGTCTTGAACTCACAACCCCAAGTTCAAGTGTTGCATGCTCCAACTGAGCCTGCCAGGCCCCCTACACTGTGGTTTTAATTTACATTTTCCTGATGACTAATGATGGCCGAGTATCTTTTCAAGTGCTTACTGGCACTTACTGGTTTTTTATATCTCCCTTGGAGAAATGTCTATTTATATCCTTTGCTCATTTCTTTCTTTTTTTTTTTTTTCAATGTTTATTTCTTTTTGGGAGAGAGACAGACAGACAGACAGAGAGAGACAGAGCACAAGCAGAGGAGGGGCACAGAGAGAGGGAGACACAGAATCCAAGGCAGGCTCTAGGTTCTGAGCTGTCAGCACAGAGCCCAACATGCGGCTCAAACTCACGGACTGCGAGATCATGACCTGAGCCCAAGACAGACGCTTAATCCACAGGCAGCCCTGCTCATTTCTAATCAAGGTAGCTGTCCTGTTTTCTTTTGTTGTAGGTGCTTTTGGTGTCATATTTTAAGGATCTTTTGTCAAATCCAAGGTCATGAAGATTTATCTCTATGTTTTCTTCTAAGAGTTTTTAGCTTTTACATTTGGATCTTTGATCTATTTTGAGTTAATTTTTGCACATGACCTGAGGTAAGGGTCCAACTTCATTCTTTTGCATCTTGACATCCAGTTATCCCAACATCATTTCTTGAAAAGACTGTTCTTTTCCCCCATTGAATGGTCTTGGCACCCTTTTGAATATCAGCAGACCACAGATGTATAGGTTTATTTCTGGACTCTCAATGTTATTCCGTTAACAACAGAGCTTTAAATTACATATCACAAAAATTGACAAATGTGACTGAGATGCACATTTTTTCAAATACACAAAATGTTCCCTTAATCAGGAAGGGCCACCATGGAGAGCTACAAAGCCTCCATACTATGCAACCATAAAGGGCATTAGTCACATAAATTAGGACATAATTAGTACCCTTAGAGTTGTGCAACATGATATCCCTGCCCAAAATTAATCATAGTGGGACATCAAGGATGTTGTTTGAAATTCTTTAAAAAACCCTACTGACTCTATTCACTGACCATGGTACAATAAAATTAGACAAATGACAAAACATAACCATAAATTGAAGACCTAACAGGCAGATTTGAATCAATCATGGTTGAGGGATGAAATAAAACTTGAAATAAAAATATTTAGAACTAAACAAAATGAAGTAATATGGATGCATATTTGTGGGTATCAGCCGATGCAGTAGGTAGAGGAAATGTTATTATCATTAAATCATTAAGTAAAAAACAAAACAACTAAAACAAAGCAGAAGAAACTAGAAAAAATACACAAACCTAAAGTACATTGAAGAGGGGCTCCTGGATGACTCTGTCAGAAGAGCATGTGACTCTTGATCTCGGGGTCACGAGTTTGAGCCCCATGTTGGGTGTAGAAATTACTTAAATAAAACTTAAAGAAAAATTATGTTGAAGAAAAACTAGTAAAAATGAAGGAAGTTTAAGACGACAAAGGACAAATCACAGGTTAGGAGAATATATTTGCAAAAAAACACATCTGATAAAGAACTTGTAACCAAAATATACAAAGAACTTTTAAAATTCAGTAAGAAAACAATCCAATTTAAAAATGTGCAAAAGATCTGAACAGACACTTCACCAGAGACTACATGCAGAAGGCAAATAAGCTTATGAAAAGACGCTCAACATCATATGCCGTACAGGAATTGCAAATTAAAACAACAATGAAATACCACTATATCTAGTAGAATGGTTAAAGGCTAATGGGGATGCAGAGCAACAGGAACTGTTGGGAACGTAAAGTGGTAAAGCCACTTCGAAGACAGGTTAGCAGGGTTTTTTGTTTGTTTGTTTGTTTGTTTTTTGTTTATTTTTGAGAGATAGAGCATGAGCAGGGGAGGGGCAGAGAGAGAGAGGGAGACCCAGAATCCGAAGTGGGCTCCAGGCCCTGAGCTGTCTGCACCAAGCCCGAAGCGGGGCCTGAACTCATGAACCGTGAGATCATGACCTGAGCTGAAGTCGGACACTTAACCGACTGAGCCTGGCGACCCCAGGTTAGCAGTTTCTTATAAAACTAAACATACTCTTACCATATGACCCAGCAATTCTACTCTTTGGTATTTACCAAAACGAGTCAAAAGTGTATGTTCACACAAAAACCTGCATAATTATTCATTATTGCCCAAACTTGGAAGCAATGAAGATATACTTCAGTAGATGAATGAATGGTACCGTGTTACATCTCTTCAACGGGATATTATTAGCATAACAACAAATGACCTGTCAAACCATGAGGAGACATCAAAGAATCTTTACTGTCTATTGGTAAGTGCAAGAAACCAATCTGACAGCTTACATACTATAAGACTTCAAATACATAACATTCTGGGAAACGCAAAAGAGTAAAGACAGTTAAAAGATCAATGGTTGTCAGGAGTGCGGGGGAGCACAGGGGATTTTTAGTGCAGTGAAATGATTCCGTACGGTACTGTGATGGTGGACAGATGTCATCCGTTTGTCAAACCCTTAGAACTACACAGTACAAAGAGAGACACCTTTATTATGCTAAGTGATGTAAGTCAGACACAGAAAGACAAATACCAAACGGTCTCACTTATATGTGAATCTAAACAAAATAAACCAGCCAAAGAGCAGAAACAGACACGTAAATAAAGAGAGCAAATAGGTGGTTGCCAGGGGGGAGGATGGGGGGATGGGCAAAATAAGTGAAAGGGAATGGGAGGTACAGGCTTCCAATTATAGAATGAGTAGGTCATGGCAGGGAAGGTTACAGTATAGGGAACACAGCATTGTGTGGTGACAGAGGGTGGCCACACTCACGGTGAGCACAGCATAAAGTATAGACTTGCCCAATCACCGTGTCGCACATCTGAAACTAATGTAACTTGTGTGTCAACCATACCCCAATTGGAAAAAAAAAAAAAAAAAAAAAAGACTAAACCCTAATGTAACCTATAGACTTTAGTTAATCATAATGTGTTAGTTCATCGGTGGTAACAAATTACCACAGTAATGCAAGATGTTCAGAATAGGGGAAATTGTGAGGGAATGGCCTGGGGTGGGGTGGGGTTGGGCAGGAAATAGAAAATATGGGGCGCCTGGGTGGGGCAGTCGGTTAAGCATCTGACTTCAGCCAGGTTACGATCTCGCGGTCCGTGAGTTCGAGCCCCGCGTCGGGCTCTGGGCTGATGGCTCAGAGCCTGGAGCCTGTTTCCGATTCTGTGTCTCCCTCTCTCTCTGCCCCTCCCCCGTTCATGCTCTGTCTCTCTCTGTCCCAAAAATAAATAAACGTTAAAAAAAAAAAAGAAAAGAAAATATATGTGAACTCTGTGCCATCTGCTCAATTTTTCTGTAAACAAAAGAGCTCTAAAATATTAAAGTCTCTTAATTAAAAAAAAAAGTCAGAAATTCATCACAGGGAGAAAAATAGAGTTGAAGAGAACCAGAATGTGGTTTTTTTTGAGAAAATTAGTAAAATAGTTAACTCCTGATAATATTGATCAAGTCAAAAAGGGAGGTGGGGGTGCCTGGGTGACTCAGTTGGTTGGGCATGCGACTTCAGCTCAGGTCATGATTTCGCGGTCCGGGAGTTCGAGCCCTGCGTCGGGCTCTGTACTGACAGCTCAGAGCCTGGAGCCTGCTTGGGACTCTGTGTCTCCCTCTCTCTCTGCCCCTCACCCACTTGCACTCAGTCTCTCTCTCTCTCAAAACTAAATAAACATAAAAAAAAATTTTTTTAAGGGAGAAAGTGCACGTAAAAACATTACAGGCATTTTATGAGAAAAACGATAGATAATACCAGGAATAATTTTGCACTAATAAATTTGAAACCTCAGATGAAAATAGTCATTTTTCTCTAAACTTGCAAATTTCAAAAATAAATTGTAAACTTCAAAAAAAAAAAGTAAAGGAAATGTAGAAAACATAAAAAGGCAACTAACCACGTGAGAAATGGAAAAATCTAGGAAACTTCCCAAATGTATCAAATGATGTTACAGACAGGTTTTGCAAAAAACTCCAGGGAAGAGAAAAATGCTATCTTATATAAAATATTCCAGAGCCCAGAAACCATAGAACACTAACTTATGTTGTGAGTTTGGAAGAATCTTGTCACGAAAGTTAGACCCACATAGACAGCAAAACAGTAGCCACTAAGCAGAAGGCAGGCTCACTTATACACACAGGTGTGAAAATCCTCACTATTAGTGTTAGCACATCAATTCTAGCAAAGTGGCAAAGCGCTAAGGGTCATCAAGCTTCCCTCACCGAATGCAAAAGTGATCTGGCCAGCCTGGCTTTCGCTAGCCATTCTCGAAGGCTCGCACTGACCGCCCCTGGGGGTGCACATAGGGAGGAAGCCGTGGGGTGCTGGTCTGGAGGGGGGCGGTATGTGGAGTGGGGGTAGGGTCGGGAGGATACCTACGGCCCAGGTGGGGGGATCCACAAGTGAGTCATCCCCAGCAACGTGTGGGCGGCCTCCCCAGCGGAGTCCGCAAGGCAGCCAGTGGGTTCTGTGCCGTGGAGTGTCCCGCCTGCCGTTCTGCCAGCCTCTTTGTCCCCCGGCGACCCGAGCTGTAGAGCAGGCCTCGGGATTCTGGACGGAGCAGGAAAGGAGCGGCCTCTCCACAGCCGCTCACACGCTCTCACTCTCTCCCATGGGAGAAATCACCCGCTGGGAAGTTTTCTCTTGCACTGAGCTGTGCCCCCGTAGGAGAGATGTGGGCGACACAGGTGAACTGAAGCTGTTCCTCTTACCCTCTCCAGCGCATCTAATCCCAAATATGTATTTTTTCCTCCAACGGTGCTGGACTTCTGCACTCTCATCCATGGCTGATGGCCAATGTTTATGTTGGGAGAAAGAGGTAGAAACTCCTATTCCACCACTCACTGATGTCACCCTCCATTGTCTCTTCCTAGGATTCTATTAGACACACCGTGGGACTTCTGGGTCTGTTCGCCATATGAGGCAACACAAGATTGATCTCCCCCCCCCCCCCCCATATTTTCCATCTTTTATCTCACTGTGCTGTGTCCCAAGAGATATTCTCAGCTTGACCTTCGGTTCTCTAATGATTCTTTGGCCGTGTCCAGTCTGTTATTCAACCCATCTATTTGGGTTTTTGCAAATTCCAACAGCTATGTGTTGTATTTTCAAAATCTTTTTTACTTTTTTTTTCTCTCACAGCTGACTCTTCACATTTTTTAGTGACTTTACATTTTTTAAAATGATTTTTAGACTTCTGAAGGGTTGCAAAGATAGGACAGAGTTGTTGCATCTTTCCCTTTAACGCTGACGTCTTACACAACCAGGGGGCAATTATCTAAACTAAGAAATTACCGCTGCTACCTTACTATTAACTGAACTGCAGCTTTATTCAGATTTCACCGGTTTTTCACCGATGTCCTTTTTCTGTTCCAGCATCAAATCCAGGACCTCACGTTGCATTTCCTTGACCTGCCTTATCGGTGTCCTCCAAATTGTGACAGTTCCTCAGTCATCTCCAGTCTTTCATGACCTTCATACTTTTTGAAGAGTACTGATCAGGTATTTTTGGGAACATTCCTCAATTTGTGTTTGTCTGATACTTTCTCGTGATTCTGTTGAAGTTGTAGATTTTGGGGAAGAATACAACAAAGCCTGTGGTTCCTCCTCAGTGCATGGCAGAAGAGAGTTCATGTCAATAAGTCTTATTGGGGTGACGTTAGGGGCACCCAGTCGTTTAAGCATCTGACTTTGGCTTAGGTCACGATCTCGTGGTTCCTGGGTTCAAGCTCCGCGTTGGGATCTGTGCTGACAGCTCAGAGCCTGGAACCTGCCTTAGATTCTGTGCCCCTCTCTCTCTGCCCCTCCCCTGCTCATGCTCTCTTTAAAAAAATTTTTTTAAACTAAGTCTTACTGAGGTGACGTTAAAGCTGATCATTTGGTGCGGGTGGTGTTGGCCAGGCTTCTCCACTGTATAGTGACATTTCCCTTTGCAGTTAATACATATCTTGTGGAGACATACTTTGAAGATATGCAAATATTGTTTTTCTCCTGAAACGTTTGCCAACTAATTATAGTATTTATGGGCAGATATTCTTGCGGCTAGTGTGACTGTGGTGTTCTAACTGTGATGGTGGTTTTTCTCCTCCCTCACTCCTTTTACACTTATTATTGACATTCTTCTGCAAGAACGAGTTGTTCCTTGGGGGCCTGGGTGGTTCAGTCGGTTAAGCGTCCAACTTCGGCTTGGGTCGTGATCTCTCAGTTTGTGAGTTCGAGCCCCGCATCAGGCTCTGTGCTGACTGGTCAGAGCCTGGAGCCTGCTTCGGATTCTGTGTCTCCCTCTCTCTCTGCCCCTCCCCTGCTCATGCTCTGCCTCTCTCTCTCTCTCTCTCTCAAAATAAACATTAAAAAAAGAAAAGAGTTGTTCCTTCTCCCCAGTTAATTTATTTAGTCAATTGAATTATTTGCTATGTTATTAGCTGTGTGATGCCTTTGAGTAGCCATTACCAAATTTTATGCAAGTTTTTAAACTGTTCTTGCGCTTCAGAAAGAGACTAATCTAACTTATTTCACCATTACCAGAAGTGAAAACTCCCTTAAACATTTCCTGTTTATGTCCCAGAGATAGAGGTAGATATCATAGCTATAAATACAGATAGATAGATAGATAGATAGATAGATAGATAGATAGATAGATAGATAGATATGCTATAGATAAATATGCATAGGTGGTATTGGTATTGAGTACATTTTATTACATGAGTGATATCATAACTGTACTCAGTAAATGCCTTTGTTTTCTCAACAAGTATGGCACAGGCTTCCATATTAAAACATACAGATCTTCCTCATTCTTTTCTGAATAATACCCACCAAACTCAGAATGATGGACAGGGAGGGTCGTAAGGGTTTGCCTTTTGACATGATTAGTAGTCAAAGGGTACCTCGGATTTTATATAACATTTTCATTGTGTTATAAGGTGAATGAATTTGTTTTGAGTTGCATAATTAAACATTTGAAAAATGAGTAGCTATGCTGGTGGAAAGGGCATTTTGTAGTAAGAACAGAAAACCTTTAGGTAAGGGAGCGTCACTTTTCCAGACAACTTCTTTGGCATTTGGGGACTATACTTAACATACTGTGTTTATGTTTTTTAAGATTTTATTTTTTAAGTAATGTGTGCCCCCAACGTGGGGCTCCACCTTACAGCCTTGAGACCAAGAGCCTCATGCCCCACCCACTACAATAGCCAAGCGCCCCTAACATACTGTGTTTACAGTAACTTTTTCTCTGTAGCATTTCAAAACATCCTCCTCCTCCTCCATTTTTTCCTCAGTAATTTGGTCAATATCACCAGCTAATCAATCCGTATAATCTGTTCACTGATAACAGAATCTTTTGCTCTGAATACTGAGTCATTCTTTCCATCTGTTTTTCCCTTTTGCTTTGTAAGCAAACATTGTGCATTTTTGTGGGACCTGGAAGCTGAAGTTAAGAATTGTTTTGTTTTTTCATATGAATGAAGGTGAAGTTCCTTAAAAACCAAGTCCAAATAGCTACAGAACAATTCTTTTATCTGCCCATTCCTTCATACACAGACTATTTTGCAGGGCCCTCTTAAAAGTCAGCAGACAGGAAAATGTGCTGTCTTAAAATATAATATAATGGAAAACAGTGGGCTTCTAGTTATTCTCCCAAAGGTTTTCCTACCCTTTCTGATAAATTAAAGCAAGCTTGGCCACCTTTTCATGGATGGCATAGAAGGCAAACAGGGCGTGACTAGCGATCTAAGATGTAAATAATGCAAACCTTCTCAGAGCAGGGATCTTTTTCTGCAGGGTTTAGTCTGGCATTAAGTCAATGTCTGCTGGGGCTACGTACCCATGCAGCATCTCCCACGCTGTGGCTGTCCCCTCTTAATCCCAATCCAGCTTCATTCCTAGACTTTGGCAGTCAACCTCCTCCAACTAGAATGTTCCTTGAGACTGCTTCTTGACTTCTTGTTTTCCTATCACTTGTTCATTGGATGAGTGAGTGAGTGAGTGAGTGAGTGAGTGAGTGAGTGAATAGAAGCTCATTAATTTGCTCGTGGTCATAGTACTACCGAGGGGCAGAACCCTTTTGTTTCTCTGTTCGGCACTCTGCTACCCACTGTAGAAAGTAAGAGAGACACAAAATTAATCCCTCTCCTTTTGCTGACTCCCTATGTGGGTCCAAGTCAATTCTAGTTACGTGCCTGGAAAACCATCTTGTGTTATTTTCCTATTAATGTATCTGTACTGTCATTTGTGGATGACTTAGTTATTGTTGATTTGCTAACTCGGCAATGAGTGGTTTTAGCTTCTGTTACATGATATTAAAATGAGATAATATTTGCACATAGCTTGACACACATCTTCAGACTGAAGCCTCAGATGAACAACAAATATTGAAAGAAGATGAGTTGGTATGTTGAACAAAAGAAATATATGGATTACGATAAAAGCACATGTTTGTTTTTACCTCCCACTGTTCCTCTGAACATTATTTAATGCAGATAATTGTCCCTGTCTCTCAACTCCCTGTGGGTCCATGATTTGTTTTCCACTTTAAGGTAACGGTCCCACCACACTTAAATTTACAAATAGTTTTGTTTCAGAAAGTGGCACTAGACACTTGATCAAATACACAGTCTTGCTTGGCATCGTCTTCTCTCCTCCTGTTTTGGCTCCCATGTTCCTGTGGAGGCCTCTCTCTTTGGGGATCGCTCATAGCTCTTTTCTCAGCTCTTGGACAGCTTACACAAACCTCTGTCCTCTTGTTGAAGTCTCCTCGCCCTTCCAGACAGCCTTGTGTGACAGGACCAAGACAACTCCATGCCAGCTCTTTCCAGCAGGGCCAACATTTGGTCCCACAATCTGACAACTTTGGGAGTGTGGGGATAGAGGCTCCAGCCTGGCCAACAGGAGGCACTCCAAACACAAAGAACCACCACGCATGAGGAAAGAGGCCACTGGACCCACCCATCTCTCCCTTGCTGGGGTTCACTGAACAACAAATGCAGGGCAACGGAATAATTAACCCAGCAAGTTGATGGCAGACTAAGAGGGGAATCCAGCCTTCTGATGGCTAGGCATCTTGGGCCCTTCGGTCACACTGTTTTTTGAAGCAAATGTTAAAATATCCATGCCTTTGCTACACTTCGGTAAGACGCAGAATCAACATATGGGCTAAGATGCGAGATGTTTAACATGTCACATCATTAGACCAAGTTTTTTCCTGGCTTGTCCCCATGTTCCATGTACTTGATGACCATTCTTGTGGAAACAAAGGTTTGGGTGCACAGCTCAACAAGTACAGGCATACCAGTGTTTCCAAAAGAGTCTATTGATAACACGTGGACTGTCTGGAGGAGGTCTAGGATGAATGAATGGCCCCCAGAATAGCAGTCGTCTTGTTTAATGGCTGAGGGCCACACTGGAAATTTGACCAAGAGATGCCCTGCTTTCCCAGAGCAAGAGGGTGTGGTTCAGCAGTTCCTCTGTGATCTTTAAGGAAGTGAGGTTCTTGATGTCAGACATGATAGGAGATTGGAGTATATTTAGCCTTCCTGCTACCACAAATTTGTCCTTGCTCAGCTCTCCTACCCTTTATTGGGCACCTTCTGTGCCATGTACTGAGCTAGAAGCTGCAGGTGTAAAGGAAGTCACACAGCCTTTGCCCTCAAGTAGTTTGCAGAGCAAGGCAATGTGCTAAAGTACCACGTATTATTAGAAATTATTATGGATAATCATTTTATCTGTAGAAAGTTTTTTGATTTACCAAGTAACCCGATCTAAAAACCCTGTACGTCAGGTGGCCTTATCATGTCTATTTTATAAGCAAACAAACTGAGACGGAAGATGTAAAGTGATGTCTCCAGTATGGATATGAAGTTGCAAAAGTCAAACTTAAACTCAGTTCTGCTGACTCCTTTCCCGAGTTGTCCCTCTCAGTGGCATGTGCATCTCAATAGGATCAGTCTTCCGTGAAAGCTGCAGGATTCAAACCAGGGACTCCCGGAGATATTTAGGAGATTGGAGCTCTGGAGCCCTCCCAGGATCCCTGAAACCCGGCACAGCAGCAACCTGTGGGTAATACTCCCCTGGGAACAAGTCTCACCCTGAGGGGTAGCCCTGCAGCCGCCTCCTTGGCCGCCTGGAATGGCCTTCCTGCCAAGTCCAAAGACTGTCTTCCTCTGGGGCCAGGGCTTCTGAATTGCTTTCTGTGGGCTCATTCCTACTTTTCATTAGATTAGGTGCAAACACTCTGAGTAAACAAAATAAAAATTCCCTAGCATCGGCAGCCCACTGCTAACGGCTACACCCTGGATGATTTTCTTTTAGTTAATAATTCAATTGCCAAAAATGTCGGGGTGGGGAGGGCTTGGCAGGGACTTGCCTCCAGCTGCAAATCAACTTCAGACCCCAGAGGAACTTGAAAGAACTACCAGTGCCCACAATGGTTCTTCAGTGCAGCCTGTGTTTACTCAGGACCAGCCCACAACCTCCATAGCCCCAAAGGCGGCCTGCATGTAAATGCTACATTGTGCAGTGATTTGGGGGTTATGTGGCTTCAGGCTGGTGGCAGATGATTTGTGAGGCTGCTTCAGATCCATCAGGTTTGAAATTCGACATTGGCTGGTATGTTTTGCTTTTACGCTCATTCATTCCTCCTTCCATTTATCAAAGCTTAATTAAATGCCTACTGTGTGCTAGGCACTGTACTAGCTACCAGCTATAGGAAAACATAAAAGGACATGGTCATTGCCCTAAAAAAAAGATGATAAGGAGAAACCTGTGCAATCCCTTGACAAGTTCCCTATTCTACTCAGAGCATTAACGTGACCCTTGTCATGCTCTCTTCTTGGGATCCTCTGATGAGTTAAACTCAACAGATTGGGGTATATGATTAATTCATCAGACATAGGTACTTCATAGAACCAGGTACTTCCCAAGGCAGCAGAGTTAACAACACAGAAAAACATGGTCTCTGTCCTCAAGGATATTCAGACTAGTGGGAGAGAGGGATCTGCCGGACAATGGTTGCATTAAAAAGCCATAATTAGTAAGAGACAACTGTTCAGGCTATGGTGTAAGCACAAGGGAGAGAGTCTTGGGTGGAGGGACTGGACCAAGTTACAAAGAGGACTCTACAGACGAGATGATGGTACTGATTCAAGAAAGATGAGCAGGTGTTCATCCAGGTGGGCTGTGGGAAACGCAGGGTCCCCAATACCATGGACAGTATCTCATTCATTCTTTCATCAGACATTTATTGAGTGCCCATTATGTGCCAGGCACTGGAATAGGTACTGTAGTAGACATTAGCAATACACAGAATGGCAAGACCCCTGGAAACTTACTCTCCAGAGGAAGGGATAGACCTATAAACATAGAACCATAATACAGTGACCTAAGGTGTGCAGTCAGAAGGTGTTCAAGAGGTTACTTATGGTTTCTTTCTCATACCTGGACACAGAGTGTCAACATTAGAGTCTGCCTTTCTAGAACTTAACCCTAATTTAATAGGAAGAAATGTTTACAGGGTATACAAGAGGCAACATGGTACGCAGGTAAGAGTGGGGATTTCGGAATCGAATACAGTTGTGTTCAGATCCCACTTTTGCCAAGCTAGCTGTATGACCTTGGGCAATTTGCATAACCTACGTAGAAAAAAAGCTCCATCTTCTCATCTGCAACCTGTCTATGGTTGTTGCAAGGATTAGAGATAATCTATATTATTAAAGTGCCTGGTTATCATAGGTGATCAGTAAAAGGCAATTACTTCTTAGTGCACAAATAACATTGAGAAGTGAATTTCCAGTACCGAAGTGAGACGTTAAGGCTGATCATTATTCATTACTTCACTGTTAAGAAAACTATGATCAGTGTTTGACCTTCTGACTCCATATGACCAGGAGAAATCTGGACATAACAAAATATAGATGAGGCCAGGTATGCTAACTCAATTTTTGAACCTTCAGTGGTTATTCCAAGAGATCCTACTTAATGATCCAGGCCATTAGAGTCCTTGGTCAGATTTTAGACAGAAAACCAACTTTCTCTCTCTACAACCGAGAAAACAAGTTGGACAGTATAGTCTATGGATTTTCTAGGGATTGGAGCATAGCCAGACATCTTTTTGAATGCCTGAACTCTGAAATACCTTAACCAAAGCAAAATATTTTGAATGTAAACAATGGACTCTCAGGGAGGGTCTAAGCTCATTCCATTTCTCGTGTACAAATTTAAGTAGCACGGAATGTTTACAAGTGCTGTGTTTATATGTGATTATGGGAAACTAGGGGACGAGGAGACCTGACAAGAGAAGAGGGGGAGAGACGAGCAGAAGGTGGCCGCAGAATATTGCACAGTGTCCAGTAGGACTGCTAAAAATAGGGAAATCTAATACTCCGTTTTAAGTGGTTTGCATTTATGCAAAAATATCCTCTCTCTTTTCTAAATCCTTTGATTAAAAGGGCTGTTTTGTAGGTAAAGCTTTAAGTGAATAGTTTGGGCAAAAATAAAGAAAAAGGTACTCCAACATGAATTCCACATTTGAATGGACACTAGGCTGGAAATAAAGTGACAGCCACTTTCTGTAAATCAGCAGCAGGGGCAGGGATTCAAAACCCAGGTGTCTCAGAAAAGTTCAGAAACTTTTGGGTGGACTTTGGACTTTCCACAGACACTTGTGACTTTGTGAAATTAACATGTGTTAAGTAAAGCCAGAGAGAAGTTTATTGCTTGCAGGTCCCGAAGTAAGTACGTGGCCGTGCCTCAGGGGACCACATGGAAAGGTCAAGGCGGGGTGCAGGCAGAGAGCATTCTGGATGTTATTTTTTCTCCCCTATTCACTATCTCTTTGTCTTTTCACTATCCTCACTCGGAGATTTCTCAGCTTTATCTTCAAGACCATCTACTGAGTTTTCCGTTTCTGATCTTACAGTGGTCTCTAAATATTCCTTTTTGGGAGGGGGATGGTTGTAAAAGCAATCTAGCCGAGTAAATATATAAAGATCTAACTGACTTTATTAAATGATTCATGAATGATTCACGAACTAGACCGGCAGCATCCCACCTAGAAGGTTTTTATAGGAAGGAGGGTGGGGCACGAAGTTATTAGCAAAGGAAAAGAAAGGGTTGTTTGAGGCAAGGTCACCTTTCCTTAGGGGAAAGGACAAGGGTCTTATTAGGTAGATTACCTCATCTTGTTTTGAGTGGGTGGAGAAGGCATCTGTGATAGATTCCTCATAGATGCTGATCAGAAAATTCCTGACTGACCAATTAAGACTACATTTGGGGGAGGTTGAAACTGCAATTAGGTATTAGGTTCAGATTTGGTGACTTAAGGGATGCCATTTGGGGCTGATGGTTTTCTTTTCAGCAGGGTAGAACACTTTCTTTCTTCCTTCCTTTCTTTCTTTCTTTCTTTCTTTCTTTCTTTCTTTCTTTCTTTCTTTCTTTTTCTTTCTTTCTTTCTAGTTTATTTGTTTTGGAGATATAGACAGAGCGTGAGTGGGGGAAGGGCAGAGAGAGAGAGGGAGACACAGAATCTGAAGCAGCCTCCAGAGTCTGAGTCTTATCTTCACGAGGGCAGTAAGGTTATTGTGTTGAAGTTTCCTTTTCCCTGCATTGTTTCTGTCTTTTCTGGGTTTTTCTTCTTCTCCTTCTCCTCCTCCTCCTTCTCCTCCTCCTCCTTCTCCTCCTCCTCCTGCTCCTCCTCCTCCTCCTCCTCCTCCTCCTCTTCCTCCTCCTCCTCCTCTTCCTCCTCCTCCTCCTCCTCCACTTCCTCCTCCTCCTTGTCCTCCTCCTCTTCCTCTTCCTCTTCCTCCTCCTCCTCCTCCTCCTCCTCCTCCTCCTCCTCCACTTCCTCCTCCTCCTCGTCCTCCTCCTCCTCTTCCTCTTCCTCTTCCACCTCTTCCTCCTCCTCCTCCTCCTCCTCCTCCACTTCCTCCTCCTCCTCCTCTTCCTCTTCCTCTTCCACCTCTTCCTCCTCCTCCTCCTCCTCCTCCTCCTCCTCCTCCTCCTCCTCCTCCACTTCCTCCTCCTTCTCCTCCTCTTCCTCCTCCTCCTCCTCCTCCTCCTCCACTTCCTCCTCCTCCTCGTCCTCCTCCTCCTCCTCCACTTCCTCCTCCTCCTCCTCCTCCTCCTCTTCCTCTTCCACCTCTTCCACCTCTTCCTCCTCCTCCTTCTTCTTCTTCTTCTTCTTCTTCTTCTTCTTCTTCTTCTTCCTCGTTTCCTTAGTTAGGTCTCTATCATATTACACGTTTTCCTCAGATATCTGGTGGTCCTGCATTGTCTACCTTTCAACACGTGAAGCCATCAAGGGATGTGTGCTGTGATAACACTGACACATAAGGAGCCATCTAAGTCATGACACATCTCCATTTTCTATTTAGATGGTTACGTAACTTACGTGACACCTCCAGGCACCCGTGCCCCGTGGAGCCATAGACTAAAGGTTTATTTACCATCAGCAATCCTAGACAACCAAGTACATCCTTCCAAAAGCAAGGGCGAGACTTCCCCGCCAGCAATATCATTAGATTGTTTGCTGGGAGGTCTGTCATTAAATGCTTATAGAGGTATCTGACTGGGTCACCTTCTTCCTTTCCTGGTGTCTCTCCCAAGTCGTGAAGGGAATGAACCACAGACCTGTTGCTCAGCCAGTTCCTTCACTGCATTCACAGCACGCTGGACCTCTTATTCCATCAAAGCGAGGACCAAAGGGCATTGATAGTATTATCCCCATTTAACAAACAAGGATGAGAAACTCAGCCCGTAAACAGTTCCCCGTGGTCATGGCATCTGGTAAAAGCAGGAGGCTCTCACACGGCTAGCCTCGAGTCCTCGTCCCCATTGTGATCCCATGGACAACGTCCCTTAGCCAAACAGCCCTCCTTACCGTGGGGACCAGGCATAGTGTCTGCTTTTCTCTGAGTAGTGGAGAGTTCCAGTTCCCCACCAGCCTGAGGAAATTATTCAAACAGGACAATCACATCCTCCCAGAGGATCAGAGAACACCTGACCTTCTTGTTGCCTCAAAGCCTATGTCCCTTAGCTCCTACTTGTTCACTTTGTTCCCAAATGACCCTCCATGGCATGCAGGGTCCTTCTCCCCTACGCTGTGAGTGTAAGTGACTATTAAGCCACTACTGGGATGCCTGGGTGGCTCAGTCAGTTACGCACCAGACTTTGGCTCAGGTCATGATCTCATGGTTCATGATTTCGAGCCCTGCTCCCTCGGGCTCTCTTCTGCCAGCTCGGAGCCTGCCTCAGACCTCCTGTGTCTCTCTCTCTGCCCCTCCCTCGCTCGCTCACGTGCTTGCTCTCTCTCTCAAAAACAAATAAACATTAAAAAAAAAAAACCTTCTGTCAATCTTACCTGTCTAGTGTTGGGGATCATGTGTTCAGCCATCCTCATAACTTTAGGGAGAAAAAATAATAAAATAAAAGAATGATCCCAGGAGATTAAAAGTAGGAAATCCGAAAGGGGCACCTGGGTGGTTCAGTTGGGTGGTCACCCAACTCTTGATTTTGGCTTAGGTCATGATCCCAGGGTCGCAGGATCCAGCCCCTTGTTGGACTCCACACTGAGTGTGGAGCCTGCTTAGGATTCTCTCTCCTTCTCTCTCTCTCTCCCCTGCCCCCCACGGCCCCCACCCCGGATCATGTTCGCAAGCATGCGTGCTCTCTCTCTCTCTCAAATTAAAAAAAAAAAAAAAAAAAAAAAAAAGGAAATCCAAAAGAAGAGATTTGACAGAGGGAGGAAACATCGAATAAATGATATAAGTTGGGGGTGGAAAGAAGATTGATGTTGTTTAAGGGCACAAACTTCAACAAGTAGTGAGTAAGCCACAGTGATGGAATATGCACTGTTTAAAGAATATGGACAACAATACTGCACCATGATTACGGAATGTGATAATATAGAACAAAGGCTATGATATTACAAGATATAAATGTATCCACAGTGATGGAATGCACTGTTTAAAGAATATGGACAACAATACTGTACCCTGATTACGGAATGTGATAATATAGAACAAAGGCTATGATATTACAAGATATAAATGTATCCACAGTGATGGAATGCACTGTTTAAAGAATATGGACAACAATACTGTACCCTGATTATGGAATGTGATAATATAGAACAAAGGCTATGATATTACAAGATATAAATGTATCAAAATGACATTTTGTACACCTTAAATGTATACAATGTTATATGTCAAATATACTCAATAATAAACAAATAATCCAAGCAAATTCCCCAGGTCTACAGGATACCACGGCTTGTTTGAAATTATGGATTATATGGGCATCATAGTGTATTCAAGAATTCTAGAAACATCCAGAGGTTTCTTAATTTAGTGTGGATATTATTTATTGGTATTTATATAATCACCAGAAAAAAATAAAACAATTTATGATAGCCTTTAAATAATGTCAAATGTTATCTTTTTACAGAACTGAGCTTCCAAAAAATTTATTCTGATTTCATGCATACAGTTGGTGAAAACAATTGGACCATTATTGGAGTAGACTTATTTTCTATTTAAAGTATCTGGTAACACCATGTGAAACGGGCATCATTTAGGCATCGATGGAATCAACATATGTGCACAAGAAAACTTGAAATAAAATGAAAGAAATTAATTTAAAAGAAAAGTCATTTGAATAGAAAAGTCATGTTTCATAGAGTGATATGTGAATGGGTGTTTTACCTGTTAAAATGTTGTCTTCGAACTTTTGAAACGATTGCCGATGCTTCCTTAGCAGATTCACGTGTTCTGATTTTCATGTTGTCCGTGATATTTCTCAGGTCCATGATGGTTGGTAAATATTGACAAATATTTTGGGTAACCTACGTGTTCATTACTAACTATCTTGAGAAAGGGAAATCCAGTACTTTTCATTAAATATGCGTTTCCTTCTTAAAATTCATTGCCACCAAAAGGATTTATTGCAAAATAGTTACCAAAAATAAAATAAATGACTAAGTAGTTGTAGATTTGCACCATACAATAAATGATCATTCTGAGTAGCAAGACTATTTAAACTACACACGAAGTGCTCCAGGCCTGAATTCCTCAGCCTTCATTTTCTGCACATATTACACATAAACCTAAACTAGAATGTCCCACTTTCCCCACTGACCTGCTGACTGGTGGCCTCATGCATCTTAAACTGACTGGTGGCTGGCGGGAGCTTTGAATACTTTTCCCGCCACGACCACAGACCATAAGGAGTAAGCTGTCGCTAGCCACTCGTGTCTGAGCGCACTCGATGATGTAACTGATCGTTCTGCATACTGTCCTTGAAAGGGAGAAGCTGGTGACATGGCATCAGAAAAAGGCCGGGGAAAATGAGATGGGCCACTGGTTAGCTTTCACGCTTAATCACTTTTCAAGCCGAACGGTACATGCATCTCACACACTATTAGATGAGAACATTCACAAACCCGAAGTGCAAGACCGAGGACGATCATTCTGGCTTATGTTGAGTCTACTCTTGATGCTATTTCTTCAGAAAATGAAACACCCGGGTCAAATACGAAATTGGATGGCATACTGGGACAACAGTGACAAGCAAGAGGAAGGAACCGGGACGTTCGGTCATTCGGTGTTTCTTTCCTGTTTGCCGCAGCAGAAGCCAGAAGACCTTGGGAAATGTTAGTGGCTTATCTTCAAAAGAATTAGGTGTTGATACGTGCTCTTCTAGGAATACTGTCCTTACTAGAATAAATCAATACAGGCTTGGGCACCTGTTAGGGGGTTATTAACCAAGTAAGTGGTTTATTTTTAATTCCATCAGCAAACACAATCAGAAGCCATTTGCTTTCACCTAGCGAGGATAGTAGGAGATTTTCATTGTGTTATCTCCGAGCTGTATTTAGGGATAAATCGATACGTGTGTACTGCCAGCATGAACAAAAAGTTACAAAGGTTTTGGGACCAGTTACTGTGTGTAAACCCATAAGGCTTACAGTTTTGAAAGCAGTTCATAGCAAGAGGGAACTCTGTAGCAACCAGGTTTCAGTACAAACTGCCTTGCCACCTTGGCCTCATGTCACAAAAGGCACAATACTTTGAGATACGGATGCCTTACGGTGCTTGGGCACACCAGCTAGCAGAAGGGCAATGGAGACCCCTAGAGTGTCAGAGTTGAATCAACTACTCTCCATCTGATACGCACTTTGTATCCTGCAATCGGGCTCCTTGGCCACAGGTATCACGTGAGTGTGAGACCTTAGCTGGTCTTATGAATGAGCTATTGTGAAATGGATAGCAGAATCCCACTCTCAAATGGAAATGGTATATACATCAGGGGGCCTGGAAGGGACAAGTAAATTGATGAGCCGGTGGCTCGGATTTCCACGGCACTTGGTTTTACTGTTCTGCCTCCTCCACCCCAGCCCACACCTGTGGACTCATGTGGAGTTTCACTTCACAGAGGACGAAAAGCCTTGGGCCTGCTTTACCCTTGAGTGTCCACAGCATGGCACTAACCTTCCCCACTCTGGTCCAGCACTAAAGATCAGTAGTGACACAGGACAGACATTGTACGATTCCGTTTACGTGGGGTACCTGGAACAGTCAAATCTAGAGAGACCAAAAGTACAAGAGTGGTTGCCAGGGCTGGGGGTGCTGAGGAAATGGGATTTGTTGTTCAATGGGTGTGAAGTTTCAGTTGGGGATGCTGAAGATTTTCTGGAGATGGATGGCGGTGAGGGTTGCACCACAACACGAATGTACTTAATATCACAGAGCACACGCTGACGATGATTAAAGTGGTACATTTTGTGTTAAGTATATTTTACCACAATGAAAAAAAAAAAAAAGAAAGCAAAAGAAAATCCTCCCAATGGGTGAAACTTTGGTTTCCATGACCGGTGGCCTTACTCATGAATCCACACTGATTTATGGATAGTACCTAAAATAGTTGGTCAAAGACCTGAAAAGTTCAAGACTGAAAGGCCAGTAACAAGGATAGCCGTATGGACCTACTGGAATTGGCAGCCTGTGAATATAGATGTAGACTAACCGCCCCCCCCCCACCCAGGGGCATTCAATGGAGAGGGTTTCCTTAATAATCAGGCTGACACCTTGAGAATTGGACCCGTTCTCTAGCTGTCAGGTGCCTCTTACCCCAGCCACATCTGTTTTTACTATATGCCTCACTACTCAGAAGCGGGTGGCTTCATAGAAACGTGAGGTCACTAGCTGGTGACAACACCTTGAGAGAGGAGGGCATTTGCCCAGATACAGCATATGTCTTAAACCACCAGCCGATACGTGGGGCCATTTCTCTTACAGACAGAAGACGCCATCTAAAAACCAAGGAGTGGAAGTGGCAATGACCTCCCATGCATTATATGTAATAATCCACCTGCCAAGGTTTTGCATAGCATCCTCACGACATTTAGATTCGTGACTCGGGAGGTTTGGGTGGGCAAAGGAGAAATATTTCCACCAGTAAACACTCAGGCATGTGCCAGTAACTTGGAAGCAAAGATTGCTCTCCAACCGGCACAGAAGAAGGTCACCCTACTGGCTGGTGATTGGTCCTGACTACCAAGGGGAGATTGTGTTGCTGCTACATAATATGGCATGAAAGACTGTCCAGATCCCAGACAGCTCCCATGTCCAATGACAACAGTCCATGAGAAACCAAGGCCAATGAATAAAATAATGAATAAACACATAAAGATCCTCTAGTACGAATCAAAGTGTGGGTCCCGCTCACCGGTTAAAAGAAAACAGTCATGCAGGCCAAGAGGCTCATAGACTCGAATGGGGGAACATTGCAATGATCGTCAAATAAGGGCCCATGACCAGTTACGGAAGTGGGGACTGTAGCATCCACAGTTCATCATTGTCTGCTTCTCTCACTTGCCTTTTATGTGAAACAGCACTTACACGAAAATAACCACGGATGGTGGCTAATACTACAGTGTATCTTCGGGTGAGAATATGAATGAATTCACATACAGAAACTGATAGCACTTCTGTTTTATTCTGCATTGTCTTCATCCCAATGAATGAAAAAACTAGATAGACCTACTGGTTGTTTTCCGACTGTGTCTCCAGCTCCGTTTTCCACCCTCCTCTGGCCAAGTCTGCACCCTGAGACCATGACCTCTAAGGACGCTGGTACCTGTGTTCCTTTCCCCTCCACCTATCAAATGGCTCAGCCAACAGGAGGCATCAGGAGAAATCCGAAGGGCGGAGGACAGAGATGTTGGGGTATTTTCTGCCCCACGCCCTTCCTACCAGACAAGTGGCAGGGATTTTGTTCTGCTACCTACGGCTAACGTCCCCTTCGGGAAGCCTCTTTCGTGGCAACGGCCCTTGCTGGGTTTTGCTAACCCCTCCACCTCCCCTCCTGCCCTCGGGCCTCAAAGTTGTGACGGCTTCCTACTTCTGACTGAACGAAGACCTGTTTGTACTTTATGATTCCATTCAAACAAAGCTCAAGAGGGGCAAAACTGGTCTGTGGTGACAGTAAATACTGTGGGTGCCTTTGACAGGGTAGGAACACAAAGGAGCTTCTGACGAGTGGGAATGTTCCGTATTTGCTGTTAAGGTCTGGACAAATACTTGAGCGGGGCGCCCGGGTGGCTCAGTCGGTTGAGCGTCTGACTTCGGCTCGGGTCACGATCTCACGGTTTGTGAGTTCGAGCCCCGCGTCGAACGTTTGTGAGTTCGAGCTCTGTGGAAGCCTTCTTTCCCTCAGTCACCACATTACTGAGTGTACCAGTATTTCATTCCTCTGATTGCTAAATAGTACTCCATTGTGTGACCACAATGCGGTCTGGGTTTCTGTTCATCTGTTGATGACGTTTGGGTTGCTTCCAACTTGTAATGGTTGTGGATAAAGCTGCTATGAAATTTTTGTGTACAAGTTTTTTTGTGTGTGGACATAAGTTTTATTTCTTTTGGATATACATCTAGAAGCAGAATTGTGTGTTACGGGAGAGGTGGACATTTAACTTTGCATGAAAAGTCCAAATGGTTTTCTAATCAGCTGTACCAAACCTTCAGAGCACGCCATCTCCCCAGATTGGGACAAGCCAAGATGCATCTGAAAATAGACCAACTTTGAAGTGTCATTAGGATTAGACAGCAGTAGCCAATTGACTACTCTAAACACATAAGTGGTGGGGCTCCTGAGAAAGTCAGTGAGTAGCTCCTGCGGGGGCCTCCTGGCCCCTCCCCTCCATTCTCAGCAATAATCAGGCTTTAAAAGGTCCCCTACAACCCAGACATGTGAAGTTCCACTCCTTAGGCTACCATATAGCTGTTAGAAGAGAAGTGACTAAGTAAATTAATTTACACTCACATGTGAATGGTTGTCAGGCCTCACTGCATTTAACACTCTAGAGTATTTGTATTTTGAAAGCAAAGTTTTATTCGTAAAGGAATTACTCACTAATAAATAATAGCCTTATAGTTGACATCTGGGGAGGAACAAGGAGAGGACACATCTTTTCCCTAGACTTCAAAAATTCTATGAGCTGAAAAATGATGCCTGTAGCGAATCAGGTGTGGGTTCAAATCCCCGTGGATTTTGTTTTGTTTTGTTTTGTTTTTGGTGTTTGTTCACTTGAGAGAGAGCATGCGACCTGGGAAGGAGCAGAAAGAAAGGGAGAGAGCATCCCAAGCACAGAGCCAGCTTGATCTCCCCCACCGGTGAGATCATGACCTGAGCAGAAGTCAAGAGTCAGCCGCTCAACCAACTGAGCACCCAGGGACCCCAAATCCCAGTTTTTACCTTACAAAGTAGTCTTTCAGCGTCTGCGTCCTAGCGCATTGTCCTGGGGCCAAGCATGTGTTCCTTTGAGTACCAACCACTTGTTCGTCCTCCTTACGTACCTGTGTTACTTCGGTCTGAGCGTTTTCAGGACCGATCCTCCCTGCTACCGGGTCCAGCTCGGGGGCAGGCACGCCGTGGGCACGTCTGACCAGGACGCGAAGGCGGAAGGGACTGGTAAACCGTCCGGCGCCACGGGGCTCGAGTTACAACACGGATCTTTATCACTGCACGCGTGAAGAACGCAAACCCGCCTTCGCCCACCGTGGGAGGCCGATGCTAGGACACCGGACGGGGGGCGAACCGGGAAGAGGAAGCAACTGAGGGCAGGGACTCCTGCGGCAGAATTCGGCAGGACGCTTCAGCAGGTGAATCCCAGCCCCTAACGGACCGCGAGTTCCAGGCCCCGTCCAGGTGGAGGAGCCCTGGCTTGGGAGGCGACGAGGGCGACAACCGCCCCAGCGTCTTGGAGAAATGCTGGGCGCACCTGGGGACGTGAGGGAGGCGGCCGAAGATGCCCCCCCCCGCAGGGCCTTTGCAGCCACGCCGTCGGAGGGGTCTCGCGGCTGCGTGCGCCTGGCTCCTTGGGGCGAGCTGGCTGGAGGCCCCTTTTCACCACCGTGCTCCTCCTCGGGGCGGGGGGGGAGCCGCAAAGTCCGGGGGCAGAGCGCAGACGTGGGCGTTCGGGCTCGGACCCTCCTCCCGGGGTCAGGCCGCCAGACCGCGTCCCCCTTTGGCCGACGCCCCCCCCCCCAGGCAGGCGGGGGGGAGGGGGGGGTCCCTGCGGCCGGCGCTCGGCTCTCCCCGCCTCCCCGCGCCCTCACCCTCCGCCCCGGCGGCGCCCCGCGAGCTCGGCGTGCGGCGCAGCCTCCGGCGGTGCCGAGACCTCCAGGTGCCCGGCGCGAAGGCGGAGCCGCGCGTCCAGCCGCCTCCCCGGCGCCTCGGACGACACCCCCCACCCCCCCGGGAGCTGGGGGGCCCCCGCGCGGCGGCTCCGGGCGCCCGGCCTCCCCGGGGCTCGGCGCGCTCCTCCCCGGGACGCGCGGGGCGCGCACGGCCGAGCAGAGCGCAGCCCGCACGGCCGAGCGGCGCCCACGCGGGGCAGCCCGCGCTCCAGCCCGCGGCGCCCGGACGCCCGCGACCATGGCCGCCGAGGGACGCGGCCCCCGCGCCCCGCTCTGGGCCGCGGCGCTGCTGCTGCTGCTGCTGCTGGGGCTGCCGCGCGTGTGCGTGCGGGCGGACGGTGAGTGTGCGCGGGGCCCGGGGGGCGAGGCGGCGCGCGGGGGTGCCCCCCGCGGCCCTCCTTCGACCTCCGGGTCCCCTCTCGCCCCCCCCCCCCGCCACCCCCTGGCTCCCGACCCCTCCCCGAGCACCCGAGAAAGCCTGGCCTTCCGAAGGTCGTCATGGAAGGGCTTTGCGGTGAAGTCACGTCTAGGGCGCCCCGGAGCCGCCTCTGCGGAGACCTGCTTTCCCACGTCCGTTCAAGGGGCTCCCGGCGGCGAGGCTGACAAGGCTACCGGCTAGTTTGTCTTGGTCCAAGAACATCGGAAAGATGAGTATAGGAATCAGCAGGCAAAGGGGAGAGGAGAGTGCCTTGCCCCGGGGGAAGTGGCATGTGCAAAGGCCCTGTGACGGGCACGGGAGATGGGATTAAAGAGTGGCTGGAGCCGAGCGTGCGAGGTGAGGATGTCGTGTGACGCGAGGCTGCAGAAATAGGCAAGAAACAGGTTCTTGCAGGTTGTGAGAATCGGCCGCTTTTTTGGTTTTGTTTGTTTCTTTGCTTTTTTTTTTTTTTTTTTTTTAAACCTGAATTCAGCTTTCAGCGCCTCCCTTAAATTGGCAGGATCAGAGCCTTATCTCGGCTACATTTTGAAAAGCTAATTCAGCTGTATTTTCATTTTGGGACAAACCCCCATTGACTTGGTGCAGGAGGATCTGGGAGGAAAGAAGACAGCAGTTCTCACATCCATGAGCGGTTTCTAGAAAGTCCAAGCTTGGGACAGATTGGATTGATGAAGAAGAAAAACGCTTGGCTGATTCGGGATGCTTTGTATATTTTTAAACGTCGTTGCTTTTTGAGTAAACAATTCCCGGTGAAAGGAGTGGGCTTGCCAGAAAGAGGCGTGGTCGTTAGGGAAAGGGGGAAAGTGAGAAAAAAAACCCTCCAGATACTATCTTAGAATCTTGGTGCTTTTGTCCTAAGTGCCAGCTTGCAGAACCCTTTGCTCCTAATTAAGGATGAATGTCTTATTTCTTCATAGCCTCAGAGTGTTAGAAAAGAAAGCATTTTTAACTTTGAAGGTTCCTCCTGAAGACTGTTGGGTTTTTTTTTCATTGAGATGTAGTCCGTGTAAAATTTACCACTTAAACATTTATAATCAGTGGAGCTCGTACATTGATTGCATTGTCCCATCATTACCACTGACTCCTGAACATTTCTATCCGCTGAACCGGCATCCCATACCTGTTAGCAGCCAACCCACTGTTAATTTTTTACTATAGTGTTTTTTGCCTGATGAATGCAAGTGGAATAAATACGAGTTAGTATCGACTCTTGAAGAACGTATAGTATTGTACCAACTTTAATTCGTTTTAAAGAAGTACTTCTGAATCCACGACGCTTTAGAGGTTCACCCTATTATAACTGCTTAAGTGGAATGCTAAGTGGATACGGATCAGCTTTTTTGTGCCTATCTGGCTTAGTGTGGGTCCTAGAAACTTGAAGGCAGAAATATCATTGGACAAGGAGAGAGAAACAGAAACACCACAGCTCTTTTTCTGGTTATCCCTTGCCAGAAATGCCTCTGTTTCTCCCTTCTCCTTTCTTTCCTCTCCCTGCTTCCCTAAGTACACTTACTTTCAAGAAACTCCATTTACTGAGTTCCAACTTTTATAGCAGAGCCATTGAAGAATTATAATCTATATTATGAAAGGATTCTTTTCCCTACGAAATACATGTTTAACGACCTTCGCTTTCCACATTTCGTTATTTGTGTTCTACGGTGGTGGAAGGAAGAAGAAACATTCAGCTAGACTTGATGTGTCACAGACATCTGGAGAGAGACTTGGAGTTATTAAAACCTCCATGGACTCATTACAAAATGTCAATGAGATAAATTCAAATGAAAAACATTTAGTTTGCATTTGACTAATGAGATAGGCATCTCCTATATTACAGAGATCTGCCCCTGTATTTTTCCCCCTTTTTTCTACTGTGCTTTTATTTATTTTTTTTTAATTTTTTTTCAACGTTTATTTATTTTTGGGACAGAGAGAGACAGAGCATGAACGGGGGAGGGGCAGAGAGAGAGGGAGACACAGAATCGGAAACAGGCTCCAGGCTCTGAGCCATCAGCCCAGAGCCTGACGCGGGGCTCGAACTCCCGGACCGCGAGATCGTGACCTGGCTGAAGTCGGACGCTTAACCGACTGCGCCACCCAGGCACCCCCTCTACTGTGCTTTTAAAATACTTTTGAAACTGAAAACTTTCCACATTGACTGAATGGAAATTAATTGTGTTTGGGTAATGATTATACGAAAAGATTCATTAATGCAACAGATAATTGATTGAGCATCTATCATATGCTAAGTACAATCCTTGCTGTTGGGGATAGAATGGTGAGGGGAAATAGGTCCTTGCTGTCAGGGAGTTTAACATCCAGTGGGTTAGTCAGTAAGCGAATCATTATGTGAATAAAATGTGAACTTGTGATTTTGATAAGTGATTAAATTAAAGGACAGAGGTACTATGAGAGCCTATACCAGGAGATTCTGGTTTGGGGTATTAGGATCTGAGAGAGGAATAAGAATTGACTAGGCAAAGAGGGGGAAGAACAGGTGTCTAGGTAGAGAAGAGCACGTACACACACACACACAAAAATCTGTGAGCAGGAAAAACGGGCCGTGTGATAAGAGACAGAGTGGCTGGAGTCACGAGTCCGAGGTGGAAATGGTTTGAAATGATGCTAGGAAAACTGGAGTGGGTGTAATGAGGTGGGGCGTCATAGACAAAGTTTCTTTTTAATCCAAAAAAGGGAAGGAAGTCATTGGATGATTTCCAGTGGTAGAATGGCTAATAAGATTTGCATTTTGAAAAGATTGCCCTGATGGTGATGTAGGAAGAATGGATGGGACCAGGGCAAGACTGGATAGAGAGAGCATGTAGGATGCATTTGAGTTGTGCGGGCGAGAGAGGGTGGAGGTGTGTAGAGGTGGCTGGGGTCAGTGGGAAGGGTCTGGACTAAAGAGAAAAAAGGTGAGTCATCTGTGTAAGGTATGAAGCCATGTGTGTGGATAGAATCCTAGAGAAACACTTCGTAGTGAAAAGAGATGACCTAGAGCTGAGCCTGGAGTAAGAAACAGATTTACGGTTACTGACTCTACATTCATGAGATATATTGGCCTGTAATTTTCATTTCTTGTAATATTCTTGTCAAGTGTTGACGTCAGTATTATGGTGATTTCTAAAATAAGTGGGGAAGTTGTTCCCTCCACTGTTGTCTAAAAAGGTGGCTGCAAGGTGAGCTATTGTTTTGTTTTGTTTTGTTTAGTGTTTGGTAGTGAGGTCATATGTGTTTGAAGTTTTTCTCATGGGAAGATTTTTAAATGATGAATTT
Source organism: Felis catus (assembly GCF_018350175.1). Lineage (NCBI taxonomy): Eukaryota > Metazoa > Chordata > Mammalia > Carnivora > Felidae > Felis > Felis catus. The sequence goes on along the minus strand of NC_058376.1, from coordinate 156,487,655 downwards.
AATTTATTTTTTTTAAGTTTATTTATTTATAATCTCCACACCCAGTATGGGGCTCAAACTCAAGACCCTGAGATCGAGTCACATGCTCCACCATTGAGCCAGCCAGGTGCCCTTTAACTTCTTCAGTAGGTAAAGACATATTCAGATTTCTTATTCATTTTGGGTCAGTTTTGCTAAGTTTGTTTTATGAAATTTGTCCATTTCATCTAAATTGTCAGATGTCCTGGCATATATAACATAATAATCGCTTACTATCTTTTCAGTGTCCATGGGATCTGTAGTAATGTCCCCTTTCATTCTTGATATTGGTAATTTGCATTTTCTCTTTTTGTCTTGATCAGTTTTGCTAAGGATTTATCAATTTTATCATTCTTTAGAAAAACAGTTTTTGGCTTTATTTCCTCTATTGTACATCTGCTTTCCGTTTCATTGATTTCTGTCCTATCTTTGTTATTTCCCTGCTTCTACTTCTTTAGAAGCTTTAATTTTATGTTCTATGTTTTTAAGATAAGAAACTAAATCATTGGTTATCAACAACTCTTCTTTTGTAATATGATCATTTGAGGCTACAAATGTCCCTTAAATACTACTTTAGTTTCCCCACAAGTTTTTGTCACTTGCATAAAAATGTTTTGTTTGAATTGTGGTTTTTTTTGAACCCATCGTTCATTTAGAAGTATATTTTGTAATTTCCATCCACAAGGGGATTTTCCTAGTTATTACTTTGCTATTGAGAGGCAATATATATAATACAGTGGTTAGGAACTTCGAGATACAGCCAAAATGCCTGGTTTTGTATCCCAGCTGTGTCATCTTGGACAAGTAATTCATACCAAATCTTAACTATAAATAAGGACAATAATAACACCTGCATCACAGAGTTGTTATAAGGATTAATATAATATTTATAAAGCAATTTATAAAGTAATATTTATAAAGCAATATTTATAAAGCAATATTTATAAAGCAATTTATAAAGTGCTTACCCATAGTAAACACTGTATAAGTGTTTGATAAATAAAGCAAGTCATTTTAGGTTGTTTGTATTGTCGTTTAAAAATATGCTTTGTATAGGGGTGCCTGGGTGGCTCAGTAGGTTGAACGTCCAGCTTCGGCTCAGGTCATGATCTCACAGTTTGTGGGTTCGAGCCCCACGTTGGGCTGTGTGCAGACAGCTCAGAGCCTGGAGCCTGCTTCGGATTCTGTGTCTCCCTCTCTCTCTGCCCCTCCCCTGCTCATGCTCTGCTCATGTCTCTCCTTCAAAAATAAATAAAAACATTAAAAAAATTTTTTTAATATGCTTTGTATGATTTGAGTCTTGAAATATTTTTTGATTTGTCTTGAAGCTCAGTATTTGATCAGTTTTAGAAATGTCCTTTGTGTGTCTATACTGAATGTGCATTCTATGCTTTGCCATATTATGCATCAGTCCTTACATCAAGTGTGTTAATTTTGTTGCTTAAATCTTATATGTTCTTTCCAGTTTTTTTCCTGTTTCATCAATTCCTGAGGAGGCCAGTGGTTAAAATTTTCATAAGCGCTGTGGATTTTTTCCAATTCTCCCTGTAGTTTTATTAATATTGACTTTTTCTAGTCTAGAGTTGTTATTTATTTGTTCAAAATTATTTTACATTACTCATGAAATAACTGTCATAACAGAACCTGTTCTTCTCTAGCAATGGCTTTTTTAATAACAGCTTTATTGAAATATGATTCATATACTGTACAATTTGCCCTTTTAAAGCGTGTGATTCACTGGTCTTTAGCATGCTCACCAAGTTATGAATCACTGTGCACAATTTTAGAACATTTTTTTTTTGCCCCCAGATAAACCCTATTCCCACTGGCATTTATTTACTTGTTTCTCCTCAACCCCCCAACCCCTAGGCAACTACTTCCTGTGTCTGTGAATTTGCCTGTTTTGGACATTTCATGTAAATGGACTCATACAATGTGCGAACTTCTGTGACTGGCTGCTTTCCCTTCCCATAATGTTTGTATCCATTTGTAGCATGTGTCAAGACTTCATTTCATTTCACTGCCAAATAATATTCTTTCGTGTGGCTATTCAGACCATACTTTGTTGATCCAGTTATCAGTTGATGGTCATTGGGTGGACTCTACCTTTTGGCTATTATACACACAGTTTTATAATTGTGGACTTAATTTATTATTTATTATAAATAACGCTGCTAGGAACATTCATACGGAAGTTTCTTTTTTTTTTATTCACTTATTTAAATTCAGGTTAGTTAATGTACAGTGTAGTGTTGGTTTCTAGAGGAGAACCCAACGATTCGTCACTTACATATAACACCCAGTGCATATACAGAAGCTTTTATATAAACATGTGTTTTCAGTTCTCTTGGGTATTCACCTAAGAGTATGACTGCTGGGTCACGTGGTAACTCTAGGAGAAACTGCTATCAACTTTTGAGATGCTAGACGGTTTTCCAAGCAGCTGCATCCTTCTCTGTTCCCACCAGCAGCGTTTGAGGGTTCCACTCTACCCACTTCCTCACCATCACTTATGTCAAAAAATGTCTTTTTGATGATAGCCATCCTACTGGATAGGAAGTAACATCTCCTTGTGGTTTTGATTTGCATTTTGCTGTCGGCCAATAACGTTGAGCATCTTTTCGTGTGCTTATTGGCCGTTTCCTTAAAGATGTCTATTCAGATCCTTTGCCCATTTTAGCCATTTTTAAGTGTGCAATTCTGTGGCATTTGAGTACATTCACATGGGTGTACACCTGTCACCACCATCCGTTTCCAGGGCTTTTTCATCTTTCCTACCCGAAACTCCATTCCCATTAAGCATTAATTCTCTACCGTCCCCACCCCAGCCCCTGGTAACCCCCATTCTATTTTTTCTCTCTATGAATTTGACTAACTTACTTCACTTAATATAATGTCTTCAAGACTTATCCATGTTGTAGCATCTGTCAAATTTTCCTTCTCTTTAAGGATAATTAATATTCCTTTGTGTTTTATACCACATTTTGTTTACCCGTTCATCTGTTGATGGACACTTTGGTTGCTTCCGCAAATGGTTGTTGTGAATCATACTTCACAATCCCACCAGCAATGCATAGACGTTCGATACTTTTTCCCTACCTACCTGCCAACCTTGTTATTTTCTGTCGTTTCTTTTTTATTAGTAGCCATCTTAGAGAGCATGAAGTGGTATTTATTTATTTATTTTTTAATTTTTTTTAACGTTTATTCATTTTTGAGACAGAGACAGAGCATGAATGGGGGAGGAGCAGAGAGAGAGGGAGACACAGAATCGGAAACAGGCTCCAGGCTCTCAGTTGTCAGCACAGAGCCCGACGCAGGGCTCGAACTCACGGACCGCGAGATCGTGACCTGAGCCGAAGTCGGACGCCCAACCGACTGAGCCACCCAGGCGCCCCTGAAGTGGTATTTAATTGTAGTTTTGATTTCATTTCCCTGATGGTTAGCGACGTCGGCAGTGTCCTGTTGGCCATTTGTATGGCTTCTTTGGAGAAAGATCTTTTCAAGTCCTTGGCCCATTTGTACTCAGGTTGCTTGGTCTCTTTAATTGTTGTTGGGTTGTGGGAGTTCCTTACCCACTCTATATACGAGTTTCTTACTAGATGTGTATTTGCAGAAATGTTCTTTCATTCTGTGGGTTGTCTTTTCGCTTTATTGATTTTGTTCTCTGAAGCACAACGTTTTTAATTTGATGAAGTTCAGTTTGCATATTTTCTCCTCGGTTGTTTGTGCTCTTGGTGTTCTATCTAGGAAACCATGGCATCATCCAAGATCACAAAGATTTCCTATGTTTTCTCTTCAGTGTTACGGTGTTAGCTCTTCCATTTAGGCCTTTGATTCACTTTGAGTGAATTATTGTGTAAAGGGTGAGGCGGGAGTCCAGCTTCACTCTTTTGCACGTGCCTGTCGAGTTGTTCCAGCACCGTTTCTTGAAAAGACTCTTCTTTTCCCATTGGGTGGTCTCGATCACCCTTGTTGAAAATCAGTTGACTGTCAACGTGGAGATTTATTTCTGGAATCTCATTCTTTCCTTTATGTCTTTTTATTAACTTAATATTTTCCATCTTTTTTGTCTCTCTACTACCTTTTGAATGATTTCTTCTGATTTCTGTTTCAAGGATAAGTTCTTTTTAAAAATTTTTTTAATGTTTTTATTTTATTTTTGAGAGAGAGAGAGAGACAGAGTGTGAGTGGGGGAGGGGCAGAGAGAGAGGGAGACACAGAATCCGAGCTGTCAGCAGAGAGCCTGACGTGGGGCTAGAACTCATGACCTGTGAGAGTCGAAGTCAAACACCGAGCCACCCGGGCGCCCCAAGGATAAGTTCTTTGTTCGATTGTGTCTGACATGCAGCCAAAAGCATCCACTGCATTTTTGATTTATCATTGTGACTTTATTTCTAGAAGTCCTACCTGGTTCTTTTGCAGTTCAGCTAAGCCCCTTTTTGTCGTTTTCTCTTCTTTGCGGATATTTTCAGACTTGTCTTTTCTTCCTTCAGATGTGGTAATTATCATTGTTTTATGATCTGTGCCTATTAATAACACTATCAGATGTGCCTTTAGGTCAGTTTCTGCTGGACACAGTGTATGTGGTTTCTCACTCGTGGTGCCTCGTCTCCTGAACACTTAGCCGTGTTTTAGTGTTGTGGTCATTGCCTTTGAAAGAATATTTGCATGGGATTTCCCGAAGCCTACGATGAAGATATTTTTTTCCCTCCAGACAAGATTTCCCTGTGTTCCTACCGGGTGTCGATAAATGTCGGCCTCAAGCCACTTTAAGCTAAATTCACGGCTTAAAGTATCTTAGACGTCAGTTTTTGTCAGGGTGACATTTCCCACTGAGTATTAGCGCTTGGGTATCTGCCACTCAGACAACTCTTCCCACGGTCCCTTGAGAATGAGGGGAGGGAGTACTGTTTATCCTCGGTCACTCTTATCCTGAGACCTCAACCCCTCAGGGTCCCAGCTTTGTGTATTTACGGGCGGGTGTGATGGTGGTGGAGAGGAGAGGAGAGGCCAGTCGCCTTCTCTGCCTCATGTGCGCCCTGGGCTTTCCCTTTTGTCCCCCTCGTTCAAGGGGTTGACTATCAGCGCATCAGTTAAATTTCCTAATGTTTTTTCCCACTGAGGCAAATGCCATTGACACACAAGTGTCTTGGGGCACATGCTTCTCCAGGCAGGGCCATCGAGTACAGTTGTTCAGACCGTGTACTGCACACTGGCACCAAGTCTAAGGGAGGACGAGTCACCTACAGATAACGTTTCGTGTGAAACACTTTTTAATTTTCCTCACGGCTTTGGTCCCAAAGCTGAGGGCTTATCGTATTTATTATAATTATCTCAGAACCGATCACAGCTGACGTGTCTCATTCCAATAAAATCAACACAGTGTGATAATTTTGCCAAAAGAGGGAAGCGAAGTGTCTCATTCTAACCGGGATTTTTCCTCCCCCCTACCTTAAACCTGACAGGGTTTTCCCAGGCACTGCTTCACCTCTGCAGGAGGCTCCCAGAGACCACAGTGCTCCCTCCGTCCTCCGCCATGCCGAAAGCTCTCTTTTGCCTTCAGACTCCGCTTCCTCCTCTGCCTGCTTTCCTGTTCCCATGGCACTCACCTGTCCCACGTTTTTGAGGCTCGCTGCACGCCCGTTTACCGAGGTGCTACGGGAAGCCGCGGTGCCCCGGACGTGGCCTCCGCTGTCCCCGTCCGGCCCGGGACAAGTGGCAGCCCGCACAAGTGCGGGACGGGCCCGATGATGTTCTGAGACAGGGAGAGGGGAAGCGGCCTGCCGTGTACGGGGTCCCCCCGGGGCCAGGGCAGGCAGAAGAAGGCAGACCCGAGTCCGACGTCCGTCCCCTGGACACCGACTGCCCAGCTGCCCGGGACAACTAGGACGCTGGGCCTTATGACACGGTGTTTGTAAAATAGCTTTGAAAAAGGAAGGTTTGAAGGGTGTGTCCAGAGAAGCATGCAAAGCAGATGGTTAATTTTGTTTTAAAGGAGACAGGAGCAGGGCACCTGGGTGGCTCCGTCAGTGAAGCCTCCGGCTCCTGGTTTCAGCTCAGGTCATGATCTCGTGGTTCGGGAGTTTGAGCCCCGGATCAAGGCTCTGTTCTCGCAGCGCAGAACCTGCTTGGGATTCTCTCCCTCTCTCTCTCTCTCTCTGCCCCTCCCCTCCTTGCGCCGTCTCTGTCTCTCTCTAAGAAAATAAACTTAAAACCAAAAAGAAGTCATTAAAGGCGACAGGAGCGTAAGACAGGTAAAAGGACCAAAGTAACTGTCGTCACCTCGTCCCGGGACGAGTACAGTGGGGGGGTCGCTGCTCGCTGGGGACTCGCGGCCAGCAGGAAACCACAGCTGCGACCCGTGTCTGCCAGAGGCTGAGTGTGCTGAGGTTCAACCCCGTGGATCCTGGGGTAAGCCCGTGTTCGTGCCTGTCCCCACACAGGGAAGCTGTTTGTGCTGGAATCTGAGAACGGCTCGCGCGGCCTGGAGCTGGAGGCGGCCCGGCTTTCCTGCAGGAGCAGGGGTGCGCACCTGGTGTCTGCGGAGGAGCTGCGGAGGGTGGTCCAGGATTGTGCCTTTGCGGTGTGCACCACGGGCTGGTTGGCGGATGGCACCCTGGGGTGAGTCAGGCACGCTGGGGAGAGCTCTCCTTCCCTCGCACCCCCGCTCCCCCGCCAGGGCTCCTGTGGGGGCTCGGTCACCGTTTTGAGGTGCCAGGATGGGCCAAGGCCAGCGGGCAGTGGCTTCGGGCACATTCTTGTTTTCAGTTCTCAAATAAAAACACGTTTCTGGAGTTCTGTCACCGTATTCCCCCTGACTTTGTTGTGCCGAGTTTCTTTCTAAGTCATGAAACTAGTACATGCTTGTGAAAAGTTCAAGTAATACAGACATGTGTAAAGTTCAAAATGAGTTTCTCTCTTCTTCCCCACCTCAGAGGTAATGGCTGTTAACTGTTCGGTGTATACCCTTGATCTCTTCTTTCCCTGTGGGGGTTCGTCTACATACCTGCGAATAGGAGGATGGGAATGAGTTCTTTCGTGTTACTCCCATGGAGAGCCGGGTCTGTGTCCTCTCCCTTTAAATCAGGCACAGCATAGAATGGCCTGGACCAGTAGAATACAGCAAGAGTGCTACCGTGTGACTCCTGAGGTTAGGTCGGAAAAATCCATGCCCAGATTCCTGGGCCGCTCACTTTTGACGTGTCGTGTGAGACGTCTGCCTATCCTGAGAGGGCCATGCTGTGAGGAAGTCCAGGCCCCAGGGAGATGCCCCACAGAGGTGCCCTCACCGATAGCCCCAACCGGGGTCCCGGTCCATAGCCAGCATCGACCGCCAGAGATGCCAGTGAAGGTGTCTCTCCGTGACTCTTGTCCCCCAGCTGTTGAGTTCTTGCCAGCTTCTGGGTCTTCCCAGCTCAGGCCCTAGACATCCCAGATCGGAGGCAAGCCATTCCCCTCGGGCCCTCAGTTCCTGACCAAAGGAATCCTTGCGGAGAAATGATTCTTGTGGCCAGCCGGGAGAAAACTTCCCATTAGTTCTGGTCACTGCTTCTTTAGTCGCACTCAGAAAAGGCAGGGGCCATTCCTGTCTCCTTCATGCCACAGGAATGTGAACGAGCGGAGCGGGCTCCAACAACTACTTTGGTTGATAATAACCTTGAGGACGGGCTGGCAGATGGCCATAGACAACACACACAACCGGGCTGACTTACATTTCCAATTGGGCCACACGTGAAGCAGCAGTTGAACAAAGAAGACCGCTAAGGCTACCCCCAAAGCTTTTCAGTGAATCTGGAACCGGGGCTCTCTCTGCCTTACATTTTACATCCGGGTTCTGGACAGACAAAGTAGGTCCTGTGCATGCGTATTTCCATAGTGTAGTTAAGTGTGGATATTTTTCATAACGTTGTTGCTGTCATTACATCAGATAACCAGGGTGTTTAGGAATTCCGAAGAGCCAGTTTGAAGCCAGGCTTGGGTCTCCCAGGCTTTACAGATCAGGAGTGGGTCTTTGGAAAGGTCTGTCCTCTCTGGGTTTGCGGTATGGTGTTAGGACATATTAGTAGATCTCTACATTGCTTAGATGATATTTCTTTGTAGCAAACATACTTCCTTGATAGATTTACAACACGACGTATTAAAAATACAACTATTTTGATGTTTCTGGAACCCAGAAGTATCTGATCATCAATACATACATTTCAGCCATCCCCCCTCCACCCTGAAGGCCAGTTATTAAATGTATGGCACGTCTTACAATTGATGGCATAATAAACGTACAGTTCATGTGATCTATGTCTCCATGGATTTCAGCTGACTATACACATAAACCCAGAGGGAGATGGAGCCCTGAAGTGGTGAATCCAAAATTGGGGGCCACTCGCCTCCTGGAAGCCTTTGCGCATTCCATAAAGGATGACTGACAAAACCGAGCGGCAATTTACATAGCTTCATAGGACTAGGACAGAGATTGGAATTCAGGTTTTGCGTAGGCAGGTCCTGTGGAGTCGTTTGCTTTGGTCTGGGGCATTCCAGGGCTGTACCCCAGGAGTAAGAGTAAACTGGAAGAAGTATGCAGGCCCTCATGGGAACTGCAGCATGGCTTAAAATCTTCTGGAGCCATGAGTGTGGCTCGAGATGATACTGGAGCTCCGGTGTTCCATATAGCTAGTGGAACTGATTTTAAACATCCTCTCTAGAAGGATGACATTATCCTAGGCAATGTATTTCCACAAACAGTTTTAGGAAAAATAGGATTTTCCACAAGTATAACATTAAAAAATTTTTAAAAAATGTTTATTTATTTTTGAGACAGAGAGAGACACAGATGTGAGCGAAGGAGGGCCAGAGAGAGAGGGAGACACAGAATCCGAAGCAGGCTCCAAGCTCTGAGCCATCAGCACAGAGCCCGGCGCGGGGCTCGAACTCATAAACCATGAGATGCTGATCTGAGCCGAAGTCAGACACTTAACTGACTAAGCCACCCGGGCACCCTGCCACATAATATAACCTAACCAGTTACATAAGGAGACAAGGCAACCAGAAAAAAGATAGCGAATAGAAGCTCTAGATATTAGCATTGGTAGATGCAGACTTTAAAATAACTTTTCAAATGTTCAAAGATACAGAAGACACGAGGAGAATTTTGACAAAAGACTAAAACTATGACAGTAACCAAGTGGAAGCTCCAGAAGTGAAACATACAGTAACTAAAATTAAGAGCATAGTGGATGGATCTAATAGCTGATTAAAAAAAAAAAAAAAAACAAATAGAAAATTTGTGAACCAGAAGATATTTCAGGAAGTATCCAGAATAAAAAAAAAAAAAAAAAAACAAGAAAAAAGGATGAAAAATACAGAAGAAAGGGTAAGAGGCAAAGAAATATGTAATTGGAATTTTGAAAGAAGGAACAAAAGCAATTATCTAAAACTTAAGAAAAGACTTCTCTACAACTGAGGAAAAACATCGAGGCACAGATTCAAGAAACCCTTCAAAACATAAGTGGGACAAATAAACTCACAACTTGACACATCATGGTGAAACTGATAAGAATCTAATAATATGAAGGAAAAATATTAAAAGTAGTAATAAGAAGGGGTACCTTCCAAGGAGCAACAATAAATGGACAATGAAAGCCCCAAAACAGTTGAATGATACTTTCAAAGTGCTGAAAGAAAACTGTTGCCAACCTAGAATTTTATACCCAGTGAACGTATCTTCCAGGAATAAAAGTAAAATAAAGACATTTTCAGACAGACAAAAAGTGAAAAAAATCATTATGTCAGACCCGCACTAAAAGAAACCCTAGAGGCTAATATTCAGGCAAGAGGACAGTAGTTACAGGTGGAAGCCTGGAGATTCAAAACAGAAATGAATAGAAAGAGTAAACATAGGGGTAAGTTGAAATTGTGTAATTATATAAAGCAAGAATAATAGTACTAAACACTAAGTGGCATATAAGTCAGGAAGTGTTTTAAGTATGTTAATATATAGTATTTTAATTTTTTATGTTTATTTTTAAGAGAGAGAGAGAGAGAGAGAGAGAGAGAAACAACATGAGCAGTGGAGGGGCAGAGAGAGAGGGAGGCACAGAATCCGAAGCAGGCTCCAGGCTCTGAGCTATCAGCACAGAGGCGGACGTGGGGCTCAAATTCATGAACTGCGAGATCACGACCCGAGCCAACGTCAGACGTTTAACTAACTGAGCCACCCAGGTGCCCCAATACATAGTATTTTAAGTATTTTTAAGTTGTATTGTTGGAGAAGAGGGTGAAAGTAATATTAAAAAGTCAAGGAGGAATACATAATCTCCAGTGTAACCACTAAGAGGATAGTAAAAGGACATATAACTTACAGACCCATACAGAAAAAGGGAATGCCAAAAAAAAAAAAAAAAAAAAAAAAGAATTCAAACAACCAAAATAGGAGAAAGAAAAGAGAGGAAGAAAGAATGCGCAGAACGAATAGAAAGATGGCAGGTTTCAATTCACAGAGATCTGTGATTAAATTAGATTAAAATAGATGGGGCGCTTCATTTAGAAAACAAAGATTAAAAAAAAAATTCTACTACTTGTTGTTTACCAAAGATACCCCTAAATATATCATGGGGCAAAGATAAATTATGGTTTGTTAAGTAGCATGTATGTAGAACTGAATGATATTAAAACGATAACATACTCAAACTTGTAAGATGCTACTAAAGCTGTACCCAGAGGAACACGTAAAGCATTTAAATGCTTGTGTTAGAGAAGAGGAAAGGCTAAAGGTTTATAAACTAAGTTACGATCCGTCTTAAGAAATCTGAAAAGGAACAGAAAAACCCCCTCCCAAAGAAAGGAACTAATAAAAAAAAAAAGCAGCATTTTGTGAAATAAACAAAACAAAACAAAACCATACACTAGAAAAGATCAATGAGGTCCTTCCTCTGAAACTTGAATTGGTACCTTCGGCCTCACTGAAGCGTCACCTGTGTCTTCCTGACCGTAGACATGTGTTTGGGGAGAGTATTTCCCTACGGATGCTTTCAGCCAAAGATCCTAAATCAGAAAAATGTCTGCTGATTCCGAACCGACAGCAGAAAAGAATTGTTCTTTCCCGTTCTTAGTCCCCCTGACACAGTCTTCTTTGTGTGTTTCAGGACAACCGTGTGCAGCAAGGGGAGGGGTGAGCAGCAAATTATGAGAGCCGTGGACGTGAGAATTGAAAGCAACCCGGTTCCTGGTGGCAGGTCCAATGCCCTCTGTATGAAGGATGAAGGTCAGTGCCGGAACCCTTGTAAAGGTTCTGGAGGGTGTGCATGGTGGTTGCCATCCGAGGCTGCATTGTCCGGAAGCAGACCTTGCGACGAGAAAGGCTTCCAAAGAAAAGCCGGTGGGGTAGTGGGCAGAGAAAGGAAGTGGACCAAGCAGGGGTGCCACACTCAGCAAAGTCCACAGTGGCGGTGAGGTGACGGGTAACTTTGGCTCGGTCCTATAGGAGGTCTCAGGAGACAGTGAAGGTCACCAGTTTCCCTGATCAGGGGTGAGAAGGCAGGGGTATCCACAGCACTGCACCTGTCAGTCGTTGGATCAGGGCTGCTTCAGGGAGATGTAAATCCCCAGGCTCTTCTGGTTTACGACGTGTGCTGGCAAAGGGTTCCAGTAGCCTGAGTGCCACCCTCCGGCAAAGATGCAAAAGTGCCCACCAGGAACCACCGTGGAAATGATCAAGGCATCTAGGTGATGCGGGGCAGACCCCTGCAACATCTGCTACAGTTGCTGATACAGCTTGTCCTTCGGTCTGTCTTCGCTGTGGACAGCACACTAAAGAGAAAAAAAAATCATTTTTTTCCCCAAAAGGAAATTTACAGGATTTAGGAAACTGCTCCTAGGATGCATAATTCTGCTTCCCTCTGGTAAATCGGCTGAGCAGTGAGAAAACCACAGTGGAGTCTCCAGGGTAGCGTCTCATGTGCACTGAAATCAGTACACCTTCATTATCAGAAACACGTGCTGTTGAGAGGGGGGTGTACGTGCAAACGGGGCAAAAGACAGCTGCTTGCTCGTCAGTGCTGGAAATCAGCATACGTGCTGCTTGGCTGCACATTGGCCTCATCTGGGAGGTTTTAAGAGGTACTGATTCCTGGGTACCAGCCCTAGACATTCAGATATAAATGTTCTGGGCATTCGGGTTCTTTAAAGCTCTTCAGTGATTTTAACACATCGTCCAGCTTGAGAGCTGCTTTCCTTTATTTTATTTTTAAAATTTTTTTTTTAATCTTTATTTTTGAGAGACAGAGAGAGAGTGAGAGCAGGGGAGGAACAGAGAGAGAGGGAGATGCAGAATCCAAAGCAGGCTCCGGGCTGAGCTGTCAGAACAGAGCCTGATGCGGGGCTCGGACCCACAGACCGTGAGAACCTGAGCCAAAGTCGGACACTTCACCGACTGAGCCACCCAGGCGCCCCGAGAGCTGCTTTCCTAATGCAGAGTGTCCCAAACCGCTCTGATGATGAGAAATACCAAATGGACCTGTTAGGAATACAGACCCTCAGGCTGTATTCTAGAGGCACCAATCCTAATCTCGGAGGAAGGGATCCGAGGAGTTGGGAAGTCAGAGAGCCAGGGGAACCCCAAGGCCCTGGCTGGTGCCCGTTAGATGCTTATCAGTGACAGGTTTCTCTGCTCCTACGGGCTCTTCCTCCAGAAGGGTTTCTTCATTTGCTAACTGCTATGGAAGGGTGTGTTGGGAGAGTCTCCTAGTATCTGCCCAGTCGAGCTAGTGAATGATGTGGCCTTGCTCTGCAGGGCTTGGGGAGAACAATACCCATGGTTTTTCAAAATCACCTAAGTAAATTAGAATGATCCTTTGAATCCCAAACGCAGGCAAAAGCTCAGATCCCTGAGAGAGACAGAACAGAGACAGAAGAAAGAGAGCATGACTTTCTTCCTTCGGTGAATACGTGGGGCTTCTGAGTCTTTTCTTTCCCTGATAACAAGGGGTGTCAGTTAGCTTTCGCTACGTAACATAACACCCCACAATGTGGTGGCGTTAAACAACTATTTATTGAGTTCACCGCCTTTTTTGGACCAGCGGTTTGTGTTTTGCCGCTGGGCTCAGCTGGGCTCATTCAGGAGTCTACAGTCAGTGGCTGGTTAGGTGGCCTTGCTTCTGGGAGTTGGTGGCTGTTGACTAGGGCACCAGGGGCCACTGAACCATTGTTCATCATCATCCAACAGGGTAGCCTGGGCTTCCCGCCTCACAGGCCTTCAGACAGGTTGCGTCTATGCAAGTGTAGTGCATGAAGCCAGAGTTTGGAAACATCGATTCACATCCCGTAGGGCACCAAGCTCAAAGCCGTGATAGCAACTCCAGAATTACTGAGTTTTTGCCAAACCAACGCAATGTGCCTTGTGACATACCGTACTCAGAGGAGCACAACTTCAATTCAGGGGTATTCCTGCCAAAAAGGCATAGCTTGACTCTAATCATGAAGAAACATTAGCCAAACTCAAACTGAGAAACAGTCTACAAAATGCCTTTAAAAATGTCTCAGAGGAGCAAGGCAAAGCAACTGTTCTAGATTAAAATAGGCTAAAAAGACTTGATGACAAAATGCAAAATATAATTTGTGAGCCTGGGCCGTATCCTGGACCAGAAGGAAATAGCTATAATTGATAACATCTGAATATGGATTAGGAATTAGATAATCGTTTAGTAACTGTACTGCAGTTGTGTAAGAGAATATCCCTGTTCTTGAAATGTGTACCAAGGTTTTAGGGATGAAGAGACATCATATCTACAACATACTCTCAAGTGGTTCAGGAAAGAATTACAGATACAGATATACATACATACATAGATATATATACACAAACATACATATGTTTGTCTCTGTATAAATAGATATCTATATTTATCATGTATCTATTTATCTATCTAGAGAGGGGGAAATGATAAAGCAAATGGGTGAAATGAAAACACCTTGGTAAATCCAGATAAATGGGTTTTTCGGGTTTTGTTTTTTTAAATGTTTATTTCGAGAGAGAGCAAGTGAGACCAGGGGAGGGACAGAGACAGAGAGAGGAAGAGAGAATCCCAAGCAGGCTCTGTGCTTTCAGCACCGAGCACAACACGGGTCTCGATCTCACCAGCCGTAAGATCATGACCTGAGCCCAAGTGAAGAGTCGCATGTGGATGCTTAACGGACTGAGCCATCCGTGCCGTGCCCCCCTGGATAAACAGCTTTGTGGAAATCCTGATTCTTAAAATTTTTCTGGAACGTTAAACTATGTAAAAATAAAAAATTTCCAACAACAAAAAAATGGTCTACGAAGTTCTCCAAAAAACAACAACAATAACAACAACAGGAAAAACAAAAAACACTCTGAATCGTGGGAACCGACATGGGAAGCCTTTTCGTGATGGCTGTCAGCCTATGTGAAGGGTGATGTCATTTTAGTAGAGGGAGCACTGTGTGTGGCTCATTAGTGCTCCAGAGTCCTGCCTCCCAGAACACTTTGCCTGAGCCTGGCCTGGCCTCCCCTCACCTCCAGGTCGAGAGGGATAGCCTCATGTGGGGAAGACTGGAGTCTTGGTCCTACAGGCCTGATTTATGAGGAGGCTTCGGGTGGGCCATGAAGGGGACTGAGGAACGCATGCTGAGGGGGTGTTAGGGATGGAGGGCTGCTCTCTCTTGAATATTCTAGAAAAGGAGGATGGATTCTGCCAGAGTCACTCAGAGAGAGCGCCGTCCCTGTTCAGAGCCTCCTTTCATCCTTTTGAGCCTTGAAACCGCTCCCATGCGGCCCTCGCCCTACTCAGTGGAGCCGTTACTTTTCCTCAGTGGAGCCTTTGTTGACAGCGCCGTCAACAAGGGAAACCTGTGTGCTGAAGGTGTAACGCCTTAGCAGAAGCCGAGGGGAACGGGCGTCCTTGCGGCTCCTGTGGTGGTGGAGGTGAGGTGTGGTTCAGCATAGGCACCAGGGCAGTATCCCCTCCCGAGGCTGCCTTTTCCCTGACGATGCTTCGCGGCACTTAACTCTGTGCTCCCACCTCTCTTTGGCAAGATGGGAACAACGAAGCGTGTTCGCTCCGAAAATGGCAGACGTGGGCCTCATGAAGAGCTCAGAAGGAAAACAGCGCCTGTGGAATATCCTGGCAGCTTCCTTCCTGGGTTTCTTTTTTGAAATAAAGCGCATCATGAATGTAGACTTTTCTTATTTTCCTTCCAGTATTTTTGTTTCACTGACAGTGAGTTTCCAGCCCTCTGGGGATCTCACTTAAACTAATAAGTGAAGTTATTTTTAAGCGGCTGGATGCCGGTGGCGTAAGCGGCCTCCGCGCGGGTTCTCTGGCTTTGCTTCTCTTGGCGGCTCGTCCGTGGGGTCGAGGGCCTGGCGTCTGCAGGCGTCACGTCTCTTCTCGCCCCCTCCCTGGTGCACCCCCAAGGCTCCATGAAAGGTACGCCTCTGTCTCCCCCCTGGCCGGGCCGCTCCTTCCTACCAGCCGCCTTCCCTGCTCAGCACTGCACACTGCTTCCTCTGCATCCTGGACAGTTGCCTGTGTTTCCCCTGAAAACAGAGAAGGGGTTCTTCCCTTCCTTTATGTCATCGAGGAGGGAGCTGGATGCTCACCTCTTTAAGAGCAGTCAGGACTTTCTGAGAGTAGACGGTTCTCTCTTTTTGTTAACGTGATTTATCGTCAGATTGGCTTCCGTACAACACCCGGTGCTCATCCCAACGGGTGCCCTCCTCAGTGCCCATCACCCACTTTCCCCTCTCCCCCCACCCCCTGCAACCATCAGACTGTTCTCCGTATTCAAGAGTCTCTTGTGGTTTGCCTCCCTCCCTGTCTGTAACTATTTTTCCCCCTTCCCCTCCCCCATGGTCCTCTGTTAAGTTTCTCAAGATCCACATATGAGTGCAGACATATGATATCTGTCCTTCTCTGGCTGACTTATTTCACTCAGCATAATACCCTCCAGTTCCACCCACGTTGCTGCAAATGGCCAGATTTCATTCTTTCTCTTTGCCAAGTAGTATCCTATTGTATATATAAACCACGTCGTCTTTATCCATTCGTCAACTGATGGACATTTAGGCTCTTTCCATAATTTGGCTATTGTTGAAAGTGCTGCTATAAACATTGGGGTGCAGGTGCCCCTATGCATCAGCACTCCCGTACCCCCTGGGTAAATTCCTAGCAGTGCTATTGCTGGGTCCTAGGGTAGTTTGTGGGTTCGAGCCCCACATCGGGCTCTGTGCTGACAGCTCAGAGCCTAGATCCTGCTTCGAGTTCTGTGTCTCCCTCTCTCTCTGCCCCTCTCCTGCTCACACTCTGTCTCTGTCTCAAAAATAAACTTTGAAAAAATTAAAAAAAGAAAATGAAAATCATTCACCACAAGTCTGCCTTGAGAGAAGTACTTCATCGTCAGATCTTTTTACCCTGCATTTTTTATTTAGTTCACCAATTTGGGATTCTATGGACCATATATAGGTTTGCATTCTGTCTTTTTCACTCCGTAATGTACATCTTCCCATGACAGTGACTATGCTCCAAAGGATGATTTTTTAGCGGCTATTACAACAGCCTATTATGAATGTACCCTAAATTAGACATTCTCCTGTTCTCAGACATTTTGGTAGTTGTGTGGTTTTCGTTGTAATAAATAATACCATGATTGAGCATCCTCGTACATATATCCCTCTGCCTGTCTTTAATTATTTCAGGCTCCTTTTATAACCACGATTTCTCGGGAACTGTGTCAGAAATTGCACTGAGACCTTGTCTACTGCGTGCTGCATTAGACAGGGTCAGCCTCCTGGCAGAGACGATCCCCACCCCCCCACCCCCAACCAGGAGCCTGTTGTTAGTGTTTACCAGCACACCACTGGTCAGTTGGAGTCAGCAAGCAAACAGAGAGGAATTAAGATACAAGTGAAAGGTGTCAACATTGCAAAAGAGAGGGCATTACTTTAAGGAGTCAGAGCAAATGAAACTGTTCAGAAAATAATTCAGACCCTCACTAAACAGCTCTCTTTAGCTGCCATTGTCTCTCTCTCCTCCCCTTCATGGCCCTAAATTTCCTCTATATTCACCGTCTCTATGATCTCACCTCCCATCGTTTCTTCATCCCTCTGTCCAGTGCTTTCTGGCTTCTGTCCTACCAGGTGAGTGCAAGCGCTCTCACCAAGGCTCCTGGAGGCTTCCCTATGGACGACTGCGGTGCATTTTGCTTGCTGTCCCGGGTCATGCCTTCGTCCTTGAAACACGTTTTCCTTTGACTTCCTCTGGCTTTCCTGTGTATCTGCCTGGCTGCAGCGGTGTGACCTGTATGAACTCTTCATTCTCTGCTCACCTCCTGGGACTCTCACCTGGGCCCTCATCTCCCCTCGCTCCGCAGTGGCTTCAGTTTTCATCCAAATACTCATTTGGGGTCTCCCTAAGCCTAGGGGTCTCCACTAAGCCTCAGATTCCACACACGCAGCTACTTACAGATGCTTCTTTTAGCACCTCGGACGCCACCAGTCCTGCACTGTGCTCGTGTCCTTTAACCCCCTTGCCCTCTCCCTTGCCCCGTCCTCTCCTTCACTCCCACAACTTTTCTGTTACAAGTTCTCCAAAACCTCCCTTCGCAGTATCTCCCGGATTCACCTGGCTCTTGCCATCTGCACGTCACATCGGCCCCTGTCCTGCTCCCCTGGACGTCTCAAATGGCCTCCTCACTTCTCCTTTCAGTTCTCAGATTGTTTCCTCAATCCGTTCTCCACCCTGCAACTGTGCTCCTCCTAAAGTGCCACGGGGATTGTGTTCTTTCCTGCTCCAAACTCTTTAACTGTCCCCCTCTCCCCACTGGACAAATTCCAGACTTCCTACCCGGCTTACAACGGCCTGCCCTAAACTCACACCTGCCTCCGTTGTATTTTAGCCTCCCGTCTCACTCACATATTTCCATTCCTCAAATAATCAGATATCAAAATACATTTTAAAGCTACAGTAAGCAAAATCATTTGGCACTGTAGAGGGCACAGTAGATAAATCCTCGAAAGCAGAAGGCTGGAAGTACCCAGACAGACCCAATGTGCTTAAGTGTTAGTATATAGTGGGAGTATATCAGTACATAGTGGATGGTGAGACTTCAGATCAGTGGGAGAAGGATGGGTGGAGCATTTGATAGTTAGTGCTAAGTGATTGGTTAAGAATTTGGAAAGGTGAGACAATGCATTGTTGTACTGATGTAAGGAAATCTCTTATAGGTTGATAAGGTAAAGACCGAAATACAGAAATACTTTTAAGAAACACAGTTGGTCAATAAATATTCAACTCCTTTTACCAATTTAAACATATGCATGTTTGTATAAGAAATCACTTTTTTGGTTCATGAAATTGTCCAAGTTTATGAAAATGATAGTCCCCAGGGTGCTGAGGACAAACAGGCAAGATTATACACCACTGAGGGGTGTAGATTCTTAAAACACTCATATTCAACTTGGCATAACCTGTCAGAAGCTTTAAACATGTGTATGCACTTTCAAAAAATTCATACACCATTTCATCCATCAATTCTGCTTTGAACATTTTGTTCTAAGGAATGAGCTTGGATACGTACAAAAGTATGTTACAAAGATATTAATTACTTAGTAGAGAAAATTGGAAACAAAGTTAATGTTTAACAGTGGGGGAGTCCACTCTGATAAATCCATTACAAATGGATTAATATATAGTCATTTACAAGTAAATTCCAATTATTCAATTATCTGTTGATAGGGAAAATACCACAATATAATGTTAAATGAATAAGCTATAGAACAAAACAGTTATATCACAGTGTGGCAAGATACTGTGTGTGTGCAAAACTGAAAACAAAACCCATGTTAACAATGGTTATCATTGGTGAAATTCGAAGAGAATTTTAATTTTTCCTGTGGCATTTTTTCCCTGTGATTTTTTTCAGGTTTTCTGGCTTGTATAAGAAATACCCATATGGATAATTTTTAAATTTTTTATCATGAAAACTTTCAAACAAACAAAAACAGGAAGAATAGTATCACCAATCCCCATGTGCCCATCACCCAGCTTCAGTAGGCAATATTTTGCCAACTTGATTTCATCTATTTTCTCCAGTGTTTTTCTCCCATTGAGATATTTTAATTTTTTTTAATGTTTTTATTTATCTTTGAGACAGAGAGAGAGAGCATGAGCAGGGGAAGGGCAGAGAGAGAGGGAGACACAGAACCTGAAGCAGGCTCCAGGCTCCGAGCTGTCAGCACAGAGCCCGACACAGGGCTCAAACTCACGGACTGTGACATCATGACCTGAGCCGAAGTCAGACGCTCAACCGACTGAGCCATCCAGGCGCCCCCCATTGAGATATTTTAAAACAAATGCCAGACATGATATCATTTCATTCTAGAAATTTTGAAAATTATTTTTAGGAGGGGAAACTCCGGAACTGGTTTCTTGTAGATTCCATGTGACAGTAATTGATTTAAATTTATTGACTGACACAGGATTTAACTGTGTATGAGGTTTCCCACACCTTGCAAATACTGTAATACTTCTAGGGTAGAAAGTCTGCAAATTGGAAACCACTCCCCTAAAAGGCACAGATCCTTGTCAAACGCAGTTTCCCTTGGGAGAGGTTGTGAGTAATTTTCACCCATTTATACCTCATGCTGAATAAATTACAGACTTTCTGGAGGGGAGGTATTTTTTAAATTGACTTATTTCATGGAGGTATGATTTATATCAGCAAAATGCACAGATCTTAAGTTTGATGAGTTTTGACAAATGTTTACACCTGTGTAACCAACACCCAGTTGTGATACAGAACATTTCCTTTACCCCAGAAAGTTCCCTGGAGCCCTTTTCCAAAACTCCTCTGCCTGTCCTCATCCCAGCAGAGCCAAGGCAATCTCTGTTCTGATTCCCATCGCCATGTATTAGATTAGCCCGTTTTGGGGGGTAGGTTTTTATCTAGAGCAGTAGTTCTCCAAGAACGGTCCCTGGACCAAATAGTACTAACATCACCTGGGAACCTGTTACAAATGCAAATTCTTGGGCCCTAACCACGACCTTCTGCCGAGTTAGAAACTCAGAGTAGTGTGTGTGTGTGTGTGTGTGTGTGTGTGTGTGCATGTGAGAGAGAGAGAGAGAGAGAGAGAGAGAGAGAGCGAGAGCAAGCGCACTACCAGCCTTCAGGTGATTCTGGTCATGTTCAAGTTTGAA
The DNA here is from genome assembly GCF_018350175.1 of Felis catus. NCBI lineage: Eukaryota > Metazoa > Chordata > Mammalia > Carnivora > Felidae > Felis > Felis catus. Next base: position 156,467,427 of record NC_058376.1, on the reverse strand, counting down.
GAGCTTGGAGACTAAGAACAAAATTGGACAGAATGGGGAGGGCAGCGCTGGTTGTGTATGGGGTGAGTAGGGTGGGACGGAACGGGGTAGGTTAGCCCCGAAGACAGCTGCCTCACGTAGCTTAGAAACACCAAAAGGAAGGAGGAAAGGCTGAGCATTTGTATCAGAATTTCTACATTTTGGTTTTGCAAAGTAATAATGAGGGTCTGTAGGCTTCAAGTTTCGCAAAAGAGAAGCATCAAGTTTTATATGAGTTCTAAACCTGTGGAAACTGGTTTTCACAAGCTGTGATTGGCAAATGAGTCGTTTATTTTATAATACGATTTTATAGACAAGATCTTCTATAAAATCTCTTTTCTTGGAAGGGAAACTAATAGAAATTGCCCTTTATGTTGCAATTGCTGAAATCCAGCTTGAGGGTCTGAGAAATCCACCAACCGCAGTCCCTACCTGCGGAATAATGGAGAAGTAGAAATAAAGGCTGCCCAAATGGAAGTTTCCCTGAAGAGAAGAGGACCCAGGTATATAGCCAGCTGCTTCTCCGAGCTCCCTCGGGAGGTTCAAGATGGGAAGGCTAATGAGAAGAAATGATTCGAGTTGTGCCTGGACGTGGGTGGTGCTTTTGACATGTGCTTGGTTGTGTTAGCACACGGAACTGTTGTCCTGGAGTTTCTGAAATTACACCGCCAAGAAGCCGTGTGTTTCCTGTCTTGAGCATTTGCGGGAAATTCAGAAATACACGGTGTGTGTATGCAGACCCTCAGCAGCACGATTGCGGTTTTCCCGAGCCAGATTCCAGCCTGTGCCATTCTGCAAATTAACTCTGAGGGAGAAGATCCCACGAATCTGGCAGGCTGCGAATTTGGCCTGAAGCGCCCCTTTGTCGACTCTCGGAACAGTGACTCTGCCCCTGGATTTTCCTTCCAAGGAGCTGGTGTCGTGTCCCACAGATAGCACCGTGTGAGACCGATGGGATTTACCGGTCCTTTGATAGCTAGTGTTGGACCAAGAGCCTCCGGTTTCCAGGACTAGATCCTGGGAAGAGGAGAGAAAGTTGGCACGTCCAGCACGAGTCCTGGCCGGCCGAGGTTGGTGGAGAGAGCGAGGGAGGCTGTAGCCCCTGAGGTGCTAGCTGGAATTCGGGCCCGCCTGCTTGACTGAGGCTTGGTCCGTTCTTCCCAGGATGCCCTGCTCCGACCCAGTGAACCCAGGGATACCGCTTCTCTGCTCGGCTGGGGGGACCCCTGGGTTTGTGGCAAGTTTCAGATGGCCTACTTGCCCCACCCGTGAAGCAAACACTTGAGCTCCTGGGCTTCACAGTCAAGGCAATTTGGGTTAAAATGCAGTACTCTGCGCCAGCTTCCTGAAGTACAACCACCCCATTTTTCATTCAAAACCTCCTGTGTGAAAGAACATGCATGGCAACGACTCTCTTTGAGAAAGTGCTACCAAAATTACAAGCTGACAGGCTAATCGGGGTGGCTTCAGGCACAAGTCCTATTTTCTGTTTTCATCTTTTTCTTTTTTTTTAGCATGTCTTCTTTTAAGCAATATGCTTCTTAGGTAATTTGACTGAAAGGCTTTCCTTTCCAACATAAAACTAGAAGAGGAAATTCAAATTAAAAATTATTTCCCTTCTTTGAACACGAAAAACAAGCATCACCACATCCCTTTGACACAGCAGTTCCGCTTCTAGAAGTTTATCCTAATAAAACATGTGCCGAATGAGCTGGTCATTTTGTAGCATTGTTTTTGAAAACGTGAGGGGCGCCTGGGTGGCTCAGTAGGTGAAGCGTCCAACTCTTGGTTTCAGCTCAGGTCATGATCTCATGGTTTGTGGGTTTGAGCCCCAGGTTGGGCTCCACACGGACAGTGCAGAGCCTGCTTGGGATTCTCTCTCTTCCTCTCTCTCTTTCCCTGCCTTGCTTCTCTAAATAAATAAACAAACAAACAAACAAATAAATAAACTTAAAATTTTTTTGAAAACACTGAAAAGTTGGAATCAAAATATCTGTAATGATGAAATAATTTGCTATGGTATAGCCTTTCAAAAGATTGGGGTAATTTAAAGTGCTAATGTTGAAGGAACTCTAAAACGTTAGGGAAAAAATAGGCTTCTAGTTTACAGCCCTGCACGTAAGGAAAGAAGTTGAACCAATAATTAATAACCTCACCAAACAGAAAGCACCAGACCCAGATGAGTTCGCAGAAGATTCTACCAAACATTTAAGGAAGAAATAATACCAATTACTAAGACAACCTCTTCCAGAAGTTAGAAGCAGAGCGAATGCTTCCTAACAGATTCTATGAGATCAGCATTACCCTAATACCAAAATGAGACAGAGTCATGACAAGAAGGTAAATCCACAGACCAATAGCTAATGAACATAAATGCAAAAATCCTCCACAAAACGTAGCCAATTTGAATCTAACAACCTATAAGAAAGAATTATACACCATAACCTAGTGGGATTCGTTCCAGGTACGCGAGACTGGTGCAACATTCAAAAATCAATTAATATAACCCATGACATCAACGAGCTAAGAAGAAAACGCACATGATCGTATTGATAGATGCAGAAAAGCATTTGACAAAATCAACACTCTTTCAAGATACGATTTAGCAAACTAGGAACAGAGGAGAACTTCTTCAACTGTATAAAGAATATCTATGAAAACCCTACAGATAACCTCGTACTTAATGGTGGGAAATTTGAAGCCAGAAATCTTAGTGGGAACATGAAGTTATTTTGTGTACTTTGAAGGGAATTTATTGTGTCTGTCCCTACGTGAGAGGACCGGGTAGGTGAGGGGCTTCGGATCGCACCAGGAGTGGCCCTGCCCACCTCAAGGGTAGAGTCTGACCCGTGTCTCAAGCCCCAGCTCTGTAACCATTAACCTCTTCCTTCAGCTAAGAGTGTCATTCCACACAGTCAGACTCCATGTTGGGATCTGTCCCACAGACCTCTGAACCCAAGGGCCTCACGTGAGCCGGACCCCAGGGCTCCCACTGATGAGGAGGCAGGAAAGCTCGGATCCTCCTCTTCTCACCTTCAGGGCTCCGTCGCTGGCTGAAGTCTTGGGTTTTTCATAAGCAATTTGCAAGTTTTAATACAAACCAGCCTACATTCATGGCTAACAGGCTCATTTCCAGTAAAAAAAAAAAAAATATATGCACCAGTAAAAACATTCTCAGAGGACATTTAGAACAAGGGTTTAAAAGGAAACCTGGGCCTCATTCCCCAAAAGTGACTCTCGGGACCAGCCTGAGGGCAAAGCCCTGGAAGAGGTTCCAGGGAATGGGGGAGGGGGGGCTCTTCTTCATCTTTAGAGTGAAGCGTGGGGCTCCCCCACAGAGGGGACCCGAATGTAAACTGTGGACTTCCAGTGAAAGTGGCATGACAGTGTGGGTTCAGAGTTTGTAACAAATGTGCCCCCCGTGGTGTCGGATGTGGATAATAGGGGACACTGTGCCTGTACGGGCTTGGGGGACACATAGGAACCCTCTGTACTTTCCACTGTACTTTGCTGTAAACCTAAAACTGCTCCAAAAACACAGCTATCGGTAATACATATGCTAGAAACTTAGGTTAAAACCACACACAAAACTATACCTATCTGTGTCTACAGACACGTGTACGTATGTTGGTATGTATCCATAACTATATCTGTGCTTCTTTGCATACACCAAGCTGGTGACGGGGTCGCCATCAGAGGCTGGGGGAAGGGAGGGGCACCTTCGGCTGTACCGTCTGGTCTGTAGCCTTTTAGCTTTTCGACCAAGAGTATCGATCTGTTTGCTTTCGTTAGTAAGGCGGAAAGGAGCTTTGCTGCTAGAACTTCGCTTCTGGGTCTTCCCTGCGAGGAGACATTAGTGGGCCATGTTGCCTGGCAATTTCAAGATACAAAGTTGTAGCACTTTGTAGCACATTTATTCACTCAACAAGTTTTTTTAAGTTTATTTAATTTTGAGAGAGAAAGCGCACGCGCTCATGTGAGAGAGAGTGAGCGCACAAGAGTGGGGGGAGCCAGAGAGGGGCAGAGAGAGAGAGAGGGAGAGAGAGAACCCCAAGCTGGCTCCACACTGTCCGCGCAGGGCCCCACGTGGGGCTCGAACCCCTGAACTGTGAGCTCGTGACCTGAGCTGAAGCCAAGAGCCAGACGCTTACCCGACCGAGCCACCCAGGTGCCCCATTGGTGCCAGGCATCCGGCCAGGCTCTGGGGGCGCCAGGGTGAAGGCGAAGTGGGCCCTGTGACCCCAGTTCAGGGTGCAGGCAGCACCCGGGAGGGGGAGAGCTGTTTGTTCGTTCAGGTTTGTTTTCTCCCGGTAGTTGGGGAAGGCTGACTGCTGCCTCCTTTTCTTCAGACAAGCCGTGTGGAGACCCGCCCTCGTTCCCACACACCATCCTGCAGGGCCGCACGGGCTTGGAGACCGGGGATGAGCTGCTGTACGTGTGCGCCCCGGGCCCCGCCACCGGCCGCCGCGGATCGGCCTTCACCTTGCTGTGTAACAGCTGCGGGGAGTGGTACGGCCTGGTGCAGGCCTGCGGGAAAGGTAAGCGCCCCCACCCCCACCCCGGGCTGGGCCCCCTCCGGGCGCCCACACACCGTGAGCAGGGCCTCGCCCCTTCTGCTGGCAGCTTGGGGTGGCCTCTTCTCCACAAAGGTACCTTTGAAAGAGGCTTTCAGACCTCCCCACCCCCCCCGCCGAGTTCTGGACCTGCCCACGCCTGCACTTGACCTTAGGTTAACTTTCTAACTTATTTCCCTGGAAATCTGATCAACATGCCGAACCAAGTAACGGTGCTTGTGGTAAAGAGGAGCCCTGATTGTAACCGGGCCGGAGGGCGGTCATGAACGCAGGATGCAAGCTGGGCTTCCCCGAGGGTGGGGGGTCTCGCGACTGGGCTTAACCTTTGTGGGGACCTTGAGGGCTTGGCTAAGGGTTGTGACAGGAGCTCGTGACTCTTGTGGGGCCCGGGGCTCATCCACCGGGGCGGGTCCACAGCCTCACATGCAAGCCCTGCTTCTTTGCCCCTGAGCCGTCCTGGGGCTGTCGTAGGGGTGGAGGGTGACGCCGGGAGGATATTCCAAGACAGCTGTGTGGTCCGGCCCCACCGATGACAGCTGCCCGCCGCTGTCCTGCCACCTCGTTCTGTTCCCGGGGCTGCAGCCTGAGGCAGATATTTAGTTGAGACTAACGATTCCTTCCGGGTGGACATCAGACACCAGAAACCTGATCTGATTCCCCCAGGTGTCCCCACTCCATTATCGTCGTAAACCTGAGGGTCTCAGGCTTCTGCACCCACCCCCCACCACCCTGGGGGATTCTCCCTGTAGCAGAAATCACTGTCCCCAGCGGCAGCCTGGCCTCCCTCCTCGTGACCTGGGCATGTGGCTTCTTGCTGGACTCTGAATTGTTCCCTGACCTCAGGAGGCTCCTCTCACCCCAAGGCTCCTTTGGGGGCCACTTCCTGACCACCCCTCCCCCCCCCGTGACATCTGGGTACCAAGCGGAGGCTGGCTCCACAGAGGGGAATGAGTCCAGAAGCACAATGGTAACGCATTTATTGGGCAGTCTGTCCCTAGAACGTCCCACAGATCCCACGGGGGAACCACGAGGAGACTAGGGTGATGTCCTGTCTATGAGATGCATCCGTGCTGTGGCCCGAGCTGTGGTTCGTTGTCTGTGCTGCTGTCTGCGAAAGGTGAACACAGCAGCACTGTCCCTGCAGTCTGCCGGCGGACCTTTGGCTTGTTGTCATTTGCAAGCTGTACCGCCACGATTGTTCTCATCCGGGTCGTCTGGGTCACACGCGAGCGTCTCCCTGCTGGTTCCTGGGAGTGGAATTGCCTTCCGGGGGTTAGCGTGTGTTCGGTGTCAGTGGATGCTGCTGCAGAATTTTCTAGAGTATTCTGACCAGTTCACTCTCTGGACTAGCTATGTCTAAGAGTCCTCATTGTTCAGCCTCCTCACCAACCTTCAGGACTGTGACATTTTTACCTTTGCCAACCTAGGTACTGCTCAGCGGTCACTTGCTTGTAGTATTTATTTCTCTGGTTGAGCACTTACCGCATGTTCAGCAGGCATTAGCATTTCCTCTGTAAAATGCCTATCCAAGCCTTTCTGCCCATTTTTCTAATTGATTCAAATTATTTACGTCATGTAGGATTTCTCTCTTACATAAACCTGTCTTGTAAGGTTTTTTTAATGTTTATTTATTCTTGGGAGAGAGAGTATGAGTGGGGAAGGGTCAGAGAGAGAGGGAGACACAGAATCAGAAGCAGGCTCCAGGCCCCGAGCTGTCAGCACAGAGCCCGACACGGGGCTCGAACCCACGAATGGCAAGATCGTGACCCGAGCTGAAGTCGGACGCTCAACTGACGGACTGAGCCACCCAGGTGCCCCACATAAAGCTTTCTTCAGTGTGTTGGAAACATTTTCTCTCATTCCGTGGCTTATCTTTTTCCTCTTGGTGTATCTTGTAACGAATGGGATTGTTTAAAATTCCCTATTTCACTACTTCTCAAACTCTCTGTGCACCATTGAAAATTCTTTTCTAGTATTGGCAGACTGACGCTTTAGCACAAAGTATAGTGAAGCCAATTAATATAAAGCTAACCTAAAGCCTCAAATACAATACTGGTTTGTTTTTTTATAAATAGACATAAAATCCCCCTGCCAAATTGTTATGAAAGCTTCTAAAAACGTGCTCTCCAGGTATCTACTCGCCTTGTTGCAGACTAGTAACAAGAAATTGCAGACTAGTAACAAAAAGCACTGTGGGGGTGATCTTTCAGCACCTGACTCATCGTGGCGACTTTGCTGTTGTTTGGTGGCAGGCGGGAGCCTCCCTGCCGGTTCTGATCCTTCACCTGCTGGAGGAAACCAGGCCTGAGGCCCCGGCTTCCTGTTTGCAGACTGCGGCACCCCAGAGTAGAGCCCACCCCCCGAGACTGTTCCCAGAGCGGAGCGGGCGTCATTTCTGGGGAGGCTCCGGCCTTGGAGCCTGACCGGCTCGGCTCGGGAGCCACGCCCACCCGCCCCCGGGGCTGGGCTGTTTACCGGGCTCCAGGGGAGTGAGAACTAAATGCAGGTTTTGTGTGTCTGCCGCCGTGTCCGTGTTTATTTTCGCACAGCAAGGCAGACTTGTTAGAGCTTTCAGCTGTGGGGCGGGAATTCTGGTTTCTATCCCTGGCTGAGTAGACAGACTCTTACAGTTTTCGTTGCCCTGTAGATTTAACGTTCAAACTAGCCGTGTCATTATAAGGGGCGTGTGTGTGTGTGTGTGTGTGTGTGTGTGTGTGTGTGTGTGTGTGTGTGTTACGAGAATATCCTCACCAGGGATTCCACTCCCTTTGGCACATGGAGGTTTATAGTGAACGTCCATCTTTTGGCGGAGAACTGCTTCAAGGTGGGGAAAAGTCGTCTTGGGAGAGGGGCCGCTCGGGGGCTGGACCCCGGCGGGTTTGGAAAACGGCTCAGCCTGCTCTGGGCTGAGGGGCCACTTCACATCCCTTCGTCTGGCCCGGCCCAGGTGCTCTGTGTGTGCACTTGAGCAAGCCTGTCCCAGCACTAAAGGGAACTCTACGAACCCGGTGCCTCAAGGGAGTCCCAAGCAGCAGATGGAAGGGGAAGCTGGAAACCGGGTGAAATTTTGGAGGCCGTGTGAGTTTCCAGACGGCAGAAGCGCTCAGCGATGCGAGAGGCTGCAGAGAGCAAGTAATGAAAGCTGAAGCGGGTGCCTTAGCGTCGCAGCACAAGGAGGCTCGGGTGCCCTCGTGTTCTCAGTGTGAACGTGGGGAGCGCGACGCTCCTGGGCCATGTTGCCGCGAGCACAGGAGTGAGGCGGGGTGAGGAAGAGGTGGGGGCAGACGAGTCATCCTAAAAACTCTGCTGCTGCCGCTGCTCACGACCAGAACGAGGCAGAGACACAGGGCAGGGCCGGGGGAGGATGGGGGACCAGAGAGACTGTGAGGGTTTATTTTGTTTGCGTTCACTTTGTCATTTTAAGGCGGGAGAAACTTCAGTCTGTGTAAATGACGCTGGAAAAACTCGGAAGAGGAGGGGAGACTGAACTGTTTTCTTGACTTCCCCGAGTCTTAATTCGCTCATAGGAAAACACGGACCCCCGCATGGGGTTCCTGCCGCTGCACCACTTAGAGCAGGACCTGGGAGATGAATGGAATCTCACGGAATGTTCTTTCCCCCTTCACCTTCATGCTGATCCAAGAGAGCACTCAGGCCCCCTCACTTACGGGATCTGAGGGGCTTTGCGCACGACTCTGGCTCCCTGCCCGCTTCCTTGTATGTTATTGACTCTAGCCCCTATTCCGCCGAGTAACCAAAGGCATCCTGGGACTTAAACTGTCTGTTCCTTGTGAGAAGCTAGTCTTTGCCAGCGGGTGTCTCGGGTTCTGGAGAGCGGAGGTCGCACTTGAAACACATGTGCTGTGTGGGGGGCACCGAGGCCGGTTCTCCTTCCACCGAGGGCAGTTGTCCAGAGAAGGGCCTGTCTGTGAACCATTAGCTGCCAGCGCTCACAGCAGCCGGGGGATGGGTGCACCGGCCTGGGAAAGGGGACGTGGTCGGGGACATCAACAGCCCCCACGACTGCAGTGGAGAACGTAGCTGTTTATTAAGCCATCAGTGGTTTTGGTTTTGCTTGAAATCCGTTAACAGGGTGGGGACTGGCTGGAAAAGCTTGTGTCACGATGAGCAAGGATGAACCCACAGGGGCATGTACACCCGGGCGGGGGTGCAGGACGTGCCTCGCTCGCCTGCTGCCCGGGGTTGTGCGTTCACTGCAGGTAAGGTCGAGCCTCAGTGGCGACAGTGAGGTCTCTCGCTTAGGCACCGTGACTTTGTCTTTGACCGTGAACTTACATGGGCGAGGGCTGACTTAACTGCTGCCTTGCCTTCTGTGAGCCGGTGTCTCTCCAGCTTCGGTTCCAGGTCTGGATCTGGCTGTTCAGCTTCCCGTTCTCCTGTCCAAAGCCACACATCTTCTTGGTTCCTGTTCCCAGCTGGGCAGCAGGAAATACCTGTCATACCTCTCTGATGTCCTCAGTGTCTAACCGGTCGTGGCCCTAATTACCGAGAAATCCTGAGGCTTTGGCCCCTGAGTGTGTATGCAGCAGGCTTCCACGCTGGGGTTGCTTTTCCTTGGGCGTCTTCTGATGCCAAGTCCACAGTCACCTTCAAGGCTGTGTTTTGTCTCTGGTCGTCTGTATTCTGAAAACCATCGGGCCTCCCAGCCCCCCAAGAGGCCACCCCCGGCCACACGAGCCCAGTGATGGTGCCCACACAGTCTCACTTGTGTCTGTCCCTTGGCATGCTGCCCCTCCCCTACTCGCTGTCCTGGCCTCACATTGCCTTCCACACCTCCGTTCTCTCCTGACTTTAGCACTCAGGGGTCCTGTGGCCTCCGCCCTGGGCTCCAGGCCAGGCCGTTTATCCCGTCTTTGTGGTCGGGGTGGGAGAGGACAGCTACTGCAAAGTAGCATAGGGCAGATGACCCGGAAGTGAAAGACTCGGAGATTCTCCTTCTGTCAGTTGCCCCTTGTTGGCCCTTTCAAACTTGCCCGGACAAAAGGCATCACCAAGTGTTAAGACAGGCTCAGAAAATCCTTTAAGACTTTCCACTCTTAGGGGCGCCTGGGTGGCTCAGTCGGTTGAGCGTCCGACTTCAGTTCAGGTCATGATCTCACGGTCTGTGGGTTCAAGCCCCGCATCAGGCTCTGTGCTGACACCTCAGAGCCTGGAGCCTGCTTCGGATTCTATGTCTGCCTCTCTCTCTGCTCCTTCCCTGTTCATGCTCTGTCTCTCCCTCTCTCTCAAAAATAAATAAACATTAAAAAAAATTAAAAAAAAAAAAAAGACTTTCCACCCCAAGCTCCTTGGGATATGTTTATGCTTTGTGGTCTGGAATATCAGGAAAGTGAGTGACACCCATTTTGACCTCACCCCACCCACCCCACCTCCTCTGAGTCCAACAACAAATAGCTTCTCTCCTTCCCTTCCCTGGCCGGCCACAGCTGTGGAAACAAGACGTTCCCCACGTAGCACTCATAAAACCCAACGCTCGCTCTGGGCCGTCTCTGTCTTTTTTGTCTTTTTTGTTTTTGCTCCTTTTTTCCCCAGCAACTCGGTTGAGGTCCAACTGGCATCCAATAAACGGTGCCCACCCGAGCTACGAAAGCCTCTGACTTGTCACAGGTTTCCGCACCCAAGGCACCACGACCACCCACGACAGCGAACGTTTCCGTGAGAGGAGTCTTACACATCTTACGTCACTGAATCCGCAGAAATCTGAGGGTAGAAGTGGTTAGCGCCAATTAACAGATGGGAAAACTGAGGCACGCAAAAGGTCAGCGACTCCTCTGTGTCACGCAGCCAGAAAGCAGCAGAGCCAGGATGTGAAAGCAGGCAGGTCTCCTTCCAACACCTGTCTGGTCTTTGGGCTTCCTCCACAGGCCTCTGAAGCTCAGGGAGCGAGAGAAACAGGGGGGCGCCGGGCCCTGCGCACTGGCTCTTCTCCCGCCATGTTCCTTGGCTCTTTTTACCGCCTTTCGAAAGCCTTCCTTTTGTTTTCTTAAACTAACTCCAGTTTCTGTTTGTCTCCGCTTTTTGGATTTCACTTCCTTCCTAGAATGAAGCCGGAGTCTGCAACTGAATTTAGAATTTCCTTGTCAATATTGCCATATTTGTTCAGAAGTTCATTGAACCAGTGGTTATTTCTGGCTTGTCTGGTTGTCTTTTTCGGAATTACTATTTTTAACGACGGTGTAGCCAAGACGAGAGAAAAAAAGAAGGAATGTGTGGGCTTCTGGAAATGCAACGACTTGAAAAGAGGTGGAGAGCAGCAGGCCCGGGGGGGGGGGGGGGAGCCTCCGGGTTCTGGGCTGTGACCCCGTGCACTTCAGGGTAGATGCAGGCAGGACACAAGCAAGCCTTCTCCTTCTACTCCTGGGTTCTCTGGATCTTCCAGTTTCCTAAAGCAACAGTGAAATGTAAACACCCGGGGAATGATCTGGCTTTTTCCGGTGAGGTTTACATTTTCTGGACTTTCTGGTCCGCTCAGGGGACCCCAGGTTGTATTAGCACAGGTTTGAGGGGGAGCGTGGGAGAGGGGAGAGGGCAAGGAGGATGGCTGCATCCTTGATGATTGAGGAGAGTGTAGACACAGGAAAGCAGAGGGGACGTGAGCGAACGAGCCGCTCAACAGGCACGGCACTGGACTTTCCCAGCTTAAAGGCAGAACCTAATTTTTGGTTGAAATGCAATGAATGAGTAACAAACTTTACTCTTACTCATGAGGAGAAAAGCAGGCTTGGGATACTTTCCCAGGGGTAGCCTCTTGGTAAACGGTCAGTGCCCTTGTCTTCACCTGAGGTTCGGGAGAACTGTGACGTGGTGAAAACCTATTTCTGAGCCGGGACCTTGACCTGAGAACCTAAGGAGACAGGGAGCACTTGGTTCAAGGCCCCAGGCTGCTGCCCAGGGATGCTCTAGGCTCAGGGGCTCTGGAAGCAGACCCTTCACACACACACATTGCTCACACTGACCATAAGGGCCCAGGCCAGGGGAGGCCCACTCACGGCCACAGTGGACTGGCCTTTCCCAAACCCTCAGCTCTACCATTATACATTAGGCCACTGTTGCCTGCAGGACGAGGGGTGGGGGAAGAAAACACGACTCATGTACTGCCCACGCTCTGGGTGCCTTTTGACTTCATGGCATATTTAAGCTCGTGGGGTGGGTTATACGGGAGAGGGAATTTAGCAGCCGTGGATCATGCCCAGTACTGGAACTAAGAGGTCCTTTACTATTCTTTGCTGCCATCACGAATCACATAATGCCATTCGATGGACTTCTGGGCTGAATCGAGCTTCATCAAAAGGGTTTCTACCACTCACGAATTCACCTCTTAACCCACTCATTTGTTTATTCAACAAATGTTTATGGAGTGCCATGCACCACGCTGTGTGCAGGGTACGCAAAGGCAAAGTTCCTTGTTCTCAGAGGCCCCAGGCCGGGAGGGGCCGGCCGGACCTACTGTGCAGTGAGACCAGGGAGGTGTGCCCAGCGCACAGATCGAGACTGCTCCCATAGTTTCCATGCGTAACCGTGATTCCCAAATGAGACCGTTTGGGGTTTAAGTCTCAAGCACCAGCAAGGTATGCACTGGAGCTACCCAGCGTCCATAAGGATGAGTAAGGGTCTCCAAGCTATCCTTAGCCAATCCCCATTCATAAATACCTCTCACTTTGCCAACGAGAGCCCATTTCTAATACGTATCGTGGTCGTTACCAGGCCACTAATTTTACCAGTGGTCATTTCAGATATCAGGACACTAATTAGCGTTGCCGTGGCTTTGAGCAAGGCACAGATAATAGAAGTACTTGTCATAGGCACACATCTAGAGGGCGAGTGTCCCGATGAGAATGCTAATTGTCCGCCCCTGGACTGTGAATTCTTTTTCTTTTCTTTTTTTTTCTTTTTTTTTTTAATGTTCCTGTTTATTTTTAAGACAGAGAGAGACAGAGCATGAGCAGGGGAGGGGCAGAGAGAGGGGGAGACACAGAATCCGAAGCGGGCTCCAGGCTCCGAGCTGTCAGCACAGAGCCCGACGCGGGGCTCGAACTCACGGAGGGTGAGATCGTGACCTGAGCTGAAGTCGGACGCTCAACTGACTGAGCCCCCCAGGTGGCCCTGGACTGTGACTTCTTAATTGGAATGTCAGCAGCCGCTGGTTTACAGCTTAATGTAAGTGACACATGCATAAGGTCACACAGTATTTTCTTGAAATCTTTTCAAAGTACAAACATCCTAAGAAGAATGAATGCCTACTGTAGTTGTCCATTAATGATGTGTAACATTGTTGAATTGCTCCCAACGTCACCTTCCAGTCATTGCCTTCCTAAGACTTCCATGACCAGGAACTACGTTTTCCCTGTTTAAACTTTATTTCTGTGGAAGCATAAAGGATGCCCTCTTGTGTATGGCTTCTTTTGTCCAACATGTGTCTGGGAGGCACATCTGTGTTGTTTGATGAAGCTACAGTTCGTTCTTTTTCTTTGTTGTGGAATATTCCATTCTACTGTCGATGAACATTTTTGTTGTCTCAGGTGTGAGAACTCCGGGAGCCCCAGATCCTCACCAATAGTTGGTATTGTCCGTCTTCTTAATTGTCAGCATTCCGATGTGTAGGTTGTACTGTCACTGAATTTTAATTCCCCCTATTATTAATGGTGTTGAGCACCTTATCATATGTTTATTGGCCATTTGAATATCTCATTTCTGAAGTGCCTATCCATTTCTGTCACTCATTTTTCTACTGGGTTGTCCATTTGTTTCATATTGATGTGTCGGAGTTCTCTATAGGATTCTAGATACCCGAACTTTCGAGGTATATTATATATGTTGCAAATGTCTTCTACTAGGTAAGTTGTCTTTTCACTTTCTTCATAGTATCTTTGATGAATAGAATTTTAATGTAGGGTATATTATTAATCCTTTCCTTTAAAAAAAAAACTGTGGTGGAGGGACGCCTGGGTGGCTCAGTTAGTTAAGTGTCTGACTTTGGCTCAGGTTATGATCTCACAGTTTATGAGTTCAAGCCCCATGTCAGGCTCCATGTTGACACCTCAGAACCTGGAGGCTGCTTCGGATTCTGTGTCTCCCTCTCTCTCTGCCCCGGCCCTGCTTGTGCTCTCTCTCTCTCTCTCTCAAAAATAAATAAATAAACATTAAAAAAAAATTAAAAAAATAGAAAAATTATGGTGGGAAACACAGAACACAAAATTCACCATCTTAGCCATAAATATATTCACATTGTTGTCAAACAGATCTCCCGAACATTTTTCTCTTGCAAAACCAAAATTCTATACCCATTAAATAACAACTACCTTCTCCCACCTCCCCCCAGCCCCTGGCAATCACCATTCTACTTTCCGTTTCTGTGAATTTGACTACTCTAGGTACCTCATATAAGTGGAATTGGATAGTATTTGTCTTTTTGTGACAGGCTTATTTCAATGTCCTCAAAGTTCATCTGTGTTTTAGCATGTGATAGTAATCTTTTCCTTTTTTCCTCAGTTTTTATATATTTTAAAAATCGGGTTAAGGAAGGTTCCTTACATTCCTAAATCCTAGGGGTTTTTATCCTGTTGACTTCCGTCAGATGCTTTTCTGAAACTCCTTTTTTCAAATAAACCAATCATGAATTCCTGGGATTAAACGTAACGTGGTGTAATGTGCTATCCTTTTAATATAACGCCTACAGGTTTCCATTTGTCAACATTGTGTTTATGATTTTTGCATCTATGTTTAGTGAGAATGGTCTGCAATACTACTTTCTCGTCATGTCCTTGCCAGGTTTTGTTCCCAAGGTTACACCAGATGTATCAAATAAGTCGGGAAGTATCTCCTCTTTTTCTGTCCTCTGGAAGAGTTTGTGTAAGATTGGAATTATCCTCCTTTATAATATTTGATAGAATTCATTGACAAAGCCGGCTGTGCCAAGTTTTCTGTGTGTAGTGAGATTCAACTGCATTAATAGTTAATGGCATATAAAATTTTTCTCCCTTGGGGCGCCTGGGTGGCGCAGTCGGTTAAGCGTCCGACTTCAGCCAGGTCACGATCTCGCAGTCCGTGAGTTCGAGCCCCGTGTCGGGCTGTGTGCTGACGGCTCAGAGCCTGGAGCCTGTTTCAGATTCTGTGTCTCCCTCTCTCTCTGCCCCTCCCCTGTTCATGCTCTGTCTCTCTCTGTCTCAAAAATAAATACATTAAAAAAAAGAGAGAGAGATTACAAGAAAGAAAGAAAGAAAGAAAGAAAGAAAGAAAGAAAGAAAGAAAGAAAGAAAGAAAGAAAAAAAAGGAGGGAGGAAGGAAGGAAGGAAAAAGTTTTTAGAAAGTTAAAATTTTTTTTAAATATTTTTTTTATTTTGGGGGCCATAAATTTATCATAATCTTGTTACTGTCTTTTCTAATAGCTGAAAGATCTATGGTGATGCTTTTTTTTATTCCTGATATTAAAAAAAATTTTTAATGTTTACTTATTTTTGAGAGAGAAAGAGAACGGGAGTGGGAGAGGGAGACACAGAATCCGAAGCAGGCTCCAGGCTCTGAGCTGTCAGCACAGAGCCTGACATGGGGCTCAAACCCATGAACCGAGAGATCATGACCTGAGCCAAAATCGGACGCTCAACTGACTGAGCCACTCAGGTGCCCCTATTCCTGATGCTTTAATTTGTGTTCTTTCTAAGAGTTTCTTAAGTACTCTTGCTAGGGACTTCGATGTTTTGAGCTATCAATCAGTAGTTTTTTTTTTTTCCAAGAACTAACTTTTGGCTGCATTGACCCTTTATTGTATGTTTGGTTTTTATTTTATTAATTTCTGCTTTTTAAAAAATCTCCTTCCTTTATTTTCTTTGTGTTTAACTTACTCTTCCTTTCCTAGTCTTCTGAGATCAATGTGATTTTCAGCCTTTCTTCTTTTCTAAAATAGGTATTTAAAGCTATCACTTCTCCAGTTAGCCCAGTGTTTGCTGCTTCCTACAAGATTTGACATGTCATTTTTCATTATTCAGTTAGAATATTTTCTAATATCTATTGTAATTTATCCTTTGACCCATGATTTATTTGGAAATATTTTGCTTAATTTCCATACATATGGGAATTTCCTAGTAATCTTTTGTCTAATTTCACTATGGCTAGAGAACATATATATGACTTCATCCTTTCAAGTCAGTTGACATTTCATTTATGATCAATTTTGTAAAAGTATTCTATGTGTATCTGAAAAGAATGCGTATTCTACAGTTTTTAGATATGATCCGTATATGTCAAATAGGCCAAATTTATTAGATAAGCATGTTTTTCAAATATGTATTCTTAGCTTTTTGTCTGATTACTCTAATTGTTACTGATAGAGATATTTAAAACCTCTCTCTATGATCATGGATTATGGATTTCTTTTTTTAGTTCACATATTTTTAAGTGCATTTATTTATTTTGAGAGAGAGAGTACTCGAGCAGGAGAGGGGCAGAGAGAGAGAGAGAGAGAGAGAGAGAGAGAGAGAGAATCCCAAGTGAGCTCTGCACTGTCAGTACGGAGCCTGGCACAGGGCTGGAACTTACGAACCGTGAGAACTGGCCCTGAGCCAAAATCAAGAGTCGGATGCTTAACCGACTAACCCGCCCAAGCTCACCTTGTTCACTTATTTTAGATTCATATACTTTGAGTTTCCGTTACGTACACACAGATTTAAAGATTAATGTCTTCCTGGTAAATTGAAACATTTATCTTTACGAAATGAGCCTCCTTCTCTCTAGTATTGTTTTTTGGTTTAAAGTCTTCTTTGCCGGTTAGTCTTTCTATGTGTATTTTTTTTTCATTCTTTTTTTTTACTTTCAACTTTCCTGCACAGTTATATTTATTTTTAAAATTTTTTCCCGTAAAGTTATATTTAAAGTATGTCTCTTATAAGCATCAGACAACCAATTGGAGCATTAATCCGTTTACATTTAATCATCAATGATTTGGGTTTAAAATTACTGTCTCTATTTGTTTTCTCTGTGTTCTAGCTGTTTTTTTGTTCTTTATCCTCTGCTTTCCTGTGTTCTTTTGGAGGGATTAAGCATTTTAAAAATTATTATATTCACTCCATCTATTACATTCTAACACATTCTCTCTTTTTTTTTTTTTAATTTAATTTTTTAAGTAATCTCTACCCCCAGCGTGGGGCTTGAACTCACAACCCTGAGATCAGAGTTGCATGCTCTACAGAGTGAACGAGCCAGGCGCTCCTCTAACACATTTACTCTTCTTTTGGTGGTTACTCACAAATCCTTGACTTATCAAAGGGTGATACCATTTCCTGAACAATTTAAATACCTTCAAATATTTTGACTCCAATTACCTCCTCCCAATTTCTATGCGGTTGCCACACGTTTCAAATAATAATAGTGTGTGTGTGTGTGTGTGTGTGTGTGTGTGTGCTCGTTTTATGCAGTCAGTATTCACTTAGATTCGTCCCCCACCTCATATTCACCTGCTTCAGTGTTCTTTCCTGCCTACATCATGGGGCTTTCAGTGCAGAGGCTTTCCGCGAGGATATTTTCACAAAGAAGTCCTGGTTGGCAATTCTAACTTTCTTCTGACACTTTAAAGGTATCGCAGGGTCGGGGCACCTGGGTGGCTCAGTCGGTTAAGCGTGCGACTCTTGGTTTCCGCTCAGGTCGTGATCTCACGGTCCATGAGTTTGAGCCCCGCGTTGGGCTCTGCACTGGCAGCAAGGGCCTGCTTGGATTCTCTCTCTCTCCACCTCTCTCTCTGCCCCCGCCCCCTGCATATGCTTTCTCTCTCAAAATAAATAAATAAATGAAATTTTTTTGAGGTATCACAGTGTCTTCTGGCTTTCACTTTTTTTTTTTTTTTTTTTTTGGAAAAGTCGCTCTCAGTCATATGGTTGCTCTTTTGAAGGTTATGTGTCTCCTTTCACTTGTTGCTGTTAAATTATTTTCGCCTCGGTTTTTAGCAGTTTTAATTGGTGTGCTTGCCCGTAATGGTCTATGCGTTTTTTCTGCCTGTGGTTTGCATTGACTCTTGAATACGTGTCTTCCTGTTATTTTTCTCAGCTTTGTAAAATTCTCAGGGTATTCTGTTCCTTGAAGTTTCTGTTTTTTCGTTCTGTGTTACATTGGTCCTCAATTTGATTCCTGAAGTTTAAAATCACTCTTTTCATATAACATCCTGTTATCACCTCCCCTTGGACCTTTCGTTCAATTGCACCCACTTTCTTCTTCCTTTTTTTTTTTAAAGCTTATTTATTTATTTTTGAGAGGGACAGAGACAGTGTGAGCAGGGGAGGGGCAGAGAGAGAGGGAGAGAGAAGGAATCCCAAGCAGGCTCCGTGCTGTCTGCACAGAGCCTGACTCGGGGCTCGAACTCACAAAACCGCTCCAATCATGACCGGAGCCAAAACCAAGAGCTTGACCGACGGAGCCACCCAGGTGCTCCCGTGCCCACTTTCTTCTTAAGTTCTGTAGTGTGAGGCTGTTGCTAGGAATTCGTTCTATTCTGTGAATTCTTTCTTCTAAGTTAGGTTTTTTGCCTTTTACGTGCATCTTCCTTTCATCTGAAGAGGGAATGGTAGCTAGAAGGGGGTGTAATTTTACTTTATGTGTTTGCTTTAAAGTATCTGGGCTCTGCTTTCTTTCCAGAAAGGTTACGTGTCCCATGTGAAGCTCTGCTTCACCTGCACAAGGCAGGTGCTGGCGTTTTGGATTCCAGAACCACCCGCCCTGCAGGTTACTGGTCTGTTTCCACCCACTTTGCTTCTGTCTGGGATTTGTTGACTCCTCGCTACGGTTGTGAAGGGTGAGGGTGGCTTGGGAGTGGAATCATGCTCCCTTCTTGACTCTTCTCCAGAATTTTCCGTTTCTCCTCTGGTAACTGGTTTTTGAAGTTTGCTGCAGAATATAATGTCCCTTTCCGTGCATGGTGGTTGTTTGTAAGAACTTTTCCCTGGTGTTTCGTGTTTTTTCCTCATTAAAAAAAAATTCATATTCAGCAAGCCTAGTTTGTGTGTGTGTGTGTGTGTGTGTGTGTGTGTGTCCTCATGTTGAAGGTGTAGGGTAGAGAAAATGCGTGATGTGGGTTCAGCTGGACCACTTGGATGTTGTAAAGTGTGGCATATAATCCACTCTGAGGATAAGGAAATGTTTGCTTATGCCCCAGAGACATATTTAGCCGTCTGGAGTGTGAGGGATGAGGTAGAAGGAAGAGAAGGTTGAACAGAGGGAGAGCCGTCAGAAGGGGCGAGGACAAAGAAGCACCCCAGACTGCAGCTGAGGGCGACGGAATCGGGGTTGGGGGAGAAGAGAAGGGAGGAAGCCAGAGCAGAGGTTACGGGGACTCGTCAAGGCCACAGATACTCTGAAGTTCTGGAAGGTTCTGAGTCTCCCTCACTCACACTTCTTTTCAGCTGTCGCCTATTTGGGCCGAGTTCAGTTTGCCCGAGGCCACATGAGTCTGGGCGTCCTCTGGGTTGCAGGGCGATGGCCGTCTGGACCACGAGAGAGACCCCTGTGCTGCTGCCCGCCCTCACGCCGGCCCCCGGCCAGCTTCCACTGTGACACCGCTCTGCAAACGTGGGTCCCGTTGGCCAACTTGCACCCAACGGTCGGTGAGCTCTGGTCGATGAGCTGAGAGAAAACACAGGGTCAGAATTTAACCAGCAACGACAGGAGTTCCATGGAAGGAAACAGGACCACGTGTGGGCTCTCTGCGGGTTGGCATCTCGGGGCTGCAGTGAGGCAACAAAGAAATGCTCCTTGGTAAAAGAACGTGTGGTGAGAGGCCTTCCACTTAAGATTGCGCGTGAGGTAATAGTCTGCGATTTCAAGTGGGGCAAAGCTTCTGGAGGAAAAATGGTCTTGGAGAGACCTGCTTCCTGCCTTTCCCCATCGTGAAAGGGGGCTGTGTTCCGAGAACACAGCCATATTTATCCTCAACGGCAGCACCTCTGGGAGACAACTGGCATATGGGTATTGTTTTGCAAACATGCTAATTCTGTCTGCAATGCCATAAAATACATCCTATTTTTTTTAAATAAAAAACAAGTTGGATACAGCCGAGTTGAGGCAGAAATGACCTGTCGGGTGTGTGAAATACCAAGTTTCTTTGCGCGAGGACTAAATTTTGTGGAGAGGGGTTACCTCCCTGTGTCAACGTGAGTCTACCGGCAGCGGGAGGGAGTTCTGTTAGGGTGCCCTTTTACATTATAGGGCGGGGGCACCAAGGAAAAGCTGGGAAGAGATGTTCTCATGCGCCTGGCTGTGGGCTGATTTGCTCACCTGCGTGTGAAAGGTGTATGTGTGTGTGTGCCTGTGTGTGTGTGTGTGTGTGTGTGTGTGTGTTGTCCTCCCATGTGGATGTCAGTATATTCAAGTAGTGCTCCAATGATGGCACCTTTCAGAGCTGATAGAAGAAACCATGGTTATGTGTAATGCATTCCTCATAAATTGGAAATGAGCCCACAGTCCCCTTGGGTTTCAGCACTGTGTCCTTGGAACTAGATCTCCGCTCTGAGCAGTTACGAGGCAAAGATCAGGAGAATCTTGGGATCCGAGTAGATTTTCCTTCCTGTTTCTCCCAGTGCCATGGGTCCCCTCGTTCAAGAACACCCATAAGAATACCTCTAATGGGCGGGGCGCTGTTCTGCTCTGCTGACACAGTGCCTGGGACCCTGCCCTCGAGCAGCTCGTGGCCAGTGTGTCAGTTTTTTCTGCATAATGAACCACCCCCCAAAACGTAATGGCTTAGTCAACACTCATTTGCCTGGTGGCGATTTCCTGTGTAAACGGTTTGGGCCGGGCTTAGCTGGCTCGTTCTTCTGGTCTTGGCTGGGCTCACTCGGGGGGATGTGGCCAGCCCCCGGGGTTGGCCGGTGGAGGATGGCCTCAGCTGGTGCCGGTCGCCTCTCCCCCACATGGCCTCTCCTCCCTCAGTAGGCTCCCTGGGCTTGTTCACATGGCAGCCGGCAGGCTTCAGAGAAAGAGAGAGAGAAGGGAAGAGAAAGAGAGTGAGCATGCAAGGCTTTCACTGTTTTCTGTGGGTCAAAGCAAGTGACAGGCCAGTCCCAGTTCGAGAGCTGGAAAGAGAGTCACCGCTTCTGGAAGGAGGAGTCCACAATCACACTGCAAAAGGACTCGGGGCAGGAAAGAGCGGTGTGGCCATTTTCGTGATCTCCCTCCCTCAGCCAGTCGGTGCACACACGTTCACACGATGTAACCGCATTATCTTAAGGTCAAAGATTTAAGTCATGGGCTTCTTAAATGTCCAGCTGGTTTGGGTAGATTTTAGAGAAACGTTTTGTCACAGTAGCTTTTTTTTCGTTTTGTTCTGTTTTTAAGGCAAAAATGGTACTTCAGTGCGAAACCTAGTGTTTATTTGGCAGGACGGATGAGAATTTGCGCGTACCAAAGGTTTGCAACTCAACCCGGCAGGTCTCAAGACCATGGAATTCTGACACCAGCTGGGTGTCATACGATTTAATCCAGTGCTGACGTTAGCTACTCAGTAGTGAAGGGCTCAGTCCCGCAAGGCTGCCTCCACTTAGACGCCAAGCCTAAGTCCTGGGCCTCTTGTACTTCTGACCAGCCGGCTATAAATTGGGGATTCTCACAACTGTCTCCTCAAGCTCAGTAATTTGCTAGAAAGGCTCACAGAACTCAGGGAAGCACTTTACTTGCATTTACCGATTTATTATAAGAGGATATTATAAAGAATACAGATGAACAACCAGATGTAGAGGTATACAGGGCAAGGTCTGGGAGGATCCCAGGCACAGGAGCTCCTGTCCCCGTGAAGTCAGGGGGAGCTACCCTCCCAGCACATTGGATGCAGTCACCAACCTAGAAGCTCTTCGAACCCGGTAGTTCAGGGGTTTTATGGAGGGTTCATTACTTAGGCATCATTGATTCAATCATGGCCGTTAGTGACTAACTCCGTCTTTTAGTCCCCTTCCCCCTCCTCAGAGGTCAGAGGCCGGGGCCGAGAGTCCCAACCCTCTAATCACTTGGTTGGTTCCTCTGGCAACCAGCCGCGTCCAGAAGCCATCTAGGGGTCACCTCATTAGCATAAATTCAGGTATGGCCAAGAGGAGTGTGTTATGAATAACAAAAAATGTTCCTCTCACTCCTATTGCTTGGAAATCCCAAGGCTTTTAGGAGCTCATGGTAGGAACTAAACATCTATGTCTCACTATATCCCAACGTCATAGGGAGCCATGAAGTATGACTTCCAGTAGGACTTGACTTTCAAAAACCATTGTGAATGGGGAAAGCCCCATGGGCTGCTCTCTTCTGAGGACACGGCTTCTTGGGCCTTCTTGACCTGCTGTCCCTACATTCTGCTCTCCTAACTGTGGGGCCCTTTGTTCATTCTTACTCAGCTCATTTAGAATATTTCACAGCATAATCTCAAGAAGTCTTACAAAGAGCAAGTCCGCGTTTTAAAAGATACATTTTTATGTAAACATAACATACATACAAATCCTAAGGGAACATATCAATTAATTTTCAGAAAGTAAAGAAACTAGCTATCACACAGGTCAAGAAGTGGGTTGCCCGTATCCGCAAAGCCCTGCTTGTCCCCAGACTCAGTAATTACTGCTTCTATCTACCAACCTGACTTGTAACACCATAGATTAGCTTTGCTTATTTTTGACCTTTATGCAAGTAGAATCACACAAAGTGTATTCTTTTGTGTCTGGCTTCTTTTACACAACATGCTGGCTGTGAGATTCATCTGTGTCCTTGTCAGAAGCAATGGCTTGTTCATTTCATTGATGTACAGATTTTCCTCGTACAGATACGCCGTGATTTACATCAGTTCTGCCGTGAATGGACATTTGGATTATTTCCAGGTTTTGGTTATTATGAGCATTCATGTGCATGTCTGTTGGGGCCCAAACACTGGATATCATCAATTAACACTAGATACTGTCCGTCTGCTTAATTTTAGCCATTCTGGTGCTATGTAATGGCATATTTTTATGGCTGTAATTAGCATTTCTCTGTTGCTAATGAGGTTGACCATCTTTACACATGCTTAATGACTACTTAGATAGATGTCTTTTTTGTGCTATACCAACTCAAGTATCTTGCCAACTTCTCTATGGTTTGTCTGCCTACTTAGTATTGATTTGTAGGCGGTCTTTATCAATTCTGGACGTGAATCTTTTGGAGATGATATGTGTTGCAAATATCTTCAAGTCTGTGGCTTTCTTTTTAACTGTCTTCATGGTAGCTTTTGATAAACAGAAGTCCCTAAAGTTAATATAACCCAATTATCTATCCTTGTGCCAATACCAGAGTCTTACAAAGTGTTTCAGTTTAATAGTAAATCTTGAAACTTTGCCCATTTCAAGGAATCTTCTTGGTTCTCTGCATTTCCAGAAATTTCAGCATCAGCTTGTCTGAGTCTGAGGTTTTCATTAGGGTTGTATCAAATCTATGTCGCTCAATTTGGACAGAGTTGACAGCTTATCAGTTTTGAGCCTTCTGTTTCATGATCATGGTATATCCATTTATTCAGGTCTTCTTTAATGTTGCTCAGTGGTATTTTGTACCGTTCCTTGTGCAAACCTCGCACATCTTTTGTTAGCCTTATTCCTAGGTGTTGGATTCTTTTTAATGCTATGGCAAATGGTGTCTTTTAAAATGTTTGTTTCTGTACATTGCTGGTATATAGAAATACAACTGATACTTTCCACTGACTGTGGACCCTGTGTCCTTGATAACCCGTATGTTAATTGTAACAGTTTGCATGTAGATTCTTTGGGTTTGTCATCTGGGAAGGCTTAGCATCTGTGGAGGACAGTGTTATTCCATCTGTCCCTGTCCTTATACTTTCTAGTCCTTGGGTTCTACACCACCGGCTCCAGGACCTGATGGAGTTTTTCCTTCTCCTTTCCAGATGATGCTGAGGCACATATTGACTATGAAGATAACTTCCCTGATGACAGATCTGTGTCACTCAGAGAGCTCATGGAGGACTCCCGGACGGAGGCAGAGGAGGACAGAGGTCCAGGAGAGGCCTCTGAGGAGGCTCCACGGCAGGACCGTCTGGTCTCCGTTTCTGTGGGGAGAGACAGCATAGCCCAGGATACGGCCTTTGTGCCAACTACAGGCTTGTCCGTCGTTGGGAGCAGCGTCCCCACAGACCTGCCAGGATCCCGACTGAGCCGCAAGTACTTGTTCTGGCTTCCCGCGGAGCCCTTCCACAAGCCTGAGGGGGAAAAGGGGACGGATGATGACACCAAAAAGCAGTTTCTGGCTAGAGAGAAGCATGGTAGCATCACACCGGCTCCGGGCGAACCTGACGCCAAGATGGCCTATAGCAGCACAGATGGGCACTCAGGGACGTTTGTGGGCAGGACCGACGGCAAGACAGGGGACCCGATGGTGAGCAGCAGTGATGAGTCCTGGTTAGATGGCTACCCTGTGACCGACGGGGCTTGGAGGAAGACGGGGGCAGAAGACGAGGACGGGGACAAGGGAGGTGGGTCAGTAGGGCCGGAAGAGAGGGTTCTAGTTGCTCCCAACCAGCCCACTCCTGTCGAAGTTAAGAAGCCTGGAGGTACCACGCTCACACCACGTGAGGACGTGACCCGCGGTTCAGTTCTTCTGTCTCAAACGCTAGATGTGGAAGCTTTGGCTCTCGGACCGATAAATGTGTCTGAAACGGAGAGTCCCAGCGCGGGAGATGGTGACTTGCCCGGGTACCAGTCAACTGTTCCTCGGAAGTTTGCCACAGAGAAGTCTCCCGTGGCCACCCTCCCCTATGAACTCACCAGCTCTGCCCCGGAGACGGTAACAACTGCTGCCCGGCAGATGCCGGATCCCAGTCCCTCGACTGTCATGGCGGCCACCCAGACTCCAGTGGAAACCATCACTCCTGAGGTCCGGGACAGCTTCCCCTACCTGCTGTCCGAGGACTTCTTGGGACAGGAAAGCCCCGGCCCACGTGCAAGTGATGAGCTTCTGCCAACCGTGGAACCGTGTGTAGGGGATGGGTGTCCCGGCCTCGGCAGGGGCCCTGTCATCGCCACCATCGTCACCGTCCTGTGTCTGCTGCTGCTCCTGGCAGGCGTGGGGGCGGTGTGGGGCCACCGTAAGTGCCAGCACAAGAGCTCTGTGTACAAGCTGAACGTGGGCCAGAGGCAGGCTCAGCACTACCACCAGCAGATTGAGATGGAGAAGGTCTAGCCTCCTTCAGTGCGGGCTCCCCCGAAGCCACTTGGGAGGAAAACGAACCGTGCCACGTCTCGCCGATAAACACGGATGATTCACTAGACCATGAAACAGGTGGCGCCGGGCCCATCCTTCTCGTGCTCGGGTCTTTGTTCTACAGGCCACGAAGTGTCTCTGGGGGCACCTGGTAGGACAAGAAGGCCTCGGTGGCATCATCACACACATCAACATCTCCCTAACCAACTGCCCCGGAATGTGCTGCGCTAATCCCAGACCTGTGCTCGGGCCCTGATTCCCATGTGAGGTCAAAAGTCGTCTCCCACTCCATCATGCTATTGCCTTCTTTCCCTTTTTTAAGAGAAAAAAAAAAATGACTCCACAACGTGAAATTTTTAGAAAAAGTGTGGTAACCTGACATTTGAGAACAGTGTTATTTAGGAGATGGATATTTAATTGTTGGGGGTGGGATATAGAAAAATAATAGGCTACTTCCTTTTAACGTCGTGACATTGTGGGGGCAAACGAGCCAGGAACCGGGGCGTAGTCTAGAAGCTTTGAGGTTTCTTTTTAGCTGTTTGTTGAATTTGGAGAGAATTCAGGACTGCTGTTTCGTTGGGGGTTGAAAAGTAATGAGACACGCCATCCACTTCTGTCCCCTCCGTTCTGTAGGACAGACCATTGTTTTTTTGAAAACAAGGTCATCTTTGTACCGGTAAGCACGATTTCCTCTCGGATGCAGTGGCCTAGTTGTTCTTGACCAGTCTGCGCCTAAGAATACCATAGAGTTTTTTGTTGAACTAACAAAGCTCAGTTCTTGGTTTCCTCTCTTAGAATTTGCCATTTTTCCGGACTCCAGCAAGAGGGAATGACACGGGAGGAAAGTAATCTTTTAAGAGGGCCGAGGGCTTAGGATATCAAAGTAGAGGGATGCAGAGGAATTAAAAAGGAATATGAAATTCCCCGTGCTGACGTCTTCTGTACTCTGTCGTGGCAGTTGGGAGCTCCATGGAAACAGCATGAGTCCGGGATGGACTCCTCCTGGCCACGGAGCACCCCATCTCATGGTATCTAGATCACCTTAGGACGGTTCGGCAGGTACCGTGTCCAACAGAGGCTCTCAGAGCGTGGTCCTCGGACAGGCAGTATCAGCTCCCAAGCAGAAACCCTGGGGGCGGGGCTCAGCTCGCTGTGTGTTAAGGAGCCCCCCAGCTGATCCTAAAGCACAGTCACGTTGGACAACCATTGCTTTAGACTATAAATTGTGAGCTTGAGCCAGCTGAAGGCCCAGAGGCCCAGAAGATGAGTAGCGCCCGTGGCTTGCCTTGCGCGGAAGCCGGGCATCGCCACGCGCACCTGTGGCAGCATTTGAAGCCGCTGCTACGCCGTCGCCAATGGTCTCCGATATATTGGCCCAGAGACGAAACACATTATGCTTTTATAATATGAGTCACCTTCTTAGGAATAGTTTTCAGTGGTTAAAAAAAAAAAAAAAAAAAAAAAGTGACGAAGGCCTTACGTTGATTTTAAGACACTAATTGAGGGGTTTTACGTGCAATGAAATCCTGATCTCCTTTACAATGGAAGAATTGGTGGTGGTGTTTTGCACACGCACGTGTGGAAAATTCGCACACCATGTTTTCCACCCTGCCACCTGTGTGCTTTGGAAAAATGCACCTGGGTGCATGCTTTGGAAAAATAAGTATCTATAGAGGCAGTGTGGCAAAGTCAAAGACCCTAGTCGCCATCACTGGGTAAAGTGAAGGCCTGAAGGTACCGAATGGAACACCTACACGTCAGGTAGAATCTAGAATAGGACTGAAATACTTTCTGCATGTGTAGCCAAAGCAAAACACCACAGAATAAAAGCCAGAGACTGTATGTATTTATAAATTAGATTCTCTTCTAATCTATTACAAGATAACATTTCTATTTTTAACTATATAAAATAACCTCCATCTCAACATTGGGATCGTGTTATTCAACTATCATTATGTCATAACCCAAGAACACTGACTGAATATCAACCCAGAAATGGGGAATGTTAATATGAATGTATTAATAAATTTATTACAGATACATTAATACATGTAAATGTATTATTCTGTAGACGTGAACTACATGAAAACAAACCCAACGCATGAGTTTTTACATTTTTAGTGACTTACTGTCATCTAAATTAATGTCATAGGATCTAAAAATGCATGTAGAAAGGGAATCATTAAAACATTGTGTACCTAAATTTTATGTCATGATTCGTGTTTGGGACTCGTAAACATTTAATGTTCATGAAAAATGAGGTTGGGTGGTTTATTAACACAAAGCTTCTGGGATCTTTAAAATAAATACTTTCCCCAAACAGTTGCTAAATGTATTTTATATCTGAGTTACATCATGATGGTTTAAAAAAAAAACACAAAAGATTCTCTAGGGGCCTCTGGGTTCAGGAACCGACTCTTGATTTCAGCTCAGGTCATGATCTCACAGTTGGTGAGATTGAGCCCCATGTTGGGCTCTGTGTAGACAGTGAGGAACCTGCTTGGGATTCCAGAGGAATCCTAGAATTCTCTCTCTTTCTCTCTCTCTCTCTCTCTCGCTCTCCTCTCAAAAGAAATAAACTTTTTTTAAAGAAAAAGATTTAAAAAAATTTTTTTAATAAAAAAAAACTGGGGGGGGCTCACTCAGTTAAGCATCTGACTCTTGATTTTGGTTCATGATCTCACAGTCCGTGGGTTCGAGCCCCGCATCAATCTAATAGC
The DNA here is from genome assembly GCF_018350175.1 of Felis catus. Lineage (NCBI taxonomy): Eukaryota > Metazoa > Chordata > Mammalia > Carnivora > Felidae > Felis > Felis catus. The sequence continues at coordinate 156,439,904 of NC_058376.1, read as the reverse complement.
GCACAGCCTGCTTCGATCCACTGTCTCCTTCTCTCTGCCCCTCCCCTGCACTCGCTCTTTCGCTCTCTAAAAAAACCCAAACATTAAAAAAAAAAAATCTTTGTTTTCAATGACTTTCCAAGTTCTGATTTCCTGTAAGTACGATGAGATGGCACACACCCTCCTGGCCGAGGGAGGGGAGGGGAGAAACAATATTTCTCGTTTGGCCTGCTGAGTGTCCCCTTAAAGGAAGGTTGAAACTGATCGTATTTGTATTTGTTGGCCAAATTGCTTGCTTGCTTCCTTCTTATCCTTGTCTTATAAAATGGGCATCAGTATCTTACCCTGTCAGCTCAAGAGAGTCGCGAGCCAACTCATTCATTCAACAAGCCACCAAAGCCAGATATCTGAGGGGGAGGGGGAGGCGTCTGGGGGCAGCCGGAGGGGCCGGGGGAGCCTGCCCCAGGGGAGAGGCGCCCTACTGTGGCACAAACCACAGCCAGTCCTGACTCTTTTCGGGGACAGGAGCCGGTCAGTCGAGGCGATGCTGAACTCTCACGGTGTCGTCCCTCTCGGGGAGCCGCTATGAGGACGAGGACGGGGATGGGGTGGGGAACCGCCTTGCCCCTGACTGCGGGCACAGGAAGTCCTCTGCACAAAACCTTTGGCTGAGGCTTATTTGAGGCTCCCTTCCCTTTCTCCCCCGCCCTTGTATACAGCCTAAAGTCTCCACACTAGGTCATTCAAGCCTGGAGTCACCAGAAAAAAGAAGTCGCTGTTCGGGGCGATGGCAGATGATCAAGAGTGCAGACAGCTGTGATGAAGGATTAGTTGTGGGTTTTCCTCGGGGCCTCGCTACAAACTGCGTCGCAGTCCCATGTGCAAACACTATTAAATGAGAATGTTTTCTCTGGCACCAACCCACCTTTCCCCCCCAGTTTCAGTATTGAATTAAAAAAAAAAAAAAAAGACCCAAAACACCCAAACTAAAGTAGCTTAGGTTTACAGCTCACATTTAAAACTTAAAAACATTATTTCCATAAATGTTGGCAGAAACCGGCCTCCGTTGACTCCACCGGCAGTCGTAATAAAAAAAAACCCTTTCCCACTGACAACCTAACAGATCATTTTCTGTTTGCCACGGAGTTGGGCTCAATAAAATGCTTGTGCTCTTAAAACTCCCTTGGTAAGAACTCCGAAAAGCAACATTTCCTGAGGCGGCCTTCGTGGCCAACGTACCTGATCCCAGGGGTGAGCCCAGCAGGCCTGTGGCAGCCGTTGGAAAGGCTCAAAACTCAGAGGCACCAACAACTTGGCATGTTGGTGTGTGAGAGGCTGCAATTAGGCGCCTTTAAACCCGAGTCCGCACAAGCCTCCCCTCGGCCCTCCACTGCTCGCGTGGAGTCTGAACGTTCACGGGGGCCTGGGTGGGTGGCCTCTAGACCCTTCCCGGCGGGGGCCCCCTCCCTGGGGTGGACCGGCCAGAGGAGACTCCCCAGAACAACCGCTGGGCCCCGTGCAGGTGGGTCAGAGGACAAGCAAGGTTGGGCCTGGAAACTCCCACAAACTTCCAGATGTGTTTGTTCTTTCAAAAGACAGGCCCAACTCACGCCGAACCCCTCAAGTCTCAATCCAGGAGTCTTCTAGGCTCTTCCAAGAAACGCTGTCAGGGAGGTGCTGGGTTGAGGTCGCTGAGTAGAGCGTGCCTACTGGGTTTCACGGTAGGTGTAGAGGAATCAGCCCACCTCCTCCTGGTTTTTTGTCTGTTTGCTTTAAGGTTGGTTTGGTTTCCTTTGAAATGAAAACGTGAGTTGCTCAGCCCCACCGCCTGCGATCCATCCATCATCCATCCATCCGATCGGTCGATGGAGCAACGTGCGGTGTGGACCAGACTGCTCCCGGGGCTTCTTCCTCAGGGGGCTTGCGAGGATGGGGGAGCACGGGGGCTTTTCGGTCCCCCGTGAAGAGGGGCCAAGTTCAGGGAGCGAACGCGGACCCCTCCCACCGCCACCACTCAACCCTGTGCGCAACACCATCCTCCACCAAGAGCTCGCCCCGGCTCAGAGGGGCAGGACCAGATGGAAGCTGTGCAGGGCGCGCAGAGGTGAGGGGGATCCCACCGCCGGGCCGGCCTGTCCTGCGCCGCTGTCCTCGGCTGCTCTCGCCCGGCTGGGAGGGACAGCTGCGGCCAGGCTCGCTGGGGAGTTCGACGGCCACCAGGTGTGCCCTCTCCACCGGCCCAGGCCTCCTGGGGCGGGGCGTCCACTGCCTGGATCCCTCTCTGGAGTCCTGCCCCAGGACTGTCCTCTCCACCGGCTTCCACGGGAAGGAAGTCTGTCCGGTTGGGGTGGGGGGCGGCAAGGCGAGGCGGAGGACCCGCGGAGGACCGGACTCGCGGCTGGGGGCCCTGGTGGGGGCTGCTGGGGACCCGCGTGCCGCCAATCACCCTGACTCCTTGGCCCCACGGTCCCCGGGAGCGCAGGCTCTGTAGGCCAAGTCCGGCCAGAGAGAGCCGCCGCTCACGGTCTCGAGTGCCCTGGGAGGGGACCTCACGGGAGGACTCTGGTGCAGGTAAGAGCGCAAGTGCCCCCTTTTCCCCGCAGTTTCACTATTGAATTAAAGTAAAAAACCAGAAAACCTGAAGTAGCTTAGGTTTGCAGCTCACGTTTCAAACGTGAAAACACTATTTCCATAAATGTGGTGCTCCCCAGGGAGGAAGCAGACTAGCTCAGGAGGAGGAACACAAGCTCCCATCTGTGTTCCTGGAGCTTCGGATAGTGAGATGGGGGAAGGGGGGGTGGAGAGATGGGGGGAGGGGGAGGGGACTGGAAAGCCAAAAATACCTGCGTTTCCCACCTCCCACGTTCCCCATTACCTTAAAGACCCCCAACTCTCTCTCCCTTCTTCCCTTCCCATGCCACTGCGAGAAAATTCCCGTCTCCCCAAGGCCACGCCAGTGTCATCCACCCTGCATCCCCAGAGGGTCCCAACTAGACTAAGCAGCTCACTGAAAGAGGGAATGAGCTTGAATGAAGGAGACTGAGAACACCACTCTCCAGCCTCAAAGGTGGCTTCTTCTCGGTCTCTTTGGTGGGGTTCTCACTTCGCAGAGAGCCCCAGGGCTCCTCCTTGGCCCTTTTCTCTGGCTTCTCAACACACACGTTCAGTCTAGGTGATCCCCTCCGGCCTCACACTTGCCCATGATTCAGCAGGGGGCGTGGCGCTCCTCCCAGAGCCCCTTCACAAGAGTCAGGACCCGCACCCCTGCCCTCCGGCCCCCTCGCTGTGCCTCTCCACAGCGGTCCTGCCAGGGGTCCACAGGCCTTTTTCCAGAGAGCTGCCCTTGGCTGACCAAGCCACTTGCCTGCGAAGGTCCACTCCACCCCTCTAAGGGGCGGTCAATGACTCAGTGATGGAGACCTTACAGGTGCCTGCTGAACGTACCCCCACAATTAACCACAGGCATTTGGGTCCCTGCTTCAGGCTCTGTTGAAGACCCGATCTGAGAAGCTTCTCAAGTTTTGGTCGCAGCCGGAGGCTCCCATCCCAGCTGCTCTGCACCAAACTCCTTACGGAGCCCACGCCCCGAACTTCCCCATATTCGGCCAATGGCAACGCCATCCTTCCCGGTGCTCTGGCCAAAGGCCTGGAGGCCACCGTTAGCCCCTCTTTCTCATGCTCCACATCCAATGGGTCACTTCTTACGTCCCCATCGCGACCACCCGGGTCCGAGCCAGCACTCCCTTCCGCCCGGCTCACGCTCAGGTTTTTCACAACGTGGCAGCTGGAGGGATCCAGTCAGTCAGGGCGCTCTCCCAGCGGCTCCCACCTCAGCCGGAGTAGAAGCCTCTCGCTGGCCTAAGCCGTCTGTGCTCGTCCCACCTCATGTACTAACACCTGTCAGACTTATCTCCTTCCGTTCTCCCCCTGCCCACTCCTCTCCTTGGCCTCCGTGGCCACAGGGAGCATGTTCTCCATGTAAAGCATTGCACATGCTGTTCCCTCTGCCTGGCATGCTTTTCCCTGAGACCCGCTTCCCCAAAGTCTGGCCGTGATGTCGCCTTCTCAGCGAGGCCTTCCCTGCCCATCCAATTTAAGACTCCAGGCCTCATCTCCAGGCCCCCTTGCCCGTGTTCCTGCTTAATTTTTTTCCCATAGCAATTAACACTCTCGATAGTTCATATACATTTGTTCTTATTTATTTGTTGTCTGTCTCCCTTAGAGGACGTAGGCTCCGGAGGGCAGGGATTTTTTCCCCGTCATTCTGCACAGCGTTTCTAGTGCCCCTGTCAACGTCTAACATGTAGTAGGTGCTCAATAAATATTTATTGAAAAAATGAATGAGACCAGCCCCCTCTGCTTTCTTCCATTTCCAACTCTGAGACTTGCAACTGACTATGGTGCCCAGGGATCGGCCAACCATTGTAAGACTTTGGAGATGCAGAAGTGTGGGGCAGAAGCCACATTTCTGGAGCCTGCACTATCTACGCAGCTTCCCTTTCAGTGGGTGCCAGAAATGGTGCGGGTCAGACCACTTGTACGCTGTCACGGGGCCGGGGGGGGGGTGTGTGGAGAAGTTTGGCCCGTGTCTTCCACTGTCTTCCTGAATCAGGGCATGGGGATAATGGAGTCTACAACCTGAAAGAGCAGAAAGCCCAAAACAGGTTTTCACAATTATCTAATTTGAGGAATATTTTTCTTATTAAAAAAAAAATTGTGATTTTCTGGGGGGAAAAAATGGAGGACTGTGCTTCCAACCAAAATAGTGAGAAAGGCCCGTGTGAAGGTGGGAGGCGCGTGGGGAGGCAGGTGTGGTCACGGGGAAGGCAGGCTCGCCCCTTATTATACGTAGTGAGAGACGAGGCTTCCCTTTCACTTCGCAGAGTGAAGAGAAGGCTTTGAGGTATCGGCGACGTGGGCTACTGGGGAAAGGCAGACAGAATCTGTGTCCCCTGGACATCCAGGGGCTTCTCTTTGCTGTGGACTAGCCGGTCTCCTCCAGCTCCAAGAGGTCATCCACGTATTCCAGAACCTCTCCCTGTAAGAGACGACACGACACGTCTGTTAAGTGGGTTACCTGACTTTAGAAGTGCTGCTGAGCCAAGACCGTTTCTAAGAGGCCCCGCCCCCAGACTGTGGGCTGGACGCTGCCAGCTGCCTGTGTGGGCTGGAGCAGCCCCTCCCCCTTGCCCTTGGGCCCAGAGGACCTGCCTTCTACCTGGGAGGGGACCTGGCTTCCACTCCTTGGGAACTTGGAGTCAAGGGCTCTGCAACCCCCACAGAGGGCCTGTGTGAGGGAGGGGGGCAGTCCAGCCACCCTCTGAAAGACCCGTTTAGAGCCCCCCTTTCTGGGCATCCCCCTTCTTGGTAGTTACTCCACGGGAGCACTCTCTGTCTGCTCCCTTTCTACATTGACCAGCAGATCATGAGCTTTTCGAGGACCAGGACCCGGGTGACTTTCCTTCCCTAGAGCCTGGAACGGAGATAGTCGGAAACCTGCTACAGGAAGAGGGTATGTGTGCGTATCCCTGGTGTGGCTGAAGCGGTCACTCCGTTCACAGGACGGTCTCTTGGGTGTCGTGGGACCCGCCTGCCCACGGTTAGTACCAGGAGCGCCCGCTCCCCCCTTCTGCAATCAGCCTTAAGCCTCAATCTGATAGCCCAGCACACTCTCTCGTTTCCTCCCTGCATTGAATTCTCTCCCACGACACACCTGGGCCACCAGCTGAGGACACCCATTTTCTTCAGCGCCAAGAATGAGCGAATCACCAAGCAGGCCGAGTCTTACTCCCACGAGGGCCAGGCCCCCCCCCCCCCCCGTGAGGGCCAGCTTGGCCTCCCTCCCAGAGGTCACCATCCCAGGCCAAGAGCCTCTTTGCTCCGTTTGATACTTTACCACACTTCCTGTTATAACCTCTCAGCATCAGAGAATAGTTGGGAAACCTCCCGAGCACGCGAGACACAAAAGGGGGTCTTATTATTTTCATCGAATATTTCTACCGTATCATGCCTGAGATTAGAAACTAAAGTGACAGAAGTGGAAGATGACTGATTGAACAAACGATGTTTGCTTCCGTTGCTTTCTGGGCCCCAAAAGGAAAACACAGTAGAGGGATTATATGTATGGCCATGACAGCTGTTCCCAGAGTTACCGTTTCTCGCGGTGTGGCTGCTGTGACATAGGGGTGTGGTATCATTTGCTCTTAGCTCACTAATAAGTACCCAAAGCAATGCAGACGAAAGAAACACTACCCCCTCTGTGGCCTGTTACAGCGGAGGCCTTGCTCAGATCTTTCGGGTGCACCCGTCCCCCAGCTGCTGGGAGTGTTAGTTGCTGATGGCTTACAGCTGCCCCTTCTCTGGACAATTGACCTTGGCCAAAGGGAGCAGCCCTACCGGGGAGTTTGCACCCCAAGCCCTCCAGGCTGCCAACCACCAGGGAGAGGATGATAAGGTGCGTACAAAATGCAGAAAGAGCTCTGTGGTACAGTTCGTGCCCCGGAGCTCCCATGGGATCAGGCTGAGCTTGACTCTGGCGGAGACCTCATAGTTTCATGGCTCCTTCCCCTGCCCCTCACTTCTTTGCCTCCTGAGAGCACTCCCTCTCAGTAAATCACTCCTGCAAACTGTAATCTATTTCTTTTAGACCTTCCCGAAACAAATAACCATCAGATCCTGAAACCTGATGCATCCATTTCAGCCTGCTTTATAAGGTTTCTGAAACTATAATTCGCGTCTGCAAAATTCTTAATGAGTGTGCAAAACTTTCAGGAGCTCTTACAACACATTTCAGGATAATGAAGGAGAAATCCCCTAATATCAGTAGCTGAATCGTACTGACGTTTTGTCTCAATGTAGTATTTTGGCCCTTGGAATCTTAAAGATTAAATTAATAATTTTATTGTATTGATTATACTTATTTCTTTGATACATAGAAATAACCCAATATGATTTGAAAATAAGCTGAAATATAATTTGATATATAGAAAAGAAAGTCGCTTGCTCACGGTTCTAAAGCTTTGATTAAGAAGCTAAATGCTTCTAGGACCTTCGACAGACTTCTTTCTTTACCATGGCAGTGTCAGGTCCAAGAATCCTAGGAATTTTGAAGCCTAGAATAATTCTGGTGAGCAATGGATGATTACTAACCAGCTGTGTGACTTTGAGCAAGTTACTCAACCTTTCTGAATTTATTTCCTCATCTGTGATGTGAGAGAGCTTGAGTGAATATCATAAAAGTTCTCCTGTTGTTCTAACACCTGTGATTTTTCTAAATATATTGTTTCTGTACATCAAAAGCCCTCATTCATAGCCTTAGACCCAGGAATCCCACCCATGGGAATTTATCCTAAGGAAATGACCAGGAAAAGGTATCCAATGTAGTCACAGCTGTGTTATTTGTGAAAGCAAAAAGTTGGAAGCAACCTAAAATGCTTATCAAAACAAAAAGCTCAACTTTAAAAATCCATACCACGGACTGTTAGTCACTAAAAAGTCATGTTTAAAATAAACATTAACTAACAAGGTTAACGAAAACCACACGATCATCTCAATGGATACAGAAGAAAGCAACCGACAAAATTCAACACCACTTCATGATAAAAACATTTGACAAACTAGGAGCAGAAGGGGGAACTTTCTTAACCTGACAAAGGGCACCTACCAAAAAACCCACAGTTAACAGCATTCTTAATGCTAACACCAAATGTTTTCCTTCTAAAATTGGAAACAAAACAAGGATGTCCAATATCTCTATTTCTATTTGACATTTTACTGGAGGTTTTAGTCAGGGCTATTAGCAAAGCAAAATAAATAAAAGTCATCCAGATTGGAAGAAAAGAGATAAAACCACTTCTATTCATAGATAACATGATCTTGTATATAGAACCTCCTAAGCAAAACGACACATACACACAACTATTACAATAAACAACTTCAACAAATTTGCAGAATTATAATATCAATATACAAAAATCAACTGTATCTCTATCTACTAACAATGAACAACTGAAAACAAAATTAAGAAAAAAATTCCATTAGCAAAATTTCATTTCTTAATGAAATGTAAGAAAGCATTATTGAAGGAAATTAAAGGGGACCTAAAGAAGTGGAAAGACATCCCATGTTAATGGATCAGAAAACTTAATACTGTCAAGATGTCAATACTATCCACAATCCCTATCAAAATAACCAGCATTCTTTACAGAGCTAAAACAAACAATCCTAAAATTTGTACGGAACCAGAAAAGACCCTGAATAGCCAAAGAAACCTGAAAAAGAAAACCAAAGCTGGAGGCATCACGATTCTGGACTTCAAGCTGTATTACAAAGCTGTAATCATCAAGACAGGATGGTACTGGCACAAAAATAGACACTCAGATCAACGGAACAGAAGAGAGAACCCAGAATTGGACCCACAAACGTATGGCCAACTAATCTTTGACAAAGCAGGAAAGAATATCCAATGGAATAAAGACAGTCTCTTCAGCAAGTGGTGCTGGGAAAACTGGACACTGACATGCAGAAGAATGAACCTGGATCACTTTCTTACACCATACACAAAAATAAACTCAAAATGGATGAAAGACCTCAATGTAAGACAGGAAGCCATCAAAATCCTAGAGGAGAAAACAGGCAACAACCTCTTTGATCTCAGCCGCAGCAACTTCTTACTTGCCATATCTCAGGAGGCAAGGGAAACAAAAGCAAAAATGAACTATTAGGACCTCATCAAGATAAAAACCTTCTGCACAGTGAAGGAAACAATCAGCAAAAATAAAAGGCAACCGACAGAATGGGAGAAGATATTTGCAAACGACATATCAGATAAAGGGTTAGTATCCAAAATCCATAAAGAAGTTATCAAGCTCAACACCCAAAAAACAAATAATCCAGTGAAGAAATGGGCAAAAGACATTGAATAGACACTTCTCCGAAGAAGACATCCAGATGGCCAACTGACACATGAAAAAATGCTCAACATCACTCATCATCAGGGAAATACAAATCAAAACCACAATGAGATACCACCTCACACCTGTCAGAATGGCTAACATGAACAACTCAGGCAACAACAGATGTTGACAGATATGGAAAAAGAGGATGTCTTTTGCACGGCTGGTGGGAATGCAAATTGGTGCAGCCACTCTGGAAAACAGTATGGAGGTTCCTCAAAAAATTAAACATAGAGCTATCCTACGACCCAGCAATTGCACTACTAGGTATTTATCCAAGGGATACAGGCATGCTGTTTCGAAGGGGCACATGCACTCCCATGTTTATAGCAACGCTATCGACAGTAGCCAAAGTATGGAAAGAGCCCAAATGTCCATCGACGGATGAATGGATAAAGAAGATGTGGTATATACATTTTCAATGGAATATTACTTGGCAATCAAAAAGAATGAAATCTTGCCATTTGCAACAACGTGGATGGAACTAGAGTGTATTATGCTAAGCAAAATAAGTCAGAGAAAGACACATATCATATGACTTCACTCATATGTGGAATTTAAGATATAAACATTAACTTAAGGGAGGGGAAGCAAAAATAATATAAAAACAGGGAGAGAGATAAACCATAAAAGATTCTTAAATACAGAGAACAAATTGAGGGTTGCTGGAGGGGTTTTGGGTGAGGGATGGGCTAAATGGGTGATGGGTATTAAAGAGGGCACTTGTTGGGATGGAGCACTGGGTGTTCTATGTAGAGGATGAATCACTAAATTCTACTCCTGAAATCAGTATTACACGATATGTAACCAACTTGGATTTAAATTTTAAAATAATAATAATTTTTAAAAAAAGATGTCAATACTATCCAAAAGATCTTCAGATTTAGCCCAATTCCTATAAAAAATCCCAGCTGCCTTTTAGAGAAATTGGCAAGCTGATCCTATAATTCATATGGAAATGCAAGGGACCTAAGAATAGCCAAAACAATCTAGAAGAATGAGATCAGAAGACTCACATTTTCAGTTTCACGACGTACTACAAAGCTACAGTATTCAAGACAGTGTGGTGCTGGCATAAGGACAGAAATCTGGATCGATGGATTAGAATTGAGAGCCCAGATATAAACCCTCAGATTTATGGTCAGTTGATTTCCAACAAGGGTACCAAGACAAATCAATGGGAAAGAAAGTCTTTTCAACAAATGGTGCTGGGACAACTGGTTATCCGTATGTAAAAGAATGGAATTGTACCCCTACCTCACATCATATGTAAAATTAACTCAAAATAGATTGCAGACCTAAAGTCTTAAAATTATAGAAATCTTAAAAAAATAGGAGTAAAATTTCATGATCTTGGATAAGTGATGGTTTCTTAGAGATTGATACCAAAAACACAAGCAAAAAAGAAAAAACAGATACATGGGATCCCATCAAAATTTAAAACTTTTATGCCTTAAGATACCATTAAGAACACGAAAAGAAAACCCACAGAGAATATTGCAAGAGAATATTTGCAATTCATGTGTCTGACAGAGGACTTATAACCAGAATAGATAAAGAACTCTTACAATGCAACAATAAAAAGAAAAGTAACCCAATTAAAAAAATGGGCAAAGAGTGTGAATAGACTGCACATCTCCCCAAAGAAGATACACAAATAGCCAGTAAGCATATGAAAGAATGCTCAACATCATTAGTCATTAGGGAAATGAACATCAAAACCTCAATGAGATGCTATTTCTTACCTGCTAGGATGGCTAATATAGAAAAGACAAACACCGAGAAGGGCTGACAAATATGTAGCCAGTTGGAAATTTTATACATTGCTGCTGGGAATGTAAAACGGTGCAGCCCCTTTGGAAAACAGTCTGGGAGTTTCTCAACAAGGTAACCATAGAGTTACCATATTACCCAGCAATTCCCCTTCCACGTATGTACTTTTGTTATGTAAGAGAATTAACAACCTTTGTCCAAACGAAAATATGCCCACAAATGCTCATGGTGTCATTATTCAAAATAGCCCCAAAGTGAAAACAACCCAGTATAACTGTCCATCAATAGAGGAACAGGTAACCAAACAGTGGTATATCCACACAGTGGAATACTAGTCAGCAATAAAAATGGAAATTCACATGTAACATAATACATACTACAACATGGTTGAACCTTGAAAACATGCTCAGTGAGAGAAGCTGGTCACAACAGACTACATACCCTATGATTCCATTTATATGAACGTCCAGAACAGTCATATCCATAGACACAGAAAGTAAATTAGTGGTTGCCAGAGGCTGGGGGCAGAGATGGGCGGGGGGGCAGCAGGCAGAGGAGAAAGAATGGGGAATGAGACCACTAACAGGTTTGTGATTTCTTTTGGGGGTGATGAAAATGCTCTAAAATTTGATAGCAGTGATGGATGCACAACTTTGTGAGTATACAAAAACACACTGTATTTGTACTTTAAAAAGGATAATTTATGGTGTGCGAATAATATTTCAATAAAGCTGTTCTAGAAAAACATAACAAGGGAAGCTTCTCATATTACAGCGTTAAATGGAAAAGCCATGATATCTATTACAATTGGGTTTGTAATGAATATATATTGGGAAATGGAAGAAAAAGTGGAGGTATACATCTCAAAATGTCAGTAGTGGCTTCCATTAGGAACTCAACTCTCCCTTTTTTTCAATATGGTTTTCTCCACGTTCCAAACAACAGCAGCCAACCCTGTTTGTATCAAGCCAGCACCCCTGCCTTTGCAGCATCCTTGTGACCTTATCTGAGGCTCTGCTTCTCAGACACATGCCACAACGATCACCTCCTGGTCTATAAATCACTTCCACATGCAGCATGGTATTTCATTTTCCCAGCCCTGTGAGGTCCCCATTATTCGTCCCATTTTATAAATGAAACAATGAAGCTCTGGGAAATCCAATGAATACCAGTGGCAGGTCCACCCCGTGCAAATTTGTGCACCGAAAACAAATCCCATGGTATCTTACTTAGAGGTGCTCCACCAAAACCCAGGCAGCGGAAACAGAAAATCCAGAGGGCCCGGGCCCCTGGGTGCAGCCTAGCAGCTCAGAGGTGAGGGGTCAGGCCAGGATATGCTCCAACAGCCGGCAAGCCCCTAGGCTTAGGCCTTAGGAAGCATGTTCTGGTTTGTTTCAAATGCATCTCTCTAAATACCGCCCCTAAGGACTTTTCTGTGACTAGGCTGCCCCACCCCTAAATGCTCCGAGAGCAGGAGAGCGGAGTCTTTCTCAAAAAGGAGTCAGCTGAAATCAGGAATTTCGAGCTGTCTCCGAGAACGATAAAATGCCACTCAGCAAGGACCTAATTAACAAAAAGAGAAAGAAAAAAAAGAGATAATAATAATATCACAGAGAAATCGGGATGAGTGTTTCCAAGGGTGTTCGGAGCACTGAGTAATTGAGAATCCACTGTGTTTTTTATAAAGTTAAAACATGATGTCTGGATGACGTCTAGGATGGGTCCCTCCACACTCACCGTCAGGAAATGTGGGGCTGCAGCCTGGGTTTCCTAGAAAGCCGTCTTTCCCCTCCCCAGAGCTCTGACTTCCACTAAAACGCCCACAGAGACTGTATTCCTCCGGGTCCCCTTCTGTTTCAGGGACGACTAGGGCTTCTAGTGACTTCAGCAAAGATGTGAGTAATATTTTCTCCGAGCCAGACGTGTGCTAACCGTGCAAACTTACCTCATCATCGTCCATTATATTTTCCTTAGCAAAGTCATACAGCTCTTTCTGGAGCGTAGTTACATTGAAGAACTGAACTGCTTCCTGTTCAACACAAACACAGAACAGTTTTTACGACCAACCTTTGCATGTCAGAACCGGGAGGAGGGAGAAACAGGTATGGACTTCTTTCGGGGGCGATAAAAATGTTTAAAATTGGAGAGTGGTCATGGTCGTACCACTCCGTGAATGTGCTAGAAACCACTCAACTGTACATTTTATTTATTTTTTTTTTAATTTTTTTTTTTAACGTTTATTTATTTTTGGGACAGAGAGAGACAGAGCATGAACGGGGGAGGGTCAGAGAGAGGGAGACACAGAATCCGAAACACGCTCCAGGCTCTGAGCTGTCAGCCCAGAGCCCGACGCAGGACTCGAACTCACGGACCGCGAGATCGTGACCTGAGCCGAAGTCGGTCGCCCAACCGACTGAGCCACCCAGGCGCCCCTCAACTGTACATTTTAAAAGCATGAATTTTATTGCATATGAATCATATCTCAAGAAAGAGTGGCCAGCCCCAAGTAAGAGAGGGGGAGAGAGAAAGAGAGAGAAAGCTTGCGGGTGTGTTGGCTGGGGAGCGAGGTATGAAGGAAAACGTATGGATGGCAGACAGGAGAGCACATAAAAATCCCAATGAAAATACAAGTTAAGGGCAGAGGCCAATTTAAAAAGCTTTTTTACAAGTAATATAGGAGCACCTGGGTGGCTCAATCGGTTAGATGTCCGACTTCGGCTCAGGTTGTGATCTCACAGTTTGTGAGTTTGAGCCACCCAGTCAGGGCAGGGCCTGCTTTGGATGCTCTGTCCTCCTCTCTCTCTCTGCCCCTCCCCTGCTCGCACACACGCGCTCTCGCTCCCTCTTTCTCTCTCTCAAAAAAAAAAAAGAGTAGGATATAATCCTGGAGATCCTGGCAACACACGCCAAGCTGGGCCTGTCCATCAGGGGAATTAAATGATGCCTTGGAGGTGCAAAAAAATAAGCAGGCGTAGGAATGTGACACGGAAAACGTTCACGAGAAAGACGAAGCAACGTGCACAAGAGCAGGTAACGCGTGACCCTGTTTCCATAAAATCAAAGACACACGTGCTGTGTACATGAGACGTACGTAGCGGTAAGGCAGGGCGTAGGGAAAAGGCACGGGACTTTGAAAGAACTTCGCTTTCCGAGTAAAACATTTCCATAATGTCTGAAACTGGTAGTTTTTACTGATTTAGGAATCAGAATAGAGCGGTAAAATGTTCAAGGACAAAACAACAACGACAACTAGAAAAACAACAGAAGAAAAGGAGTTCCCCTCCGTTTCTGCAATAACTCTTCGTCTTAAGATGCAGAACAGTATCCTGAAAGTGAGAATGAAGAGGAGGCCAGGAAACGTGACGCCTGGCGCCCTGATACCTACTGGTCTGGGCTGGAAATGCTCGTCCGAGAGGCCCCACTTGTCCCTGTGGTACTGGTAATACACCAGGTTCTGCTGCATGACCTTGTCACTGTGGTCAAAGAGCAGGTAGCTGACCGCACAGGGGGCCGCGTTCTTCAGGTCGTTCACTGAGGCCGGGGAGAAAAGAGGAACAGGAAATCAGCAAACCCTGCCCTGAAATTCCCCTCACCAGCACAGCCGCCTAAAGGGAACGGCCATGAGCCAGCCCCTTGTGCACATCCCCTCCTTGGGAAAGCCTGGGACGGACCAGAATCACCCCTGGGCGGGCAGGCCACAGACCGGGTCTCCAGAGCAGCCTGGGGAGTGGTTTTCAAACACGGAGGTTCCTCGTGAGGCAGACGCCTCTGCAGAAATGTCTATTAGACTGCACTTCGGGATCCACTGACCTGGGCTGGGAAGGCTGGGTTCCCAAGGCCTGGACTGTCCTCCCGGGCTGAGGGAGGTAGGGAGCACGTGCCTGGGTCCCCTCCGGATGGCACCACCATGGCCAGATCCAGGCAGCCCTCCTGCAGCTAAACCAACGCTAGGAAACCCAAAAGGCGGTGGGCCCTCTGGGCCGGAAAAGATGTGAAGTCACCTGCTATTGATATGTCCTGGAAACTGGGGTTCCCACCTCTAACATCCCTCATTAGAGTTGCCCCACCTCCGATGGCACCTTCAGCATAGAGGATCTGCAGGGGCTGGGGTTTGTTTTGGGGGTGGGGGTGGGGGCAAAGGGAAAGGGGTGATAAGCCACAAGCCCCCGGGCATTTATCCTGACACGCTGCACTCCAATTTACAACCCAGAACACTACCCTTGCTAAAAGCTCAGCTTGGCCAGAGTAACGAAAACTTGGGTATGAATAAATTGTGCCACCTAGTGGCTGTTTCCTGTGACAACAACCTTAAAACCTGCACTTAAGGGCACAGGCCATTCACCAGGTCTAGAAGGCTGGGAAAGGCACTTAGTTCAAGGCCTTTCAGGGCCGGGGTTCAAGTATAAATGACACCTGCCCTCAAAAAATTTAGTGTGGCAGATAGTGTAGAAAGAGTTCACAACAGGGCCGACTTTCAAGAAGCCAATTTCAAGAAGTAAACGTTAACTCATACTCTTTACCTATAAACCCGGAAAGCAAAGATTTTCTTTCGAAGCAGCAAGCAGATGTAAAGGTTTTGGTCTGCCAGTGTTCATAAGTCATTGCCACAGTTTCCGAGATGCGGGGTGATTTCCTGAGCACGTGAGAATTTCGAGGACCCATGAGCCGCCGGAGCCTGGATGTATCCGGAACACTCCTAAACTCCCAGTGTTCTGGCCCTGTGCACACAGCACCAAGCCGGGCTCAGAGGGCTCGGAGACCTGATCGATTCTTCCTTGGGTTTCAAAGCCCAACAGGGAGGTACCAACAGAGATTTTTGTGAAAATGAAATAAATACTAGCTTATTGAAACAACAACAACATCGGGGCGCCTGGGTGGCTCAGTCGGTTAAGCGTCCAACTTCAGCTCAGGTCACGATCTCGCGGTCCGTGGGTTCGAGCCCCGCGTAGGGCTCTGGGCTGATGGCTCAGAGCCTGGAGCCTGCTTCCGATTCTGTGTCTCCCTCTGTCTCTGCCCCTCCCCAGCTTATACTCTGTCTTTCTCTCTGTCTCAAAAATAAATAAACATTAAAAATAAATAAATAAATAAATGGGGTGCCCAGGTGGCTCAGGCTCAGTCGGTTGAGTGTCCAACTTCGGCTCAGGTCATGATCTCACAGCTTGTGGGTTCGAGCCCCACGTCCAGCTCTGTGCTGATAGCTCGGAGCCTGGAGCCTGCTTCAGATTCTGTGTCCCCCTCTCTCTGCCCCTCCCACTCTCACGCTCTGTCTCTCTCTCCAAAATAAATAAACATTAAAAAAAATTTTTTTTTAAAGTTGAAGCTGGGTGATGGGCATACTACCACTCTCTCTAATGTACGTTTTTAAGTTTCCAGGGTGTTTAAAAAATGTACCTGACAGGGACGCCTGGGTGGCTCAGTCAGCTGAGCATCTGACTTCAACTCAGGTCATGATGTCACAGTTTGTGAGTTCAAGCCCCCCATCGGGCTCTGTGCTGACCGCTCAGAGCCCGGAGCCTGCTTCGGGTTCTGTGTCCCCCTCTCTCTGCCCCTCCCACTCTCACGCTCTGTCTCTCTCGCGAAAATAAATAAACATTAAAAAAATTTTTTTAAACACAAAACTTCATCCCTGCCCTCTGTGCAAGGGGAAGGACACCTGATGAAGCCACACCTCACCCTCCTCTTGACCTGCGATGTCCCAAGCAAGGGACACTTCAGGACACTTCACTGCATCCTTGGGTGAGGTTCAGGCCGTCGTAATGGCAGGGTCGCTGCCGGAAGGGGCCGTTTCCCTTCCTCACAGAGCTCTGGTGCAAATGACTGCTACACAGCCTTCCCAGGGACAATCCTGATTACCAAAATTAAAAATGTAAATAGATATGTATACACTCACATATGCACACAGAAGAAAAATCTTTTTTTTTTTTTTTTTTGGTCCCTTTTTTAACCTTCAGCAGGCAAAGCTTTCAGAGTACCCTCAAGAGGACAGGAGGTGGGGTAAAACGGCAGGTGGCCGTGGCAGGACAGCCACTCAACAAAGCACGTTGATAGAGGTTTGTCACACGCTCGTGTACGAATACCCCAAGCATTCCACACCTGTCAACCCATTGGCCCCTCATGGCAACCTCAGGAGGTTAATACGATGATCTCTGACTTACAGATGAGGACCCGAGGCACAGAGAAATTAGTAAGTGACGCAGCTGACATGCGCCCTGAATCACCAGGCCTTGCCACCTTTTTGTGCGAGGCCCAGCAACTGGGGCTGTCGATGTGACCTTGACAACTCCTCTCAACAAGCACAGGTAAGGGTTCATAACCCTATTTTTTACAGATGGGGAAGCTGAGTCTTAGGAGGACTGAGCACCTTGCCCAAGCTCTCATGGAAGATAATTACTTACATTTATAATAAGCAAACTGCAAATAATGATACATGGTGGCCACAAACTTCTCCACGGGATAGCCTCCTACAATAGGGGTGAGGTTCTTTTCACACTGCATTTTGCATTCCAGGACTTCTACATAATGATCTGAAAGAATACACACAGATTTTCAGAGCAGTACGTTCATTCGTTCCTTTTTCTTTTCTTTTTTTCACTTTTTTAGTTTTTAAGTAATCTCTCTACCCAGCGTGGGACTCGAACTCACCACCCTGAGATCAAGAGTCACATGCTCCACCAACAGAGCCAACCAGGCACCCCTGCATTCATTAGTTTCTTAAAACTACTTCTGCCCCCCTCTCCTTGTGATCCCGGTGAAAGGTAAAGATAATCAAGGTAAAATAGTTCAACAACAGTTATGATAAATGGGCTGAAATCCTTAATATACAAAGTTCCTTAAAGTCAGTAAGAAAAAGACAAACACCCAATATAAAAATGGCTAAAGGAGGTTCACAGAAAGAAATTTTAAAAACGGCTAATAAACATTGTGAAAATATGTTATACTTCATTTGTAATTAAGAAACACAATCCAGGGGCGCCTGGGTGGCTCAGCCAGTTAAGCGTCCAACTTCGGCTCAGGTCACGATCTCGCGGTCCGTGAGTTGGAGCCCTGCATCGGGCTCTGGGCTGATGGCTCAGAGCCTGGAGCCTGCTTCCGATTCTGTGTCTCCCTCTCTCTCTGCCCCTCCCCCGTTCATGCTCTGTCTCTCTCTGTCTCAAAAATAAATAAACGTTAAAAAAAATTTTTTTTTAAAAGAAACACAATCGAGGGGCACCTGAGTGGCTCAGTCGGTTAAGCTTCTGACTCTTGATTTTTGGCTTGGGCAATGATCTCACGGTCGGTAGGACTGAGCCCCGAGTCAGGCTCTGTGCTGAGCAGGGAGCCTGCTTGGGATTCTCTCTCCCTCCCTCTCTCTCTGCCCCTTCCCCACCCACACACAATCCCATCTAAAATATCTTAAAGCGTTAAACTGGCAAATAAAAATTTGCTTAACTGAAGTATGGTGGACACACATATTACATCAGTTTCACGTGTACCACATGGTCACTCCACACGTCTGCAAGTTAAATTGGCAACATTTTTAAAATTTGATAACACTCAGCATTAGAGGGAAAATGGTGAAACTTACAGTCTCATATTCCCTTGATAGAAGCAAAACAGAAACACACTTTTTGGAGACAAATTCGGCAAAACGTATCAAAGTTAAAATACACAAATTCTCGGACCCAGCAGTCTACCTCTAGGAAATTTTCCTTAGACACAGGCACACCCAGGCACTGTTTGTAACAGCAAACAGACTTGGAAATAACCTAAATGCCAATCAACAGGCTAGTGACTACTCAACTCTGATACATACAAACAATGGAATCTACACAGCCTTTAAAAGAGAAGAGGTAGACCTAAATATAACAACAGAGCGAGATGTCAAAGACTACATTTCCCAGCCTCCCTTGCAGTTAGGGTGGGGCCCTATGGGTAATTGGGCCAATGAAACGTGGATAGCAACAACTAATGCGTGCCACTTCTGGGACTGGTCCCTAAAGTCTCCCACATGATCCTTGGTCCTCTCTCTTTTCTCCCTTCGCGCAGTTAGAAGCAGAAGACTCCAGGATGACGGTACATGTTTTGTAGGAGTGCATGTGTACATGTTTTGTATTCCTTTGGTAGGAATACAAAAATAGTACCTTAACGTACTAAATAATTTACAGAGACATTTACTCTTTGAACTATCTATCCCACTTGTGTTGACTTTGAAAACATACCCCTACACTTAGCAAAAACAAACAAACAAACAAACCCTAAAGTTCCCCCTTTGCAATATTTCATGTGATAGCAAAAGATTGGGCCAAACCAAATGTCCATCAGGTAACTGAATAAACTGGGGCATATTATTCCCACCACCCCTCGATGGAGTACTCAGCAACAATAAAAAGAATGACTATCTCCACGTGCTAGGTAAGGTATATTGCTAAGTAGAAAAAACCAAGAGCAGAACAGTGTATAAAGTATGGTACCTATTTGGTATGAGAGAAGTAAACATAAAAATACAGAAAAAATATATATATGTGTCTATTTTCCTTTATAGAGAAAAAAGAATCAGGCAAGAGTCTTCAATACATGCTAAATCAGTATATGTGTGGTACTGGGGGGAGGGGTGGAGACAGTTTAACGGACAACAAATTGTCCGAGTCTTGAAGTATCTCTTCGCAAATTACTTATTAGTATCGAAAGGAAAAACAGTATCATAGAGAGACTGGAAACTGGAAAGTACCTTAACCAGTGCTTCAAAACGAATGTCACCAGTAAGGGGCAAAAAGATACCACGTACATCTGGATGTGATACCCTGAGAAGCATACTTCCGTAATGTTCCAGCCCAAAGTACGCAACCTGAATGTAATTGTGAGGACACACAACAGAAACTCAAACTGAGGAATAGTCTATAAAGTGAGTGGCTTATAGTCCTAAAAAATATCAATAGCATAGGGGTGCCCGGGTGGCTCAGTGGGTTAAGCGTCCGACTTCGGCTCAGGTCATGATCTTGTGGTTCGTGGGTTCAAGCCCCGCGTCGGGCTCTGTGCTGACAGCTCAGAGCCTGGAGCCTGTTTCAGATTCTGTGTCTCCCTCTGTGTCTGGCCCTCCCCATTCACGCTCCGTCTCTTTCTCCTTCTCTCTCTCTCAAAAATAAATAAGTAAACATTAAATAAATAAACCTAAAAGATGAGCAATTTGTTACAATATTTTTGGAACTCGAGTATGTTATGCTAAGTAAAATAAGCCAGTCCCAAAAGGACAAATACGAGTTCTACTCATCCGAGGTACCTAGAGTAGCCAAATTCGTGGAGACAGAAAGTAGAACGGTGGTGCCAGGGGCCGTGGTGGGAAGAGGGCGGAGCTGGGTTCACTGGGCACAGAACTTCCGTTTGAGAAGATGAAACGGCGGGAGGTGGCGGTGGCTGTACAAGGGACTGCACGCTCAGAGATGGCGAACACGGCAATGCTTTATATCACGTGGGTCGTGAGCTGCTCTCGGGCCCGGTTTTATTTTTCCGAAAGCCTGTGGGGAATCTGTGATGGGGCAGGCTGATCTGGCCGACCCCCTTTCCAGGCCTGTGCTTGGACACTATACTCAGTTATTTTTCCAGAAGCCCCTGGAAAGGCAAAGGCTGGTCTGCGTGGGTTACATATTACCTCCCCAGCTACCCAGTCGGAGGGACGCTCAAACGTCCCCCAGAGGCCACTGCAGGCATCAGGAAGGCACGCAGATGCCACACGAGGCTGTCCCGTTGGTCCCCGGTCCAAACCAAAACGCCACCAACCTGCTATGGAAAGATAGAAGTCCTTGAAGTCCTTGATCTCCCTGGAGCCCTCGCAGGCCGCCAGACACTCGTAAAAGGCTTTGAAGAAATCGGGAAGGGCCAGCTCCATGTCTGTGACGGACGTCCTCCAGTTCTCGCCATTGTAGGCCCGCACGGCTCGGACGAACAGGCTCTGGAAGGCACGGGGGGGGAGCTTGCAGGCCTGAAGGAGGCAGACCAGCACGGAGTTCTGCTCTCCTCAGTGCCCAGAAAACCACGCCGACCCTTAATCACACACAAGCCAACCGGGAACTGACTTCTATCTGGCTTTTTCTGTCCTGTGTACAATGGTACCTTCTCATCTAATTCAAAAAGTAGGAGGGGCTGGGTAATACAACCAAATTCAGATCAAGAAGAAAGGAAAAACTTACAGTGACAGAAATCAGAGCAGTGCCACCCCCGGCTCCCCCCCCCCCCGCCACGATCAGGGGTTGGGACAAAGGCTTGACTGGAAAGGGGCCTGAGGGAGCATTTTAGAGGAGATGAAACTACTCTATAGTGTGATTATGGTGGTGCTTACACAATTGCACACCTTCCCCCCAAATCATTGAATTATACACTTAAAATTGGTGGATGCATTTCAAGCAAGCTATCCCTCAGTAAAGCTGATTTTTAAAACTGAGCCGAAGAAAACACATAAGCTCGGCAGCAGGTGGCAGGCCCCCTCCCCCAACGGCTACGTATAAAATAGGAAAGCCACTACACTAGCTGCTGGGGACGGTGGCCACCTGCCCGGCAGCGGAAAAGTCAAGGCATTTCTGCTCATCGTCGGCTGGACCAGACAGAGAGAAATAACGGGGCCGAGGAAGCTGCCTGGTCGCAGAAGAAACGAGCAGGGATCTGGGATGCACACACGACCCTGCCAGTGTGGATGGTGCAGGACGGGCCGGGACGTAAGCAGGGAATGCTCCCCTCGGGGTCCTCCTCCAGCTGCTCCAGAACGGGGGGTGTCCAAGGGCCACCCCTCAGACCTGAGCTTCTCGCCAAGCTTCAGGTGTCAGCTCGCGCGGCAAGACCTCCCTAAACCTCCCGGGCAGGCAGCATCCCCTGCAAACGAGGCCGGCAGAGAACTGAAGGCGCCTTGCCCGGGGACGCGAGCAGCAACCCCAGGCAGCCGGCTCTGCAGGGGCAGCAGGGCCGGGGCGACAAGAAGAAAGCCACATGGGGAGAGGGCCCCCTGGGCACACAGGAGGGCAGCCCCACCACAGCCGGCAGGACTCGGAAGAGGGAAAGAAGGGTCTAGCCAAGCTGCAGTTACGCGCAGTGCACCGACCATGTGCGCTCCGCTTTGCTCCCCAAGCCCCACGACAGCCACGGCGGCGACGAGGATTAAAAGGCATAAACCCTTTGCACAGGAGAATGAAAAAGGAGCGAGCGGCAGATAAGACACTCTGGCGACTTTTGGAAGGACAGAAAGCCAAATTGTCGCAGAGGAGGGTCTCGGGGGGAAGTGACCCCCACACACCACACACTCCACTACGCCGCACACCTGTCGGATTTGCGGGCGCTGGCGAGCACGGAGACTGGCGCCAGGCGCGGAGCAGAAAGCAGGACTGAAAGTCTGAACGGGGCTTTTGGAGCCCTAGGTTTCCTCTCACACCCACCTACGTGCCCAAGAGATCCCACCTCCCAAAGCTGCTCCTTACCAGAGACCAGTGATTCCTTTTCTAGAGACCCCATCCATAAAGGCTGGAGGGTCAGGGACCAGGCATAGGAGGGCGGGGGTGGAGGCGTGGGGCGGAGAGCCAGGAAGCGGGTGAGGTCTCCGACCCAGGCGCGGCGACCCCATCCCTCTCCCCAGACCGGCTCTCGGACACCAGCGGACGAGCATGAGCCGCCACCAGTCCTGCAAAAGGCTGGAGGATTCTTCCCTGGAAAACTGAAGGGCCCCCAGAATAGAGACTTGGAGGGTCCCCACCAGTGAAAAAGTGAGCTTGCAGTCTGGTCACACTACAGGAAACCCTGGGCCTTGGTTGGAACCTACCAGCTGCCCATGGACCCCTTCAACACATCCCTCTGTTTTCAACCCGGCCCTGCCCTCCCTTAGGACCCATGCCCCCTGCGCCCACATTCGACAGGTCCAGACAACAGCAAGTGCTCACAGGGGTTAGGTTCTTCCCCATTCCCTCTCATCAGACTCCCCCCTGCAGAGGCAGAGATTCCAGTAGTCTCTAATCTGTCAAGTCAGCCCTCCACGCTCCCAGATTCCCTCTCCACCTCAGTACATATGGTGTGTGTGTGTGTGTGTGTGTGTGAAAAGATATGTCTTCTAGTCTCATCAGAAACTGTGTGTTCATTCCTCTATCTTAAAAACCAAACGATCAAATGACCTTATTTCTAAAATACAGCATTTAAAGGAAAGATGGCTTCAGGTGCCT
This sequence comes from Felis catus, assembly GCF_018350175.1. NCBI lineage: Eukaryota > Metazoa > Chordata > Mammalia > Carnivora > Felidae > Felis > Felis catus. Next base: position 156,417,028 of record NC_058376.1, on the reverse strand, counting down.
CACAGAATGTAAAACCTCACTCTTAAGTGGGTCACCGTCGTGCGAAACAGTCCATCGTTCTTGTTGCCCTAATATTCATCAGTGTCATCAAAAATCCTAGAGGCCCTTAGACGTCAACAGCTGTTCATCCAGACCTCCTCCTTCAGCCACTCACGCTGCCTCTGTCGGCTGTGTGAAAACCCACTTATACCTCATATGACTTGGTTTCCAAGTCCTTAATGTAGTCCTCGGCATCAGGCAAGCTCTTGTAATACGCCATGTTTCTCTTCATCATTTCGTCATCGGGATGCTTCAGTAGAAAGGTGTGAGCGGCGGCAATGGCCTTTGGGAGATTATTTGCCTAAGTACAACGAAGAGACGTGACATCTACTCAATGGAAGATGAACAGTGATTTTTGCAAAACAAGAACGCTCAGTCCTGCAAGTAACTCTGTGTTTCAACACAGGGCTTCCAGCCGGGGGTTCATGGACTTCCGTGGCCCATGAAACCTGCACTCTCTTGCTCTCCTGCTTCCAGTGGGGGTCACCAGTGAGGAGCCCCAGTGGGAGCCCGAAGGAAGGCAAAAGGGTGAGGTTGGATTATTTAGCCTCCTGGTTCCCTCCCTTCTGTCACCTTGGGCTGCTAGTGCCCCTTCCTGAAGGCCACAGCTCCTCTCAAGGCGGCCCTCTCCAGACAGTCTCCCTCCTTCCTGCGTCCTGGAACTGTCCTCACCCTCGCCCTTTTTGGCCAAGGGGTGCTCACACTTACCATCACTAGCCTTTGTAAATAACCACCCTCAAACATTCCTCCAACTATCCAGTATGACTACGCCACGCCTTCTGGAAAAATACATTAGTATTTTCCAAGATACGTATATGTTCCTAAATATATTAATATTTTCCCACATGTCTGGCAGAACCTCCTGCTCACCATTCTCGATGACCCCCATCACCGTTCCCTTATCCATTCACTGGGCAAACATTCGCTGAGAGCCTCCTGCCTGCCAGCCGCTGCTCTAGGAAGTGGGTCTGTAACAACGAGCAAAACAGGAAAAGAAAACCCCTGCCGCCATGTACCGTACCCTCAAGTATGCTTCCCGATCTCCCGGCAACATCCGTTAAGGTGTGTGGCCCAGGAGCTTCAGGCAGGGCACCCTCGTGGACCGTGACCAGGAAGGCAGAAGTCCTCGGGGAGGAAGCGTGTGTTGGGGTGTGGGCTCCAGCAGGCGGGAGGGCAAGGATGGGGACGCCCCCCTGGGCGGACACGTGACCCGCAAGCAGAGGGCCCCCACGCTGACGTGTTGTCCCTGGCCGTCCCCGGGAATCACGGCACAACCTCGCTGTGGGGAAGCGGAGGCACCCATACATGTGCACGGAGCCTCCTTCGGCCAATCCAGAGGGCCGCTCAGAGGTGGGAGTGAGGTTTGCAGACAGAAAACAAAGGGACACTTGGCACATCCTGGAATCCTGCGCATCAAAGGGTAGCGTGTATCCGTACGAAAGTGCCCCAGGATTGGCACCAAGTCATTTGGAGACGAGGCGGCAGCTAGGCCGGAGAAGTAACGAGGGCAGACTCCCGGATGTCAGCGCTGGCATTTCGGAAATGCCCGTGAGTGGCCCGTGTGGGAATGCCCTTGCAAGAGCTCTACAGAAGGCCTTACGCTCAGGTCCGGAAACAGGCCGGCCCGCAGGAAGGGAGGAGGTATGAATGCAGCCCTTTACAGCATTTGCCAATGAAATGAGACTCTCGAATTCTCAGAAGGGCACTTAGAAAAAAGGGCACAGAATGGGATCTTCAAGGCCGCTAACTTAGGATCTGAGTTTCATGGAAGCCCTTCCTGGAGAGGAAAGGGTGGTGTATTCACTTCAGGTCGGGCTCTGCCGGCTGAAACGTGGAGCCACATCTTGGCAGCTGAACCTCGCACAGAAACCCAGGCAGGTTCTGGAGAAGGGGGAAGGAGCACTACCCTCCCGTGAGCTCCTGAGAAACAGCCACCTGCACGGGAGGACCCCAGCTACCTCCCTACCAGCCACTCCTCAATGTGGTGACAGGGGGTGGGGGCGTGGGGAGAGACTCCTGGTCCAGGCAAGGGGTGGGCTAGGAGTGCCTGGGACGGGGCCCGCTCTACCTGCTCAGACCTCAACAGTCATTCGGGATTCGATCAAGTGCGGGGGCCCACTTTTTGCTCAGCCTGTGGGGACGGTGAGCATTTCGTGGAAATGCGGCCATGGAGAGAACCCACGGCTGGGGACGTGGACCTAAGATAGGCGATGACCTAAAACCTACGTGGGCTTGCGGGCCATACCAGGAGCCCCTTCCTACAAAAGCACACATCCATACCTCTTTGCCCCACTCTGACAGGCCAACCCCACCATCCCCATCTGTGTGTTCAACTCAGGCATTTGTCCTTAATCACTGAAACAGAGGCCTGCAAATCAGACTGGCACGATAACACCTGCTCAAGTCCTCCCACAGCAGGCGGCACTCAGAACCAGCCTCGGGTTTCAGGTGCCAGGCCGGATGTATGGGCCTGGCACACCGTCATTTGGTCCCCACCCATTTGGTCTGAAAATAGAAACGTCGCTAAGGAAAAAACTAAAGCATGCAGTAACACCACCTAAAATCACTTCTTCAGTGATTTTCAGTCGAAGCAACTAAGTGAAGATTCTGGCTTACTCACAAAACTCTGAACCTTTTCCTGTCCCATAAGAGATCTCAAAATACCAACACAGATGGTATTTTACTGACTTGTAAGTAAAGGGTTTTGAAGAGTGGCTGTGACCATCCCGACCTTTGAAGACGCCATGCCGAAGGAGAAAACCTTTGCCTTCTGGTCACATTAAGGAAGATCCTCTTTCCCTCCTCCCTATGTATACCTTTTCTTTCAAATTCATCTGTATAGAAAAGAAATCAGCTTCCACTGTTCTCCAGTTTTAAAAATAAAACATTTCCCCCTTGATTATATGACTCAAATTCGGTTCAGACAGTAATCTGGCAAAAGCTATACAAAAAAAGAGAAAATTAAATGAGTCACTTTTAGCTTAAAAATAGGGATGGTGTGAGCCAGCCATCATTTTTCTATGTCCTGGAACTTTATCCCCTGGTTTTATTTTAAAACTTATTTTTTTTTTATTGCCAGAACAAACATTCACAAAATCGAGACCTCGTACAAAAATGTAAGCATAGAAATAACTCAGGTGTTCACCTATTTAGGGTTTCGCGCTATTTTATTACTCTTATGAGCACAGCGTAACATGGATTTGTTTCAGAAATACGAAAAACAGACCCTGCAGTCCAAAGACTCAAAGCAAAGACAAAAGCAAACAACTTCTACCTCCAGAGTCTGGAAAATGCCATGAATCTAGTTTGGTAGTCGTTAAAACAAATGCATAAACGCAATATATTCCTTTGAAAAGCGTTTCCAATTAGGTAAAGCAGAAGCTGGGCTTTAGGAGGGCTTCCTTGGCAAAATCTGGTAAAGACCTGCCAAGTTAAAGTCACTTTGTCCAGTAACAGGCAATTGAGCCCATCCTTAGAACTTGTGGGTCCCCTGAGAAAGACCTCAGAGGGTCAAGAATTGCAATTTGTGGCTATTTTTAGCCAGCAATCACAGGATTTAAGCAGCCGCAAAGGAGGAAGTCAACCGCGTTAAATTCTAGACGAAAAAGAGCGGAGAGGACCAACCCGGATGAACCACAGTGCCCCGTTCTGCTACTCCAGGCAGGCGTGCGTGCTCCCAAGGAGACTCTGCCCCGGCCTGGCCTCAGTTTCCTTCTCTTTAAGAGAGACTAGGCGGCAGCTCAGGTCCTCTTCCCCTCAATTACTGAAAGCCGCCACTGGAATCAAAAAGGGGTTTTCATGGAACACACAGAAAAGGAGAGTCTGTCAAATACCCGGTAACATTCATCAGGCACTGCTGCGTGGCAGACACTGCGCTAGACGCTCTGTGTACGAATTCTCTGCCTCAGAACAACGCTTCCAGAAAAGCATTTGCACCTCTATTTAAGACGAAGAAGGGGAACAGAAGTTGGAGGCTTCCTTTCGCAGGGTTGGGTGGGAGCAGGCCGGGTCAAGGAAAGGCGGGGCCGCCCAGACGGCGGGTCTGGGCCTGGGGGTGGGGCGGGGCCCGGGCCTGGGGGCGGGACCCAGACCTGGAGATGGGGCGGGTCCCGGGCCCGGGGATGGGGCGGGGCCCGGGCCTGGGGGCGGGTCCCGGGCCCGGGGATGGGGCGGGACCTGGGCCCAGGAATGGGGCGGGGCCCGGGCCTGGGGATGGGGCGGGGCCCAGGCCTGGAGATGGGGCGGGGCCCGGACTCGGGGATGGGGCGGGGCCCGGACCCGGGGATGGGGGCGGGGCCCGGACCCAGGGATGGGGTGGGGCCCGGACCCGGGGATGGGGTGGGGCCCGGGGATGGGGCGGGGCCCGGGCCTGGGGGCAGGGCCGGGCCCGGGGATGGGGCGGGGCGCGGGCCTGGGGGCGGGGCTCGGGAGGCGGGGCGGGCCGACTTGCCTTGAAGTAGGCGAACTGCAGGAACTTGTAGGGCTCCCGGCGCTGGAAGTCGGCCAGCACTTCGCGGCTGGGCTGCGACTGGCGGAAGGCTGGCAGGCCCTGCTTGCAGCGCTTGAGGCAGTGCGCGCGGCGCAGCAGGCCCCCGAAGAGGCGCAGCTCGGGGTAGCGGGCGAGGCCGGCGGCCGGCTCGGGCTGGGGCACGGCGCTGCAGTTGCGGTGGCAGAAGGCCTCGCTGTCGCGCAGCAGGCGGTGCAGCCGCAGGCTGATCTCCAGGTAGCCCACGCTCTCCGCCCAGTGCTCGCCGCTGTACTGGTCCAGCGCGTGCCGGTAGGCCGACTCGAGCGGCATCAGCTCGTCCCGCGGGAAGCTGCGGAAGCTGTAGCGCTCGTACTGGGCGCGCCCGCAGCGCAGCGCACAGACTGCGCACAGCAACGCCAGCAGCGCCGCGGCCGCCCCGCGTCCCGGCTCCATCGCGCCCGGCGGAAGGAAGGAAGGAAGGAAGGAAGGGGACGAGAAGGCAAGGAAGGCGGAGGACTGCGCAACGCGGCGAGCCCAAGGCTTGGGAGGCGGGGACACCAGCCTCCGGCCCGCCCCGTCCTGCGCCCTCCCTCACCCAGCCACCCGGCCGGGGGGTCCGAGAGAAGCTGCCCGCGCCGGGGAGGGTGCCCTGGGCATGGCGCGCTGCCCTCCGGTTCTGCACCGGGCTCTGGGGGCTCCTTTGTTCATTTGTTTGGAGCTGGCGGTCTGCAAGCCGGACGCGGCCCTAGCGGATCGCAGCGCCGCTTAAAACCTTTTGATCGCTTAGAGCGCTTGTGAAAACGCAGATTCCTAGGCGGTGCCCCAGAGTTTCCGACTCAGAAGGTCTGGGGTGAGGGTCTGGGCATTTGCATTTCTAGCCAGCATCCTGGTGAGGCTGATGCCGCGGGTCCAAGGCCTATACACCTTGGTGGCACTGCCAATGACCTTACCTCTCAGTGAGAGGAAGACGATGGATAAACAGAATTAATGCGGATGTCAGTGACCCTTTGTAAACTATTCAGCAGATCAAGTTGAAGATGCACACGCCTTCAGTCTGCGATTCCACTCTTCAAGAATATGCTGGAGAAACTTGTATGTGTGCATCCAGAGATAGGGGTGGGATGTTAAAGGCAGACCTGTTATTTTTCTAATGCTTTAAACTTTTTATTTTTAAGTAATTTGCAGAACAGTTGCACGGATAGTACAAACAACTCCTATGTATCCATGATCCACATTCATAAGTTGCTAATATTACACCACATTTCCTCTATTTTATTTGTAGGGTTTTTTCCCCCTGAATCATTTGAGAGTAGGTCGCATACATCAAGCCCACTTGGCCCTTAATCTGTCAGTTTGTAGGTTCTAAAAGCAAATCTACAGACAACGATCCAGTCCAGGAGATTTCACATTGATACATTATTCCAGTTTTGTCAACTGTTCTAATAATGTCTTTCGTGCACATTTTTCCCCTGGAGACAGGCTGCAGTCCAGAATCCATTTTGTCTCCTCTATTTAGTGGTCTCTGATCTTTTAGCTTTTCTTTTCTTCAGCTTTTCTCATCATGCCGTTGACATTATTCAAGAATCTAGGCCAAAACGGCAATGCAAGCCACTACACAACTATTAGAATGGCCAAAATCCAAAATACTGACAACACCAAATGCTGATAAGGATGCAGAGCAGCAGGAACTCTTCATTCGTTGCTGGTGGGAACGCAAAACGGTAATGCGACTTTGGAAGACAGTCTGGAGGCTTCTTTCCAAACTAAATGCACTCTTGTCACACCAGCCAGCAATTGATCACACTTGTTAGTATTTACCCAAGTGAGGGGAAAATTAATGCCCACACAAAAACCTGCACACGAGGGCCCCTGGGTGGCTCAGTGGGTTAAGCATCTGGCTCTTGGTTTAGGCTCAGGTCATTATCGCAGGGTTCATGAGTTCGAGCCCCATGTCGGGCTCCACCCTGAGAACTCGGAACCTGCTTGGGATTCTGTCTCCCCTCTCTGCCCCTTCCCTACTCAAGCTCATGCTCGCTCACTCTCAAAATAAATGAATAAGGTTAAAAATTGTTATATAAAAAAACCTGCACACAAATGTTTACAGAAGCTTTATTCATAACTGTCAAGACTGGGAAGCAGACAAGATGTCCTTCAATAGGTGAATGGATAAAGAAGCTGTATAATTTATCCAGACAATGGAACATTATTCAGCATTAACAAAAAATGAGCTATCATGCCGCGAACAGACACGGAGGAAACATAAATTCACTTTACTAAGTGAAAGAAGCCAATCTGAAAAGGCTACATACTGTGTTTCCAACTCTATGACCTTCCGGAAAAGGCAAAACTATGAAGGCAGAAAAGGATGAGAGATTGCCAGGCACTTGGGGGGGTGGGCAGGGATGAGTGGGCACAGCACAGATGATTTCTAGGGCACTGAAAGTATAATGGTGGATAGGTGTCATCATACCTTTGTCAAAACCCATGGAATGTGCGAGACCAAGAGTGAACCCTAATGTAAGCTGTGGACTTTGGGTCATGATGTGTTAATGTAGCTTCACTGATTGTAACAGATGTACCACTCTGATGCAGATTTTGGATAGTGGGGAAGGCTGTGCACATGTGGTGGCAGGGGTGTTGGGGGAGGGCATCCAAAAGACGTGACTGCTATCAACCTGTGAGTTGGACCCAGGAGGCTCCTCATCCGCTTCCCTGTCTTAGGACGTGGGTCCCACTTGCCTTTTCTGCTCCCAGAAGCCGCTCCAACGATACCCCCTCGAGATAGCAATGTGGTGTTGAGAACACCTGCACAGTGCACTTGACTAAATCCAGGTGAAGCCTCTTTGTATGTGGTGGGCGTGGGCAGGGATCCACTCATCTTGCTGCCTTGTATTGATCCCTTTGCTGATTAAAACTGCCACCTACCAGCCTGGAGTGGCCTGCCTCTTTCCTTCTCTCTCCCTGCCACCTGCAGTCAGAGACTGGTTTCGTATTTCCCCCGGGAAGCTCCCCAGAGGGTTGTGAACCGAGGAGGGGTGGGCAGTCCTGTATGTGGAAAAGTCTCTGTACCTTCCATTCAATCTTGCTGCGAACCTAAAATGGCTCTAAAAAAAAAGTCTATTTTTAAAAAGAATACAGGCCAGTTATTTTATAAAAGGTCTTTCACTTCCCTGATGTTTTCCACGATTAGATACATATTAAGTGCTTGACTAGAACACCACAGAAGCAATACTGCGTTCTTCTCAGGTGTCACATGGGCAGAACACAACGTCTGCCCTTAGCAGCAACGTTAATTTGGATTACTTGGTTAAAGTCATGTCCATTTTATCCACTTCATTTTTTTTTTTTTTTTTTTTTTTTTTTTAGTAATAAGTGTCTTTGGTAAGATACAGCAACACTGTTATAAATAGCGGAAAGCGGAAGTAACCTGCCCTATAAGCAGAAGAGTGGATTTTTTTTTAAGTATGTGTGCATAGAAGAATGTTTTATAGCAGGGGAAAATGAAAGAATCGCGGCTACACATAACAACTTTTCAATCTAAACAATCTGAAACAAACATGGAGTGATTCCATTCGTCTCGAGTTTAAAAATATACTGAAGTACACAAAATATCCTTTAGGAATGCAAACAGTACGGTCTGGCTCATACGAAACACGGAGTGAAACCGTAATGAAAAAAAAAACCATAGGAGCGCCTGAGTGGCTCAGTCGGTTAAGTGCCCAACTTCGGCTCAGGTCATGACCTCACAGTTCGTGAGTTCGAGCCCCATGCCGGTCGGGCTCTGTGCTGACAGCTCAGAGCCTGGAGCCTGCTTCGGATTCTGTGTCTCCCTCTCTCCCTGCCCCTCCCCTGCTCATGCTCTGTCTCTGTCTCTCTCAAAATTAAATAAACATTAAAAAAAAAAACCTGTAAATCAAAACCTTGGAAAGTGGTTTCCTGTAAGGTGGAAGGAAGGAGCCAGAATTGGGAGAGGGTGGCATGGGGGTGAGGGGATAGGAGTGAGTATGAGGATACCCACCACATCATTTTTTATGCCATAGATATATAAACATAAAAATTGTATATATATATGTTATACATATTTTTTAAGAAATGATTTTATAGTTACTTGTTCTTTGAAAAAAAGAATGTTTTTAACTGTCCCTTCCTAATGGAGGGAAGGAGGCTCTGGAGAGAGCAGAGCTAGGGAGGGCAGCTTGCCTGGTCCCCCGGGTCCTGCCACTCCCACTAAGTCCAACGGACACGGTGGCCTCTGCGGACACGTCGTGTGGTCCCGGTTGGTCACCACTGAGGAGTCACCCCCATCACCCTTGGCCCAGCCCCTCCGGGTTCATCAGCTCTAGGCCACTTCCGGGCCACTCTGCTTTGACAGTGAAATCTTTGGGAGCTGCTTGGATCCCAGCCTACCTTCACATATTGCAGGCCAACCCGCCAGCCCCACAGAAGATAACTGTAGGGAGGAGACGGGAAAAGTGTGAGGGACTGAACCGAGGCCTCGAGGGCTTGAGTGTGAAGAGTGGGGGAAGGGAGAGGGGAACAGCGACGGTTCTGTGCATTGCCTTTGAGGAGCAAGGAGGTGGGTGGGCAGGCGGAAGTCGGGGCAACAGTGCTTTCCATTGCAATTCAACACAATTTGTAGAAGGAAGTGAAACCAGCCCCCGCCTAGTGTGGCTGACCCCTCCTTCAGGGGCTCTTCGGCCTCCACAGAGCTATGTCTAACAGTGGCTCCCCCCGCCCCCCAAGGAGCCAGTGTTCTCCCATGCGACATTAATGACAAATTCTCTTTTCTATCATGAACTTATTCATGCTTTTGATATACTGTTCAGCATCTACCTTATAGCAAATCCTGCCTTGGAATGCTAAGGTGAATCAGACATACATCCTTGACCAAGAGGAACTTCAAGTTGAACAGAGGTAAGACATCTATTGCTTTTTACTTTTACATAAACCTATAGTGTATTGCTGGGTGCCAGGTACCTATCAGAGAAACGACAGCAAACTTTTCCTCAGGGAGCTCACAGCCTGGAGAAGACGGATAAGTAAATCTTCAATGACCCTACCGTTAGAGCTGGAATGGAGACACGGGCAGAGTACTCTGTGGGCCCCAAAGAGGGTTGGGTAACTGTCTTAGACTGTGCAGGCTGCTGTAACAAAAATGCCACGGGACGGGTGGCTAAACACGGAAATTTATTTCTCAGTTCCGGAGGCTGAGGAGTCCAAGATTAAGTTGTTAGCAGATTCAGTTGTGGTGAGAGCCCCCTTTCTGGTTTCATGGATAGCTGTCTTCTCACTGTGTCCTCACATGGTACGAGGGGCCAGGGAGCTCTCTGGAGTCTCCCCTCCTCCTCCTCCTCTTCCTCCTCCTCTTCCCCCTTCTTCTTAAGTTATTTATTTATTTATTTATTTATTTATAGACAGAGAGAGTGCAAGCAGGGGAGGGGCAGAGAGAGAAAGAGAATCTCAAGTAGGCTCTGCTGTTGGCACAGAGCCTGACTCAGGGCTTGAACCCACGAACTGTGAGATCATGACCTGAGCTCAAGTCAAGAGTTGGAAGCTTAACCAACTGAGCCACCCATGTGCCCGTCTGGAGTCTCTTCTATAAGGGCACTGATCCCATTCATGAGAGTTCTGTCCTCATGACCCAATCACGTAAAAGACCCCACAGACCCCATCTTCAAATACCATCACATGAGGAATTAGGCTCCAACACATGCCTTTGGGGGGTGGGGACAGAAACCGTCAGTTTATAGCAGTCATCTAGTCTAGAGCAGGAGCCTAGGGCTCAGAAGACAGGTGACTAGTGAGTCTGTCACATAGATCTGTTTGATGTGGCAATTCCACAGATTGTGGTCACATTACTCCTGAGCCTCTCTGATCTAGGAGTTACAAAGTGAACTATCTCATAGAGCCTACAAGGTATGTCAACAGTGAAGTGGACCAGATGGACGGAGACTGTTGCCTACGAGAGGGGCCAGCCGTGCCTAAAATATGTCCCGATGCATATCTCCCGTCTACTGTTACCCCCCCAAGGGCCCGAGGGCCTGGTGCCATGAGATCTTCGGGTCTTTGAAGAGAAACTGGAAACCCAGATTATGGAAATTCCTCTCATCAGATGGTGACAGCTCCAGAAATTGGATAAAATGTCGGACCCCGATGGACCAACACGGTTGTCAGAATGAATAGCCCTTCTGGCCACAGCTACTTGCAACCTTCTATCGAGCTGGCAAACAACCGTGATCTTTGAGGGAAGTGAGCCCCAGCTGCGGAGGTGGCTGTAAAGACAGAGAGGGTGGGCTACCTCTCAGGGCCCTGGTGAAGAAGAAACCACAGGCTGAGACCAAAGACATGAGAGGGAAAGGCACTGAGACCTCCTGGAGAAGGAAATGCTCTTAACAGTCAGGTGACAGAAAGAACGGAGGAGAAAAGGAGTGTTCAAAGCAAAGTCATCAATTCTTTTTCCCGAAGTCACGTCTCACTTGGGGCATTTTTACGTGTCTAGACATCTCAAACTCCCGAAAGGAAGTTCGAGGACACGGGGACAAGGACATCCTCACACTCATGACTGCCACATGGTGCGATCCAACTCCTGATGCACAGCGCTGACTTTTATTGGGACTTTGGATGAACTGCTGGCCAATTATTTCACAATTTTATCTTTTTATTGTTTCATAACCATACCCATTAAGTTGCTTGCACAACTTAACCCCGGGACGCAAGCCTCAGGACTTTCTGGGTCAGAAAACGTAAAGACATGTGAGAAAGATAAGGAATTGCTACAGAGCAGGACTGTCTACCTCTGTAGGCTAGAGGATGTATTGCTTTATTTTTAAATAGCTTTTTATTTTGACAGAAGAATTCCTGGATGGCCTTATACCTAATTCATCAATAGTTAATATTTTGCCTTATTTGCGCCATAATTGTTGCCTCATCGTATACATATAATATAAATATAGATATTATACAGTTGTTCTTACCATTTGAAGTAAGTTATACCCCGTTGCCCCTCAATATTTCAGTGTATTTCCAAAGAACATAGCCATGGGGTCATTATCAAAATTAGGAATTTTAATATTGATAGAATATTATTTTTTTAATGTATAGTCTATATTCAACTTTCGTTAGTTGCCCCAACAATGTTTTTTGTAGCTATTTTCCCCCCTGGTTCAAGATCCAATCTGAGATCATGCATTGCACATAGGTGTCATTCATACCTTTTTTTTTTTCTTTTTTAAACATTGTTTTAATCAAGTAACGCAGTTGTTTAAAACAGGAAATTTTAAGACCATTGAATAGATCAAAGTGAAGGATTAATTTATTAAGATAACCTCTATGGATAAAGTTTTAATATGTGGATTTGAATTCCACTGGAAGTTTGGCACCAGACTGAGACACTGGTCTAAGCCAAAATTGTCTCTTTAGTGTTTAGAAGCCCCACACAGGTTTTGGGGGCACCCGGGTGGCTCAGTCAGTTGAGCATCTGACTTTGGCTCAGGTCACAATCTCACAGTGTGTGAGCTGGAACCCTGGGTCGGGCTCTGCGCTGACAGCACGGAGCCTGCTTGGGATTCTCTCTCTCTCAAAAATAAATAAACATTAAAAAAAAGGGGGGGGGGGAAGAAGCCCCAAACAGGTTTTCCTTCAGGTTAAGAGAAGAGGGGGGGGAAGCTGTATAACAAGGTATCATGTCTTTTTAGTGGAGGCTTTGTTTTTTTCCTTGCTTTTAACATACATTGTTTAATACTTCTAAAACCTATTATAAATTACAATTAATAGAATTTTCTAAATATTAGAAAAGTAAAGTTAGTTCAATGTTTATGCTGAAATACAGATCCGAACTGCCATTAAGACTTGAAATTTGCTGAATAAGAAATCTTTGTTAGGACTGTAAGGGAAACCAGATTGGCCAAAGGGGTTGAGATTGAGTCTTGTGCGCAAAAAAGCCCCATTGGGATAGAAAAACAGCGTTTTCATCTGTGTTACTGGGCCACACCTCTCTCTCCCCTTCATTGTTCTTAGCACATGAGGCCCCTGTGCTTCTTAAAACTTCATCTTTGGTGAAGGATCAGTTTTGTTTCTGTGGTTATCAGTGCTTCTCCCCATGGTTCAAGGGCTGATCCTGCTGTAAAATAAAATAAAATAAAATAAAATAAAATAGAATAGAATAGAATAGAATAGAATAGAATAGAATAGAATAGAATAAAAATAACTAGTAGAAGGAAATAAAAATAGACACACAAAATTCACGTCTTCTGTTTTCATTATTTGATTCACCTGACCAACTTTCTCGACTTGCCACAGGTTTCTAAAGACCCACACTGAATTCCGGAACATATTTCATGCCTCTGGTACTCAGACCACACTCTGAGTAGCACTGGTCTACATGAGAGCATGCACTGTGTTTGTGCAGGTAAACGTCTCACCGGAGATGAGTCCCCACAGGGCAACCGCCTGCTCCTGGTCATTTCATGTCCCCCACAACCTGGAGCAGCAAACTCTACATGCGCACTTGGGCAGGCACTAAAAAATAAAGTATCAATAGAAGCACAGCCTTGGAAAAATAACTCCTGCTAAATTCAGGCAATAGGACTTCAGAGCTTCATTACCACCCAGCCCTGTGGCGAGTCAATCAACTCCTCTGTGCCTCAGGTTTCTCACGTGTGAAATGCGGGCAATAATAGCAATTTGGATTATGAGGCAGACGTGACACACTGCTGGTAAAGCATCGGCTCAAGTACAATGCAAAGTCAAGTACTAAAATCTCGGAAACAAACTGCGATCTACACTCCCTGGGCAGGCTTTCACTGTAAAGCACCAGATAAAAAATATTTTAGGCCTCGTGGGCCTTAAGGTCGCTGTTGCAATAGAGCAGTTACACATACAATGTCGAGGATGGGGAGTGGCTGTGTTCTAATACAACTTCATTTGTGGACACGGACATCGGAATCACATATCGTTTTCAAATGTCACAAAATGTTATTCTTCTTTTGATTGTTTCCCAACCACTTAAAAATATAGACATAATTCTTAACAGACGGGCCATACAAACACAGGCAGCAGGCCAGAGTTAGGCTGCTGGCCTTTGTCAACCCCTGTGCCTCGATTCAGTTACGAATGCCTGCTGTATGTTATCACCGTGGGTCTTTATTACAAACTGGGAAAGAAGGTGGGAAAAGTTGAATGTGCCACGTGCTAAGGATTAAAAGATTTTTTTTAAGTTTCATTTTGCAATAACTCAGATTTGGAAAAAAGTTAAAAAAAAAAAAACGGTACATGGGGCACCTTGGCAGCTCAGTCGGTTAAGCATCTGACTCTTGATTTTGGCTCAGGTCATGATCTCATGATTTGTGAGTTTGAGCTCCGTGTTGGGCTCTGTGCGGAGCCTGCGTGGGATTCTCTCTCTCTCTCTCTCTCTCTCTGCTCCTCCCCAACTCATGCTCTCTAAATTAATTAATTAGTTAATTAATTAATTAACAAACTTAAAAAAAGAAAAAGAAGAGGGGCACCTGGGTGGCTCAGACGGTTAAGCATCTGACCTCTGCTGAGGTCATGATCTCACAGCTTGTGAGTTCAAGCCCTGTGTCAGGCTCTGTGCTGACAGCTCAGAGCCTGGAGCCTGCTTCGGATTCTGTGTCTCCCTCTCTCTCTCTGCCCCTCCCGGCTTGTGTTCTCTCTCTTCCTAAAATAAATAAACTTTAAAAAGAAATAAAAAGAAAAAACAGTACAAAGAATTCTTGGTTGATTCCTAAAATGTCAACATTTTACCATACTTGCTTTATTGTTCTGTGTGTGTGTATATACACATTTTTTTCCTGAACTGTTTAAGACTTGCAAAGGTGATGCCCTTTTATTACCTAAAACCAAAGACATTCTTTTATATAACCATGGTGCAACTATCAAAATCAATAAATTAATACAAAACTATTGTTTAATCTTTAGACTTTGTACTGTCAAACTCAGGAAATTAACCTACAGGCCTGATTCTGACATCATCAGCTGTCCTACTAACATTCTGTATGTGCTAATGTCTTGTATCCATCACCTCCGCTAACTTCCCCAACTACCCAGTGAGTTTGATATTATTATCCCTGTGTTACCAGTGAAGGAGCTGAAGCTCAGAGAAGTTAAGTAACTTGCCCACAGTCACCCAGAAGGCACAGCTGGGATTTTCACTCAAGTGTACCAACTTCCAAAGCCCTTGCTGTTTGGTATTGGACCAGGATCGCAGAGTTTGGAAAGGACTTCCCAGTACAAGGAGAAGGAGCTGGTGTTCCAGGGATGAGAAGGATCCGAGCAGGGAAAGCCATGACTGGTTCTCTGTTTCTCCAGGAAATGTCCGGTGGGGAAAGAGAAGGGAGGCAACAAACGGAATTTTAGTTATTGTTACATAATAAGAAAAGGTTTTTTGGAAACACTTTCTAAAAGTAAAATATAACTTTTTAACTTATTTTAAAAACAGATACAGAACCTGACACAAAACAGATAAGTTAATGAATTCTTTAATGGAGAAAACCCTTGTAACCACCACCCTCCAGTTCAAGAAACAAAACCTTCCCAAACCCCAAAAGCCACTGCATGGGTGGGGTCCCAATCTCAGCTCCCCATCCCCATAAGTAACCAGTATTCTTGACTTGTAGAGTTATTTCTCCCAGCGTTTAAAAACCAAATTAATGCCTGGGGGTGCCCGGGGGGCTCAGTCGGTTAAGCGTCCAACTTCTGATTTCGGCTCAGGTCGTGATCTCACGGTTCGTGAGAGCGTCGGTCTCTGTGCTGACGGTGCAGAGCCTACTTGGGATTCTCTCTCTCCCTCTCTCTCTCTCTGTCCCTTCTCTGCTCGCCTGTGTGTGCACTCTCTCTCTCTCTCCCTCAAAAACAAACAAACATTTTTAAAAAACTAAATTCAGATTTTTAAATGATCCACAAGTTGTACAAAATAATGCTAAAGAAAAAATTATTCTGATACTTGTTAAAAGGGTAAGGAAGACTTCCTTCAAGATGTTGCAGTAAGGGAGAGAGAGAAGTTTGAAGTCAAAGTAGAGCAAAGACAGCTGGGGATTTATAGCTGACCGGCAGAGTGAGGGGGCTGGGGGTGGAAAATTACAAGAGGGGATATCAAGACATTCTTGCTAAGGGCAAGTCGAGGACTTAGAAGTCAAAGGTAGGGGATGAGGAGCTTGATCGAGTGTCAAGAGTGGGGGGATTTTTTCCTAAACTGACTTGGTCAGATTCTTTGCTTAACCAGGCAATGCAGGCCAGGCAAAGACAGGAGGAGCCTAACTAAAGTCTAGTCCGGGAGAGAAACAGAATCTATTAACAGAAAGAGCCTAATTTAACCTTACCTTTTATTTTCCAAAATAAGGAGTTAGCAAAATAAAATATTTAAAACAAATGAATTTTGTGCTATGTCAACTATAACTAATAAAGCTGGAAATTTTAAAAATATGTGTGTATGTATTTAAAAGCAATATTTGTTTATTTATTTATTTTTCGAGAGAGAGAGCATGAGTGGTGGAGGCACAGAAAGAGAGGGAGAGAGATTCCAAGCAGGCTCCACTCTGTCAGAGCAGAGCCCAACGTGGGGCTCAAACCCATGAACCTTGAGATCAGGACCTGAGCTGAACTCCAGAGTCGGACACTCATCCAACTGAGCCACCCAGGTGCCCCCAAAGCAACATATATTTAAAAGCAAAATAGAACTACCTTATGATCCAGCAATTGCAATACCCTATGGGGTATTTCCCCAAGAACACAAGAATATTAATTCAAAGGGTTACTTGCACCCCTATGTTTATGGCAGCATTGTTTATAATAGCCAAGATATGGATATAGCCCAGGTGTCCACTGATTGTTGAATTGATAAAGAAGATGTGGTTGGGGCCCCTGGGTGGCTCAGTTGGCTAAGATTTCAGCTCAGGTCATGATCTCACGGTTCATGGGTTTGAGCCCCACATTGGGCTCTGCACTGGCAGTGTGGAGCCTGCTTGGGATTCTCTCTCTCTCTCTCTCTCTCTCTCTCTCTCTCTCCCCCCTGATATATCTCTCAAAATAAATAAATAAATGTAAAACAATTTTAAAATCTCTTTAAAAAAAAAACATGTGGCATATATATACAATGGAATATTATTCAGCCACAAAGAGAAATGAAATCTCGCCATTTGCAATGATATGGATGGAGCTAGAGAATATAATGCTAATTAAGCAAAATCAGTCAGAGAAAGACAAATACCATATGATTTCACTCATATGTGGAATTTAAGAAGCAAAACAGACAAGCAAAGGGGAAAAAATAAGAGAGAGAGAAAGCGTGCTCTTAATTCTAGAGAACTAGTGTGGTTACCAGAGGGGAGGTGAACCAGGTGACGGCGAGTAAGGAGTGCACTTGTCTTAATGAGCATGGGGTGAGGTCTGGGAGTGCTGAATTACTAAACTCTACACCTGAAACTAATATAACATTCCGTTAACTGGAATTAAGATTAAAACGCTAAATAAACAAATACGCTGAGAAACAATAAAAGTGATTTCCCTCTGAAACTTAGTTTCCATTAAAGCTAAGACTTTCCAAGTGACAGTGAAGAGGACGTGGGATTTTCCGAGCTCAGGGGGAACGGGCCAGGACAGGATTTTAACTGAGGCTACAGGGACTGTTCTTCCCCAAGAGTCAAAGATACAGTATCATTTCACATCCAACTGTCAGATTCCCTGCGGTGCAAGGCTGTTGAGGGACTCAAGTGCCAAACTGAAAGGCGGGGGTGCTGCTACTTCTCCTATCTCTGAAAACCCAACCGTGCGGAAGTAGAAATGCCGCAAACCCGGGTGCTTTGGGGGGTTGGCATTTGGAATTGATTTTGTCGCAGTTGAACCATAATCTCTAAAACCAGCAGCGACCTAGCACGGTGGTTCTCAAATTTCTGCATACGCTGGAGTAACGTGGAACACTTGCAAAAATGCAGATTTCTGGACCCCACTCCTAGAGTTTCTGACTGAGAGCTTCTGGGACGGTGGCCTGGAATTTGCATTTATGACAAGTACCAGGTGGGTGCAGGCACCACCCGTCGCGAACCGCCGCGTACGTCGTCCCCTTAGGTGTGTCGCTCTCAGCTTCCCCCTTCGGTCCTCTCCAGGCAGCCAGGGAGCAAGGAGACCCTGGTTGAAGTCCAACCCCGGGACGCCTTATCAAGCTGCTGACAGTCGGGCCTCCTGATTGCCCGTCCAAAGGGACCCTCCCACCCGCAGCCACTAGCAAAATCCAGATAGAGCCACCCTGGGGTCACGCGCCCGCCCGCGCCCCCGGGGCTCCTCCGCGCCCCTCCCTGCCGCAGGCCACGGCTCCACGGTCGCGGGGCGGAGCCGGCGCGGGGCTGGCTGCAGGGCCGACGGGCGGGGCAGGGGCGGAGCGGGGGCGGGGGCAGGGGCGGAGCCGGCGCGCGGCTGGCTGCAGGGCCGGAGAGGGGCGGGGCGTGGGCGGGGTCGGAACGGGGCGGGGCGCAGGGCCGACGAGGGGCGGCGCCAGGCCGCGGGTCCTCGGCCGAGCGACGCTGGGCAGCTGGCCGGCGCGCTGACTGCGGAGCGGAGAGGCTGGAGGATGGACTTCCCCGGGGCTGCTCGCCTTCTCTCTCTGCTGCTGGTGCCGCTGCTGCTGGGCCCTGCGCGCGGCCTGCGCGTAAGTCCGCAGGAGAGGGGGCAGGCTGGCGGGGTCCGGGCTGCGGCGGCGGCCAGCGGGGGTCCTGCGGGCCGTGGGCCCGGGGCTCCCGAGTGCGCCCCGGCAGGCAGGCAGGCAGGCCGGCAGGCAGTCGACGGGGCGCAGGCAGTGGGCCGGCCCTCCCGTCGGGGGCGGGCCGGGCGGGGCGCGCGTCCTTCCCGGTAGCTCTGCGGCTCGCGTGCTCTGCCCGCGTTTCCCCTTTCGTTTGGACCCGCTTCCCCGTCGGTGCAAGGACGGGGCGAGACGAGGTGCGCCCAGACCCTTGCAGCCTTGCAGGTTTCCGGAGCGCGCAGTATTGGAGGCGCCGTGGGCTCTGGCGTGAGGCGCCCTCCCTTGCCCATTTCGGGAGCTGCTGAGCGCTCCGGAAGGAGAAAAATGGGGTCAGGAGAGGCCCGCGCGATGGAAGCGTTGGATTGATTTCCTTCGAAGTGTTGTCTTTTCAAACATCTCGTCCCCTTCTCGGCACTCCCTGCTGCCTGCTTTTGGCTTGGGTTTCCCGGGTCTTCAGGGTCTGGCGGTGCAGGCCAAGGGTGGGCCAGAGGTAGGCTGCAGGTGGTGGCCCGCGTTGCTGGAGGGGGGTCTGGCGGAGCAAGTAGGTGAGTTGGTGGGGCGGGCGAGATTGGCGGGGGAGATGGACAGCCCCAGTTCACTTGTCAGAGCTAAAGCGGGGGCCTAGGGGCCTCCAGACCGCCGCCTGGGGAGGCCAGCATCACAGCCGCGGAAAGGTTGGCGGGTGGGGGGCGGGCAGGCAATCGAAATGGGCACCTGTCTCCCTGCACGTTCGGCGAACCGGCTGTGGTTCCTCCGAAAGTTTGGGTGGGCCGAGGCTGGGGCGTGTTTTCAGTAGAAGGTGGTGGAATTTGGGCCCATTGACTTGTAAATTGCACCGCTGGCTAAAAGGCTTTCAGTAACTTGCGTAGGCAGAGAGAGGTCATACTTTAAAACCAAGGGTGAAAATTTTAAGTAGTTGAAAAACACCTGCTGAAAACAGTGGAACATGGGGTTCTTGGGGAAAGATCACTAAAATCGAGTTCTTGCTAACTTCCATCTCTGGTCTGTGGTTTCCACGCTCCGTTTTTGTTTTTGTTTTTGTTTTTGTTTTTGTTTTTGTTGTCTAAAAGGCCTGAAGGAGCCCTTGAGTGAGAGCTACGCAGCTTTGAGAACCACTGGCCAGGGGGCACTGGGGAGCAGTTCCCCGGGAACATTGGCAGAGAGAGAGGAGGAGGGTGGATTTTAACCCATACCTGGGAGGGTTGGGGGAGGGGAGAGATGGGCATTTATGGATGAGCTTGTGGACAGGGCAGCCCCCTGGGCTAATTTTATCTTAGAAATTAAAAGAGAAAATTTAAAACTATTTATTAACTTATTTCAGAAATAATCGTTATAGGTTCCACAAACTATATTTATATATATAACTATATATTAACTATGTATGTATACACACACACATATATTTTGAAAAATAACAATATTTCTCCCCAGAGCTTAGGAGGAAGAGTGGCACTGTTTTACATTTTTGCAAATCTCTTTCACGTCTGTCAAGTCCTTGCCAGGTCACATGTCACAGAGCCTCAAGAGGGGTCCTCTATGCACTCGTGAGAGAATGAGAATGGAAAAGGCGGGTACAGCCTAGGGTTATCGTGGAAATCGTTTTGACCACATGATCCTCCTGCGAGGCTCGCCCCGGACCACGCTTTGCAAACTGCAAATTTAGGATAATGTTTTTCTTATTATAAAAACAAAAAAGTTCCTGTGCTTTGTGGAAACACTTTTACATATTTTCAGAACACTGTAAGTAAGAAAATGAGAACTGCCCATCGCGTTACAATCCGCTGTGTCTGTATTTTGATAATCAAGTGTAGCAACCCTCAGATTTGAGTGGCTTGGATTCCAGGCGGGTTGGGTAGATGTGAGTGGCCTTCAGGTTTTGAATGGGGACAAGGAAGCTCTAATATCCCACAAAGCTGACGCGGGTTCCTGGTTGCAGGCGGAGCTGACCTGGAAACCTCTCCTTGGCCACTGTCCTTTCTAAGGAGCTCATCTTCCAGAGCCCGCCCGCCCAGAACTGGCAGGGGACCCTCTTAGGAGCAGAGAAAAATGGCGATCTTCAGGCAGCTGTCCCTGCGTGCAAAGGCTGCCCTGGCCGCCGGCACTGTCTTCGTGTCCATGATTGTGTCCCGCTCCTGTCTGGCGGGGAGCCTTGAGCTCCGGGCCTGGCGTTGGCTGTTCCGCCTGCAGCTCGCCCTGTTTGCCAACTCGCTCATGCTCATTGGCTCCCTCTACATCTGGCGGAGCACAGTCAGCAACCTCAGCCACTGCCCGGGCGCCGAGTCCGCCTGTTTCCAGCTCTGGAAGATGGCGGTTGTGGCGTTTCTGGCCCTGGCCCATTCCAGCTTCTTCACCATGCTCTTTTTAGTGGCCGAGGAGCCCTATCTCTTCTCCTTGGCAGCCTACTCCTGCCTCGGGGCGTACATCATCATGGTCTTCTTCCTCTGCACCCTCAGTGGCATGGAGCAGGCCTATCAGCTCGTGGCCTGGCGCAGCGGCAGGGTCGTGGGCGGCCTCGACAAGACAAGGAAGGTGGCGGTCAGGCCGGCCCTGGCGGTGGCAGTGACCGCTGTGCTCAGTGTGGCTGGGCTTCTGAACGCCGCCCAGCCCCCGGCCGTGAAGACCGTGCAGGTGCCCGTCCGTCAGCTGCCTCCCTCGATGGACGGCCTCAAGATCGCGCTCCTCTCCGACATCCACTTGGGCCCCACCGTGGGCAGGACCAAGATGGAGATGTTCGTGAGGATGGTGAACGCGCTGCAGCCAGACGTCACGGTGATCGTGGGGGACCTCTGTGACGCGGAAGCCTCCAGCCTGCGGACGGCGGTCGCTCCTCTGGACCAGCTTCGCTCGCGCCTCGGCGCCTACTTCGTCACGGGGAATCACGAGTACTACACGTCGGACGTCAGCAACTGGTTCGCGCTGCTGGAATCCCTGAACGTCAGGCCCCTTCACAACGAGAACGTGAGGATTTCCGCCACGGGGGCCCAACCCGGGGGCGCTGAGGACGACGACTGGATCTGCTTGGCTGGGGTGGATGACATCGAGGCGGACATCCTGCACTACTACGGCCACGGCATGGACCTGGTCAAGGCCCTGGAGGGCTGCCGCCCGGACCGCCCCACCGTCTTGCTGGCTCACCAGCCCCTGGCTGCCAAGAGGGCCCTGCAGGCTCGGCCGGATATTAGCCTCATTCTTTCTGGGCACACGCATGCCGGGCAGATCTTCCCCTTGAACGTGGCAGCCTATCTCCTGAACCCCTTCTTCGCCGGCCTCTACCAGGTGGCCCAGACCACGTTTGTGTACGTCAGCCCGGGCACCGCCTACTATGGGATCCCCATGAGACTGGGCACCAGGGCAGAGATTACCGAGCTCATCCTGCGGCGGGCTCCTTGAACCTGGCCCTGCCCTGTGCGCCCCTTCAGAGTCCTCGCCCTTCACCCTCCGTCCCTCTACAGAGCGGGTGGCCTGCTTTACCCCCTGCAGCCTCTGCTGCCCAGCCCTGCCCACGCACGCTCGGCCACAAGCCTGGCTTGAGCAGTATCTTGCGCTGGGGCTGCCTAGCGAGCATGGGCTGGTTTCCTCCGCAGATGGCCAGTTGCTTATTTATGTGTATCTGCGAGGCCACTGACGTCCCATATGTCAGAACAAGCGTCCCTTTTCCAGGTGATGTGGAGTGAGCCCTCCTTGTCCGCAGAGCTCACAGGGCCGCACCGAAACGGGGTTGCCTGAAAGGGACACCTCTAAAAGCAGAACAGAGAGGAACACTGGTGGTCTGAAACCCTCTTTAGGACTTGGGCAGTTTCCAGCATCACTGGAAGGAACTTCTGGGGAAGGGGCGGGGTGGCCAGGTAAGCCAGAACAGGCAAGAGGGAGGCCCCTCTGGCCACTGGAGAAGAATGCTTTCTTTTCCCCGCTGGCTCTGGCAGAGTCGCCTTTACTGAGGGCATCAGCCAAACCCGCGGGGACACAGGGCTCGCGCTGTCCCGGGCCTTGAGTGATACTTTTACTGCCTGTGCTCCTGGGCCTTTGGGATCGGGGGTGGGCTGGAAAGACACAGGAGCACGGTGGTAGGCGATGGGATGCTAAGGGTTCCGCTGCTGAGGAACTCAGAGGGGGCTTCCCTCCCTTGGCTCCCTTTATGCACCGCTTGGGGGAGGTGATGAAGGACAGGCTACTTTTCCCTGTTTGAAGGTGAGGAGACTGAGGCCGAGGGAAGTAGGGCATTGGCAGGATGACAGGGTATGTAGGAGATTCTTGGCTAGAAGCCGGGTCCCCTGCCTCCTCTTCTGCTGTCCCGTGGGTAAGTAGTTGTATCTGTTACAAGCGAGTGCAGGATTCAGACACATCTGACTGTGCAAAGAGAACGCACAGGGGCTTAGAGCCTGCTGGTCTTTCAGAGTGGTTTGCTTGAGGCTGGTCTCCATTTGTCCACGATTACTCGGGCCAGAGCCCGGAAGGAGGTTGGCCGGTTTCAGTGTAGGGTGTCTGTTACCCTGGAAGAAGAGTCGGGAGGCTGCGTGCCCCTCCCCGGCGCCCACCCCCACCCCTCACCCCGGGTTCGGGTCTGCGTCTTGTGAGGCACTGAGGTTTGCTCTCCACGGGGGAAGTTGGGAGCTGTGCGGGGAGCGGCAGGGCTTCGTGCTCTGTCGGGGCCTCCAGGCCTTCCCTTCCCCTGGGCCCCAGCTGTGGGTGGCTGGGACTGTCTTCCCTGCTGGGTGGCCTCTGCTCCCACACCCAGCCTTCCATCCCCCACCCCGTCAGCGTTATCCTGGGGCTCTGGCCATAGGACCGTGGTGCCATGCGGCCCGGCTCTCGACCCTCTGGAGTGACCCCACCCTGCCGGCCAAGCCTCTTGGGCCAGAGGCCAGATACCCTTTGACCCTGAGGCCGACGTCAGTAAGCTCTCCTCTTAGAAAAAGTTGCACTGGGAAGCTTGGCAACCTCGGCTCAGCGGTGGCCCTTTTGTGATTGAGAGTCTTTCTCCACCGCCCTGCCTGGAGAGGCTCACCCGCTGCTCCTGGGTCGGGTAGCGGCCCGCACGTGACTTGACCTCACTGAGCCGCGGTTTCCCTCACCTGAAAATGAGGATAACTTAGCTACCTCAGGATGGTTTCACGGGGAGAGTATTGAGGCGTGGCGTCAGGTACGCGGGGCACAGTCACTCAGGAGGCACTGGGTGGGGTCAGTATTTAAACATCACGTGGGCATGCCAACCGCGTCAGGCACGGGCGCCCGGAGGCACCTGTTCTGGAGCAGTAAAGCGGGGAGTGTGAGTGGGTAACCCGCTGCCAGGGGCCAGCGATCAGGGTCAAGGCGGCAACTGCTAGGGTTTGCTTTCCTTGCCTGTGCTGCTGGGTCCGGTGCGCATTCCGCCTCAGGGGGTTTCTTCAGCCTCCTCCTTGCCTTCCCGTGTACGACACACGGAGTCCCCGGGGATCCTGGGGGCCACCTCTCCTGTCGCAGGCAGCGAAGATGGTGACGGCGAGCCCGCCAGGCAAGTTTCCCATGTGTCTTCGAGTCGAGATTTCAGCGGGTTCCTCGTTTTGTATCCCCTTGTGTTTCGTCGTCCTTGCGGCTGGGAGCAAGTTTGGAGAGCACGACCCCGGCCCTTCTCTTCATACAGTTGATAGACGGCGGGATCACAGGAGAGGTGGCCTTGCGCGGGGTGGCAGGCCACCTCCCAGGTTCTGACCCCCTTCTCCACGGTGCCACGCCTAGCTCGCCCCCGCGTCCTGGCCTCGGGATGACTGGACTTCCAAACCCTCCCTCTGCCTCGGGACCTGACCCTGTCTTGTGGACCATTCTAGTCGCGTTTCCAGTTCTGTTTTGTGTGGATTTCACCAGACCGCGCTGCCTGATGCCGTTTTTCTGGCACCTTCCGGCGCACCTGGTGGTGGTCGACTCGCCTACCCGGTTATTTTGCCGCTTTCTTCGGTGTGGCTCTTTCTCACCCCGTGTCCTGAGCTTTGCGATGTTAGCTTCCTTCAGCTTCCTTACGTTTTGTCTTGCACTTTGTGTCTTTTTTCTCTTGGATGCCATCAGGCAGGGCCATCCTGTGTGCCGTGGGAGTCCTCCGCGCCTTCTCACGCCTGCTTTGTATTCCACGACGTGGAATTGTTCCCGGCAGAAACTGGTGGGCCACTCCCCACGGCACCCTTTGCACCTCTGTTCCCCGTTCCTCCTCGTTTACTTGCCTTCTTTGTTTTGTTGGGTTTTGGCTGGGGGAGGCGGTGAGGAACATTTACTTGAAGCTTGAAAATTCTTTCAATTTTCTTTTAGTTTCCTTTTTTTTTTTTAATTTGTTAAACACAAGTTGAGATGTAATGCTTTATTTATTTTTTAATGTTTATTTTTTTATTAAAAAAAAAATTTTTTTTTAACGTCTATTTATTTTTGAGACAGAGAGAAAGAGTATAAGCTGGGGAGGGGCAGAGACAGAGGGAGACACAGAATCGGAAGCAGGCTCCAGGCTCTGAGCCATCAGCCCAGAGCCCGACGCGGGGCTCGAACTCACAGACCGCAAGATCGTGACCTGAGCTGAAGTCGGACGCTCAACCGACTGAGCCACCCAGGCGCCCCTAATGTTTATTTATTTTTGAGAGGGACAGAGACAGAATGCGAGTGGGTTAGGGGCAGAGGGAGAGGGAGACACAGAATCTGAAGCACTGAGCTGTCAGCCCAGAGCCCGACGCGGGGTTCGAACTCACAAGCTGTGAGATCATGACCTGAGCCGAAGTCAGATGGTCAACCAACTGAGCCGCCCAGGCGCCCCAAAATGTAATGCTTTTTTTTTTTAAATTTTTTTTGACTTTAAAAAAAAATTTTTTTGAGACAGAGAGAGACAGAGCATGAACGGGGGAGGGGCAGAGAGAGAGGGAGACACAGAATCGGAAACAGGCTTCAGGCTCTGAGCCATCAGCCCAGAGCCTGACGCGGGGCTCGAACTCACGGACTGCGAGATCGTGACCTGAGCTGAAGTCGGACGCTCAACCGACTGAGCCACCCAGGCGCCCCTATAATGCTTTTTAAAAATGAACAATAGCGTGTGATGAATTCATGCTATTCCATCCTTTCCAAACATCCAGGCACCCTTTTCTCCCTTTATTTTGTTTTAAGCTTTCTTATCGTGAAATATAAAAACATTCACAAAGTAGAGAGGATAGCATCGCGAATCCCCAGGTACTTACTCATCATGCAGCTTCAACAGTTAAGACCATCCTGCTGTTCTTTCTCAGGTACTGCTGCCTCATACTCTTTCTTTTTTGGCTGGAATATGTTGAAGCAAGTCTTAGCATAACTTCACCCAAAAATACTTTACAAAAAGCATATCCATAATGCCATTGTATCCAATAAAAGTAATAGTAATTCTTGGTTTTTAAGTAATCTCTACACCCAACGTGGGGCTCGAATTCATAACCCCCCGATCAGGAGTCGCATGTTCTAGTGACTGAGCCAGCCAGGTGCCCTGGTAATAGAGATTCTTTAACATCATTTAATACCTAGGTAGGAGATCTGGGGCTGGAAGCCAGGCCTTCTACCTCTCAATAAAGGTGTTTTCGTCTCCCACCGTTTCAGGGTTAAGTAGTTGTATCTGTGACAGGTGAGCACAGGATTAAATGCAATTGACTGTGTAGAGAATTTGTGTTCAGTTTTTCCTGATTATCTTAGTTGTCTTTTTTTCATCGTGATTAAAAACACCTAGTGTAAAATTGATCATCTTAATGATTTTTAGGTGTGCCATTCAGTAGTGTTAAGCGTATTTCCGTTGTTGAAGACTCCATTCCTTTTTAAGGCTGCATAATATTCCCCTGTAGGTACATACTACGTTTTGTTTATCCGTCCACCCATCCGTTCAGTGGACCTCTGGGTCGTTTCCACCTCTCGTCTGTTGTGAATGGTGCTGCGACGAACACGGGTATGCAAACATCTCTTCGAGGCCCCGCTTTCTGTTCTTTTGGATGCACACCCAGGAGTGGGACTGTCGGATCATATGTTAGTTCTGTTTTCGTTATTTTGCGGAAGCTCACTACTGTTTTCTGTAGCAGTTCCACGATTTTACATTCCCACCACGATGTACGAGGGCTCCGGTTTCTCTACGTCTCTACGTCCCCGCTTGCTCCTTTTTTTGATAATGGAGTGAGGTGATATTGTGGTTTGGATTTGCATTTCTCTGATGATTAGTGACGTTGAGCATCTTTCTCTGTGCATATTATCTACTAGTCCATCATCTTTGGAGAAATGTCAATTCAAGCCGTTCGCCTCTTTTTCAAATCAGGTTATTCGATTTTTGTTTTCATTATAGGAGGTCTTCATATATTCTCGATATTGACCCCTTATCAGATAAATGATTTGCAAATATTTTCTCTCATTCCAAAGACGGACTTTTCAGTCTATTGGTTGTGCCCCTTGACAGGCAAAAGTTTTTAAGTTGGATGTCCTATTTGTCTGTCTTTGTTTTTGTGCCTGTGCTTTGGTGTCATATCCCCAAAATAATTAACCGGATCCAGTGTTGAAGATTTTCCCCTTTGATTCCTTCTAGGAGTTTTATGGTTTTGGGTCTAATATTTAGGTCTTTAGGCCATTTTGAGTTAATTTTTGTATATGGTATAAGAGTCCAATTTCATTTTTTTGTATGTGGATATCCAGTTTTCCCAACACCATGTCTTTTTTTTTTTTTTTTTTTTTTTTTAGTTTACTTTTGAAAGAGAGAGAGAGAGAACAAGCAGGGGAGGGGCAGAGAGAGAGAGAATATCCAAAGCAGGCTCCAGGCTCAGCTGTCAGAAGTGCCCAATGTGGGGCTCAAACTCCTGGACCGTGAGATTATGACCTGAGCTGAAGTTGGATGCTTAATTGACTGAGCCACCCGGGTGCCTCTCCCAACACCGTTTTTTGAGGAGACTGTCCATTCCCTGTCAAGTGATCTGAGAGTCCTTGTGAAGACCGTCTGAGCATATGTGTGAGGGTTTATTTCTGGCCTCTCTAGCCTATTCCATTGGTCTGTTTGTGTTCTTATGCTGGTATCACACCGTTGATTACTGTAGCTTTGTAATGTCTTTTGGTATCCGGAAGTGTGAGTCTTCCAACTTTGTCCTCCTTTTTCAAAATTGTTTTTGGCTACTTGGGGTTCCTTGAAATTCCATATGAAATTTAGGATGAATTTCTGCAAAAAATGGGGTGGGATTTTGATAGAGATTGTGTTGAATCTGTGTATCACATTGGGTAGAATGGACATCTTAATGTTTGTTCCTCTAATCCTTTCTTTCATTTCTTTAGGCAATGTTTTTGTAGTTTTCCGTGTATGAGTCTCACCTCCTTGTTTAAGTTTATTAAGTATTTTTTTAAATGCTGTTGTAAATGAAGTTGTTTTCTTAATTTCCTTTTCGGATTGTTCATTGTCAGTGTATAGAAATGGAACTGATTTTTATATGTTGATTTTGTATTCTGCTATTTTGCCGAAAATTTTTCATTAGTTGTAACAGTTTCTCTCTCTCTCTCTCTCTCTCTCTCTCTCTCTCTCTCTCTCTCTTTGGTATATGAAACTTTTCATTTGTTTTTCTTGCCTTGTTTCTCTGGCTAGGACTTCCAGTACTCTGTTGAATAGAAGTGGTGAGAGCAGGCATTCTTGCCTTGTTCCTGATCATAGAGGAAAAGTTGCAGTTTTCACCACTGAGTATGGTGTTGGCTGTGGGCTTTCATATGCGGCCTTTAATATGTTGAGGTGATTTTCTCCTATTCCACATTTGTTGAGTGTTCTGTCATTAAAATGGTGTTGAAGCTTGTCAAAACTATTTCTGCCTCAATTAAAATGATCGTGTGGTTTTTGTCCTTTATTCTGTTAATGTGGCGATTGATTTTCATATGTTGAATCATCTTTGCATTACAGGAATAAATCTTACTTGGTCATAGTATATAATGCCAAGTTGTTGAATTCACTTTGCTGGTATTTTATTAAGGATATTTGTATCAATATTCATCAGAAATATTCATCTGTAGGGGCACCTGGGTGGCTCAGTGGGTTAAGCGTCCGACTTCGTCCCAGGTCATGATCTCATGGTTCATGAGTTCGAGCCCCACATCGGACTCTGTGCTGACCACTCGGAGCCTGAAGCCTGTGTCTCCCTCTCTCTCTCTGCCCCTCCCCAGCTCACGCTCGCTCGCTCTCTCTCTCTCTCTCTCTCTCTCTGTCAAAAATAAATAAAAACTTAAAAAAAATCATTAAAAAAAAGAAGTATTCGTCTGTAGTTTTCTTGTTATATCTTGTCTGGCTTAGGTATTAGAATAATGTTGGCCTTATAGAATGAGCTTTAGAAATATTTTCTCCACTTTGATTTTTTGCAAGAGTGTCAAGAAAATTGGTGTTGATTCTTTAAATGTTTGGTAGAATTCTCCGGTGAAGCCATCTGGTCTTGGATTTTTCTTTGAGATTTTCAGTTAGTGACTCAATTTTCTTTCTAATTATTTGTCTCCTCAGATTTTCTGTTTCTTTGTGATTCGGTCTTGGTAGGTTGTATATTTCTAGGAGTTTTTTCATTTGTTCTAGATTACCCAGTTTGTTGGCATATTATCATTCATAGTAGCATCTTACGATCTTTTTTTATTTCTGTGGCATCAGTTGTAACATCTCCTCTTTTATTTCTGATTTAGTTATTTGAGTCTTCTCTCATTCTTAGTTAATCTAGCTAAAGGTTTGTAAATTTTGTTGATTTAAAAAAAAACTCTGTTTCATTGATTTTTTTCTGTTGTTTTTCTATTCTCTCTTTCATTTATCTGCTCTGATTTTTACTATTTCCTTTCTGTTAGCTTTTGGTTTAGTTTATTTGGCTTCTTCAGGAATTACGTCTTTTTACAGTTCTTTTGTTAGAATCATAATCTAGAAACAAGGTCCAGGGGCACCTGGGTGGCTCAGTTGGTTGGGCATCCGACTCTTGATTTTGGCTCTGGTCGTGATCTCACAGTTTGGGACTGAGCTCCACAGAGCCCACTTGGGATTCTCCCCCTCTCCCCCACTCTCCGTCTCTCTCGAAAATAAATAAACCTAAAAAATAAAAAATAAAAACAAGGTCCATATACCGTATGTGATATATTTCTTAAATCTAAGTCTATAAAACATCCTCCCTTCTTTGTGTCGTTTCCTTGGTCAAGTTATCTGGATATTATTTCTTCGTATTTCCTACATTTTGGATTTGTGGTAATGTTTACTGTGTTGTACTATCCCTCATTTTCTGTGAACTGGTAGAGCTAGAGATCTATAAAAGTTACAGCTGGATAGAATCACGTTCGACTTTTTTCTTTTTTTGGCAGGAAGACTTCACTGCTTTCAGTGATGCTAAGACTGACCCAGGTGTTGCCAGCTTGACCCCTCCACTAGAAAGTTCCTCATCATCTTCTCCTCTATGACTGTTTCAGCAGTCATTGATGGTTATTACCTAAAGTCACTGTTCCACTAGGGATTTCAAAATGATTTTTTTTTTAAGTTTGGTATATTTAATACAGAATTTAGTAGGCCAGAGTACTGAATAGGCTTCCCAGGACTAGTTGGTTACTTAGCTTTTCTATATTCAAGAGACAATGGAAACTTCTTTTACCTCTGCTCTGGATTCTGAAGGATTTTTTGGAGCACTCAGAAAATCTAATCATGCCATCAGCCCCCAAAGTGGTGATTTTTCATTTCATCATTTCTTCTGTATTTACTAACTGTGGTTCTTCCACAAAGAATTCTCTTCATCAACTGATTGCTCTGAAAAAGTCTATAACGAAGGCAAGATAGATGCTAGACTCTTTCCCTCTATTCGTTGGTTTCCAGAATGAAGAGTTGATTCCCCAGCAAACTGCAAAGATGAACCCATAAGCTTTTCTTTGGGTTGGGACGGAGTATCATGAATTTGACTCTTTTCATATATCTGATGTGTTTCAGTCCGTTGAAGTGATAAATCTTTTGATGCTCACAATCTCCTGTCCTTGGCCAGTTGGAGCCAGATTGTTTCTGTGGCATTTTGTTGTGACCCTAATAGTCGTTGACAGTTTTGGGCTTATTTTGTACGCGTTTTGCCCCGGATTTGGACTAAGTAATTTCTGGAAGGAGTTCCGGGTTCCTTTTAGTGGGAAATATTTAGAGGCTGTGGTTTAAGTGTTAGAGGAGTTAAGTGCTGCTCACTAGTGTCATTTCTAAGCTGTTACAGTGGCTATTGCTAGGAAATAAATATTTTTTTTAGGAAGAGAAAAAAATAAGTTATATTAGTATTTCCAATTCAAATGGCAGATTATGGGCTTTTTTTTTTTTTAAATAGACTTTATTTTTTAGAGCAGTTTTATGTTCACAGCAAAATTGAGTGGAAGGTATAGAGATTTCCCACATAGCCCTGATTACAGGGTTTTTACCTCACTTTCTCTGATTTCATTTCTGAAAATGTTGGTTGTCAGTGTCATTTCTTATTTACTATATCCCACTTCTGTATATTATGGATTCAAAATAGCAATAAAATATTACTAGGGTGAAATCTGCGGGATGCAGTTTTGTTTGTTCGTTTGTTTTACCTGAAATGCAGTGTAAGATGTATTTTTGTCCTTAGGCTAAATACCGTCAAAATATTATTTCAAATTCACTTGAAATTGTCCTTTCCTGTGTGGAAAGTTAGGTCTGTTTTCAACTTTTAAGAATTGTTTTATAATTTTAAGGCTCGTTTTTTGATCTTTTTAGACTGTGTGCTTCACCTCTTCTCTGAGATGAGGGGGCAAAATTAAATCTGTAACTGCCTGCGAGTCCTGGAGGATTAGGAACTGGCCCCACCCTGTGTTTCTGCCATTTTCTCCTCCGTTCTGCCATTTTCCTGCCTCTTCCACTGTCATTCACGCTCTCCAACCCGCCATCTTTGGGAACGCTGGATGGAGATCTTTCTGGAACAAGAGAGGCATAAATAAATGAACAAACTTGATGAAAATAGAATGCATAAGCCATAGCAGTTCATCCACAAATTCTTCCACATCCATATTGATTGTCCCCATTCCCTGTGGCTCTTTTGCTTCAGACGTGTGGCTGATGTCCTGGTGCTTCCATAACACTGGATGTTTGAAAGGCTCTTAGCTCTGGCCCAAAGTTTGTTGTGGAGTCATCTGAAATAGTCCTTCTCCGTCTCTTTGTTCTGTGAGCTGAGGGATCTGGGAAGCCCATGTGTACCAACTCTCTTCCATTCCGATCTTCTCCGCTGCCCTTAACTTATCCCTCAACCCTAGGGCGCTAGTGGCCTTAGGAGGGTTGGGTCTCTGCCACTCTGGAGCTGAGCAGCTCACATCAGGAATTCTCCAGGCTTTTGGGCCTGGAGTGAAAGGGTATGTAGCGTGCTGGGGATGCAAATCCATTGAATGGGTGCTTTACCAGAGTTATACTGAAGGGCTTGAAGACATATTGTCTTCCCGTGGTCAACATACCTCCCAACCTGTGGTGTCACCGAGCTTTTATTTCTTTAATCCAGTGGAGGTATGTGCACAAGTAATGCAAATATGATTATTTTTAGTCCTGAGCATTCGGAAACGTGGGGAATGTTCACATTACCTGGTCATGTAAATTTTGGTATTATGTTTAACATTTCTAAGAAACGCCTATTTACCACTGAAATAATCTGAATGGAGTCAATAACTTTTAAAAATGTTATACTGGACAGTATGAGTCCCTGATGTGTAATTGGTTCAAGGATATTTTGTTTGTACTGCTGTCTTTTTTCTCCAGTGTTACTATATGCATTATGTACACGGGGGTCTTGGGAAGGTGTGCGCTTTGCCTTGCTTGGAATTGCTTTTTCTAAGTGTTTTGTGACCTCATGCATTGGAAACACTGACGCTCACAGCCCTGCACGTGTGAAATAAAACCATGCTCTTCGGTATTCTGTTCCCGTGCCAGTTAATGTAGAAGGGGTGAAATCTGCACACAGGTCAAATTTTATGGTATTTGTATGTGGGGGGGGGGGGGGTCAGCTCTGAAGGCAGATTCCCTCTTTCCTTCTCCCCCTACATTCCTCGGTGGCCTTACTTCTGTCAGAGGTACCACAGCTCCGAGATACTAAGGAGGCTGGCTCTTTTAGGCTGGATCCTCTCAGGTCCTTAGATGTTGAGGGGAGTCACTTTGGAGCCACGAAGCAGATTTTCCCTATGTACCTTGACCATGACCGTCACCATTTAGAAGCTGCCCCTTAGGGGTGACTCAGTCGGTTAAGTCTGACTTTGGCTCAGGTCATGATCTCACGGTTCGTGAGTTCAAGCCCCACGTCGGGCTCTGGGCTGATAGTGCGGAGCCTAGTTGGGATTCTCTCTCTCTCCTCTCTCTCTGTCCCCTCCTCCCCTCCACTCGTGCTTTCTCTCTCAAAATAGATAAATTTAAAAAAGAAGAAAAGGAAGAAGCTGTCCCTTAAGTGATGCTGCTTCTGTAGCTATCCCTGTCACCCTGCTGCTTTTCCAAGCTTCAGAGACCTGTCACTGCTCCCTAGGTCCAAATAACATGATGTTGTTTATATATCAGACAGCGTGACAGCCCAGGGGATGTGCTGATGACCAGGGTGTCTCATGGGAGAGAGTGGGGCAGTTAAGGGGACCTGGGACCAGAGAGAACGTGTACTGCTATCCTGCCCACTTACAAATGGCTTTTGATCCTTTTTACTGATAGTTTTGAAAAGAACAGGACATTAGCCACAGACCCAATGCCAGAGGCTGCATTGACTGCTCCAGTGACAACACTACACCCACACAGCAGGTGCTACTCGGGCTGCTGCGTGGTTCAGTTAGCAGTCCACTGTCATCCACCATGATCCGTCTGCTCTGCAGGGGCTCACATGTGATATGAATGGGGATCTGAAGAGAACGTTCTGTGAGTCTCTGCGGAGGGGGCACTAGGACCTGCCATTCCAGGAGGAATTGTAGTCTTCAGATTGGTCTTGGGTTGAGTTGGGGGAGTGGGCACTTCCACGATTTCCACCTGGCTCTTCCGTCCACGATGCCTCTGACTTACGGTAAGGGTTCTGGGGGCTGTTAAGGAAAACCATCCCAATGTGCACTCAGGACCGGGGAAATCGCCAGAGGATAGGCCCTCTGACTTGTTGGATCCACTGTGGAAGGACCCTGGCCATGGCACCCCTTTCTCCCTGATTTCCTAAAGAGTGATAAGGGGGAGTGATGGCATGTCAGATACCCTGGTATGCCAGCTCAAGTGTATCCAGCCATCCCCACAAGGTCTGGAGGACCATTTTCCTGAGGACACAGGTACCCCAGTCCTACTGGGGAAGGATTAGGAGAATATTCATTGGGCGTCCTGGAGTGGCATCACAGAGTTCTTCCTCAAGGGATCCATCCAACCCTCCGGTCAGTTGGCTGTTTGTTGGAGAGCTGGCCCAGAGCCAGGAACCGGAGGAAGGAGTCACAGTTGTCCATTGCGTTGGCTGACATCAGCCTTTTGCTCACGAGTTCTTGATTACCTTTTTCTTGTTAGACGGGTCAGGCAGCATCCTTGCTGGTTACCCACCCTCTGGAAATGCTGTGGTTGATGAGCCATTGCCTGAGATTGCCACTGGTCAGCACACCCTGGCCTCGCCGGTCGTTGTGGTAATTATGTTGTCCCTCGCTGGGGCATTCCGGAGAGTGTCGTCATCCTGAGTGCCACAGCAGCATTGTCTGCTCCAGCCTCGAGGGCTCGACAGCCTCGCTGGGCTTCTCGAGGATGCCAGGGCCCTGCTCAGTGGAGCATTCCTTCCTGAAGGCACTGTTCTCTGTCCTGTCTTGGGGGATGCAGTCAGATGGTGGCCTGTTTGGTCACCGTTTTTGCATTCCCATCTCCCTGAGATGTCTCACACGTTCCTCAGGATGCCAAGCCCATCCTGGCGTCTCTGCCTCGTTTCCTATAGGCCAGTATCCTGTCCAGGTTCGGGGAGCTGGCTTCCAAAAGCATAGCAACTGGGTTAAGGTACTTCCATCAAGATGGTAACTCAGAGGTCACGGGAGAGGGCATCGTGTCAGTAAACTCCCCTCTATCCAGCCTCACATTCTGCGCCTCGGGATCCTGTCCCATGTGCCCGCGTGGTTAAGTCCTGAGCCTTACATCTCCGGCCGGAGACGTCAGTCTTTAAATATTGCCGCGGAAGCTTTTGGCATCACAGAATGGCTGACTTGAGCCCCTCAAGCGGTCTTTCTTCAAAGCCTCCAAATGTGTTAATAAAAAATCAGCCAACTTCAATAATCCTTGCAATTACCTGCACCTACCATCCCCCCGCCCCATTCCAAGCGTAGGGCTACGGCAGATCCCAGCTGTCCTTCGGCCCATACCTCCTCCCAGTCCCGCACAGGCGGGGACCTCAGAATTTGTATTTACACGCCCACTTAGCACCAGCTGTAGGGTTCCTGTTGCCGTTCGATAGATAAGAGAAATCCAGGTACGGGCTCACATCCTGAGGATCTGCTGTTTAGGCTAACCCTGGTACCCGCTGTCTCAGAGTGGGTCCCTCTAGAAGTAACACACGAAATAAAGGCTTGAGTGCAGGTGATCCGAGAAGTGAGCCGAGAGTGCAGGGAGGAGGGGCAGGTGAGAAGAAGCGGAAGTCTGTTTAAGGACGCATCATGGTTCTCGCTCTGGGCAGTAGGGCCGGGATCCTGCCAGCCATAGAAGGTCTCCAGAATTGTCTGCCCGAAAGAGGAGAATGCAGTGATCCACCCCCATTGGTTGAGGGTTTTCCAGAGGGGCATGGGAACCCCCTGGATCCCTGGGAGAGCAGGTTCCCATGTGTGGCAGGAAGGCACAGAGTCCCAAGGTGTGGGTCTGGGCTGAGACACTGTCAGCATAGAGTGTGCTGAGCCCACAGAGGACCGTCAACGAGGGCTGCAGCTGACATGGGTATGCTTTAAAAACAACTCTCAACCTTCTCTTTTAACTCTTTACGTATCGAAGCTGTTCCTGCAAGGTCAAGAGCATGCCCTTCGTCTCAGGGGCTGCCTAATACTTAATCGTGGCGGGGGCGGGGGGGGCGGTACGTACACTCATGCACAATGCCCTTAGCCTAGAAGCCGTAACTCAGTTCATCAGTCCACTTTTTAATTTTATTTATTTACATTTATTTTTCCAGTTTTACTGACAAACGCCCATCACTGTACAAGTTTAAGGCATACAGCATGATGGTTTGATTTACGTATATCGTGAAATGATCACCACAGTATGCTCAGCTGACATCAGTCTTCCCATACAGATACAACGGAAAGGAAAGGAAGAAAAGAAGGGAAAACGGTTTTCTCCATGCCATAAGAACTCGTAGGAGTTTCTCTCTTCCCAACTTCCCCGTGTATCACACAGCAGTGTGAACTATAGCCATCATGCGGTGCATCACATCTTTAGTGTTTCTTTATCTTTTAACCGGAAGTTTGTACCTTTTGACCACCTTTCTGCAATTCCCGCCCCCCCCCCCCCCGGCTTTTTTATTTGTGTCAGTGTTTTACTAGGACAAATTTTCACACATAGAGTTGAAAGAATTTTATGCTCACCATCCAGATCCTACCATTAACATATGGTGGCCATCCATGCACTCATCAATCCACCCCATCTTTTGGATGTGTTCCAAAGTAAGCTGCAGGCATTCATGTACTCCCCACTCTGAGTACTTTAGCAGGTCCTGTATCATTAACTAGGGATCAGTATTTGTTTATTGCTCTTTTTTCCCCCTTTTAAGGTGAACTTTACATACAGTGACGTATACACACCTTAAGGGTACCATTCGGTGAACATGACAAATGCACAACCCTGTATAGTCCAGATCCCTCATTCAGCTAGATTACAGTTACCCCAGGACGTTCGCTCGTGTTCCTTCCCGCGCGCAATGCCTGCATCCCTCTCCCAAAGGCAGCGACTCCTCTCATTTTTTTCCCACCATAGATTAGATTTGCCTGTTCTAGAGCTTCACATGAATGGGCTCCTCCGGTGGGAACCTTTTGTGTAGGGCTTCTTTCGCTCAGCATGACATTTTTGAGATGTATCTGTGTTCCCGGAAGCCCCAATAGCTCTGTTGATGGATATTCGCTTCCTTCCAGTGTTGGACAATGATGGATAAATCTGCTGTGAACATTTGTTACAAGTCTTTTCGTGAACCATGCTTTTGTTTTTCTTATAACCAAGAAAAAGCCTTTATTTTCAAGTGCGTTTTTTTTTTTTAATTTATTTATTTTGAGAGACAGATTGTAAGCAGGGAGGGGCAGAGAGGGAGAGAGACAGAATCCCAAGCAGGCTCTGCATTGTCAGCGCAGAGCCCGACGTGGGGCTCGAACCCATGAACCTTGAGATCATGACCTGAACCAAAACCAAGAGTCAGACACTTAACCAGATGAGCCACCCCGGAGCCTCTAAGCTGCATTTGGTTTAAACAGTGTTGCAATTAAAAACAGACACACAAAGGGACAAAGAGAATACTCATGTATCCATACCTAGCTTCCGTGATGATCAGCTTTGCTCTATGTGCCCTCTCTTTTTTCGTTTGCTCTTTTTCTTTTCCATCTGTAGTGACCTCAGAGGTTGTCATTCCACCCAGAAATATTTCTGGATGTATCTAGGGGGTGCCTGGGTAGCTCAGGCGGTTAGGCGTCGACTTTGGCTCAGGTCATGATCTCACAGTCTGAGTTCCAGCCCCACATCAGGCTCTGTGCTGACAGCTTGGAGCCTGGAGCCTGCTTCGAATCCTGTGTCTCCCTCTCTCTCTCTGCACCTCCCCTGCTTGTGCTCTGTCTCTCTCAAAAATAAATAAACATGACATGCAAAAAGATTTTTTTTTAAATACTTCTGGATGTATCTCTGATGAGAACTTTTTTTTTTGTTTTTTTTTTTTTTTTTTTTTTTTTTTTGTGAGGTCACCATGCCATCATTATAGCCAACAGAATGAGCAGTTTTAATTCCACCCAATGCCTGGTCTGTATTCAGTTTTCCCCGTCATAACATTGGGGTGTTTTTTTGGCAGTTCATTAGAATCAGGATCCCATGTTGCATTAGGTTATCGTGGCTCTTAAGTTCTCTTTTGTTTTCTAACAATATCTTGTTTGATTTTTTTTTAAATTTTTTTAAATGTTTATTTATCTTTGAGAGAGACACAGAGCATGAATGGGGGAGGGGCAGAGAGAGGGAGACACAGAATCGGAAGCAGGCTCCAGGCTCTGAGCCGTCAGCACAGAGCCTGACGCGGGGCTCGAACTCACGAACCACAAGATCATGACCTGAGCCGAAGTGGGACGCTTACTGACTGAGCCCCCCAGGTGCCCCTATCTTGTTTGATGTTAATACCATCAATCTGCTGGAGCAGCTCTATCATCGGGCTTCTAGAATGTCCCTCGTTTTGCCTTTGGCACATTTTGCGTCCTTGTGTTATCATTAGATTACAGTTCATCTGAGATTCAAGTTCAGTAATGAGGACTGCTTTAGGTGGGGCTGTGTACCCCTGTTGAGTGACAACATGAGGGACATAATGTCTGCTTGTTCCCTTTTTAAGAGGCTGAGGTTGGGGCGCCTGGGTGGCTCAGTCGGTTAAGCATCCGACTTCAGCTCAGGTCACGATCTCACGGTCCATGAGTTCAAGCCCCGCGTCGGGCTCTGGGCTGATGGCTGAGAGCCTGGAGCCTGCTTCCGATTCTGTGTCTCCCTCTCTCTCTGCCCCTCCCCTGTTCATGCTCTGTCTCTCTCTGTCCCAAAAATAAACGTTAAAAAAAAATTTAAAAAAAAAGAGGCTGAGGTTGAGCAGAGGAATCATGTAGGTGTAACCCACAGGTGTTAATATCTATGCGGTCTTTATTTCCCCCCAGTGATATGTCTTTTAAGTCTCTCTTCTTTTAAATGCCCCCGGTGTTTCCACCTGAGGCCAGTGGGAGCCTCTTCAGGTTAACCCCTGTGTCCTGCCTCTAACCACCCACCCCGGTCCTGCCACCTACACCTCCTGTCCACTGCCCACGTGCTGCCGTCACCATGGTCCCTGACTCTGCTTCCTTTTTGCTGCCAGAGTGCCAAACATGTGAAAACCGTGTTTTCAGGCACTCTGTCCGTGGCCCTTGGCCTGAAGCCCAGGCCCATGACTGGATGTTGGGGCACATTTGGTCTGGTCCTGCCCATCTTCAGCTCCTGACTGCACCGTCCCGAGGTCCCAGGCCTCCCTCTCTGCGTCCCCCACACCGTGTCCTCTGCCCGTGTCCTTCCCCTTGCCTGACTTCACCTCATCCTGGGGCTCAGCTCAGGCCAGTAGTTCGAAGCCCTGGCCGTGCAGTAGTACATCGTCGTCTGGGCAGTTTTAGGAAACACCAGTGCCCGGGCACCACCCAAGATCAATTAAGCTCTGATGTCTGGGGGTGAGGCCTGACTTGGTGGTTTTTAAAAGTTGGCGCGGGTGATTCTGATGTGTGGCCCAAGTTGAGAGCCAGGGCTCCTTCCTCTGGGAAGCTTGTCCTTGTGTCCCACACCTGCGTTACATGCCATTTATTACCTCCGCAGCATTCCGCTCTAATCCTGACCCCAGCTTTGTCGAGACACAGTCGACGGCTAACACTGTGGGTTAAGCTGTGCGACGTGAAGGTTTTATCC
Source organism: Felis catus (assembly GCF_018350175.1). Lineage (NCBI taxonomy): Eukaryota > Metazoa > Chordata > Mammalia > Carnivora > Felidae > Felis > Felis catus. The sequence continues at coordinate 156,378,205 of NC_058376.1, read as the reverse complement.
TTGCTCTAACCACCTGGGCCTCACCGCGTTGACCCCTGGGTTTGTCCCGGGCCACAGGGAAGCTCCGTGCAGGCTGTGGCCACATCTGTGTGGCTCCCTCTGTTACTCCTCAGCACATAGTAGAGGGCTGGCCATATTTATGAAATGGATGGGAGGGAGATATTGGGGCTGGATTCGGGGGTTATTTTGATGCAGGGACGTTGCTGCACCGAGTGGGACAGAGACCTGAGTCCCTTTCTGCTGGACATTTCTCACCCACCACATCTTCTGTTCCTCCGAGCCCCTTGCCCTAGACAAGAGGGCTTCAAACAGCCTGTCCTTCTCCCGGTCGCTTATCCTTTGCTACCCGTCCCCAGAATTTCCCCACCTCACGCGCCGCTTCTGAACTCACGGAATGTGTGGGAAACCCTTGTTTGCCACCTGGTCACATACATGCCGTGAAAATGTCTTCAAACCCATCCGTTGGGCACCTGGTAAAAGAAGTAGCTTTTATATTTTTTGTGAGTTTCTTTAGGAGTTTCTTGCCTTTGAAAGGCAGCTAAAGCTTTGTTTACTAGAGGAACAAAGTAATATTAAACTGACACTCCGGCCTTTAAAAAAAAAAAAAAGATTCTTGGGGAGCCTCGGTCGCTAATCGTCCGACTCTGGATTTTGGCTCAGGTCGTGATCCCACGGTTTCATGAGTTCGAGCTCTGTGTCAGGCTCTACGTTGGCAGCTTAGAGCCTCCTTGGGATTCTCTCTCCCTTGTTCTCTGCCCTTCCCCCAATTGCACTCTCTCTAAATAAACAAAAAAACCTTAAAAATAAAATTAAAATAAAAAATCATTCTTAGATGATTTATTTGTTTAAAAAAAATTTTTTTTTTAATGTTTATTTATTTTTGAGACAGAGACAGAGCATGAATGGGGGAGGGTCAGAGAGAGAGGGAGACGCAGAATCCGAAGCGGGCTCCAGGCTCTGAGCTGTCAGCACAGAGCCCGACGCAGGGCTCGAACTCACAGACCGTGAAATCATGACCTGAGCCGAAGTCAGATGCTTAACCGACTGAGCCACCCAGGCGCCCCATGATTTATTTGTTTATTTTTGGTTAGGTCTATTGAGGTGAACTCACCTACAGTAAAGCTGTCCATTCGCCCCTAAACGATCTACTCTGAGTTGTTTAACTTTCCATCACGGTGCTTTAACTCCCTAAGTTGGATTTCAGGCCACGTGTGATCTAGGACTCATGCTGTCACAGTTACTTCAAGGGAGACCTCCAAAACTGTCATGGACTGTGGTGCTGCTATGGAAGAAAAAAAAAAAAAAGGTTTTTAAAAAAAAGCCTAGGGGCACCTGGGTGTCTCAGTCGGTAAAGTGTCTGACTTCGGTTCGGGTCATGCTCTTGTGGCTCACGAGTTCAAGCCCCACATTGGGTTCTGTGCTGAGAGCTCAGAGCCCAGAGCCTGCTTCGGATTCTGTGTCTCTCTGCCCCTCCCCCACTTGTACTCTGTCTCTCTCTCTCTCAAAATAAATAAAACATTAAAAAAAATTCCTAAAGCTGCGCAGGAAATCTTACCAAGAGTGGGGGACAGCACTTAATTGGTTTCTTATGGCTCTGGTCCTGTTGGCACCCATGACCCATCACTGCCTTCTTCCATCCACCAGAGGGCAGTGTTCTCTCTGCCTCCCCTTTGACATCTTCCCTTTCAAATTCTAGCATTTCAGCTTCTGAAGTGATCTCCAAACAGTGTTTCTCGAAATTTGATTTGCCTAGGTTTTTTGATTTTGCTAGAAACACGCCTTCCGTTGCAAACCCATACAGACTTACATCTGATGCAACTCTGCATCTGTATACATAACAACCGTTTCATAAACTAAATACTTGTCTTAACCATGTGTAGTATGCTGATATTTTATTATTAAAAAAGTGTCAATCAAAAAAAAATTTTTTTTAAGTGCCAGTCGTCGCCCAAACTGGGTTCATGATTCACCAATGGGGTTGCAGCCCCTAATTGGAAACAGATTGGCTTGAAGTTCATCTCGTCAGACATCCTGCATGTTTATGGCAGTGGAGATGTGGGTTCGAGAGAGTTCACCTGGTCACTGCCAGACTTAGAGCACCAGCCAGGACTCCAGACCTCTCATGTCTTGCCTGCACCCGGGTGACATTACTGTCGAGGTGCATCCAGTGCTCCAGTGAGTGACCGCCACAGGGAGGGAGGGTGTGATTGTGTCTTCCATTCCCAGCACATTGGGCTTTGCTCGATCAAGGAAAGAGTCAGCTCCGGCAAGGTCTTTATCAGATCAGTGCTGGCCTTGGAAAAGTAAGCCCTGGGGAATCCTGCACAGGGGTCCTTCTCGGTGATTTCTGTTGCCTGAGTGCAGTAGCCACCGTCTGGGCAGAGGTTTGCTTTTGGGCCCAGACGCCACGCACTGACTCGATCAGCAGATTCCACAAATGAAACAGGCAGGAGGCCACCTGCCACTGAGAGTTTCTGCTCCCGAGATGGGGAAGGTGGAAGTTCTCACGTGGCCCCATCCCTGCCCCGTAGAATGCTTCCCAGAGGACGTTCAAGATCGACTACGGCCACAACCGCTTCCTCAAGGATGGCCAGCCGTTCCGCTACATCTCGGGGAGCATTCACTACTTTCGGGTGCCCCGCTTCTACTGGAAGGACCGGCTCCTGAAAATGAAGATGGCCGGGCTGAACGCCATCCAGACGTAAGTAGGAGGGCACTGGGCTCTCACCTGGGCCTAGACACCCGCGCCTGGAGACGGGCTGCCACCAGCTACGTTTCTCCGCGCGGCTAGCGGTTTCATTGCTCAGAACGGGAAATAGCATAACCTGGTGTTCTGGGAGGGGCTTGTCCTTAGCTCGACGGGCCCATCTTCAGATAATTAACCACTTCTTCCGATCTTGAACCTTGTCAATGGAAATCGTGAAGTGAATATCAGCTTTGAAAGGAAAGGGAAGTAACCGTGATTGAGTGTTTGCCGTGCGCAGGGCCCTTTACACAGAGGATTCCATCCCTTCGCTCCCCTTTATGGCTGGTGAGACTGAAATTTGCTTAAGTGCCTATTTTTGGCCAGAGGTCTCCCTAGAACTTGAAGGTAGCAATGTTTATAGGCGGCCACAGCGTCTCTCAGTTCTTGGGGGAGTGTGCCAGGTTAGGTAGGTTCCTGGATCCCAGTTTTTCTTTGTGGTTCTGCTGGGGCACTTCTCTAACTCCAGATAGAGAATGACCCCAATAACTATCTCTCCTCGTCTCTTCTGCTGTTGCAAGGTGACTAATTGGGAGAAAAGCTGGGTTGGCTGGCCACTCTGGTTTTTGCACTACTGATGAGGATTGCTGATAGCCTCTTCAAGATAAAGGGTGAGAAAATGCAGAGGCAGAGGCCTGGGGCATCCATTTCCTCCCTGTCGTTTAACACTTAAGCTCTGGGGGACCGGGGCTGTCTGTCCCATGGAGCCCTAAAGCCATGGGATTGTGGAAAAAGGCCACAAGCCAGGGGTCATCCGAGAGACCTCGGCGATGGCAGTGGGTGGCTCCGTATTCCAGTTTGTGTCCCATGTTTTTGTCACTTCCTGCGTGCTGCTCCTGACAACATCTCTTGTAGGAGGACACAGGGGTTGGAGGGGTTTTTTGTTATTGTAATAATTTATTTATTTTTTAATTTATATCCAAGTTAGCATATGGTGCAACAATGATTTCAGGAGTAGATTCCTTAATGCCCTTGCCCATGTAGCCCATCCCCCCTCCCACCACCCTTCCAGCAACCCTCTGTTTGTTCTCTATATTTAAGAGTCTCTTATGTTTTGTCCCCCTCCCTGTTTTTATATTATTTTTGCTTTCCTTCCCTTCCGTTCATCTGTTTGTATCTTTTTTTTGTTTTTTAATGTTTATTTTTGAGAGAGAGAGAGACAGAGCACGACCCAGAGGAGGGGCAGAGAGAGAGGGAGACACAGAATCCAAAGCAGGCTCCGAGCTGTCAGCACCGATCCCAACACAGGGCTCGAACTCACAAACCGTGAGATCCTGACCTGAGCCCAAGTCGGACGCTCAACCGACTGAGCCACTCAGGCGCCCCTTTCTGTTTTGTATCTTAAAGTATTCATTTGAATGAAGTCATATGATATTTGTCTTTCTGTGACTAATTTCACTTAGCGTAATACCTTCTAGTTCCATCCACGTAGTTGCAAATGGCAAGATTTCATTCTTTTTGACTGCCGAGTAATACTCCATTGTGTATATATACCCCACATCTTCTTTATCCATTCATCCATCAATGGACATTTGGGCTGTTTCCATACTTTGGCTGTTGTTGATAGTGCTGCTATAAACATGGGGGTGCATGTGCCCCTTCGAAACAGCACACCTGTATCCTGTGGATAAAAGCCTACTAGTGCAATTGCTGGGTCGTAGGGTAGTTCTGTTTTTAGTTTTTGAGGAACCTCCATACTGTTTTGCAGAGTAGCTGCACCAGCTTGCATTGCCAGCAGCAGTGCAAAAGACATCCTCTGTCTCCGCATCCTCGCCGACATCTGTTGTCTCCTGTGTCGTTAATGTTAGCCATTCTGACAGGTGTGAGGTGGTATCTCACTGTGGTTTTGCTCTGCATTTCCCTGATGATGAGTGATGCTGAGCATTTTTTCATGTGTCGGTTGGTCACCTGGATGTCTTCTTTGGAGAAGTGTCTATTCATGTCTTTTGCCCATTTCTGCACTGGATTATTTGTTTTTGGGGTGTTGAGTTTGGTGAGCTCTTTATAGATTTTGGATACTAGCCCTTTGTCTGATAATGTCATTTACAAATATCTTTCCCATTCCGTTGGTTGCCTTTTAGTTTTGCTGATTGTTTCCTTTGCTGTGCAGAAGCTTTTTATCTTGATGAGGTCCCAATAGTTCATTTTTACTTTGGTTTCCCTTGCCTTGGAGGGGTTTTCTTAACTTTTATTTTTATTAAAAAGCATTTTCAAAAAATAAATATCTCTTATTACCTTAGCATAGGTATTTTCATTTTCCCTAAGCCTTCCACAGGTATATATAATTTCTACATAGTAGTAATTAATGTTTATGTAATTCTGTGGTTTTTTTAAGTTGTTAAATAGGAATGGGCATTCTTTGTGGGTCATAAACTTAAATGTGTCCCCCACCAAGTTTGGTTCACTTGGGTAACTGCTCTGAAAACTCAAGACAAGGCCTCTTTCCCAAGAGGCTGCCGAGGGGAGCTATGTGAGTGTCCTGAGGGTTTACAGTTCTGCTGACGGTTTAGAAATTCACATGAGGGGGGCGCCCGGGTGGCTTAGTCGGTTGAGGTCATGATTTCGTGCTTCTTGAGTTCAAGCCCCACATCGGGCTCTCTGCTGTAAGTGCAGAGCCTGCTTCAGATCCTCTGCCCCCTTCTCTCTGCCCTTCCCCAGCTCATGCTCTCTCCCAAATATATATAAACATTTAAAAAAGAAGGAAGGAAAGAAAGAAAGAAAGAAAGAAAGAAAGAAAGAAAGAAAGAAAGAAAGAAAGAAAGAAAGTAAGTAAGTCACATAGGACAACTGGATTTTTGAGCTATTTCCAAGAAGGGGCTGTGTGTTTCTTGGCAGGTACGTGCCCTGGAACTTTCACGAGCCCCAGCCAGGACAGTACCAGTTTTCTGGGGAACATGATGTGGAATATTTTCTCAAGCTGGCCCATGAGCTGGGACTGCTGGTTATCCTGAGGCCCGGACCCTACATCTGTGCAGAGTGGGACATGGTGAGTGTGGCCAGACCTGGCTCTGCCCGGCTGGTGCGCGTGACAGGGGCGGGCTGACTGGCAGGGATCTGGGGCAAAGTGAGTTAAAGCAGTATAGATAGGTTTCCCATTCCAGATGACAGTGAGTCTGTGACTACAAACGGCATAGGGAGGGATCTTTTACCTCAGGAGGTGTCTCGGCAGAGAGGAACAGGGAAGGGTCCGAAGGCGTGCGTCCTCCCCTTGGTGCTCACATAACTCAGTTTCCCCATCGGTTAACGGTACGGGCTCCGTCTACCTCACAGGGTTGTTGTACAATTAAGTGGGATGAGCCATATAAAAGCTTTGATTATTCTCCAAACACTCCATTCATGTGATGTCATCTTACTAGTAAAAGGAAGTTATGATTACTACCGTCCCTGAAAGTTCTACCCCACAAAGCCCGCCTCGACTACCCCTTCTTCCCTGAAAGTCTTCTTTTCCCTCACCGCTAAGAGTAATTTCTCTCTGCCTTGAGACCTCATAATGGCTTCTCCCTCCTTTTGCCCCACCCCCCATCCTAGGGAGGATTGCCGGCTTGGCTGTTATTAAAAGAGTCGATTATTCTCCGTTCTTCTGATCCAGGTAAGTTGTTACAGGTGTCCTGAGAGAATGATGATGTCTTTCGCGACATTTTATACCAAAAGCAGCAGGTGTTTTGAAGGCTGGGGTTCTTCTGCACAGACACTTTGGAAGGCTTAGTGAAAGTGTGTTAGTCAGTGTCCACTGCAGACTTTGAATGTGTAGGAAATCAGGCTGTCTTGAACTGTTTGACCAGATCTTGCTGATAAACTGGTGACTCTGAACTGGCACTGGGCCCTGTTTGCGGTTGACCGACTGACTTTAATGCTTTCTCTTCCTACTTTCTCAATAATTACATGCCCAGTGATAGCATCTGGCTAATCAAAATGACAGTTCGTTTGTTGACCTTTACAGGGCGATCTGTAAAATGATAGTCTTTTTCTGGCCTTTTTCAACAACTAGAAATTATTTTCGCTGCAAACCCTGATGAGGCAGAAGGTCCCAGTAGCTGCATTTCTGCCTCCTGAAGATGCTGGTCTCGGGACGGTCCGAAGAGCAGCTAACATTGATTGAATTTGCTGTGCGAAAGGCTGGTGTCCTGTGCTCTACGTGTACATCCTTCTTAGTGCATTACCCTCCCGGTTTGCAGTCCCAGCACATTATTCATGTTTTTACCTGTATTACCTCATTTCATCCTCACGGCCTCTTTACAAAGGGTGCGCTCTGTTATCTCCATTTGCCAGTGTCAGTATTTAATTTATTAAAGCTTCATTTTAGAAAGAAAAAAAACACCCATCCTACTGTGACAGAGAGAAAGACACTCCCTTCAGGCACTCTTTTCTTCCTTCAACAAACATGGGCTGGACCAGCCTCCTGCGCTCCAGGCCTGGTGTCCCCGTGGTGGGGCAGAGACCATGCATGTGCTCCTTTCCACTGGGAACCCGCTGAGCAGATGGCTCCTTGTGGGACAGCTTTTATCACATCAGTGCGTGCAGCTACCCCATCTCAGTCTCGCTGAGTCCGGCACATCCCGATCTCGGCTGCGAGCCCCAGGGTGACAGGGCGTCAGTGTGTGTGTGCACCAAAAGGTGTGGAGCGGTGCTAAACCTGTCCTCTTTTCCAGATTACCTTGCAGCCGTGGACAAGTGGTTGGGAGTCCTTCTGCCCAAGATGAAGCCTCTCCTCTATCAGAATGGAGGGCCCATTATAACCGTGCAGGTAACCTCAGAGATGAGCACGGGCAGGTGGGGGGCGGGGAAGGCTTTCATCCGGCCGCATCGTACCCGGGAGCGATGCAGAGGTGGGCCTCACAAGCCTGTTTCTCTGCAAGGCAGTGCCACAGCTGGTGATTTTATATAAGCCACACTTTGGGGAGGCATTGTCGTTCGTGGCTGCTGTATACCGGACCCTGAGCTGACTGCCCTCCAGACGCCATGCAATTATTCCGACCGATGTCTCTTTGAAAAGAAGAACTTCAAAGGGGTGAAGTGACTTGGCCCAGGTCGCCCAGTGGGCAGGTGGCAGAGCCAGGATTGCATCCTAGGCCCACTGATCCCGTGGCCTGCCTCTTTCTCTGCTGCCACGTTGCCTGTGGCTGAGGGGGTGCAACGCGGATTAAAATGATTTGGTGTCTGCCCTGCTTAGGCAGTCAGTTCATGCTGGTTTGAAAGAGGATGTGGTGAACTGGGGCCATTCTTCTGCTTTCTCTCCTGCTTCCTGCCCCCACTCTCCTCCTTCCATGTGTTCTTTGCTCTGCAAGGACCGGTATATTGTGGGTACATCCTGTGCCAAGTGTTTTCCACGTGAAAAATTGGGGCACTTGGCCTGCAACAGTTTGTGATGTTTGCAAAATTACTTAGGTGAGACGCAAAACCGGGGCGCCTGGGTGGCCCAGTCAGTTAAGCGTCCCAACTTTTGCTTTCGGCTCCGGTCACTATCTCATAGTTTGTGAGTCTCGAGCCCCGCATCGGGCTCCGTGCTGTCAGATTCTCTCAGCCCTTTCTCTCTGCCCCTGCCCTGCCCATGTTCTCTCTCTCTCAATAAATAAACTTAAAAACAACAACAATAACACATAAAACCATGTTCATTAGTCATTTGCCAAGGAACAAATGTAAAAGGGGCTGCATCCTGAAACGGCAAGGGGGTGCAGTGCAACTCCCTAGAGAAGTGTGGGCAGGATTTCCTTCTTAGGAACAATACTATGGGCCGTTGTAGGAACGGTCCCTGGGGGAAGGGAGCGTGGCCACCCTCTTGCCCTTCAGGTGTAGGTCGAATGAGGCCATGAGAAGGCCGACCTGGCCACAGTGGCCGTTCTGACTCTGCATGGGGGAGAGAGGCCAGCTCACTGCTCCCGGAGCACTGAACGCCCCTCCACCCGTCTTGAGTCTGTACTGGTGAAGCTTATAGGAGCCCGTTTTCCCACGTGAAGATGTCAAGGCTGCGGGTGAGTGTGGCTTCGCACGAATGGGTCTTCTTCCTTTGTCTTCACCTCGGGTTTTCTCTAGTTTCCCTCGTTTTTAAATCTCTGCTTCTTCCCAAGTCACTTTCAAGCTTCGCTCACAACTTTTCTGTACCTTTTGGTCGTCGACATGCCGCGAGGAGTGTAATCGCATACGAATTCCGCAGAGGAGAGCAAAATTGGCTGCGTGAGGGGCATGTCTTGCGTGCATCCCTTGGACGACCTGAACTTGACTGTGGGTCCTGCCAGGGTCCTGCCAGCCGCCGCTGCCTCCTCTGCCTCTGCCCTTCACACCTCCCCCCGCTTGAATTCCATAATCCTTTTGCCCCTTGATTACTAAATAAGTAAGTGTGGGGAAGCATGGAAGAATGTAAGAAAACAGAGAAACCCTAATTTGCTTCTGGAGTCAGAAGCAAAGCTCTTTACCTTCTGGGGAGATTTTCTTGATTTTTTTTCCATGCCTTTAAAACATTTCTTTTTACAGAGTCAGTGTAAACTGACCAGTTTCTTACCTGACTCTTCTTGCTTGAGCCTATGGTCATAAGCATTTTTTCATATCATTAACAATTCTTCACACTGGCCACCAAATTCATGGTGGCCTCTTGTCCACGTAGGCCCTCCTCTGCCTGGAGGCCTTCCCAGTTGGCTTGTTGGCGTCCATGTGACTCTCAGAGCCCCTGTCAGTGCCTCCGTTTGTGAGGCCCTCCTGGCACTTTGTCCACTTTCCTCCCTGACCACTTGTGTCTCCGTTCTCTTCTCCCCACGTGTCTGAGGTCATGCCACACGTGGGTACACCTCACATGCCCTCTCCCCCCCACCCCCAGTGGTCCTGGAATGGAACCGAAGCCCAGGGGTTAGAAAAGAAGGAAGTTGGCATTGGTTGACAGCACTTGGGCGCGCAAAAGTTTCTGTAACAGCTGTCTGTATTTCTCAGTGGGGTGTGCCTTTCACTCAGTGTCATACCTCTAAGATTCTTTGATATATTGGGTGGAGCTGAAGGTCATTCATTTTATGGCCTTAGAGCAATGTTTCTTAACTTCTTTTTCGTTACTGCCCCTAAAGAGCCTTTTTAGATATCTTTTTAATTAAAAATTTTTTAACGTTTATTTTTTTTTGAGAGAGAGAGCATGGGCAGGGGAAGGGCAGAGAGAGAGACACACACACAGAATCCTGAGCAGGCTCCAGGCTCGGAGCTGTTGGCGCAGAGCCCGATGTAGGGCTCGAACCCACGAGCCGTGAGATCATGACCCAAGCCTAAGTCAGACACTTAACCAACTGAGCCACCCCGGCGCCCCTGCAGACATTTTTTTCTAATTTCCTGCCCACGAAATTATAATACCTCTGATCTACTGTAGAAGTGTGTGTGTGTATATATCTGTGCTTTACATATAAAAAAGAGTAAGGTGTTCTTTCCTCCTGTAAGAATCCATTTTTACCTTCTTGGGCATGCCGTGTCGATGGGTGCGTCCCCGTGGAGAATGGGAGAACGCGTGCCCCAGGGCAGCATTTCCCACCCTCGGCACAATTGCCACTCACGGCACCTGAAAATCCTTCGTTGTGGAGGCTCACAAGCAGCGGGCCTGGTAGCATCCCTTGGCCTCCACCCACCAGGTGCCAGCCGCACGCTCTCCCCCTCCAGATGTGACAACCCAAAGCATCTGCAGAGCTTGTGAAATGTTCCCTGGGGGGCAAAATAACTCCTGGTTGAAAACCACTGATGCTGTTGAACGCAGACTGAGCCAATTGGTTACTAAGAACAAAAACAAGAAACGCCCTGAAAGTTTGGCGGTAGGTGGAGTAAAGGGCGGTACGTCCTTATCTGGCACTTGCCCTTGTCGCCTCCATGGACATTTCGCATAGTGTGTTGAAGGTGGGAAGCCAGTGTTGTAACTGGTGCATGTATTACGATGATACCAGTTTTAAGAACAGAACAGTCTCTGTGCTTTATTCCGTGTATCTAGGGTGTGCGTGTGTGTGAATCTGGAAGGCTGAGCCAGAATGCCCATAGCAGTTATCTCTGAGTAATGGGATTAACACGCGGTTTTTCTAGTTTCTTTGCATTTCCCCACATTGTCTAATACTTCTACCGTGGGAAGGTGTTGTTTATGTCAAGTTTAAAGGATCTATTACCCAGTATAGGGTAGAGCATCACCAAAATCCAAAATCTGACACGGTGGTTTTGTCTTTCTTATTTTGGTGGAGTGGGAGGTGGGGCGGTAAGTTTTCGTGCGGAGTTGCCCTTTGGAAGATGCGTTTTGAGGACTGAGCTAGCAGATATTTGGGGCAACGGTCGAGCTTTGGCAGTGGTTGGGCAGGGGCTCAAGCCTGCCTGGAAGGACTCGGTCGGGATCTCCTGACCCCGCCCCCCGTCCCCGCCCCGCCCCTTTGTTAACTTGCAGGTTGAAAACGAATACGGCAGCTACTTCACCTGTGACTACGACTACCTGCGCTTCCTGCAGCGGCGCTTCCGCGACCACCTGGGCGGGGACGTGCTTCTGTTCACCACCGACGGGGCGCACGAGAAGTTCCTGCAGTGCGGGGCGCTGCAGGGCATCTACGCCACCGTGGACTTCGGCCCAGGTCGGTGTTCGCCGTCGCAGAGAACCGCGCCCAGGCCGCGCAGGCTCGGCGGTGGGCGGTGGGCGGTGGGCGGTGGGCCGTGGGCGCCGGCCGGCACCCCGGGCCGCGCGTTTGCAGTGGGTACGTCGAGCGAGATTTCCCAAATGCTCCCCGACGGATCAAACGGAGTCAGTAGTGCAGCGCCCCCTGTGGCTCGCGTTAGTTATTTGAGTGAGGCCGATGGGCCCTTAGGGCGGGAGCTGCTTGGTTCGCTTAGGACGGCTGCTAGGAGCTCCGCCCCCTGGCGGCGGTGGCCGTGGGCTCGTCCTTCAGGACCGCTACCGGCTACCGGGTGGGTGGTGTGGCCCCGCCCTGGAATGCGGGGAGCCTCCCTACACGAGCGAGCGTGGTCTTTCCGTGGAACTCAACATCGTGACCCTTGCGGGCCGCGGGCGGTCGGGGAGATGCTGCAAAAAGGCCTTGCCTCACCGCAGGCTCCCGGCTGTGACAAGCGTTAAGGGAGCAGCTGTCATGAAGGACAGGACACCCACAAGCAGTGTATGCTCCTGAACAGGACCCCGGACCGGATTTGCCCGCTTTCCGTCCATCTGTGCTAAGAAGGCCATTCCCGGACAATTGCATTTTTGGAATCAAATCTGTAGATTAGATAACAGAATTGTTTGCATGGTAACCTCCCCCGTTTTTTAAATAATCGTGTTGTGTCTATTTGAAGAATGCTCACGCTCTTCAGGGAATGTACCCTGAAGTATTTAGGGGTAAAGGGCCATCATGCCTGCAACTTATTCAGAAATGGTTCAGAGAAAAGTAACTGTACTGAGAGAGAGAGAGAGAGAGCGAGAGAGAGAGAGAGAGAGAGAGAGAGAGACAAACTGATAAAACAAATGTGGGAAAATGTTAACGACTGAGGAATCTCGGTCCTTTGGGAATTCGGGTTCTTTGTTCTCTTCTCACAACTCTTGTGTAAGGTTGAAATTATTTCAAAATAAATGTCAACCTCCCCCCCCCCCCCAAAAGACCTGCCCTTCAAGCAGCATGAAGGCCCCGCTGCCTTCCTGACGGTGTAAGAGGCTCCACCCCCATGGCACGACCAGCACTGACTTTCTCTTGAGAAGGATGTTTGGAAGGCTGAAGTTGCCTTTTTTATGTATTATTTTTTAAATAATTTTTAAAGTTTATTTTACGTATTTTGAGAGAGCGAGCGCGAGCCGCGGTAGGGGCAGAGAGAGAATCCCAAGCAGGTTCCGTGCTGTCAGCGCAGACCCCGACACAGGGCTCGATCCCACAAACCGTGAGACCGTGACCTGAGCCGAAATCGAGAGTCAAGAGTCGAACGCCCCAGCGACTGAGCCCCCCCGGGCGCCCCTGAAGTTGCATTGTTAAAGAGCTGCTTCTACATTCGCAGAAAAGAAAAGAGCCGGTTTTAAGTGAATGAAGTGTTTCTAGAAACATGAGGCATTGCTCAGAGTGTTTGGTGATGAAATAACTCGTCTACAAAGGGCTGCACGGGAAGCGGCACTCTGGTTTCCTCCTGCTTTGGCACACTTCCCGTCACAGTGATGAAAAGGCACGGTATCCTTGTGTCGGGAGAAACAGTTTGAAGGTTATTCTGACTTTGCTGTAAGGCTGACGTGCATGTGGGGTGAGAGCACAGCGGCTCCGGCTGTGGGTCGAAGACACACCAACGTGAGGCCAGTGTATGTGGGGCAGGTGGGGCTCGTGGCCGCTTCATTCACGTGTGTGGGACGGGGCAGCGCCCAGGGTGAGGTCACAGGACGAGGCTCATGAGAACAGAACTGAAAGATCTGAATGCCACCCGGTGCTTAATGCTGAGACATTTACAGCCGTAAAGTAAATGAGATTCCACTCTTGACCAGCACGTCCTCTCCTGAAGCCTGGCCTTACAGGGGGCAAGGGGTTATTTCGAGGTCTTGGCTGGTGTCATTTCCACGCCGGGTGCCTGCTGTGGGAAGTGGGTCGTGAAGTTCGGGGCCAGCGCACCCTCCGCTCTGGTTAGAGAAATACTATTCGTGCTTGTTCGTTCGCTGCAGGAAGGCAGCCCACGGCCTCCGTGGGGAGAGGTTAGTCCCGTTCAGAGGGGGAAAGGAGACAGAGGGAGCAAGCCCACACACAGGCGTCTTAATGGAGTATTTTGGAAGGAGAACTTAAGAGCAAGTGGCCTGGAATGGCTGACGATGTACAGATTCAAAATCAGAGTGTGCGCCGTGACTCAGGCATAAAAAGACAATGAGACCACATCTCTCCCTTTGATTTGTTAATGGCCTGGCACGTAGCTGTGGCATTAGTATGTGTGTGGGGGGTGCCGTGGAGGCTGCGAGGAAGTGTCTTCAAAGCAAGCCCCATCCTGTCGGGAGCATCTCGGTCAACCAGATGGACCTCTCTGTGAAGAGAGAAGGACGCAAAACGTGCGGGGAAACCCAGGTGGAGAAGACAAGCTTGTGACGGGATCTCCCGAGACAAGGTGGTCAGGAAAGACCAGAGGGACCTGCTCTGAGAAGAAGTAACGTTCCGTGATCCCCACCCATCCTCCGGACGGATGGTGTGAGTCCGGCCTAAAGCTGACTGGGGGATGTTCCAGGCCCCCTGGGGGCCAAGGGCAGGGCCTCAGGCTAAAGGTCTGTGCAGGACTCTTTTTACTTGACTTGTCATTCCCACGACTGACCTTTCTTCTCCGTCTCGTAACTTCCAGATGCCAACATCACCGCTGCTTTCCAGATCCAGAGAAAGAGCGAGCCCAGAGGACCGTTGGTAAGAACTGGGGGTGAGCTGTGGGTTGAGGCGAGGTTGCTTGCAGTAACTAAGGGGGTAGGTCCTTGCCTTCTCCGGCTGCGGAGTCCGCAGCTGAATGGGACCGGGGGCACGTGGCCCTCTGGGCGCAGTGACAGCACTGGCGTGGAACACAGTGGGGACAGATGTGCCCGCCCTGCCACGACTCGGGCTCCGCGCTCTTTCATGCTCCCTCCCGCTCGGCACTGATGGCCCCTCTCACAGGGGGTGTCGTTTTCTCCATTGTCGCCAAGGCTCAGAGAACACGTCACTTAGGCGGGGCCGTACGGCTGGCGAGGGCCAGGGCCAGCGTCCGAGTTCAGGTCTGTGTTTCTTGAGAGCTCTTTGCGACAGAGCTTCTCCGTCTTAATGTGCGTGTGAATCGCGGAGGAATCTGGGTGAGACACACGGCCCGCGTGGGGCCCGAGCGTTGGCATTTCCGACAGGCATCCTGGGGAGCACAGGCTGAGTTCGGGGGCTTTCTGGCATGCCGCAGAGGCAGCCAGGAGGAGGAGGCGACAGGAACGTCCGGGCAGGTCCGCACAGCCCTTCAGCTTCTCCCTTGTCCGTAGTCGTCACCCTTGTTTCTCGGCACAGTTTGAGGGCTGGGGTCCTGTGCCTTCTGTGCAGCCGGCCAGGCTGCCCCCGACCCGTGCACACAGCCTTTCCTGAACACGGTCTCTGAGCAGTGCAGAACCTGTGTTCACAGACTGGATGGAGCTGTTTCCCAAACCCTGACACAGGCAGCCCCAGAACACTTCCAGGTTTCTTCCCCCTTCTCCAGACGAAGGGCATGGCAAGGGCGTGCTCTACAGAGCCGTGAAGTGCCTGGGGTTTGCTTCGCAGAATACTCGGGCAGGTCCGCCTCAGTTTACGTCAACCCGTGATCTGAAAATCCGGATGGACACAACAGGTGAACTTAGATCTGACAGTTTGGTGAAAATATTTTGCCATCGGATTCTTTTGCCCACCAAAATTTCCTGCCTTGTTCAAACTGGGGGCTGGCTAACAAAATTTTGTTGCGGGTACAACTTTTCAGGAATACCTATATTGTTGGCACCTAAAAACTGAGTTTGGGCAGTGACCCTCATTGGTCCCCCAGCTCTGGGTTAAGCAGTACACGTACACGGCCCGCTCTACCCATCGCTCGGTGGGGTAGATAGGGTGATGGTTCTAGAGAAGTGCCAACGTCTGAAGGTCATGAGTCTGTCCTGAGCTCCCTGTCCTTTCCTCTTTTTAGGTGAACTCTGAATTCTATACTGGCTGGTTAGACCACTGGGGCCAACCTCACTCAAGAGTGAGGACTGAAGTGGTAGCTTCCTCCCTCCATGACGTACTTGCCCATGGGGCGAATGTGAACTTGTGAGTGGTAATTTCTGGAAGGGAGGGCACCCTCCATAGCTATGGGCTCGTAGTTAAGTATGTCTGTTCTCTTGTTTCTTTGCAGGTACATGTTTATAGGTGGGACCAATTTCGCTTATTGGAATGGTAAGAGCAGTTTAATGTGTTCGTGGAAGCTTATGCTAGAATGTTTCTGGGGCTTGATTTGGGGGTAGGGAGTGCCTACAGACAACTTTTATTTTCTAATATATAGAAATTTCCTAATATATAAGAACTGCCTACATAATTTTTAAAATCACGATAATTTTTTCTTAAGGAACAGAACCTGTCCACTTAGAAAGCCTATTGTTTATTTATTCATTTTCAAGTTTACTTATTTTTTTTTTTTTTTTTAGTAATGGGGCTCCAACTCACAACCCCAAGATCAAGAGACGTATGCTCTTCCGACCAAGCCAGACAGATGCCCCAGAAATCTTATTGTTTAAAAAAAAATTTTTTTTTTAATGTTTATTTATTTTTGAGAGAGAGAACAAGCAGGGAAGGGGCAGAGACACAGAATCTGAAGTGGGCTCCAGGCTCCAAGCTGACAGCACAGAGCCTGATGCGGGGCTTGAACTCACAAACTGCGAGATCATGACCTAAGCCGAATCGGATGCTGAACCGACTGCGCCCCCAGGTGCCCCCCAGAAACCTTATTGTTTTAAACAAGGTAGCTGGGTAGGTCCCATAGTCTCTGGCTATAGCTTACTTGTTCATGTCTTCTGCTGTGATCTATTTTCTTTTCTTTTTTTAAACATTTTGTTTTGTCGAGATATAATTCACATACCATAAAACTCACAATTTTATGAGTCACAGTTTAGTGGTGCTTCGCATATCACAAAGTTGCATACCCATTACCACCACCTAGTTCCAAAACATTTTCACTACCCCAAAAAGAAACCCCTTACCGGAGAAACTCCCCACTCTCTCTCCTCCCGGCCCTTAGCAACCATGAGTCTATACTCTCTGTCGTTGTGAATTTGCCTATTCTGGGCGTTGCTTATAAGTAGAATCATACAATATGTGGTCGGCTTTGTGTTTCACTTCTGCCCCTTAGGCAGGTTGAAAAGATGGATCTTTTCAAGCTCCATCCATGTTGTGGGATCTGTACTTTAGTTTTTTTACTGATAAATAATATTCTGTTGCCCGGATATACAACATTTTGTTTATCCAGATGTCAAATTGATGGGTATTGGAGGTGTTACCACATTCTGGCCATTATAAATAATGTTGCTATGAACGTTAACATGTAAGTGTTCATTTGAATCCCCGTTTAATTCTTTTGGGCGTGTAGCTAAGAGGGCGTTTGCTGGATAATAGGGTAACTAACTTTTAAGATCAGAGTTTGAGGAGCTGCTGTACTGTTTTCAAAGTGGCTGTACCGTTTCCCATTCCTGTATGGTCTCTCCCTTTTTATCAGGAAAAATTATGAAAAATTCTCTTCACTGCCACTGATTTTCGCAGTCAGGTCATGCTATGTTAGCCTTTTTCTCAGGCTCTTTCCTCACCCCTCTCCACAGCTGCCCTTTCTCTCTGAATCACTGAGGATGCCCCCCAGTGCTGAGTTTTGGAAGCTTAATTTGGCCTGAACCTCCCAGGATCTGACCCTAATGAACGGCTCTCTTCTGTGCGAGGTGGGATGGGCTGGAAGACCTTGCCTACAAGTGTTACTGTTGTTAGTAACTAACATCATTAGGGTTACTGACATCATCACTGTTATTAGAGGCAAGAAGGGAGATACTGCAAAACTCAGATGTCACTTCTTAAAAGATCACAGTATGCCAATTGAAGTTTTAGATCATGTCTGTGTGCCCATCTTCTCATTAGAAACACTTAAGATTTTGTGGCGCCTTTTTCATTCAGTAGATAAGGATTCCACCTGCTTTCCATTCGTGGAATGGTACCAAGCATCCGGTCCAGGAATGAAGACTGATATTTGGGGGGAACTTTGTAGCTCACGATACAATTTTTTTTTATTTTGTACTATTTTACATAAAATGATACATTCTTCTTTTTTGAAAATTTAGATCTATAAAAACGACCACTCAGAAAATGGAAGTTGTGTTCAATCCTTTGCCTTGCTCCTGACAAGTCTCTCTTCTGCCTCTGTTTTCTCAGTTAGTTCTCATAGCAGTCTCATCTAGGCCAGAGATTATGGACCCATTTTACAGATCAGAAAAGCAGGGTGCAAAAAAAAGTCCACAGGTTTCCCGTTCAGCTGGCAGGGGATAGGACTCGAACTTGGGCCTTGGAAAGCTGGTCACTGCCCTTTGGACCACCTCTTGCATCCCAAAGCCCTTGCACCAGCTCCCAAACCAGCCCCTCCCGTGTTTGTGGGCCTCTCTGACCTGCCCTAGTGCTTGGTCTCCTGGGGGACGTGGGGGAGGGCCAGTGTGTGCTTCTTTGTGGCCGTTCCTCAGGCCAGATCCCAGAGGAGCGCCGTGAGAGGGAAGGCCCCTGGCAGGGAGCTCACTGCCCGTCCTGCCCACGGGGGATGCACCTGTCCGTGCACGTGTGTGCACCCCACTCTGCCTGCGTGCATCCCCATCTGTGAGGCCTCCTGCGGGACCCAGGCCATCCTGGACTTCTCACACGACGTGCAGAGTTGCGGAGCGGTGAGCCTTGCCGTTTCGTTTGCCTTCCCATCTTGCACTCCCTACCACGGGCAGAGGACGCTTGAGTTAGCGCGCTTTCTCTCCGACACTGCCCTGGGGTGGCCTGAGGGCATCCAGACAAAGATTCTGTGGGTGAAACCAGAGCAAAGACTTTGTTTTTCAGTCCATCCTTTGGCCCACTGGCCAGCTTCCGTGCCTGGCTTCCCTTGGCCTGTGATTTTGTCTCTGGCAGTCACATTTGTTCAGTTCAACTTGGTGACCACTGATTGAGTTCAGCTGTGGGAGTGAGCTCTGAAACGTAAGCTCTGGGGGCAGGCACCTGGTGTGGTGCCACTCATATAAATAGGAAGGTGGGCAAGGTGACGGCCACATTAGAGGTAGGAGAGGGCCCACAAAGGAGATGAGCTCTTTGCAACAAGGGATGTGGTTTCATGTTTCTTTGCATCTCCCAGCAAAGGATGTGCTTTAATGTATGTATCCCCACAGGCAGGTGGATCTGTGGGCAGGCCACTGCCTCCAGTCAAGAAAAAGCGAGGTAAAGGAAGGACGGGGTCAGTTCAGTTGCTTAAGTGGTCCCAGTCCCTCAGACATGTAGATTTTGTGCAGAGAGAACTAATGAAACGGGGTGTTGGGGGCTGACCTGATCCTCGGCCCCGCTCATCTGTCAGCTCCACCACCAGTAGGATCCCCCAAGGTCCAGTAGGATCCCCCAAGGTGGCGCCATCATTCACGGGCTGTGGGCTCAGACCAAGGAGTTCTTACCAAGTCACAGGTGAAATGTCAGACTTTGTGCCTCCTTTGCTTAACGGTTAGATATGGTATGAGATGATCCTAAAGCAGCTTTATTCTCACACCCTTGTGTTGCAAAATGCTCTCAGGACTAGAAGAGAAAGGCCTGGCACAGAGCCTTACTAGTCCACAGGCGCCAGCATCAGCATCACCTGGGAGCCTGTTAGAGACCCCGGCTTAGTCGGTTGAGCGTCTGACTTCGTCTCACAGTTCGTGACTTTGAGCCCTGCACTGGGCTCTGTGCTGATGGCTCAGAGCCTGGAGCCTGCTTCCGATTCTGTGTGTCCGCTCTCTCTGCCCCTCCCCCACTTGTGCTCGCTCGCTCTCTCTCTCTCTCTCTCTCTCTCTCTCAAAAATAAATAAACATTGGGGCGCCTGGGTGGCTCAGTCGGTTAAGTGTCCGACTTCAGCTCAGGTCACAATCTCGCGGTCCGTGAGTTCGAGCCCCGCATCGGGCTCTGGGCTGATGGCTCAGAGCCTGGAGCCTGCTTCCGATTCTGTGTCTCCCTCTCTCTCTGCCCCTCCCCCGTTCATGCTCTGTCTCTCTCTGTCTCAAAAATAAATAAAAAAACGTTAAAAAAATTTTTTTTAAATAAAAAAAAAAATAAATAAATAAACATTAAAAAAAAACTTTTAAAGGAAGGCAGAGTCTCAGGTCCCACCCAAGACCTGCTGACTCAGAATCTCCGGTGCGGTGGGGCTTAGGAATCTGAACAGGCGCTCCATGTTGCAAGGGTAAGTTTTCTATGTATAGCACAGGCTCGCTACCCGCTAATGCACCCAGTCTCCTGCCTGTGAACATCATCTGTGACAAGGCAGGGGCCCACTGGTCCAGACCTTGCCCCTGGAACGATAATTGCAAGGCCCTTTACCTTTCTAGTCTTTGCGTACACAGTATGATCAGTGTTATTGGTCTCTGTGGCGGGTTTCGTTCCCTGGGAAACGGACTGTGATTCCCCAGCGGGAGGTTCTTGGGGCACGTTCCAGGAGCAGCACCTTCAGAGACTGTGGGTGGTGGCCCTGGGCACCGGGAGGGAGTTGAGGCCGGAGGGAATTCTGGGGTGGCTCAGCTGGTTCTAGAGAGAGCTCTGGAGCTGGGACACCAGGGGCTGGGTTTTTGAGCCCTCCTGGTCACTTGTTGCACATGCGCTGTCCCCCGAGGGCCATAACCTTGGCAGGGTGGCCCAGCAGAGGCCCGAGAGCAGAGGGCGCATCTGAGAGCTGTCAGCAGCAGCCGTCCCGGGAGCTGGGGGAGTGAGGGTGTGACTTGCTCCTGAAGGGGCTGGGAGAAGACACTGCAGGTCCTCTGACCGCACAGGCGCTAGAGGCCTCATGGTTACGCTTGACTCCGTGGGGTAACGTGTGTCTGCAGTCCTCTCCCGTGTTGTGTCCGAGGGCATGCGAACAATCGCAGACGTGGGTCATGCCAGAAGCCTGCCATGACTCGTTTGAGACACTGACCTCATTTTGTGGGAGCTTCAGCTCCCTGCTGGTTCAGTGGTGGTGACATCTGCTGGGGTCCCCGCTGAGGGCTCTTGCTGTGGGCAGGCCACTGTGGGGGGGCGAATGGGCGGGGACGGCGCCTTATAGGCTCTAAGGTGCTTGTGAAGGGCCACCTGCTGGAAGAAACGCGTTTCTCTAAACCTTGCCTCCTCAGGGCCACCTCTGTGTCATTTGACAGTGGGTTCTAATGTGCCCTTTATGTTCTCCCCCGACAACAACCCTGAGCCCAGAAATCCCAAAGAACTTGTCCCGGGGGGGGAGGGCCCTCAGTAGTTACCGGTGGCATGTTTTTGTCTTCCAGGGGCCAACATCCCCTACCAACCACAGCCCACCAGCTACGACTATGACGCCCCACTGAGCGAGGCAGGGGACCTCACTGACAAGTATTTTGCTCTGCGGGACGTTATCCGGAAGGTGGGTGCCTGGTCCTGGCCGCAGTGAGTGGGGCTTGGATACAGCCTGCTTTGGATGCGTTGTGCTCTGTAGATGAGTCCCTGGAGCCCTTGTGCTTAAAAGGGCGTATGGAGGGGAGGCCTCAGGTGGATTTGGTTGGCCTTGGGTCTTGACCCCCACCTGATTAAGAGCGAGCCTGTGAGCACGTTACTTCACTTGTCTATTCTTTGTGAAGCTGGGACAGTAACACCTCATTGCATCACAAGGACCGAAAAGGACATCTGTGGGGCCCCTGGGCGGCTCAGTCTGTCGAGTGGCCGACTCCGGCTCAGGTCACGTTCTTGAGGTTCGTGAGTTCGAGCCTGCTGCTGTCAGCGTGGCGCCTGCTTGGAATCCTCTGTCCCCCCGCCTCTCTCTCTTCTCCTCCCCTGCTTGCGCTCTCTCTCAAAAATAAATAAACAGTAAAAAACAAAAAAGACCATCCATAAGGCATCCGGTATAGGCCTGGCACGTGTGTTGTCCGACAACTGGTGGCCGTTCCAACTGTTTGTACTGAAGGTAAGAAGATGTGTGTCCACGTAAGTAGCTGAAGCACGTAGGAGAGAAAATCCGCAGGCTTTGTGAAGCATGGTGCAAAGGTGAGCTATCAACAGCACCTCCGTTCTTCATCTGGGGCAAGTAAGTGCCACTTCCGTTTGGCCTGCCAGCCGAACGCTCAGTCCTGCTAACAGTTGTGACCTTTTGAGGCATCTAAAGCACCCAGGTGGGGTTTCCTGTCTCTGCTGTGGGTATGAAAAAAAAAAAAAACCAAACCACAATTTTTCTGCTCAGTCACCTGAGTTTTGAAGTTAAAAAACAAAAGGTTTTCTGCCTATAAATGGTATGGACCTTTTTTTGGTTTAAGGATGCCTTAGTCTCAATTTAAGCCTACGTGTACAAATTCATCTTATGAAATACTTTAAGCGTATTGAAAAATGTGATCAATACTTAACTCCTCTAAGAATTTGCCCACTTCGCCTGAATTTTCAGATTTATGGTTGAAATGTTGCACTCGCCACTTTTTACTACGAGTTTCGTCTTCGCAGAGTTCATAGCGATGACTCCCCAGTTCTCTCTTGTATGTTCGTTCTGTTTCAAAGCTCCTTGTGCCTCTCTTTGGCATTTCCTTCCTTTATTTGAAACTTAGCTTTGTAATTCAGCCTTTCTTCTTTCCTAATATAAATATTCAAGGTTATGTATTTCCTTCAGGTTCCTCTATAGCTCCTTCTTCTAAGTGTTGATATGTAACATACTTACTATAGTTTGCTTCTAATAATGCCTGTTTGGATTCCTCTTTGGCCCTGGAAATGTTCAGAAGTCGTTCAGAAGTAGCAATTATTAACATGACTATTTTTATAATTTGTTGGTTTATAACATATTTGCATTCTGGGTAGAGAGCATGGTCTGTATGATGTGAATCCCTTGAAATATGTCAAACCGAGTCCTGGAGCCTGGCATATATCAATATGAGTCAATGTTCCATGTGTTCTTGAAAAGACTGTATGTTTAGGGGGCGCCTGGCTGGCTCAGTTGTTAGAGCAACTCTTGATTTCTGCTCAGGTCATGATCCCAGGGTCGTGGGATTGAGGGCCATGTTGGGCTCCACACCGAGCATGGAACCTGCTTAGGATTCTCTCTGTCTCTCCCTCTGTCCCTCTCCCCTGCTCGCATGCTCTCTTTCTAAAATAAAAGAATAAAAATTTTTTTTTTAAAAAGACTGTTTTTTTAAATTTTTTAATGTTTATATTTGAGACAGAGAGACAGAATGTAAGCAGGAGAGGGGCAGAGAGAGGGGGAGACACAGAATCTGAAGCAGGCTCCAGGCTCTGAGCTGTCAGCACAGACCCTGATGCGGGGCTTGAACTCACGGACCATGAGATCATGACCTGAGCCGAAGTCAGACGCTTAACGGACTGAGCCACCCAGGCGCCTCAAGACTATATGTTTTATGATTGTTGGATATCATCTATATACGTGTTCCTTAGGTTAAGCTTATTAATGGTGCTGCTGATATCTTTGATATCCTTCCTGGCTTTTTATCCATGTATTCTATTATTTGTTAAAGGATTGTGTTTCTCTTTGTAATTGTGTATTAGAATTAGGAATGCAGATTGAGAATGAAATCTTTCAGTATCATTTATTTAGTATCATCATGTATGTAGCCCTTTATGGCTAATAATGCTTTTTACCTTCAAGGTTTTTTTTTGTCTGATACTAATGCATTTTTTCGGTTAATATTTACTGCTATATCTTTCACAATACTTTAATTTCAACCTTTGAATATCTTTTTTTTTTAACATGTCCCTCGTTAACAAGATATAACTGGATTTTTGAAAAATCTAGTTTAAACATTTTTTTGTCTTCTAATTGGTACATTCATTTATGCTCATTCATTATGATTCTTGATATACATTGATTATTTTCAACTGTCTTACTTTACAAGAATCTATTCACCTTTTTTTTTTTTTTAAGAATTTTTGACGTTTATTTTTGAGAACAGAGGGAGACAGAGCGCAAGCAAGAGAGGCGCAGAGAGTGAGGAAGACAGAATCCGAAGCAGGATCCAGGCTCTGAGCTGTTGGCACAGAGTCTGACGTGGGGCTCAAATTCACACACCACGAGATCATGACCTGAGCCAAAGTCAGTCGCTCAACTAACTGAGCCACCGGCACTGTATCTCATATTAAGCCCGCTTAACATCCCTTGTGACTTATATGTTTTATTAAGGCCATGTATTTTAGTTCCCTTAGGTTTAAAGTTCGTGTATTTTAACCCTTTCTTTTAAAAAATCCCATGGGGCACCTGGGTGGGTCAGTCGGTTAAGCGTCTGACTTCGGCTCAGGTCATGATCTCGCGCGTGATCTCGCGTGAGTTCAAGCCTCGTGTCAGGCTCTGTGCTGACAGCTCGGAGCCTGGAGCCTGTTTCAGATTCTGTGTCTCCCTCTCTCTCTGCCCCTCCCCTGTTCATGCTCTGTCTCTCTCTGTCTCAAAAATAAATAAATGTTAAAAAAATTTTTTAATAAAAAATAAAAAATCCCATGAGGCATTATAATTGTATTAGACACTATTTGACTTGACCCACATTGTTTGTTGATTCACAAGTAATTCCACAAATGTTTGGCACGTTCCCTCTGTATGCCAGGTATGGTTTTGGCTGTTTGGTATATATAAGGCTTCCTTGAGAAGGTAAAGCTGGAGTGAAGACTTCAAGGTGATAGGACAGCCATGTGGGACATCCGGGGTGAGAGCATGCAAACGGAATGTCAGCAGTGAAGAGGTGGCCATGTACATGGCATTTCATGTACAAATTGTCCACCTGTGTTTCTTCTGTGTACTACCTGTGCGGGTTCCTTCCCCGTTTCTCTGCCTATTTGTTTTCTGTGTAATTTGCAAGAGTTCTATTGTGGCATTTTTACCAGTTTGGGGGTTTTTTTCAGTGTTTTTTTTCCTGCGAAAAACAGTCCTGAGTTATTATATAGTCAAATGTTTCACTTCTCTCTCTCTCTTTTTTTAAATTTTTCTTTAATTTTTTTTTTAATTTTTTTTTCAACGTTTATTTATTTTTGGGACAGAGAGAGACAGAGCATGAACGGGCGAGGGGCAAAGAGAGAGGGAGACACAGAATCGGAAACAGGCTCCAGGCTCTGAGTGGTCAGCCCAGAGCCCGACGCGGGGCTCGAACTCACGGACCGCGAGATCGTGACCTGGCTGAAGTCGGACGCTTAACCGACTGCGCCACCCAGGCGCACCTCTTTAATGTTTATTTTTGAAGGAGAGAGTGTGTGAGTGGTGAGTGGGGGAGCGGCGGGGGGGGGGGGGGGGGGGGAGGGAGAGGGAGACACAGAATCCAAAGCAGGCTCCAGGCTCTGAGCTGTCAGCACAGAGTCCGACGCAGGGCTCGAACCCACAAACTGAGATCATGACCTGAGCTGAAATTGGACACTCAACCGACTGAGCCACCCAGGCGCCCCTCATGGCTGCTTCCCTAGCCTAGTAGTAGAAATAAATTCCTGTGGGGTGCTTACAATTTTTATGACTTCACATTTTATGTTCAAATATCGATGTACGTGGAATTGCTAGTTTTGCTGTTGGGAGTGAGGTTGGGATTCAGCTTTATTCATCTCTTAAGTTACCAGCCGGTTAAAGTATTTGGGTCTGTTTTCAGATTCTTTTATGTTACTGAATTTTTTTTCTCCTTTCCCAACACCAAACTGTTTTAATTGTTATTTTTACTATGTTTTATTATCACCTGGGAGGATTTGTCTTCCGTGTTTAGTCTTTCAAAATTTCCCTGGCTACTCTGTAAGTTCATCTTCCACATACGCTTTGGTATTATTTTATCAACTTCAAAAAACAAAACAAAAACCCAGGAAACCTATTGATGTTTTGACTCATTTTGTATTAAATTTGTGCATCAAATTTGGGGTGAAATTTATGACATGGAGTCTTAGCCAAGAAAAGTTGCTTCTCCTTCTCTTCAAGTCTTTTCTGATGTCTGTCTTGTTTTAAATTTTCTTAAGATAATCCTTGTCCATTCCTTAATATGCTTATTCCCAAATATCCTGTTTTTTCAGATACTTGTAAAGTGAGTCTTTCATTTCTTAATATAGTTATTAGATATATTTGTCTTTAAAATATGAAATACTCCCAACAATTTTAAGTGTATAAAATAATGTTGCAAACACCCATGTGCCCAGTACCGAGATTTAACCCTGGTTATCTCTAGATATATTTGTCTTTAAAATATGAAATACTCCCAACAATTTTAAGTGTATAAAATAATGTTGCAAACACCCCTGTGCCCAGTACCGAGATTTAACCCTGGTTATCTCTCTGCCCCTCCCCCGCATTCATTCATTCTCTCTCTCTTTCTCTGTGAAAATAAATACACTTAAAAAAATAAATACATAAAGTCCCCAATTCAGTGGTTTTTTGGCATCTTACATTATTAACTTTTTAAAATTATGATAAAGTATATAGAACATAAAGTTTGCCATTTTAACCATTTTTAAGTGTATGATCGATCCAGTGGCTTTAATTACATTCATAATGTTGTGTAACCATCACCACTGTCTACTTTCAAAATGTTTTCATCACCCCAAACAGAAACTCTGTAACTATTAAGAAATAAGAGGGGCGCCTGGGTGGCTCGGTTGGGCATCCAACTTCGGCTCAGGTCATGATCTCCCAGCTTGCGAGTTCAAGCCCTGTGTCGGGCTCTGTGCCGACAGCTCAGAGTCTGGAGTCTGCCTCAACTGAGCTCTCTCTGCCCCTCCCCCACTCACGCTCGGTCTCTCAAAAATAAACAAACAGGGGCGCCTGGGTGGCGCAGTCGGTTGGGCGTCCGACTTCAGCCAGGTCACGATCTCGCGGTCCGGGAGTTCGAGCCCCGCGTCGGGCTCTGGGCTGATGGCTCGGAGCCTGGAGCCTGTTTCCGATTCTGTGTCTCCCTCTCTCTCTGCCCCTCCCCCGTTCATGCTCTGTCTCTCTCTGTCCCCAAAAAATAAACGTTGAAAAAAAAAAAAAAAGAAATACATGGAAAATAAAATCTGCTGATTTTCTCATGCATTCTTTTTAAATAAATAAATAAATAAACAAACAAACATTAAAAATTAAAAAAAAAAAAAAGGAAGAATCGCCAGTGTCCTCTCCTCGCAGCTGCTGTAACCTCTACTTTCAGCCTCTGTAAGGTTGCCTGTCCTCGATATTTTATAGAAATGGAACCATACAATATTTTCCTTTTGTGTCTGACTTATTTCACTTACCATGATTTTTTCATGGTTCCTCCATGTTGTAACATGTATCAGAACTTCACTCCTTTTTCTGGCTAAGTAATATTCCATGCATGGAGAGACCACATGTTGTTTAACTGTTCATCTCATTTGTGTCTTGCTGGACACATGGGTTGTTTTCCATCTTTTGGCTATTTATTTATTTATTTATTTATTTATTTATTTATTTATTTATTTTTGAGAGAGAGAGAGACAGACAGACAGAGACAGAGTGTGAGCAGGGGAGGGGCAGAGAGAGGGAGACACAGAATCCAAAGCAGGCTCCAGGCTCTGAGCTGATAGCACAGAACCTGATGTGGGCTCAAACTCACCGCAAGATCATGACCTGAGCCAAAGTCAGACACCCAACTGACTGAGCCACCCAGGCGCCTCCCCCCCTTTTTTTTGGCTGTTTTTTTTTTTAAGTTTATTTATTTTGAGAGAGAAGGAGAGTGCGTGTGCGCATGCGTGGGCACGAGTAGGGGAGGGGCGCTGAGGAGAGAGAGACTCCCAAGCAAGCTCCACCGGCAGTGCAGAGCCCGATGGAGGGCTCGAACTCAGGAACTCTGAGATATCATGACCTGAGCTGAAACCGAGAGTCGGATGCGTAATTGACTGAGCCACCCAGGCGCCCCATCTTTTGGCTGTTTTGAATAATACTACCTGGGGCCTCAGGGCACTGGTATCTGCTCAAGTCTGCTTCCCGTTCCTTCGGTTATTTACCCAGCAGTGGCGTTGCTGGTGGGTTTACTTTTAGAATAGTTTTCTTTCCGAAATAGTGAGCTCTTGATGCCTTATCGTCGAATATTAAAACATATTTACTGTGCTTTTTTATGTAAAACATCACCTTATATTTGATCTCACATTTTTATTCTCCTATATTTCTAGCTCCCTCTTTCTGCCCCTCCCTCCGCCCCGGCAACGCTCCCCCCACACTTTTCCTGACTCTCCCTGGCTCTTCTGACTGATGGTTGCTAGAGCTGTTCACCGTCACCCACCAGTCCCCTCTCTGCTGCCGTTCAAGGGCCCCTGCTCTACAGACCACCTGGCCAGGACGGCTAGGACCATTCCGACTGTCACACTGTGGCACTTTGCAAACATGCGCCGTGCATTTCAGTGGCCTGGCTGGAAGGGGGACCCGTGTTCCGGTCAACTGGACTTTCAACAATCTCCAGTTCCCTTTTGGCTCCCTGATCTCTCTCCATTGTAAGCTGTGGCTACTACAGTCTCTCCTTAATGGACAGGTGATATTATCACCAAGAACATTAATGCTATTGCCTCTGCCCTCTTAAGGAATGTGAAGAAAGCGATATAGTCAGATACGAATGTCACAAAGGGTATTGGATACGGCAACAAAAATGAATGTGTATTTTTTAAAATGTATTATTTTTTAGTAATCTCTACACCTGACATGGGGCTCAGACTCACAACCCCAAGATCAAGAGTCACGTGCTCCCCCAGCCGAGCCAGCCAGGTGCCCCAAAAGTGTATTTAAATGAGTAAAAAAAAAACATGACAAATTTAAAATTTTTAAGGATTAAAATAATCGCAAACATCACAAAATTCCAAAGCATACTTTGAATTTATTAACTGAAACACATCTGCTGTCCTTCTGGTTTTTGTCTCTGTTTTGTTTGTACTCTTTTTCTCTAGAGAGAGAATGGAAATCTTTCTCTTTAGCGTGGCTTATTGAAATTAGTTTTTTAGAATGTACTGAGCGGTTTTTTTTATCTTATTTTTTTTATTTTTTAAAATTTACATCCAAGCTTGTTAGCATACAGTGCAACAATGATTTCAGGAGTAGATTCCTTAGTGCCCCTTACCCATTGAGCCCATCCCTCCTCCCACAACCCCTCCAGTAACCCTCAGTTTGTTCTCCATATTTGAGTCTCTTCTGTTTTGTCCCCCTCCCTGTGTTTATATTATTTTTTTCTCTTCCCTTATGTTTATCTGTTTTGTCTCTTAAAGTCCTCATATGAATGAAGTCATTTGATTTTTGTCTTCTCTGACTAATTTCACTTAGCATAATACCCTCCAGTTCCATCCACATAGTTGCAAATGGCAAGATTTCATTCTTTTTGATTGCCGAGTAATACTCCACTGTATATATATACCACATCTTCTTTATCCATTCATCCATCGATGGACATTTGGGCTGTTTCCATTCTTTGGCTGTTGATAGTGCTGCTATAAACATGGGGGTGCATGTGTCCCTTTGAAATAGCACACCTGTATCCCATGGATAAATGCCTAGTAGTGCAATTGCTGGGTCATAGGGAGTTCTATTTTTAGTTTTTTGAAGAACTTCCATACTGTTTTCCAGAGTGGCTGCCCCAGTTTGCATTCCCACATACTGAGAGTTTAGAAAACAAAAAGTTTCACATTTTGTTTCTGATAATGTTATATATACATATTTAAGATTATTATCAAAACTGAGGCAATCTCTCTCCAGTTCTTTCATATATGAGCTTGAGAATTTGTAGAAATTTCTACAGACAGGTCCTGGCCCCAGACATTTGAAACCCTGTGTCTCTTCTACAACCCTGTACTTCTGAGGCTGGATGCCTCAGGGCACCATCAAGTGATGTGCACGTGAGTCAGCCTGTTGGGTGTGGGGAATGATCTGTTAGTGATAGTGTATCCAGCCACCGAAGTGACAACGAACTATGTAGATGTATCCAACACCCAAATTAAATAAACCCCATCTCAGCTCTCCCTGGGGTGAATCCCAGAGGTGCCTGTGGCGAACCCCAAAGCCTCCTGACTTGTGACACAAGGCAGCTGGCGCAGAAAGAGACAAGGGTCTTAGCCTGTGGCGGTTAAATTCGATGACTTCTGCAAATTTTACGAAAACCCGTGACCATGTGAACGCACTGCTGGGACCCTCCCTGGGGACATTTCCGGATGCAGGAGATGAGCTAGGAGGCTGCTGACATAACCCAGAAGTGAGATGGTGGTGGGGGCCGCGGGGCATGGAGAGGAAGCAATAGATTTGAAAAATGTTTCGGGGGTAAAATCGGTCGGATTCAGTGACTGCCCACGTGCAGGTGTGAGGAAGCGTGAGGAGGCACTGATTTGTCTCGGTTTACAGCTTTTGGTCGGATAACCGGATGGGTGTTGTGGTCAGCAACAACCATGGAGGACTGCAGGGAAGGGACGGGCCAGGAAGGGGAAGGGGGAAGAAAGCTCTGAGCTGGGTTTGTTCAGCTCCAGATGCCTTTGGGGACATCCGAGTGGAGGTGTCTATCCAGCAAGTGCCTCACTTAAGAGGGAGAAGCTCCAAGAAGCAGTCATTAGGACAGGTCATCGGTGGAAGGGGAGGCTAAAGTCCAGGGGAGGCTGAGATTGCCGATGGAGAGCTGAGCGAGAAGGGCAGTGGGCCAAGCGGAGACAAACCCAGGGGGTCCCAGCGTTTCACCAGAGGGCACAGTAAGATGAACCCGTGAAGGAGACAGTCTCCAGAAATTAGTACAATTCAATAGCTTATGATAGATCATAGCTTACCACGTGGTCCTTTTTTCCGTCTTCTTCTTTTCGGTATTTCAGGTTTGGAAAAGAGAAAAGAACCGCTTTCAAAGTGGGATCTGTCTCACGAGACTTTGTAGACTTTGAGTCAGCTGGTTTGCTTGCACTGAGGAAAAGAATGGGGTCATAAAAACCCCCACTAGAGCTGCCTCTTCCTTCGCCAAAGACGTAAAAGGGGGAATGGGTCTCTTCTTTAATCCATTTCAAGAGTAAGCTGGGTGTCGACGGACAATATCTTTCACTGATGTGGATGCCCGGGGTGGATAATTTCCCGTCAGGCTGCAGAAGCCTGTGCTCGGGGATGAAGGCTCCAGGTGGCCTTTGGCATGTGACTCTTCAAGGTATGACAAAGCTCATGACATTTGCATTTTCTAAAATACTCTCTTTGCTGTGGGTAAAGCTCAACCAGACATGGTTAACACTTTGACCTCGAGTATGAACCATGAGACTGTAGGGCAGCGCCCTCCTCCTCCCTACCAATTCCTGAGGGGGCAGTGGTGAATTTATTTTTGTACGCTTTTGAATGAATTTAAGACCCACTTTCTAGTCTTGTTACAGTTCTTCCTAAGGATTCTATCAAAGATAAAAGTCCAGCTGGCCTTTTGGTGATGGGCCATTATTACAGAAATTGATCAAGTTGTACATTGAAGACCTTGATAACTGGAGCAAATATTAGGATTCCCTGAGGTGGACGCTGGGGCTGTGTGGGGACCGGGGATGTGAAAATGGCCAAGGTGACTTTTACTATTTCAGAGCTTAATGAAGTCTGAAACTTGACTGAGGACCAGTCTACACCGGCTGATTGATTGTTCTTCTCGGTTTATGGATGGAATGACATTAGCTCAGTGGGTAGACACAAGCTGTCTCTTGTGGATCCACGGTGCTGGTGGAAACACAGTGTTTTATGTCTGATAATTAGGGCTAACGAAGTGACTATTTCATAACAAATGTGAGACTTCTAAAGCATTGCCTGCACTCTTGTGGTTCTAGTGTTTTCCTTTCCTGCAGAGTTGGCTTTTCTGGTTTGTCTTTCAGAGTGATCTCTCTAAAACGCCGATCTGGTCAAGATGCCTTCCGTGACTTGACCTCCTATTTCCTCAAGCCTCATTTTGCAATTCTCTCCTTCTTGTTCATGACTC
The DNA here is from genome assembly GCF_018350175.1 of Felis catus. Taxonomy (NCBI): domain Eukaryota; kingdom Metazoa; phylum Chordata; class Mammalia; order Carnivora; family Felidae; genus Felis; species Felis catus. Next base: position 156,346,960 of record NC_058376.1, on the reverse strand, counting down.
TCTGGCCTGAAAATGAAGGTACATAAGATTCCATGAATAAGACAGTACTGTTGACATCTCCCAGCCTCTGCACATAATGTTCCCTCGCCTTCACCCATCTGGAAAATGGGAACACACTTCAGTTACCTTCTCTGGGACGTTGTCTTTGACCTGGCTCTGCAGTTAGTCGCGTTTTAACTTCTTCTACCGCCTTGCAGTGTGGACGTCTTGAACGTGCTACTTCCCATAGTGCATTGGTGCCATTTGTTTACACACATTTTTCACAGTCTGGATTAGGCTGTTTATATCCCCAGTGCCAAGCGTAGGACCTGACACAAAGTCCTTTCTTAATAAGAATAAGTTAGAAGAACGAATGAAAACGTTAGAGATCTTGGGGAAAGAGAGGTTGGTCGCCATTGAATCTATTGGATTTGACTGGGACAAGAGCAGCTTCTGATGTTAAGTTTGTCCAGCTAAATAGGCAGGATAAGAAGCAACATTTATGACCAGTATGAAAACTCTGATTAAAGCACAGATTATGACAGAAAAATAAATTAAGGTTCTGAAATAGTGTTTTGGAATATTTATCCTTTTCTGAAACATTAAATTCGTTTGATACAAGATTAGGATTTTACTATAAGATAATCAGTGAAAAATCACTAAGCTTGTTGAAAAGAAAAGACAGAAGATTGGGGCAAATGGGATAGACAGATGGAGACTTAATATCAACATTATGATGAGCTCTTACCACTGATTTAAAAAAACCAACATCCAGATCGACAATTGGGTGGAAGATGTAAACACGTATAGACATTTGGTGAAAACTTTGGCATACGCTCTATTAAGACTCATATAAAATGCTTATATCATTTGACCTAGTAACTCTTCACTTGGTGCTTTATTGAAAATATTTTTTTTTAACCAAGATGATGCTATAGACATAAAGTTCATTGTAACACTATCTGTAATATCAAGAATTGGAAATTATCTAAATCCTAATACTGAAAGGATGGTCGTATCCATTTGTTTCTTCTTTTTTTTTTTTTTTAATTTTTTTTCAACGTTTTTTAATTTATTTTTGGGACAGAGAGAGACAGAGCATAAACAGGGGAGGGGCAGAGAGAGAGGGAGACACAGAATCGGAAACAGGCTCCAGGCTCTGAGCCATCAGCCCAGAGCCCGACGCGGGGCTCGAACTCCCAAACCACGAGATCGTGACCTGGCTGAAGTCGGACGCTCAACCGACTGCGCCACCCAGGCGCCCCTCCATTTGGATGTAATATGCAGTAGGGGCATCCGGGTGGCTCCGTCGGTTAAGTGTCCGACTCAGGCTCAGGTCATGATCTCGCAGTTTGTGAGTTCGAGCCCCGCTTCGGGCTCAGTGCTGACAGCTCAGAGCCTGGAGCCTGCTTCCGATTCTGTGTCTCCCACTCTCTCTGCCCCTCCCCCACTCACACTCTGTCTGTCTGTCTGTCTCTCTCTCTCTCTCTCTCTCTCTCTGTCTCTGAAAAATAAACATTGAATATATTATGCAATAAATAAAATTATTGTCAGTATTTAGACATGCCAAAAGTACTTTGGGTAAGTAGCAGTAGCAAATTACAAAACCGTCTCTAATCTTTCATGGCATATGTGCATAAGGAGAGGGTCCAAGAGGAAAACTGGAAGAGAAAAGGTATCATGGGGTGTTTTTGTCTCTGGAATTATGTTTAATTAATAGGAGACACTGTCTCTTGTACTGTTGTACAATAAAGGAGGTGAGGTGGAACGATAGAAACAACACTCGACTTGGGGTCAAGATCCCAGCTCATTCCTTTGCCCTGTGATTCTCTTGAGCAAGTTCACCAGTCTCACCTCTAAAAAGGAAATACAATGACGGACTGTAAGGACCTTTGTGCATAGCAAGGGAGACGACCAAACTAGTACAGAAGCATTCCATCCCTGTGAGCTCAGTGTAGGTTAAGGAAAGCTGCCTGTACCGCGATTTTTTCTTCCAGTGTGATAGAGGAGATTGCAGCCCTGCTCACACTGGACGCTGGACTCCACCTTGACTTTCGGGGTTAGATACGACATGGTCACTACTATGTGCAGGTGAATAGGGGACCTCAGCAAACAAATTAGACGACTCTCAGTTCCCCTCTGTGGATTTGTGTTTGCTGCTTCTATTGGCCAGAGTGTGGGCTGGAGGAAGAGGCAGGGAGACTGCCCCAGGAGAATGAGTGTGGTTTAGGACTGTCAGGGAGGCTGGGAAGAGAGATTTCCCATCTTGTCTGTCTGAGATCCACAGATACAACTACTTGGCCTCACATTCATTTTAATGTGAATCATGAAGATCGTTTTAATGTGCTTATTTTATTTTATTTTATTTTATTTTATTTTACTTTATTTTATTTAAGAGAGAGAGAGAGGGCGCAAGTGAGTGAGGGGCAGAGAGAAAAGGGAGTGAGGGAAGCGGAGCTCACCCGAAGCAGGGCTCAGGCTCACTGATGTGGGACTCAAATTCATTGAAGTCAGATACTTAACTGACTGAGCCACCCAGGTGCTCCTCATTGTGTTTATTTGAGAGAGAGAGAGAGAGAGAGAGAGAGAGAGAGAGAGAGAGAGAACACACCAGCTGGGAAGAGGGGCAGGGGGAGGGAGAGAGAGAATCTTAAGCAGCCTCTGTGCTCAGCGCAGAGCCTTGATGCGGGGCTTGATCCCGTGACCCTGGGATCATGTCCTGAGGTGAAATCAAGAGTCGGATGCTCAACCGACTGAGCCACCCAGGCACCCCTTTAATGTGCTCTTTTAAAAATGTCACAGAGGGGTGCCTGGGTGGCCCAGTCAGTCGAGCGTCTGACTTTGGCTCAGGCCATGATTTCACGGTTCGTGAGTTCGAGCCCCACGTCAGGCTCACTGCTGTCAGCACAGAGCCCGCTTCACATCCTCTGTCCCCCTCTCTCTCTTCCCCTTCCCTGCTCACACTCTCTCTCTCTTTCAAAAATAAATAAACATTAAGAAAAAATTTTTAATCTTTAAAAATGTCACAGAACTATCAATTCATTGAATACTAGAAATACAGTTCAAGATGGATGGCTGACCACATACTCATCTCTTCTGCCTTTCAAAATGTTATTAAATGATTAAAAATGGTATTTTTTTTAAATGAAGCCATCAAGAGGGGCACTATCCATGCATAAGAGATTTCAAAAAATTTCTGGGTAATAAAAATAGATGTAGGTGACTAAGGAAGTAGCATGAGGAAGTCTAGGTCCCCAGGGAGTGTGAAAGGGGATTATTGAAACAGGTTAACAGGGGTGCCTGGGTGGCTCTGTCGGTTAAGCATCCGACTCCGGCTCAGGTCATGATTTCGCGGTTCGTGAGTTCAAGCCCCGCTTTGGGCTCTGTGCTGATGGCTCGGAGCCTGGAGCCTGCTTCCGATTCTGTGTCTCCCTCTCTGTCTGCCCCTCCTCCACTCATGCTCTGTCTCTCTCTCAAAAATAAATAAACATTAAAAAAAATTTTTTTTTAAAGAAACAGGTTAACAGGGAGTAGATTACTCTTAAAGAACCCTAGAGAACCAGGGTCCTGGAAACGCAGATGTGACAAAAGACAGAATGAAACAGCTGAAAATGGGAAGGCTAATGGAACTGCATATTTCCCATCAGGTCCTCCACTTTGCCACCCCTCTTTCAAATGGACTGTCCGTCAGGGAAGCATCTTTTTAATAGTCAGAAAATTAGAATTAAAAAAAAAAGTGTGCAGCCTGAGAGCAAAAACCTTACATATCATGTCTGACTCCCTCCCCAATCACCCTGAAACAGTTCCCCACTGAACAAACCTTGCCATAGTACACAGAGCAGGATTGGCTTAGAGAAGATGGTTATGCAAATGCTGGTGCATTCATTTGCATTACCATTAAATAAGAATGGATGGCCAAGGGTGGCCGGATGTTTGAAGACATCCATAAAACCTGAACAGGAAAAGAGAAAGACCAAAATGAAGTAGACAGAAAAATAACCTCAAGGCAACAGATAATTCAGGACAGAAATGAGAGATCTTAAGCAAAGCCGAGCAGACCCTCTCAAATTTATCTTTTAGAGACATTTGGAAAGATGTTGCTTTCACACTATAAGAATGGGATACTTTGAAAAAGGAGCAATTAAAGAACAAAGAAGGTTTCCCCAAAATAAAAAGATAATCTCCTAGAAATTAGAACCAGAAGACAGATCGAAGTAGAGAAAAGATGAGAGATACGGAGGAACAATCTAGGACGTCTAACTTACTTTTAAGGGGAAAAGATGAAGAAAAGAAAATATTAAAAAAATACAGAATTTTCTTCTAAAACCAAAAAGGATATTTGAGTTGCCCAGAATAATAAATGTAAAAAACACACAAACCCAAACACATCCTTGGAAAAAAATGAAAACATAGAGAATAAAGCACTTACAAGCTTCTAGAGAGAAAAAGCCAGTCACCTTTGAAAGAACAAGAATCATCCGGTGACTCACACCGGATGATATGGGGGGGCAAATCTTGCCTTCTAAGGGAAGATGATTTTCAGTATAGAATTCTATACTCATCCAAATTATCGACTTAATATGCCATTTTCAGACATTCAAAAATTCAAAAAATTTCCCTTCCTATCCTAAAGGCAGACAGGAAAAGAGAAAGGCAATTAGAAACCCCAGGGGAAGGAGAAGAACACAAAAAGCCGAAGAACACAGAACATTCATCATGATACATACTACTTAGCTTTGCAGAGAGTAATATTTATATAATTATAATCATGTGAGCACTGTTGATTGATTTTGAATTTAGAGTCACTATACAGGTGGTGGGAAGGTGTATGGGTACAGGACAGACTTTTTAACCTTGACAGTGTAAAAATATAACTGATAATTTGGGGGTGGGAGTAGGGAAGAGAGCTCAGGAAAGGGTGCAAACAGACTTATCTTAAAAAGTATGGACACAGGGGCGCCTGGGTGGCTCAGTCGGTTAAGCGTCCGACTTCAGCTCAGGTCACGATCTCACGGTCCGTGAGTTCGAGCCCCACGTCAGGCTCTGGGCTGATGGCTCAGCGCCTGGAGCCTGTTTCCGATTCTGTGTCTCCCTCTCTCTCCGCCCCTCCCCCGTTCATGCCCTGTCTCTCTTTGTCCCAAAAATAAATAAACGTTAAAACAAAAAATTACAAAGAAAAAAAAAAAGTATGGACACAAAAGATCATCTTAATTGATGGAACTAAGAAATAGAGGTATAGTAGTTCAAGCTACAAAGGTAACCAGTAGAGAAATGCTGATATAACCATGTTGGCAAGAAAGAGAGATAGCCAGAACCGTACACGTGGGCTAAATTCTCATGTATTAAAGAAATCAATAATGTGTTCAAGGGATGAAATAAGAAATAGCAGATAAGTATAAATATAGAAAGTAAAAGATGCAAAAATGGAAAAATTAAATGGATTTAAAATGGTTTCCTCTGAAGAATAGCACAAAGAGAATAGTCAGGAAACTATTGCTTTTCATTACAGCAGTCTGTCGTCTTCCTTTCTAAGTACTTTAAAAAATGGAAACCAAGGAGCGCCTGGGTGGCTCAGTCAGTTAAGCGTCTGACTTCGGCTCGGGTCATGATCTCGTGGTTCGTGGGTTCGAGCCCCTCGTCGGGCTCTGTGCTGACAGGTCGGAGCCTGGAGCCCGCTTCGGATTCTGTGTCTCCCTCTCTCTCTGCCCCTCCCCCACTTGCACTCTGTCTCTCTCTCAAAAATAAACCTTAAAAATTAAAAAACCTAATAATAAAAATAATTTTAAGAGATGGAAACCGAAGGAAAGGAAGGGAGGAAGAGAAGAATGGAGGAGGAAAAAAATGTGGGGAGCCTGTGAGGTCATAATGCAATCTGCTTGGAGGTGGACACAGACTTCTAAGACTTGGCACTTCCATCTTCTAACTCTAATTTAAGTGTGTGTGTGTGTGTGTGTGTGTGTGTGTGTGTGTGTGCGCTTAGTGTATAGTAAGGTTCTATTTTTATTTTAGTTTTTGGCTTTTATTTAAGAAAAATTTCAAACTTACAGAGAAGTCTCGAGAATAAAAGTAGTACATCGAGCGCTCGAGTATTCCACACCCAGATTTACCCAGGTCAACATTTCACTCTCTGTGCTTCATCATTTTCCCCTCACTGCCCCCTTGGGTTTTCTCAGCCACTGGAGGGTTACATGCAGTAACCTTTAAATACTTTACCTTTACCCCTAAATACTTCAGTGTGTGTTTCATAAGAAGAGGTAGGAATATGCTCTTACATAACCACAGGAAATTTAACACTGATATCAAACTTCAATCTATCAGTAAGATTCAACCTGCGAGTAATACTTTTCCTTACTTACGGCTACCTCCCTTCAAGATTCTGTTTGGCCCTGGGCCTTTTTCCTTTTCTCCCCCCAACTCCAGCCTTCTGCCATCACCTCATTCTCTCTCCTTGTTTTTGCTCTCTGCTTTGAAGTCTTTTCTTCTATAATTATTTGAATGATTCCTGGAGTTTACAATGCAGACATACACAGACACGCACGCACACACACGGCAGTAAAAGCTTCACCAAACCCTGTCTGGCGGGAGAAACCTTTTGTTCCTTTGCCTTTCCAAAAATCACCCGCACTACTGTTCGAGTCTTTGAGCCTCCTTTTGAAAACTGAATTGTACAGCTACGTTTCTGAGGGTTTAACAGCTTTTCTTTTTTCTTTTTTCTTTTTTTTCTTTCTCCACTCTGGTTTCTAGTTTGAAAAAGTACCAGAAGGTTTTATCCCTCCATCTACGCCCAAGTTTGCATATGGAAAAGTTGCTCTGCAAAAGGTAAGAAAGAAAATAACAGAACTGTTGGGAGTGAGGGGGTGGAATTTAGCAGTTGTGAGTGAAAGTGTCACGCTGGGGAATTGGTTCTATCTTTCTGTGAATTGGTTTTCTTTGAGACTGATGGGGTAGGTGAGGTTTCTGGGAAAATGGGGACGTGCATGTGTCACATTGACGGGGTGAGCACACAGGGCATGAGCAGGAGTGGGTGGACGTTTGTACATCATTCAGGTCATTTGGGTTCAATTACCAGTTATCCAAAGCAGCTTCAGGACCTTTGTGGGAATAACATGCCACCTTGTTATGCTTGGTGAGGTTCTTTTTCCATAATTTGCGTTTTTTTAGGGAGTTCTCCAAAGCCACAGGCATTGTCATAGATCTTTGCACATGTAGTGTGCTTCCCTCCATCTCAAAATCATGTACTGATTTTTGGGCTCTGGTTTATTTGGTAAATGGGACAGCAAGGGGGAAAATGGCTAGAAATTAATCATAAAAAGGAGTTGAAGACATTTTATTCTAGGAAAGAGAAAAAGAAGGGAGATTTCATTTCATTGTCGGGAGTGACGTAAGCCAAAATCAATTTGTTTTGACCATCTGTGTCTTCAGGATTTCCCCTTTTATAATCCCTAACTCCTACATCTGTTAACTCACAAGAGAAAAAAAAAAAAAAACCACAAGCAGTTACACATTTCTTAAGAATCTTGACATTCTAAAATAGTGTAAGTTTTTATCTTTAACCAAAATGCCAAACACGATTGTATAATTTTTCCGTTCGTGAAGCCCTTTGATATTGTGATTGGTTGAGCTCCTGTGACATTTTCCACCTAGCGTCAGATACGTGTGTTACATTCTACAAAGAATGTGGTCTCTCTGCGTGATAGGAATCTTTCTTTAGTTTTGATCAGACTTGAATCACACTTGTAAATGGAGTATCTTCTATTTTTCTCCTTGCTGCTGGCTACTTGAGGAGGTTGATTTGTTTTGGAGCTGCGAGAAATGTATTTTTCTGCAACAGAAAATAGGTACAAATATTTAATACAGCAACATTGCTAAAACAAAACAAAACAAAACTAGCATAGTACCAAAAATACATTCTATTTGCCATGAAGGAGAATTGTGTGAGTAGAAATAGCTTTTCCTTATGAACTAAATGTTTACAGTTTAAGACAGCAAATTAGCACGCAACTGAATTCAGTTGATGTAGGACATGGTTTATGGAATAAACCGTTTACCGTGAGTGGAATTTCTTTAGTTGTCCACATAGAAAAGCGTCCATGTGAGTAGCTGAACTGATGGAATTGTACTTAAGGTTTTGTTTTCCCTTATGTTACACATCAGCAAGGTATCCCTGCAAAAGTGTCCATAAAATTTCTAACCAGTGTCAGTCGCGGGAAGTCCTAGGTTCAGAGCCAAACCTAACTGCAGACCTTGGCTCTGCTGTTGCTCCTGTGAGGCTCTCTGAGAACCTGTTTCCTCATCCCTGACCTGGGGACGGTGATGGCTGCCCCGCCGGCGGTTGTAAGGATTCACTGGGGTGTGCATGCAAGGTGCGCTCACCTGGGCTTCGGCAGGCACTCAGCGATCGGTAGCTGCCATCATCCTGTTGCTACCTCGGAATAAGCCTCCTGGGTTGTGAGAGTACACGATCGTCTGGGCTCAATGTAGTAAGCATTTATTGAGTGTCTACTCTGTGCTGGGTATCGGGTGAGCACCACACAGACTCTGCCCTTAAGGAGCTGACACAACGGCGAGGACGGCAAAGGTAAGCGGCCGGTACATGATGCAGGTGTGGAAAATAGGCCACGGTCAAGTTCAGAGGAAGGTGCAGTCCTGGTTACTTCCCTCCGGGATGCTGGGGAAGGCTTTAGAGAGGAGGCGGCCTCTGAGCCTTGGTTTTCATTCATTTGAAGGGCCTTTTGTATAGAGGTTGTATTTGCGAATAGATGTGCTTGACACGCTTTACGACCACCGTGAGTTATTTTTCATCGAGAGTTAGGGGATGGATAGCGATGATTGAAGGCAACTGGGGGTCAGCATTGAGCGGAATTTTAACAGTTTAGGTCTGTTTAGGGATTTGGTCCAATCCAGTAATGTCTTTGATAATTTGCAAATGGCATTAGCCTCCACTCTGATGACCAGGTGACAGTGAGTGAATGCTGGTCTTGTTTCTTTTCAGTTAAAGACGGTGGAGGACGCTCTGAACGTTCTGTGTCCTGCTGGGCCCATAAAAAGCCTTTATCCGTTGACGTTTATCCAGGTGAAACAGGTAGGCCTTCAGAGGTAATGCTTCACCCTTCTTCTACTGACAAAAAGGTGCTTTCTGCACTGCCCTGCAGGGGCTAAAGTGGTAGGCAGATAAATCAGGTCCCGTGTAAATTTGCCACCGATTTCCAGGCTCTCTGTAGCTTTAAGTACCACACGGTGGGCTGGTCCTTCCTAGATTCCCCCCACCCCTTTCTTCTCATGCCTTGAATAGGCATAGCTCAACCTGATTCAACATAACTCTGACTGTATTTCTGATCTAATTAGTCTTGATTACTAGAGGAAAACCACCATCTTAATGCGCAAAAAGACCATTTAATTATTTGTCCTTAGTTAGCTCAAAGGTGTAGGGGCCATGTTCTCAATAGGCTAGGTCCTTAGAGATTTTTCCTGCTTTTGAAGGGAGCAGAACACCTGTCAGTGCATACATGCATGCCCGCGTGTATGTGGTTAACCCAGGCACTGCCTCGTGTGAATTTTATTTATTATTTATTTATTTTAAGTGGGCTCCACGCCTGACATGGGGCTCGAACTCATGACCCTGAGACCAAGAGTTGCACACTTGGCCGACTGAGCCAGCCAGGTGCCTGCCCCTCATATTTATTTTAAAATTTTTTCCCAGCTTTTTATTTTGGAAATCTTCAAATCTAAAAATGTTGCAAGGAAAGTGTAGTTTACACCCATGTAGCTTTCACCTGGATTCACTGAATGTTGACAGTTGGGTCTGTGTGTGTATATGCAGTCAGCTGCCCTTTTTTAACCATTTGAGTTTGTGGTCAGTATCCTGACACGTCACCCCTATATATTACAGCATATATCTTTCAAGAAAAAGGACATCTTCCTATATGAACACAATATGATGATCACACTTAAGAAATTTAACGTTGATACAATCTTATTTAATATGCACTCTATAGTCAAGTATCCAATAATGTCCTATATAGCTTAACTTTTTTTTTTAAATGTTTATTTATTTTTGAGGGAGAGGAGTGGGGGAGGGGCAGAGAGAGAGGGACACAGAGGATCAGAAGCAGGCTCCACGCTGACAGCAGCAAGCCCGATGCGGGATTTGAACTCACGAACCACGAGGTCATGCCCCGAGCCCGAGTCAGATGCGTAACCGACTGAGCCACCCAGCCACCCCTTAACTTTTTTTCAGTCCAGTTTCCGATCCATGATCACACATCGCGTTTAGTTCTAATGTCCCTTTTTTCTTCTTTCCTCTGTCACTATTCCTAAGTCTTGTTTTCCCTCTCTCTCTTTCTCGTGACGTGGACATTTCTGAGTTCGGGCCAGTTGTCTTGTAGACTTCCCCTCACTGACTAGATTCAGTAAAACATTTTTGGCATGGACGTGACAAAGGGGCTGTGTCCTTCTCAGAGCGCCATGTCAAGATGTCCATGAGGCCACTTTGTCCCCTTGTTGTGATGTTAAGTTTGAACACCTAGTTAGGATCTCAGCCCCATTTTTTGAAATGGACACTTACCTGGATCCCCCTGATGACTCTCTGTGGACATCCCCTTCTGGAAGGTGTCTGAACCATAAGGTAATAAGACAGTGGCGTATCTAATCTTAGTGTATTTTGCCTCTGGTTACTCTTTTTACACTTGTGATTTTGTTCTAACAACTCTGTTGGATCGATACAATGAGTAATTAAGCCCTCCTTTCATGAACACTGGGTAGAATCCTTGCTCCCGTTCCAGCCAACACCTGCTGCGTCCGCGTCTTCCTCGAGAAAATACAACCCGCCTTTTTCACCAAGCAGGGGAGCGTCTCGGACAAGACACGGTCAGGTCACTAGAGCAGCTGGAAGCTGGGAAGTGAATTCCAGGTTGATGCATAGACATCTGCACTCACTGTTCTTTGCCAGACCCTTCGGCTCTGTGATCTCTGGCCGAGGCAGTGCTCTAGGACTGGGGGCACTCCCTGGGCCCTGGCTGTTTCAGGTCTGGGGCCAGCCCACTGAGTGTTTATTTCCAGCGAAACCCTGGAGAGCGCAGGTGCAGGGAGTGGGATGCAGCCCTGCTCCTCTGCCCCCACCCCATCCTCACCCCCACCCCCACCCCCACCCCCACCCCGGCGGCCGCAGCCAGCTTTGCAGGGAGCATTATGACTTCTGCTCCCTCCTGGGAGCCCTTCCTCGGTGTTCCTCAGCCTCTGAGCTAGGACTTACCACTTCAGTTACTTTGAATAGAAAAAAAACAAACAAACAAGAAAAAGGTGGAGATTTGGGGTCTGGGAGGGAGGGCACCCTTGTGCATAAAGCCTTGGGTGGTGGCCCCAGTGACATTTCTTGAGTTCAGCCCTTTCCTGCAACACAAGAACATGGGTTAACGTGTTTATTTTTTCGCCTCCTCTCAATCCCCTTCACATTTGCTGACATACACTCCCTTGCTTTCTGGGCTCTAGACGTGAGGAACTTTTTCTCTGTCCCACACTGGATGTCTGTGGGATCCCCCTGGATGACAAGGTTTGGTTCCACTCACCCTGCCTAACATCCAGAGCAGGAAAGTCACCAGCTGAGGCCGAGGGTGCTGTTTGTTGCTGCGGCTGATAGTCTGGGGCCTTCCTTTCGGACCAGGGGTACCAGCATCTCTGGCTTCTGACTTAGCAACCGGTTACACCCTCATCTCTCACTGTCTCTGTTCCCGCCACCCCCGTCCCTCCACTTTAAACAGTTTCTGATTGACTCTTGTTTTGTATGTTAGAGCACATTTAGCCCAAGAACCTGGAAAATGTTTCACCAACATTGTTGGCTTCGTTGTCTTTTTTTTTTTTCAAGATTTTTTTTTTTTAATGTTTATTTTTGAGAGAAAGACAGCACAAACAGGGGAGGGGCAGAGAGAGGGGGAGACACAAAATCCAAAGCAGGCTCCAGGCTCCAAGTTGTCAGCACAGGAGCCCGATGCGGGGCTCGAACCCACAAACTGTGAGATCATGACCTGAGCAGAAGTCGGACACTTAACCAACTGAGCCACCCAGCCACCCCTAAGATTTTATTTCAAAATAATCTCTACACCCAATGTGGGGCTTGAACTCATGACCCGGAGATCAAGAGTCACATGCTCTACCGAGGGGCGCCTGGACAGCTCAGTCGGTTAAGTGTCCAACTTCTGCTCAGGTCATTATCTTGCGGTTCGTGGGTTCGAGCCCCGCATCGGGCTCCGTGCTGACAGGTCGGGGCCTGGAGCCTGCTTCGGATTCTGTGTCTCCCTCTCTTTCTGTCCCTCTTCCACTCACACCCTGTCTCTCTCTCTTTCAAAAATAAGCAAATATTAAAAACACTTTTTAAATTTTTAAAAAGTCACATGCTCTACCAATTGAGCCAGTCAGGCCCCCCGTTTGCCTTTGTTTGCTGTGTTATGTTGTGTTTTTGAGGTAATGTAAATAACCTCTTGATATGTATGACAGGATCCCCCTGAGTGATTCTGGGCAAATTTCCTTGTGTGGGAAAAGGGTGTCTGATAAAATGCTCTTCTGGATTCCTTGCTGCGACTGCTACGAGAGCGTATGATCTAAAAATTTAAGCCAGTTCTTTCAGACTGAATTTTTGCTGGAGGCTACAGAAACACTTTATTCCTTACGATTCTAGAAACGGCACTTTCACACAGATCGAGGTGGCCAGGCTATCTTTTTTGAAAGAGTGATGTAGTTTTCTTCCTTCTTTTTGTCACCAGTATTTTGGTTTCGTGCTATACCGAACAACGCTCCCTCAAGACTGCAGCAACCCCACACCCCTGTCATCACCCCTCAATGGAGTCCGTGACCGCGCCTATGTCGCCGTGGACGGGGTAAGAATTGTCTCTGAGCTGTGTGTGTCTGCCCCAACAGGGGGATGTGTGGTCTGTGCTTGGAAATGGGGCATTCAAGGCCATTGCGCACCTTTCTACACTCCGGCTCTGCCCCTCCTCTCGATGTCCCTTAGCTGTGGCCCTTGCTTGCTGATGTGGCCTCACCCCTGCTCCCTCTGCCTGCACCTGGAAGGGTGTGCTCAAGCCAGCCCCCTTCGTGGAAACCTTCCTGGTCTCCCCAGCCCAGGCCGTCCTCTCTGACCAACCACAGGATGTCACCCATGTCTCCTTTGCTCCTGGAGGACAGGCCCCATTTTGAACACGCGGGAGCCGCGATTCGTTTAACTCTGTGCCTTCGTCCTGCATGAGAAATTCTATGCAGAAGGATTGTTCATGGTAATCATAGCCACAATACACAAAGAACTTTGTTTCACAGCGCAGGGAAGAAACATGAGAGGATTTCCATTCCTTCCACTGGAATAATCATGTGAAAAAGCACATGAAGAGATTTTTCTAACCGTGGAAATTTGTTCAGAAATTTTTAAATTAAAATGTTTCCATTCTGCTGTGATCAAAGGCTTTCATTTCAGCGGGAGCACGTTTCTAGGACACCATGTGTATGTTGCCCGTGTATATACTGACAGCCGTTGTGTGTTGAATTCCAGTTTAGGGGTGGGTCGTCTTCGTGAATTCTAGTCAGTATAACTTCAGTTGTTTGTTCTCATTCTATTATATAATTTTCGTGGTTAATGCATCCTATCAGGTATTTTGAGGTGAGACTACTCCGCCTAACTCTCTGATTTTTATCTCATTTATCTGATTTTTTGTCTCATCTCTCCACGTTGTTTAGAAGCCACTTTTTATGACTGCCTTTTGTGCTGTGAGAACACGGAGGGGCTCCCGTAGTAGGAATCCCCCCCTGGAGTTGTCGGGTCCGTTCCCTTTCTATTAAAAGTAGACGTGCAGTAGGGACGCCTGGGTGGCTCGGTCGGTTGAGCGTCCGATTTCGGCTCAGGTTGTGATCTCACAGTTTGTGGGTTCGAGCCCCGCATCGGGCTCTGTGCTAACCGCTTGCTCAGAGCCTGGAGTCTGCTTCGGATTCTGTGTCTCCTTCTCTCTCTGCCCCTCCCCCGCTCATGCTTTGTCTCACTCTGTTTCTCAAAAATAAATAAAGGTAATAAAAAAAAATTAAAAGAAAAAAGACATGCAGCAAACATCCCAGAGCAAAGGAAGCCAGCCTAGACCTTCCCTTGCTCTGAGCTGTGCCTGGTGGGTTGCCTGTTTTGGAAGCAGTGTTTGGAGGAACTTGGCCACCTGGCCGGTGGCTTGGCAAAGGGGCCGGCAGAGCACTGTCTCCCGAGTCTGGTGACACCTCAAGGCAGGAAAATGAGTGTGACGGCTGAGCCAGCCGAGCTCTGTTGCCCTTCTCACCTCAGTTAATTCCCACCGGACTCCGACCCCACAGGTGCCCCAGGGAGTCCTGGAGCGAAGTTACGTGATCACTCTGAACATAACAGGGCAAGCCGGAGCCACTCTGGACCTTCTGGTGGAGAACATGGGGCGTGTGAACTATGGCAGATACATCAATGATTTCAAGGTAGGACCAGCCTCGCTGTCGAGGTCGATAGGACTGTGTCTGTGCCACCCGAGGAAGTCTTTGTAAAGCCATTTAAAAACTCTCGCACATACATTCTTCTCCTCTAGCCCTGTTCACGTAGAAGCGGTTTTTAAAAACACACACACTTTGCCAAGTTTGGTGATTGAACCTACCGTGATTTGTTTTGCAACTTCAAAGCTCGAGTATTTTGAGGACCTGCCCTCCTCTGCAGGATGAGAAAGTTGAGCTTTGCAAAGAGAACCCTTCCCTCGTGTTCGGGTTCAGTCATCCTGTAGAAAGAAGGAGGAAGCCTCTCCACCGAGCTTTGCCTTTGCTTAAAAAAGCCCACCTCGCTCTCGAAAGGGGCTTCGTGGCCAACCAAGCCAGCTTAGCCTTTGGTCGGCCCCGTTTGCTGGGTGTGGACCGTCTGTGACGAAGCCTTGAGGCGTAGGAAGCCTTTTCCCTCGGTGCGTGGCCTCTCACCCCTGCTGGTTCCTCTGTGTCCGGGTGGCTAGCCCCGGCCCAAACGTTTTTCCTTGGAAAACATTTTCAGAGCATGATTCGGCAAACGTTTGTTAGGCTCATGCTCTGCACGAGGCTCCGCGAGCTGCAAGGATGTTGAGATACAGGCTTCCCCGCAGATAGTTCCTCATCTGCTAGAGGACAGCAGGCCCCCATGGAAAGATTTATGGCATCACTCGGCTTACGCCAGAACAGGTGTGTGGGACTGTTTCCTGACCCCGTTGATGTGGCTCAGAGGCAGGGCAATGACACTCCTAGGGAATGACCGTGCAGGGGCCACCTTTGTCTCCAGTAGAGATGTCCCGGTTAAAGTCCTTGTGCTCAGGCTGTGGCTAGTGGCCTTCCTGCTTGGCTGTCACAGGCCACGTTGGCCCCTGCAGTGACAGGCATTCTTGTGTAGTCTCTGGCCGTAGTGCCCAGCAAAGAGCCTGGCACATGGCTGCCTGGCCAATGTTTATTGGATTTACTAAGTGGGCAGTGGAGGCTGGGTATCGAGAGGTGGCCTGGGAGAAATTTGGGACCTGACTGGGAATGGAGAGAAGTTCGCCACGTAAAAGGCAGGGAAGAGGAAGCTAGGCAAGCCATGAGCATAGGCCTCGATGGGGCCAGGGACGCCCCAGCCCGCTAACCCGCTGGACAAATAGAGTAACTCCAGCATGCAGGTCTGAGGGTCACCATTATCATCACTTCGTGTCTAGCCTTTCCCAGATATCAAAGTATTCTCGTTTACGCCGCTCACTGAGTTCCCCAGCCGGTGAACGGACTCGGTGCGATCATCCCCGAGTGCTGCTGAGGGGCTCAATGCCAAGACTTGCTCCTGGTTATATGAAGGGGTGGGGTCTGCCCCCCTCCCCCACTACACCTTCTGCATTCCTGACTCCACGCATTCTCCCATTCCATAGATTCCATCATCCCTTCCATTCAGCGATGACTTTGAACCAAGCACTCAACATGGCGGGCACGGGGTCGAAAGTTCTGGCCCCAGGCAAGATGCCACTTCGGTGTGCACCTCATTTGAGTCTCATTTGCTGTTGGTGTTTCATATCCCAGTTTGCTTTCCCTAAGAATTCAGGGTAGGGACACAGAGACACTTGACGCCTTTTTCTTCCCACCCCAGCTCATTACTGTTTCTCCTTTACAGGGTCTTATTTCTAACCTGACCCTCGGTTCCAGTGTCCTCACGGACTGGATGATCTTCCCGCTGGACACCGAGGATGCAGTGCGCAGCCATCTGGGAGGCTGGCATGGCCGTAACCATGGCCGTCAGGATAATAAAGCCTTTGCCCACCACTCGTCCAACTACACACTCCCGGCCTTTTACGCGGGGAACTTCTCTATTCCCAGCGGGATCCCAGACTTGCCCCAGGACACCTTTATCCAGTTTTCTGGATGGACCAAGGTACGTGTCTTCATGGGAAGTATTTTAGTTCGAGCCTCAAAGATCTGCTTTTCGGCTTCTGATAAAGAACCAAAAAGAGCTGCTGATGAGACGCTGTGTGACAGTTTGGGAGCAGAGAGCTTTCTGTGTTCGTTTACCCAGTCCTCCGTAGTGGCACCTTGGCAGACCTTCGGGGACTCGATGGCCAGCCGGAATGCGTACCGTGTGCCCCATTGTCACTGACTGACAACTTCCTTTAGCAAGTGATGGCTTTCTGGCTTCCCCTAAGAAAAGCCGTAGCCCTTTGGATACTGATTATGAGGGACACTTTCTGTTTCTCTTGAAGAAAATTTGGCCCAGGCAGGGGGTGGGTCTCTGGGAGAACTTGCTTTTCTTTTGTCCATGCCTACTTCTGTACCCCCACAACACTCCACTTTCATACAGCCTTGCACCCTGGGGGCACCCACCGTTGTCTCTGTGATCTTCACCTCTTCCTTGGCCATTTTCCTGACTGGTCACCCCCCACCTTTATTCTTTGAAGCCATCCACGTGTCTTCCTTCGCCGTTGTCTTCTTCATTTCAGTCCCATTTTCACCCTGGATGACCTTACCATGACTCAGTTATGCATTCAACAAGTATTTTTCAGTGGCTCCTATGTGCCCAAGCTTCGTGCCGGGCACTAAGGGTGCAACAATGAACAAAACCAACTGTGGGACTTGCCCTCGTGGAACTTACACTCTAACTGGGGAGACAGACCCAAATCATACAGTCACCCAAATGAAATGGCAAGATGGCAGCTGCAGTGGGTGCTAAAAAGAAACATGGGAGTTGGTAATAACTGGAGTGTTTGACCTTGTCAGGGAGGTCAGGGAAGCGTTCCCTGTAGGAGTGATGCGTGACAGAGATACGGAGGGTAAGTGGGAATTGCCGTGGCAAAAGGGGGAGGGAACCATGTTGCAGGCAGAAGAGATAGCATGTGCAAAGGCCACGTGGTTGGTTAGGGGGGAAATGAGGGGTGCAAGGAACCAGTAAAGGACCCAAATACATGGTTTGGGGGCGGAGTGTGGTTCAGAGAAGAGACTAGAGAGTGGGTAGAGATGAGATTGAAATAGGCCAGTTACACCACATTAATGTCTCGTCATTATGATGAGAGCCTTTGAAGCAGGAGAGTGCCATGACATGATTGTGATACGATGAGGCTCTCTGACCCCAGGTTGAGTGAGGGTGCCTGTGGATTTGGGGGAAGCTATCTAGGTGGCTGGACCGTAGTCCCGGGGAGAGACAGGGATGGTGTTAGCTAAGATGGAGAGGATATCAACTATCTGAGAGATACGTGAAACTAAATCAATGAGATGTAATGATGGATTGGATATACCCTGGATGCCTCTTAGGTTCCAGGCTGGTGGCTGGGCAGATGGCACCATTTACTGAAAGAAAAGATTTCCAAAGAAAACTTGGGCTGGGAGAGGGAGATCACGAGTTTGGATTCGGACAGATTGAGTTGCAGAGGCCTTTGAGAACAGCTGAGCGAAGGTGCAGGCGGAGGACTGTGGGCCCTGTGCGTGAAGTCAGAGGAGGGACCCGGGCTGGGAATATATGCGTGAGATCATCTGCGTGCGGATGGCCATTGAAGACGTGGGATGGAGGAGGTCCCACGCCCATTGAAGACGTGGGATGGAGAAGGGGTGGAGAAGGAAGCGGAGAGGCACAAACATGGCGGGCAGAGACTGAGGAGGAGAGCTGGCATTTGTGTTGCCGAGGGGACAAGTAAGAGGAAGACAGAAGCTCTTCTTCTGCTGGATTGAGCCACGAGGAGCTCAGTGGGACCCCCGGGAAGTATATGCCGGTGGAGCAAAGCCTCCACAGGCTGCATCGCATGCTACTGAGGAGCCTAAGGCAAAGAAACGAGCACCTAAACGTAAATTTGGATACTTGAATATAAACGTTCTTGCTGAGAGTTTTGACTCTGGAGAAGAAAAGTGTGTAAATAGCTGAAAGAGAAGAGGGCGAATGATACGCGCAACATTTAAGAAATGCCCTCTTATATTTTTTGCCTTTTAAATGTTTATGGAAATACATCATTCTGTTTAAAATATTTTCTAATTTACCTAATTGTCTCTTCTTGGACTGGTAGATTATTTAGAAATGTGTTATTTAATTCCCGTATGTTTTGTTTGTGGGGTTTTTTTTTTAGTATGTCTTATTTTTTTTTTTCAACGTTTATTTATTTTTGGGACAGAGAGAGACAGAGCATGAACGGGGGAGGGGCAGAGAGAGAGAGACACACAGAATCGGAAACAGGCTCCAGGCTCTGAGCCATCAGCCCAGAGCCCGACGCGGGGCTCGAACTCACGGACCGCGAGATCGTGACCTGGCTGAAGTCGGACGCTTAACCAACTGCGCCACCCAGGCGCCCCTTTAGTATGTCTTATTTTTATGGATTTCTAATTTAATTCCTCTATACAATTTCTAGAAGATGGAGAAAAGTCTTTATGACCTTGGATTAGGCAAAGACTTTTTAGATTTGACACCTAAAGCGTGATCCTTAAAGGGGGGAACTGATAAATTGGATTTCATCAAAATTAAAAATGTTTGCTCTTCAAAAGATATCATTAAGGAAATGAAAATCCAAGCTACAGACTAGGAGAAAATATTTTCAAATCATGTACCTAGCAAAGGACTCGTATCTAGAACACATCAAGACTTCTTACAACTCAGTAATAAGAAGATACACAACCCAGTCACAAACTGAAAATTTCGCCAAAGGAGCTATACAAATGGTTGATAAGTACATGAAAAGATGCATAATGCTCAACACCATTAATCATTAGAAAAGTACAAATCAGGGGCACCTGGATGGTTCAGTGGGTGAAGCATCTGACTCTTGATATTGGCTCAGGTCACGATCTCACGGTTGTGACACTGAGCCCCATGTCGGGCCCTATGCTAACAGCGCGGAGCCTTCTTGGGATTCTCTCTCCCTGCCCCTCCCCTGCTCATGGGGGTACATGTGTATATGTGCTCTCTCTCTCAAAATAATAAACTTAAAAGAAAAAAGTACAAATCAAAATCCAGTGAAAAATTACTTGACACCCACTAGAATGGCTACAATAATAACAAATGGAGAGTAACAAATGTTGGCAATGATGTGGAGAAATGAGAACCCTCCTATGTGACTTGTGGGAATGTAAAATGATACAAACACTTTGGAACATGGTTTGGAAATTTCTTCAAAGGTTAAATGCAGAATTACCATAGGACTGAGGAGTTCCACTTCTAGGTATATGCCCAAGAGAAATGAAAGCCTATGTCTACCCAAAGACTTCTATGAAAATATTCAGAGCAGCATAATTCGTAATAAGCCCAAACTGGAAATTCAAGTGTCCACCAACTGGTGAATGGATAAATGAAACGTGGTATATCCATTCAAAGGAATAGTGCTCGACAGT
The DNA here is from genome assembly GCF_018350175.1 of Felis catus. Lineage (NCBI taxonomy): Eukaryota > Metazoa > Chordata > Mammalia > Carnivora > Felidae > Felis > Felis catus. Next base: position 156,327,166 of record NC_058376.1, on the reverse strand, counting down.
AGAAAAGAACAGACTACTGATACAAGCTACAGTGTGGGTGGATCTGAAAAACATTATGCTAAGTAAAAGAAGCCCAATATAAAAGACCATCTATTGTAGGAGTCAGTTTAGAAAAGGCACATCTATAGAAACAAAAAGTAGGTTGCTGGTTGCCTGCAGGGAATGGTGGTGGGAATGGAGAGTGACTGCAAGTAGATATGGGGGTTCTTTTTGGGGTGATGGAAATGTTCCCAAATTAAATTGTAGTGAGGGTTTCACAATCTTCTTAAGTTCATTGAGACTTGTTTCATGACCCGGCATATGGTATATCGTGGTGAACACACTCCAGAATTTTAAGCTTTGATATCCTCTCTCTTGCTACATGTTTCTATCCTCCAAATTCTCAAGCCTCCCCAGCCTGCTCTTGGGTCTTCTTGATGACCTGAAACTCTCCACCATTAAGGCCACAGTTCTTCCCTATCCAGCCTAGATATCACCACTATCCTTTTTTTTAAAGCCATCAATCACTGGCCCCCTTGACCTTCCACTCCATCTCCTTGTTCATCCTCCACTCTGAGTGGGTCCGCCATTGACCTTTGCTCGTTCACCAGTGACTGAGCACTGCTGGGGGTTCTCTCCAGCACGTTCATCAGGACCCCGGATCCCCACATTCTCTCCAGCCTCCGGAGGCCCCCCGTTGCCCAGCAGTCTTTGGTCTCTCTTCCCCCTTCCCCAGCTGGTCTTTCTAACCTTCACTTCTCCCCTAAGCCACCTTCCTCCTCCCCCACCCACTCACCCTCCTCGTCTGTTATCAGGTGTAACTCCTTTGTTCCCTCAGCTTCCTGTCAGACTTATCTCTCTGCCTCTACCCTCACTTCCTGCCCGGTGGCCCTAGGAGGAAGTCTAAGCTCTGAATCCCCTCCCTACCTTCTTCCCCCAGACCAGGATCCTGTTCTCATACCTCCTCATACTGCATTTTGTCAGCCTTTCGGTCTGTCACCTTCCAGGTTGTGGCCAAGAAGTGACACCTGGAGGCTCTAGGACCCAAACACAAAGTAAAACCCTCCCTGGATCTTCCCACTTTAGCCAGTAGGCTTGTTCGTCCTCCCTTGCTCCCTCCTTTTCTCCCTCCTTCCTTGTCCCCTTCTCCCTCTCAGTGTCCTGATGTGTCATATATCTACTTTGTTCAGGCTTTCTCAGTCCCTCGCATGGCCCACCCTGCCATCACATATTCATATGTCAAGACTGGCATTAACCCCTCTGAGAAAGCTTCTTAGACCCTTAGTCCAGGAAAGGACCAGCCCCGCCCTCCTCTGAGCCCCCTTGTGCCCCACCCAGACTCGTCACACTGAGGCTGGCACCTCGGTTTCACCCACAGGGTCACAAGCTTCAGGAGGGGCGTTTTGTAAAAGGTGCTCAGCTTATTCACCATCCTGCCCACCTCCCGGGGCCTCCTTGCTCTGTAAGTGCCCTCAGGTGAAAGGGTACACAGCTGCCCGTGTTGCTGAGCCCCTGGGAAGAGAGCAGACGGGAACACTGTAGGCCCTCAGGCAGCCATGTTGGCGATGGGGGGCTTGGCGGGGCGCCGTGGGTACTGGGCCAAGGCAGATGAGAAGCACACCGTTGCTCACCAGTTTAGTGCTTTAAGAGAAAGAACTTCCGGGAGGTGCTTAGCAGAAAGAGAACGTGTCCATTTACAGGAATGTTCAGAAGGGCTGGGTGGCTCGGGTGGAGGCCGATCCGACAGATGGATGGCACGTCGCCAGAGCCAGGGGGAGTTCTGTCGGGGTGGCGGAGGGGGAGATTTCAAGCGGGAGTGTGGTAGATGCAAAAGCGAAGAAATGGAAAAGCATGAGACCGTTTTGGTGGGCAGAGGGCGTTCACTTTGGCCAGGTCATGAAGGTGTCACAGCCAAGAGTGCCTGACCCAGGAGTTGAGCTCAACATTTTAGAGGCACTGCCTATGTAATCGTCAAGAGCAGGTGTAGGGACGCCTGGGGGGCTCAGTCGGTTAGGCGTCCGGCTTCGGCTCAAGTCACGATCTCACGGTTCGTGAGTTCGAGCCCCACACTGGGCTCTCTGCTGTCAGCACAGAGCCTGCTTCAGAGCCTCTGTCCCGCTCGCTCTCTGCCCCTCCCCCACTTTCTCTCTCTCTCTCTCTCTCTCTCTCTCTCTCTCTCTCTCTCTCAAAAATTAAAAACATTAAAAAAAAAAAGAGTAGGTGTAGTGGGACGTCCTGTCGTTACCTCTAACTTGTAGACGAGCAGCTCAGGAGAGCTAAGGATCTTGCGTGAGGAGCACAAGTAGGCGACAGAACAGCTCCCTGAGCCCCAGGTCTGACTCGCAGGCCCGCATGGAAAGGCAGGTGGCGTTGTACAGGATCTGGAAGGGCTGCGAGGAGCTTGTGCTGAGCATGTACACGTGGGCTCTTCACGTGTGGACGTTCTACACCTTCGTGTTTGGAAGGTGTATATACATACAGTATTTACAAATGCGTCAGAAGGTTTGGAACCCCACAAGCCCATCTAATGCACACGTCCTCTCAAAAACGAGTGCACAGCTGTTCACAGCAGCACCCTCCAGAATTATCCAGAATCGACCAGAAGGTGGAAAAGCCCAGATGTCCATCCACTGATGAACGAATAGACGAGATGTTTGTTATATATGGAACAATGGAAGATTATTTGACAGGAAAAAGAAATGAAGCAGTCATGTATGTTACAACGCGGACGGACCCTGAAGGCGTGTTAAATGGAAGAAGCCAATCGCAAACCATGCATATGGCAGATTCCATTTATGTGACATGTCCAGAATAGGCAGGTGTACAGACAGAGAATCAGTGGTTGCCTAGAGGAGGGAGAGGGAGAGGCCGGGGTGGGGGTGGGGGGAGAGATGGGGAGTGATGCTAAAGAGTACGAGGTTTCCTTCTGGAGGGATGAAAATACTCGAACGTTGACTGTGGGGATGGTCGCACAGCCGCCAAACTGTGCAGTTGACGTGAGTGGATTGTGTGTGAGGGACACCTCGGTAAAGCAGGCAAGAAGGTCCATCCGCAGGATTTGGGGACCTGGGTTGTGTGGGTCCGACGGTCAGAGGACATGCCCATAAAACAGAGCATGCTGCTTTCTGATACTTCCCGGCGTGCGCAGTGGCCCCTGTTACTGAGGACGTTCCCAGGCCAGCCCCTGAGGTTCTGAGCCATCCGCGATGCGGAACAAACAGAGCCCACCCCCCCATGGGGCACTGAGGTCTGACTTGGGGGAGGATGGGCAGATGTGAGGGTGGGGGAGGGGAGCCGAATGACACCTGGAGCCCGCGCCACTCCTAAGCCCCTGCCTCTGGATACACCAGCCCTCCTCGACCCTCCCCGACTGGAGAGGCCCTGTTCCGGCCTCTGGGCCTGTGCTCTTCGGTTGCCGTAAAGAAACTGCCTTGATTTAGTGAACAAAGTCACTGATAAGGCTGATTCACGAGATTCAAAAACTCACTTCTGATTTGGATGTGGCTTTCTGGTTAAGTGCCCAAGCATCAAACTGGGATTTCAGTGGGAAGCAGTCAGGCGTGTTTTGATGCGCCCGAGAGACTCAGGCCAGTGTTTTGTCTGCACAGAACTCTTATCTGACCACAGGCTCCCTCCGATGGGCAGTGCTCTTCAGCGCCTCGGCCGTGTCACCGTGTGCCATCCCAGTGCCATGTTCTGCCAGCGCACTGGATCCGGGCAGTCGGTCTCCCCTTCCTATGGTGTGCACGAGTCTCCTACCGACACCCGCTGCAGCCTTCCTGTGCGGTTCAGCCACTCGCGGGAGGTCGGGGTGCATAAGAGCACGATGATGAGAAGGGTGGGAATAATGTCCCACTTTCCTCAACCAGAACTACGCTTTGAAAGCTAAGAATCAAAGTAGAATACTGACTAAAAGTAACTTTTTTATTTTTTGGAGGCCAATGTACCCTTTCTCAAGACGTAAAAAAAAAAAAAAAAAAAATCACAAAGTCCAAGAATTTCTAGCAAAGGGCTGACAAAAATCCCTTCGTAGGTTTAAATTATTTCTGCATCTTGCTTTTGAAATTTCCAGCACCCTCATCATTTGGTCTTTCTGGTACCGGTGGGGCGTAGCCACCAGGAAGACCAAATGATTCAAGGACTGGAACTTTGAGTTCCACACCCCAACCTCTGACTTCTGGGGTGGGGGTTGGGAGCTGGAGCTCTGTAAAAACTCTAGAACTTCTGGGCTGGTGGACCCATTCAGGTGCTAGAACGTGTGCCTGGAGAGGGCAGACGTGAGGAAAATGCTTTCCTGAGTTCTGTGCACCAACTCTGGCAAATTCTTGAACCTGAGGAGGAGGAGGTCATGGGGACCCCCCAGTTTGGAGCTGGTAGTTCAGAAGTATGGGTGACCCCAGACTTGGAACTGGTATCTGAAGTGAAGGCAGTCTTGTGGGTCTGAGCCCTTTGAACTTGTGGGATCTGACCCAGCTCTAGGTAGACGGTGTCATAATTGAGTTGTTGCACAAGCATCTGGCATCCAGAGAACTGGAGAACTGGTTGGTGGCGTCGAAACCACTCCAGAAGGAGCCGGGAAGGCAGTGGTCGGAAGCCCATTTGGAAAGGTGGTTTCATGGCCTCGTGTGTCAAGGAATTTGGGTATCACCTTGAGACCTTTGTAGAAATAGGGGCAATTAAGAAATAAATGCCATCGTTTCAGATAGTGATAACAATTGGGAAGAGAATAAACATGATGATGTGACGGAAAGTAAGGCATGGGAGTAAAGACGTTGCTATCTTATATGGCATAAGAATTACCTATTGCCATGTAACAAATTCTGCCCTAACATTGGGTGGCTTAAACAGTGGTCCGCGTGTATTATTCTCCCAGTTTCTGTGGGTCAGGAATTTGGGACTGGCTCAGCCTGGTGGTTTTGGATCGGGGTCTCTGACGAAGTTATGGTCGAGCTGTCAGCCGGGGCCACGTCACCTGAAGGCTTGACTGGCTGAGAAGGACCCTTCCACGGTGGCTGGCTTGCACGGCTGCCAGGTTGATGTTGGCCGTTGGCAGGAGGCCTTAGTTCTTCCCCACGCAGGCCTCTCTGTAGGTTGCTGGAGTGTCCTTATGACGTGGCACTGGCTTTCCCCAGAGGGAGAGAGCCAGGCAGAAACTACCCTTTTTATAACCTAGCCTTGGAAGTCACATAGCATTGCCTTCATCACATTCCATTGGTGAAAAGAGAGTCATTGAGTCCAGTCCCTGATTGGAGGGTAGGAATTAGATTCTGCCTTTTGAAGGGAGAAGTGTTAAGAATGTTTGGACACGGGCACCTGGGTGGCTTAGTTAAGCAACCAACTCTTGATTTCGGCTCAGGTCACCATCTCGCAGTTCGTGAGTTCAAGCCCTGGTCGGGTTCCATGCTGAGGGTGTGGAGCCTGCTTGGGATTCTCTCTCACTCCCTCTCTCTGCTCCTCCCCCACTTGCACTCCCTCTGTCTGTCTCTCTCTCTCTCAAAAAAAAAGAAAAAATATATATATGGACATATATTTAAACCACCATGTAAGGAGTGGTGAAAGGTGCCTCTAGGAGGAGGTGGCCGTTGGGTGAGACCTGAAGGCTGAGACCGAGTTGTCCACGTGAAGAGCCAGAGGAGGAATGTTCCAGAGCTAGGGAGCAGCGAGTGCAAAGGCCCAGAGAAAAAGATCCTGTGAGCCAGGGGAGAGTGTGGGGGAAGAGTGTGGCCCCAAGTCAGGGGGTGGTGAATTTGGCTTCTTGTCATTCCAGTGGTGGCTGTTAAGCAGAGAGTGAAAGAATGGACCCGGTTTATAAGCTCATGTCTCTGTGAGACTGGATTATAGGAGGGCAAAGCTTATGCAGAAATTCCTGATGGGAAGCTAAGCTATTATAGCAGTCCTGCGAGTAACTGTGAGCTCGGGTGGTGGGGCAGAGAAGTGCAAGATTTGTACCGAAAAGAAAAGGCAAGGTTTGCTGAAGGATCGGGCATGGTGTTCCAGAGAAAGGAGTCAAGGAGGATGCCAGAGTCAGGCCTGCGCAGTGGGAGGGGTGGGCGTGGTTAATTTCTGACGGAGGGGACGCTGTGGGGTGGGGAGGCTGGAGCAGGGCGGCGTGGATGCGGGCGGGGATCAGAAGCTCTGTTTTGGACATATTCAGCCTCTAGTAGTTCCTAACCGTCTCCTCATCCCAAGAGGAAGTGGCCCGTCAAGTCTGGAACATAGATAAATAAGTAAGTAAGTACGCAAGTACATAAAGCAACCAAGCAGCCAACTAAGCTATATTCAGTGCAAATACTGGTCTCCATGTTTCTAGACCTAATGGCCATCCTATAGAGGGCCTGTCGGTCTTGAGTCTACACGCAGAAATCTGTGCAAATCCGGAAGTGGGTTGCAATGCAAGTTAAAGGTATGTATTCAGTGCCTGTAGTGTGGGTGCAGAGGTGGGGTACCTGTCCCAGGTTTGGAGCTGTGGGGAAAAGGACCCGGTCGGTAGAACTCACTCCGGAGTGGAGCCCCACGGGGAGGAACCACCTTCTGCCCCCACACTCCTCTCTAGCTGTCCTTGCCAACACCAGCAGCACCCCCACGTTGCCATGTCCCCCCAGTGCTTCTCAGGACCTGTCTGTCTTACCGTCCTGGCCGGTGACGTCTGAGGAACCACTCCCTCCCTGGAAACCCTTCCCCTGACTTCTGCGCTGAAAGCCCTCCGCCGTTTCCTTCCCCCGTCTGTTCTTCCCGGGGCTTCTCTTTCAGCTTCTAGGCTGCAGTCCTCAGGACCTGATCCCGGGTCCCCGTCGGACACTGCCAGGGGGCGTCGTCCTCACACGTGTGCCGGCGACACCCAGGTTCCCGGGTCCCACTCAGCATTTGTGGGGACCCGGAGAGCCACGTCCGGACGCCAGTGTGGCCTGCGCTGGAGCCGCGTGAGGCAAAACAGGCCTCTTCCTCCTCAGCAGCCCCGATGTCTGCTCTTCCGCCGGAGAAGGAGAAGTGGCCCAGGCAGAAAGAATGAGGCTCGGGCGTTCGGGCAGCAGCCCGTTCCTCCAGCTCACCCTTTGGAGCGCGGGCAGGCTGGGCGGTTCTGCTCACGGCTGCACGCCCTTCCGGTCAGCGAGGAGGCCATGCTCCTGGACGTTGGCGGCCTGTCCACTGAGGTGACAGAGGAGATCGGGCCACGTCCCCCTCATCGTCCGGCAAGCTATTCCAGGCTTGTTCATACAGTGACCGGCACGGTTCCCAGAAAGAACGCCGGTGTGCAAGGCTTCTTCTTCTTTTTTTTTTTTGCCATTTAATTTAATTTATTTTTTTAATTTTCATCCAAGTTGGCTAGCATAGAGTGCAACAGTGATTTCAGGAGTAGATTCCTTAGTGCCCCTGACCCATTCAGCCCATCCCCCCTCCCACAACCCCTCAGTAACCCTCTGTTTGTTTTCCATATTTAAGAGTCTCTTCTGTTTTGTCCCCCTCCTTGTTTTTATATTATTTTTGCTTCCCTTCCCTTAGCCCTCATATGAGTGAAGTCATATGATATTTGTCTTTCTGTGACTAATTTCACTTAGCGTAATACCCTCCAGTTCCATCCACGTAGTTGCAAATGGCAAGATTTCATTGTTTTTGATTGCCGAGTAATACTCCATTGTATATATATACACCCCATCTTCTTTATCCATTCATCCATCGATGGACATTTGGGCTCTTTCCAGACTTTGGCTATTGTGGATAGTGCTGCTATAAACACGGGGGTGCACGTGTGCCTTCGAAACAGCACACCTGGATCCTTTGGATAAACGCCTAGTAGTGCAATTGCTGGGTCGTAGGGTAGTTTTTAGTTTTTTGAGGAAGCTGCAGACTGTTTTCCAGAGTGACTGCCCCGGTTTGCATTCCCACCAGCAGTGCAAAAGAGATCCTCTTTCTCTGCATCCTCACCAACATCTGTTGTTGCCTGAGTTGTTAATGTTAGTCATTCTGACAGCTGTGAGGTGGTGTCTCATGGTGGTTTTGATTTGTGTTTCCCTGATGATGAGTGATGTTGAGCATTTTTTCATGTGTCGGTTGGCCATCTGGATGTCTTCCTTGCAGAAGTGTCTATTCTTGTCTTTTGCCCATTTCTTCACTGGATTATTTTTTGGGTGTTGAGTTTGATAAGTTCTTTGTAGATTTTGGATACTAACCCTTTATCTGATATGTCATTTGCAAATATCTTCTCCCATTCCGTCAGTTGCTTTTTAGTTCTGCTGATTGTTCCCTTCGCTGTGCAGAAGCTTTTTGTTTTGATGAGGTCCCAGTAGTTCATTTTTGCTTTGGTTTCCCTTGCCTCTGGAGATGTGTTGAGTAAGAAGTTGCTGCGGCCAAGATCAGAGAGGTTTTTGCCTGCTTTCTCCTCGAGGATTTTGATGGCTTCCTTTCTTACGTTGAGGTCTTTCATCATTTTGAGTTTATTTTTCTGTATGATGTAAGAAAGTGGTCCAGGTTCATTTTCCTGCATGTCGCTGTCCAGTTTTCCCAGCACCACTTGCTGAAGAGACTGTCTTTATTCCATTGGATATTCTTTCCTTCTTTGTCAAAGATTCGTTGGCCATACGTTTGTGGGTCCATTTCTGGGTTCTCTATTCTGTTCCGTTGATCTGAGTGTCTGTTCTTGTGCCAGTACCATCCTGTCTTGGTGGTTACAGCTTTGTGATACAGCTTGAAGTCCAGGATTGTGACACCAAGATTGCTTTGGCTATTCGGGGTCTTTTCTGGTTCCAGTGTGCAAAGCTTCCTAAGGCCCAGGTCAGAATTCACAAGTCATTTCTTCCATGTTCTTTGGCCAGGGTGTTCACTAGACCAGCTGGATTCGAGGAATGAAGGAACAGATTCTGGCTCTCGACAGGGGGAGCTGCACAGAACTGTGGCCATTTCTGCAACCTGCCACAGGTCTCAGCACTCTTGACCCTCCTTTCATTCTGAATCCGATAAGCTTTTTAACTCTTGGCCTGATTTTCAGTTGTTTTTACCCCCTACAAAGTACTGTTTCCAACCTAATTCATTGCTTCCTAGTCACAAGTCACAAGACACCCGGCTGGCTTATGAGTCCATAGAGCACATGCAACTCTTGGTCTTGGGGTCATGAGTTCAAGCCCCATGTTGGACCTAGAGCTTACTTTATTTTTTTTTTTTTACTGTTTATTTATTTTTGAGAGAGAGGGATACAGAATCCAAAGCAGGCTCCAGGCACTGAACTGTCAGCACACAGCCCGGTGTGGGGTTCGAACGCATGAACTGTGAGATCATGACCTGAGCCAGAGTCGGACGCTTAACCGACTGAGCCACCCAGACGCCCCAGGCATAGAGCTTACTTTAAAATATAAATAAATAAAATTTAAAAATGTCTTAAAATGTAGTGACAAACTTGTGAGAATTACGTGTACACAGCAGTAAATACGCTCTGACTTGAAGGGGGTCTCCTGCAGTTTGCCGTGCGTGGGATGGCTGCCGGGAGGCGGTTTTTGCACACCGGTTCTTAGCTCTGGTCCAGGTATGCGACAGAGCACGGTGCCCACTGTCGGGTAGGGTCCTAAAAAGGTCACGCGATGGTAGAACTTCAGGGGCTGAGAAGGAAAGGAATTCATGTCTGGGGCTGGATAAGAGGAGGAAGTGATTCATCTTTTATGCTAATTTATATTTCCATGGCTTTAGTTCTAGTTGGATCTGCCATAAAATACAGAGACTGTAGAGGTATTTATTACCCCAAGACCGCGGAGGAAGTGAGGGGGTGTGATTTGCATCAGCTCTGACCCCTTTGGCTCTGAAGGAAACGGAGCATTATTTTCCCTCGTGAAGTGCGGTGCGAGGTCTCTTGCCCATCTTATCTAAGCAAGCCCCTCGCTCTTCTACCGTTTTTTAAAAAATTCTCTTTCTTTTCTACCGTGTTGGCATCACAACCGCTCGTTAATTGTGTGTCATGACAGCCCTCTAAGCTTGAGAAACTTCTCTCAGAGTCGGACAAAGTCAGCGTCCAACCAGAGCTTGCTGATTTCGAAGGAACTCCCAAGCAAGTTTGAAAAATGTGAAACTGTGACTTAAAACAGCATTGACATTTTGCTTGAAGTTCTTAGGAGAGGATGGTGTCTGTCTAGAGGATTTAAAACAGACACACATCTGTCTGATTAACAGAGAAGCAGGTCACACATTTCCGGAAACCTAACATTTATGGGAACGATTATCACCTTGGTGACAATAGCAGAGGGGGCAGCCCACCAGAGGTCAAGCCGTGGTCAGAGAAAGACTTTGTCATGGAACTCTTTTAGCTGGGACAGCCCCAGAAAGCCCCAGAAGCCACTGGGGTTCGCTCTGCAAATGCTGGGCCCTGATGGGGCTCGCCGTATTAAGAATGAGTCTACTTTTGGGGCACCTGGTGGCTCAGTCGCTTAGGCAACCATCTTTGGCTCAGGTCACGAGCTCACGGTTCATGAGTTTGAGCCGCGCGTCGGGCTCTGTGCTGACAGCTCAGCACAAATTCTGTGTCTCCCTCTGTCTCTGCCCCTCCCCTGCTCACACTCTGTCTCTGTTTAAAATAAACAAACATTTAAAAAAAAAAAAAAAAAAAGAATGAGCCTACTTTTACCATCACATTTACCAACATGTGCATACTCTCCCCCCGCCCCTAATAATTTCAGCATAACTTTTTAAAGAAAAACAGTAATCAGAGTGCGTGTAGTTTTTCATAGAATTTTTAAAAATTTGATGCTTTTAGAGTAATTTTTGAGTAACAAATCACAGTGCTGATCGAGGAGAAACAAATGCAAATATTTTCTCTCTCTTCCAGTGACCAAGAGTCTCTAAAACTCTTGAGCTGGGAGCAGAGGGGCATGGAATATCCTTTCAGTAGGACTCCGTGTCACCTCGTTGTTGAATCTGGTCTCAGGCAGAATTATCAGCCAGTCTCCCCTAATGAGTGCTGCTAGGTATATACTGAGTATCACCGCTGAGTGCTGACAGTCTCGCTTCGAACAAGACGAACGAAGTTTCTTCCCTTCGTAGAACGTATGCTGGAAATAGCTGATAAGCCGATAATCAGACAAATGGTACCCATGTCAAATAATGACAATGACTAGACTAAAAAGAAGAGACCGAGGGGGCAGTAGGTGACCCGGACTGGAAGGCCCGGTATCATGGGTGGCCACGGCTCTTCTCCCTGAGGAGGTGACGATGAGGTTGAGATCTCTGTGGTCCGAAAGTTGGGGGCCTGGGGGAACAGCTGTCAGGCAGCCAGAACAGTGGCCGCAGTGGGGGTACCGGCTTGGCGTGTCTGAGTGATGGAAAAGAGTCCCGTGTGGGTGTGAGTGGCACAGACAGGGCGGGGAGGAAGCAGGCAGGAGGCTGTCTGGGGGCCGTGGGTCAAGGTCAGAGGCAAGAACACGCAAAAAGCGGCTGATTTCTGGCTTTCGCTCTGCTATGGTGCAGAGCAAGGGTTCTAGAGTTAATAAAGGGAGTCGGGGGCCCTGTGAGGAGCCTACAGGAATCTGAGACCGCATGGGTTGTGACTTTGTCTAGAAGACGGCTAGCCACACGTGGCCGTGACGTTTACATTTAAATTAACGAAAAGTAATGAAAACTCGGCCCCTCCTTCACATTACCCCATTTCAAGCGCTCAACAGCCGTGGCCGAGTGCACGTAGCTGCTGGGTTGGGCAGCACAGAACACTGTAACGTTGCAGAAAGTTCTGTTGAACAGCGGTCCTTCCGAGCTGTGGGACTATGGCCCTTTCTTTGCAAATTGTCTGTCTGTTCTTTCCAAGGTCTTGATTCCTCTCCAGGAAGGGCAACCAAACCACCTTAAACTTCATTTAATGCCTATTCTTTTAGGAGCTAAGAGTGGAGGGAAATTTTGTATTGGAGAAATTCATAGCTTTTGAGAATTAACCAAGACCACGAAAGGTGTAAAGGAAAGTCAGACGGAAGATGCAGGGCACAGTCCCCGGAAAGCGGAGGGTCGTCTGGGTGAGGCAGGAGGCAGAGTTCATAGGGGAGCGGAAGGCCCCGCAACAGGCCACAGGTAGTCATTTGGGGGAGGAAAGAAAAGCCGGAGCAGATTGTGCTGTGTCCAGAACTAAGGAAGCAGCAAAGTCATGTCCACTTTGATGAGCACCTGGGAGCGACAGTTGGGATTGTGTCTGTGTGTCACAGTGTAGACTGTGGGGCCACTATTTCCTAGGAGGAGCGGGACCTCACCCCCGCGTGGGATGAGCCAGGAAAGCAGAAGTCGGGGGAGGGGCCGGGGGGTCACGGGCAGACACACTGAGCAGCCCTGCCCCCTGGTCAGGCCGGCACCTCCAGGCTCTCGGGAGCAAGTCTTGCTGCCCCAGTGGTGCTGTGGGGAGCTCCCAAGCAGGTCTTAGGAACTGTTGCCCGGTGAGGCCACTGCACTATTGGTCTGTGGGGCAGCATTTAGGAAGACGAGCTGGGCACGGGACAGGCTCACCCGCAGGCGCCCCTGGTTCCATCAGTCCGGTGTCTCTGTGACATCACACCCCAGGAGCAGTCCCTTCCACGTGCCCAGCCTCAGCTTTAGCCCAGAACCCGCTGGCAAAGGGCATCCAGGGAAACCGTGGCCGGCTTTCAGGCAGACACGTCCGTCCGGCACCAGAGACGTGAGGGGCCGTCCCTTGGATTCTCAGGAAAGGAAACCGTGGGTGGGAGAATGGACCGGACCTGCAGTCGTCCACCTCGTCACTGAGCCGGGAGCTGGCGTGGCCTCTGCCGGGACACATTGTGACGCCCGTGTGCTCTCACCGCCCTCCCACCGCTCTGCCCTTGAACCCGTCTCCTCCTCGGCCTCGAAAGTAAAGTGCTGCTCTTCTCTACTACTGCAAAAACAAGGCACCGGCAGATCTTACCCTGATAAAAACCCGATAAAGCTGTCGTTGCGTATGCCTTGTAGGAAGGATCGAGATAGCGCGTCCTGCGGTGAAAACAAGAGTAAAATATTCTGAGAACTGTAAAACTGTCATCCTTTCTCTAAATGACTTAACCCAACAGACGGGTGGTTTTCAATCACTGGCCTCCTTTTGCAGGCATGTGAAAGCCAAGATCTTTTTACGGTAGCGGGAGGAGCGCCATCCCTCCCTGGGCTCGGCCCCGGCGCCAGCCGCCGTGCTGACCGCCAGACAGCGCCTGCTGCCTCCCACTGTCCCCGGTCACCAGTGTGAGCGGCACCTGCCCGAGCTCGGGCAGCCAGGAAGGAGCAGGACTGAGATTTGAACCCGGGTAGGAAATTCAGACAGAGTGAGGATAAAGGGGACACCTGGAGGCTGAAAATTCCCCAAAGTGGGCAACGGAGTAATTTGAGGTGAGCAGCCACAGCACGTGGGGGGTCGGGGCTCGGCAGGTGACGCCACGGCCGTACCTCCTCCAAGGTGGCTCCTTCATCTCCCATACATTCATTCTCCCTCTCTCTCCCTCTCTTGCTCTCCCCTCTTTCCCTCTCTCTCTTCCTCTGTGATAGAATGTTCCATTTATTCAGCCAACTGTTAAGTCCTACTCTATGAGCAAACCCTAGCCCATGCAGGGGGTCTCTGTAGACACACCCAAATGCCCCTCTTCTTCTTTTTTTTTAATAATTTTTTTAAGTTGATTTATTTTGAGTGCGAACAGGGGAGGGGCAGAGAGAGAAAGAATCCCCAGCAGGTTCTGCAGGGTCAACACAGAGCCCGATATGGGGCTTGAACTCATGAAACCGTGAGATCATGACCCGAGCCAAAATCAAGAGTCGGACGCTTATTACAAAACTGTAACCATCTAGACAGTATGGGACTGGCACAAGAACAGACAATCAGACCAATGGAACAGGATAGAGAACCCAGAAATGGACCCACAAACGTATGGCCAACTAATCCTTGACAAAGCAGAAAAGAATATCCAATGGAATAAAGACAGTCTCTTCAGCAAACGGTGCTGGGAAAACTGGACAGCGACATGCAGAAGAATGAACCTGGACCACTTTCTTATACCACTTTTCTTATATTTCTGTCTCTGCAGGGTCAGGTGTGGATTAATGGCTTTAACCTTGGTCGATATTGGCCAGGGCGGGGCCCCCAGGTGACTTTGTTTGTGCCACGGCACATCCTGGTAACATCAGCCCCAAACACCATCATGGTGCTGGAACTGGAGCGCGCGCCCTGTGATGACAATGGCCCGGAACTGTGCACCGTGGAGTTTGTGGACAGGCCGCTCATCAGTGCTACTCCGACCTCCAGTCATCCCCTGCCAGACCTGTCTGATCGAGACTCGGGATGGGACCGTGTCTGATGGCTAAACACTGTGACCCTTTGGAGTTTCAGCCTTGCACATACCTCACGTATCCCTCGTGTAATGCCAACATTCCCTGGAAAGTCCTATTGGAAAATAGATTTAGCACGGGTGTTTTCTCCTGGGGTTTTCCGGGCAGCCTCGCGGTGGCTGGCAGGGGCCACAGGGGACGCGTGATGAGGGTGGCCACACGGTCACGCACAGTGAGTCCGCACAGTCGAAATGGAAGCTTCAAAGGTGTTCCTGATTTTTATTTTGAAAGAATCATGTTGTCTTTTTGTTAAATAAAATTTTATTCAAATGACGTTAACTGTTTTTAATGTTGAGCAGGTATTAAATTATAGGTTCTGATTTAAATCATAACTAGACTTGAGTGGGTCGAATAAGCCACTTCACTAACTTGCGGTTCAAAGGAATGGAAAATAGTCTTGGTTTGATCTACTGGACTGCTGCTTCTCCGATCCTCATTTGACTTCCTTTTGTGTTTCTGTGATGTCAACGAGGTAGCCCATCAGTGCAGCTCAAAACCATTGTGCCAACGACCTGAAGCCTCAGCAGCTGGAGAGGGTACATAGTAGGGCGCCCCTGCGCAGTAGGATATCACGTAGCCACGAAAATGGGACGTAGGTCCGTACATGAAAACGCTCTCGTGGTATGGTGGGCGAAGAAAGCAGGTTACCTTAAGTTTGGTCCCGTTCTGTGTGTTTAGACAAAACAGCTGCACATACGCACACGACACAGGCCTGACCACACGTCACGGACACACATACGCATGAGCGTGCGTGCTGTGCACGTACACAGATCGCGGCCTTCCAGAACAGGCGTGTCCTGCCGTGGGGCAGTAGCTCTCATGGGTTGAGCCCTCGACCTATTCCATGTCTGGTTCTGAGCATACTTAATGCGCTCGCCCCTCACAAGGACCAAGGAATGTGCCATCACCTTCCCCGGTTTGCCCAGCCACACAGCTGTAAACGGTGGTAGAGACAGGGTCTGAAGCCGCGTAGCCTGGTGCCAGCTTCTAGGCACCCTCTGCACACGTCCCACACCAACGCACGCTCGTGTTCCCCCGGGAAAGAATCGGAACAACGTAAACCAAAATGTTCATCGATCATACCGGGGTGGTAAGCGTTTGAGAAAGAGTTCGCTTTTTCCTTTTGCCCACCCGAGTTTTAAGTCCTTTACAGAAAAGATGCGCCATCTGTCAAGGGAGGAAGAAAGGAAAGACTTCCGATGCTCACCCGCAATACATCTCCATGATCGTGTCCTTTACCCTTCTCGTGGACACCAGTGAGGAATGTGGGATTCACCAGGGAGAATCACGGCTCCGGCTGAGTCAGCTGGCAGGAGGCGTCTCTGGGTTGAGACTAACAGAACCTAGAACTTTCTTTAGGATTGTTTTCTGCAGCATCTTTGCTGTAGATGTCCTGCATTTGATGGTGGAGGGACACCATGGGACGAAGGAGGTGCTGCGTAGACTTAGGTCATCATTTCTTTATCTTTCGCTGCTAGTTACCGACAGCTTAGAAAATGAGACTCAGAACTGTGCCCACTTACGAGCTTCGGGAAGAAACGTGAGACGGTTCCTTGTGAAGCATTATGGATGTTGGTAAGTCGCACCTCCGCTGTTGCAGGTACTACCTGTCGAGGCTCCAGAAGGCTCAGGCAGTGGAGTGGGATCTCCTCGCGGGAGCGTGTGCTTCCGTTCTGTTCGCCCCGTCTTCTGAACCACGCTCAGGTAGGCAGCAGTAAGCCCGCCTGACACATGAAAACGTTGGAGGCTTAAGCAGGAGGCGGAGTCAGATTCCGATCTCGTCTGTCTCTGTCCAAAGCCAGTGTTCTTTCTGTCTTGTCAGTGTGAGAGAATCTCTCCCACAGCACTGTGACATCCCTCGTCCAGGATGTCATGTTCCGGAAAACCAGAATTCGATACATAAATTGTACCACCCATGACTCTACACGTCCCATCCAGCTCTCCACACTAACTTGGGGAGGTATTCATTTCACCTTCTGTGATGCCATTTTTTTTAATGTTCATTTATTTTTGAGAAAGAGGGAGACAGAGCATGAGTGGGGGAGGGGCACAGAGAGAGGGAGACACAGAATCCGAAGCAGGCTCCAGGCTCTGAGCGGTCAGCACAGAGCCCGACGTGGGGCTCGAACTCACAGACCGTGAGATCGTGACCTGAATTGAAGTCCGACGCTCAACCAACTGAGCCACCCAGATGCCCCTATGATGCCATTTTTAAAATACGTACCTCCTGGCACTCCTGATTTCTTAACTCTGTGTGGCTGCTGCCTCTGAAAATAATAAGAGCAGTGCCTTTATTACCTGCCATGTAAACCTTTTACATTAAATTTCTCTTTAAGCTGATTTTAATATTCTGGGACTTTCTGAGCAGGCCTGTGCTAACCCAACCCTAACACCAATGGTCTTGGAATATTTCCATATTCTCAATCCTTGTGATGAACATTGTGGCCTTTTCCTTTGTACCCTTGGTTTAGATGTACCCCAGGTTTGTACACCGTACAGAACATCTTGTTTTAAATTTTTTTTAATGTTTGTTTATTTTTGAGAGAGAGAGAGAGAGAGAGCGAGAGCACGCACAGGCAGGGGAGGGGCAGAGAGAGAGGGAGACACAGAATCCGAAGCAGGTTCCAGGCTCCGAGCTGTCGGCACAGAGCCCGACGCGGGACTTGAACCCACGCACCGTGAGATCATGACCTGAGCAGAAGTCGAATGCTTAACCGACTGAGCCACCCAGGCGTTCCAGTGGTTGAGCATTTGAAATGTTTCTGGTTTGGGGCTACCAGGAATACTGATGTTGTAAACATCCGTGTACGATTCTTTGCGTGGTCATAGGTTTTCACTTCCCCCGCATAGAATTGTTTAGTCACATGGTGACGTGTTTAACTTCTACATGTTTAGTCACATGTTTAACTTTTTAAGAAACCCCAGACAATTTCAGATGTCTTTGAGGCGAGCAAAAAAGGAAGAAGCAGAAGATGCTGTCCCTTCTGGAGTTGGCCCCCCTTCCTCTGTCCTCCCTCTTCATCTGGCTCCACCCCTCTTCAGTGTCTCTCTTTTTGTCTCTGTCAGTCTGTATTTCTCAGCAAATCCAGTTTATTGAGGATGAAATTGTTTGGCGCTCATCTGAGTTTGGGTTTTTTCCCTGGTTTCCCCAGCAAGCCGTGTGTCTTCTGTCAGATGGCACAGCTAGGAAATGATCTTGTGTGGTCTTTGTTTCTTGCCTGAAGAGGAAAAACAAAAAAAAAGTTATTTCCTTTCTTTTTTTTTTTTAAGTTTATTTATTTGTTTAAGTCATCTCTGCCCCCAAAGTGGGGCTCGAACTCACGACCCCAAGATCAGGAGATGCATGCTCTTCTGACCGAGCCAACCAGGGGCCCCGAAAGTCATTTTCTGAAACCACTTTTTTAGTCAACGTGAGGGATTCTGTCTGGTCTGTGGTAGAACAAATGGCTGGTGTGAACCAGTAACTCGTGGGCTGTGAGGAAAGTCCAGTCAACATCCCGACAACAGGAGGGAGGCGGCTCTGGGTTTGAGCCCCGGCCCTGCTCTCGGTCTGACTGAGCAGTGCTTTCTGGGCTGTCCCCTGGCCTCCAGCCTCCCGGCAGTGATGTTGGCCAACTGGACACCCAGCAGCCTTGTAAATGCCCCAGGAAGAGTCAGAACAGATTTCCCTCCAGACGGCGGCTCTGCTTTCATCTGGAGGGGCTTTCCCACACGCGAGGAGGCCCCCCACCAGCCTCAGCCTTCTGAACTCCCAACCCAGAGGCGCTGCGTCCCCGGGTGAGACGGGACAGGCGCTGCGACAGAAACGCAGGGTCCTGCTCCCGCTCTGTCACTTAGCACTGGCATGAGCTCACGCGACTCACTTAGAAGCTTCGAAGCGTGTGGGGTTTCAAATCCTCGTGGGGTTCAAATCCAATCCAGTAACCTAAAAGCTGCTCAGGCGGTACTTGCCATGTAGTAAGTGGGTTGGATTCCGACGCTGGTTGGACTCTTCCCTGTGACATTCCCCCACAGGAACTGGTAAGCCGTCGTCTGGAGACCTGAGGGACGAGGGGAGAAGAAATGCCACCTGGGACATACCATCCGTTCCCTGTGTCCCCTTGAGTTCGGTTCAACAGCCTGGTTCTCCTGACCAACCACTGTGCTGGGCTGAAGGGCGCCAAGGGGAGGAGACAGTCTAGCATAAGACGTGGACACAGATTCGAGGGGCAAGAGGAGGTTCCACAGAAAGCGTGAAGGTGCATCATCTGTCAAGACCCTCCAGCATTTTTTTAATACTTTTTTTTTCATTTTTTTTTAGTGTTGATTTGAGAGAGAGAGCAAGCAGGAAAGGGGCAGAGAGAGGGGGACAGGGAATCTGAAGCAGGGTCTTTGGCGACAGCAGAGGGCCCGATGTGGGGCTCAAACTCACGAACCATGAGATCATGACCTGAGTCAAAGTCAGATGCTTAACCCACTGGGCCACCCAGGCGCCCCAAGACCCTCCAGCGTTAACGTGACCCTGGGGGAGGGGGGGTGGAGGGAGGGGCAGTGCCTGGAAAGCCACACCAGCCTATGGAAAAGACCCTTGTTCCCAAAACCCGAGCAGGGCCCCTGCCGCCACAGCAGCCATCGAAGAGCAGCGGCCGCAGCTCCGCGCTACCCGGTGGCCACGGGGCGTAACGAGGGCCACAAGGTGACCGGGAACGCGAGCAAGCGACACACAGCTGCCCACGGCACCTCACCGAGCACACCAGGTTCACGCGGGGTGTGATTCAGGGGCGTGCACCTCTGTCCTGCATGAGCAGCTCTGGGTCTCCCAGGACAAGTGGACCCTCAGCTCTTCACGGAAAGGGTGACACTCACCTCCACACCAGGAGGAAGTAAGAAAAACTGAGCAGGGCCCCAGCCACCAGTGGGAGAGCTTCCAAGGCCGCCAAGGAACACTGGGCCCGTCCTCCAGCCCTGTGCGCGGTAAAGCCTTTACAGAGGAAGGATACCGCGTCCCTGGCCCCTTCGGGGCCCCGTTCACGGGCCGTTTTCGTTGTCGTCTGTAGTTGTGTATGAGGCATGTCAGTGAGTTTGTGGAAGTGGCACAGAGCGGCCGGTTCGTGTTGGACGTGATTCTACAGATCGGAAGTCCGGACGGGCACGGGAGGATGGCCTGCCTTTGTTCTGTGATACGTGGGGCCTCTGCCGGGTACGGAACCATCGGGACTTTCCTTCCCTCGTGTCCGGCTGGGATGACTTGGAGTCTGAGCTCAGGCGGGACTGTCCCTGAAGCACCTGCGTGTGGCCGCTCTGGCTCCTTCGGCGTGGCGGCAGGTTCTGAGAGCGTAAGCTTTCTAGCAGAACCCGGTGCCAGCTGCCTGGCCCTTGAAGACCCAGACTCAGGAGGCACACCCAGATTCAAGGGGAGGGACCTTAGATCCTACCACCTGATGGGAGGAATGGCAAAGGACTTGTGGCCATTAAGTAAAAAAGCAACTCCCATGTACACGTCGTGCTGGGTTGTAGCCCGGTGAGTTGTGTGCGTTTCCGTCAGCCCACCGAACGCCCGAGGGCCCCCGGAGTGTGAACTGAGGCCTATTCGGCCCCGGCCCCAGCCCCTCCTGGGCAAAGCGGAGCGCTTGCTTGGCCCACAGTAGGTAG
This sequence comes from Felis catus, assembly GCF_018350175.1. Lineage (NCBI taxonomy): Eukaryota > Metazoa > Chordata > Mammalia > Carnivora > Felidae > Felis > Felis catus. The sequence continues at coordinate 156,307,240 of NC_058376.1, read as the reverse complement.
GCTCAGTCTGCGTTGAAAGAATGGATTTCCGCTGTCTCTTTTGCAGGTAACCTGGCCCCTGGTGGTCCTGCCGAGTATTAACTCAAGGGGAATCATGACGCTGAACACGGACTAGAAACGCCCGCTGTGAGCCAGCCAGCAGCCACAGCGCGTGGTGGCACGAGGCGACGGGCACGGGCCTTGAAGCCCAGGCTGGGTCCCTCCTGTATTGTCTTGGCTGACATGTTTCGATTGAGATTTCTGAGCAAGAGTTGTCCAGTTGACCTCAGCTTTGCTTTAACTTTCACCAAGCAGTGGGATCTTCTCCCCACACGCGCGGGCTGCTCCACACCCCTGTCCTCTTTTCCGCGGCCTTAGAAATCACGTGTCCCGAGACGTGCCAGCGAGGGGTCCCCGGGGTTTTGGGCCCACTTTCAGCGTGGTGAGCGTGCTTCTCAGCTGTAACTCTCAGACCGGGCTTTTTTCTTTCTTTCTGTCTTTTTCCATTTACTCAGTGTTTATTTGGTCCTTAGTCCAAACCCCCTGCTACTGAGTAAGACATGTTCCTGCCTCTCAGGGAGCACAGAGAAGTGTAAACGGACAACGCGACATTGTGCTGGGAACACGGGGCCCCGGGCGAGACCAAGGGTGCTGTGACATGGGGATCTATTTGCAGGCTTGGTGTGGAGTCGGGGTCGCTCGGGGCTAGCTTCCCGGAGCTGAGCCAGATGGGGAGTAAGAGGAAGGAGAAGGGGCAGCAGGGAAGGCAACAGACGATGCTGCAGGGAGGGAAGCAGTGCCTGCAGAGGTCCAGGGTCTGGAGGGAGGGTGGAGAATTCCAGAAGCTGATGCCGTGCGGCTCAGTCTGACCAGAGTTTGGAGTGCAGAAAGATGCGGGGATTGGAGCTCTCTCCACCCGGATGGTAGTGTCCTGAATTTAGTGTCCACACGTCTGTTAACCTCTGAAGTTTCTAGGTTCCTGTCCTAGACTCTGATGGCGTTTTAGCAATGGTCATAAAACAATGACAATAATAACAAATCCGTGTAAAGGCCTTTGAATGTTTTATGTTCCATCCAGTGACTCTTTGAATCTTTATTAGAACGTTTTGAAGGAATAAGTCAAGGGATATGCAGCCCAGTTTGTAGTTTAGGAAAACCGAGAAGTAGGAGACGTTGTGATTTACCCCACTTGTGGGGGCCGAAACTGAAACTCCAGTCTCTTGCCTACAAATCCCACACTCTTTCCCCATAGACAGGTTGCCTTGGTCGATTAGGCTGCGAGGAGACAGTTTTGTGTTCCCTTGGAGAAAAGGCAAAACACAAAACACTGTTTCAGCCATGCTGCCTGGCTGCCATCAGGCCAGGTGTGGCCTGTGGCCCCAGGTTTTGGCGAACGCCCCTTGGTCGTGCGCGTGCGCGGGGAGAGCAGAACGGCCTGCGCAGGTGGGACCCCGGTGGACGCAGGTCAGAAAGCGAGGGATCGTCCACACCAGGCCTCCGTCCCCGACAAAACCCACCGTCGCAGAGTCTGGCCCTTCATTGGCCCTTTGACCCTCTGCAAACTCCCCCAGGAGCGGAGCTGAAAGGCGGTGTTCGCTGGAACACATTGGCCTTCCAGGCCCTGTCCCGAGTTGTGCAGGTTCACGTTCGTCTTGTTACAGACTCTACAGAAACCAACCTGGTTGTGGACGGGATTCTGACTCTTCAGGAGCACGGAGGTGGAGGGCGGAGAAAGGAGCCTGAGATGATCATCTGGTTTTTTTCCCCACTCTGAACACCAGCATTTCGCCTCTTTCCAGCTAGGAAGGAGTCTCCCATCACAGGCACTCAAACGGAGCGATGCTTTCGGGAATAACCACCTCCTCAGCCTACGTGTGCGGCAACATATAACACGTGTAAAATGTGCACACCGGGCCGCGGGAGCACCTGGCCCGGAGCCCCTCCTCACTGAGTAGGACCGTTCAACGTCGCCTCGGTCCCACATGCTCCTCTTTCTGTTCGTAGCAAAATTCAGCCCTTTTCTGCTCCCGTGTTTTTCTACACTGGATCTAGCCCTTCTTCGGCGGAGAAATTCTGTCGCTGAAGTCCTTGGTCTTTGAACCCAAAAATTCTCCAAGATCCATTCTTTATGGAAATGTCGTTCATCTCCAATGTGCTCACAGAAGTGCTTACAGCCGGCATCTCTCTGCTTAATCCCGGACAGCCATTCCTTCGTTCATTCATTCCCTCGTTCATTCAACTATCAGTGAGTACCTAATGCGTGCCGGGCATTGAAGATAAAATGGTAACCACTTTACCACCCCTCTCTCCATCTTTTTTTTTTTTAATGTTTATTTTTGAGACAGAGAGAGACAGAGCATGAACGGGGGAGGGTCAGAGAGAGGGAGACACAGAATCTGAAACAGGCTCCAGGCTCCGAGCCGTCAGCACAGAGCCCGACGCGGGGCTCGAACTCACGGACCGCGAGATCATGACCTGAGCCGGAGTCAGCTGCTTAACCGACTGAGCCACCCAGGCGCCCCTCTCCATCTTTTTTTTAAGAGCATAGAGCTACTGTCAATAGCAGTAATAATAAAAGCAAGGCCTGTGCCTTCAAGAAGTTTGTAGTTAGTAGGAGAGGTAAGTAACCAGACAGACTCGAGGCATGGTCGCTGAATGAATGAAACCACGTCTGGGACGGTGGAGGGGCAGTGCAGGACGGGTTCACGGCCCAGGAGCAGGCAGTCGGGGACCCTGTCGTCCTGCAGGGCCTAAGACAAGGGCTTTGGCACATGCGGTTTATAGAGGGCATGCCCGGAGGAGAGAGGGAGTAGGGAAGAACAGGGGGCAGGGGAATAAGGATAAGCAGGGAGACTAACTTCAGCTGAAAACAGCAGCTGTTTCCTAAGCTCACGGTTCTGCTGGGCCGTTCCAGTCTGGACCAGACTCTGCTGATGTCGGCGGGGCGCACTCGTGTCTGAGGTCGGTCGGTCAGTCAGCTGAGGCTGCCGGTTCCAGAGAAACACACGTACTCTTTGTACCACAGAGTTGGCCTCGCCTTGAGTCGGGGGGGGGGGGGGGCTTACTACCCAACCCCACGGAGGCCAGCCGTTGGCCGTAGGTTGCCATAGGAGGAGAGGAACTGGCTATGCTCACGGCGGGTAGCCGAAGTCAAGAGACGAGGGCATCTGTGAGGCTGGACCAGTCCTCACAGAAGCTGGACACTGGGGACACTAGTCCGTAACAGAGATTTGGGCAAAGCGTCCTTTGCATCTGCCCTGGGTCACTAGAGAGACCTCTTAAACGAGACCTGAAGGATGAGCTTTTGGGGCGCCTGGCGGCCCGGTCAGTTAGACGTCCGACTCTTGATTCTGGCTCAGGTCATGACCTCGCGGTCATGAGATCGAGCCTGTGTCAGGCCCTGCGCTGAGTGTGGCGTCTGCTTGGGATTCTTTCTCTCCCTCTCGGTCTGCCCTTACCAGCTCGCTCGCTCTCTCAAAATAAATAAACATTAAAAAAAAAAAAAAAAAAAGACAAGCTTTAGCCGCGTGAAGGGTGGGGGAAGCGTTCTGGGTGAAGTTAGCCGTAGATGAGAGCAAGGCCACAAGAGAGCAAGGTCAGTCCCTGACAGGTGAGTGATGGGGACGGGCAGTGTTGAGAACATACGGGGTGCAGAGGTGACAGGGGACCCGATGCCAAGTGTCTCATATGATTGTCTAACGAAGATAACATTTTCGAGGCATTGGCCCGATATTTCTGTATCAGCCAGTACAGGCTGAGTTATGTTACATAACAAACAACACCCAAATCGTAGTAGTTTAAAACAAGATTATTTCTCTTGCTACACGTCCTTTGCCAGTCACTTAGGGGTCTCAGTTCCCAGTTGTTTTCACACTAGGACCCAGGCTGACAGAACAGCTGCCACCTGGAACGTTCCTCCCACGGCTCACCGAAGTGTGAAACAGGGACCGTGGAAAATGACTCCTTGGCTCTTAAAGTTCACGCTCGGAAGTGATAGCCCCGCCAAACAACAACGGCAAAAAGCAGACTTTAATTTTGAAGACATCTCTAGGAATAGAAAGCCACGCCCAAAATGATGAAACTGTTATTCATCAATTCTAAACACGCATGCATAACACACATGAAGAGGGGCACCCGGCTGGCTCAGTCAGAGGAACATGCGACTCTAGGTCTTGGGGTTGCAAGTTCAAGCCCCGTGTTGGGTGTAGAAATTACTTAAAAAAATAAGATCTTTAAATTTTTTTAATGTTTATTCATTTTTGAGAGAGAGACAGAGCGTGAGTCAGACAGTCAGACAGGCAGAGAGAGAGGGAGACACAGAGTCTGAAGCAGGCCCCAGGCTCCAAGCTGTCAGCACAGAGCTCGATACAGGGCTCAGACTCACAAACTGTGAGATCACGACCTGAGCCAAAGTCGGACGCTCAACCAACTAGCCACCCAGGCAGCCCCCAAAATAAAATCTTAAAAATATATACATATTTAAATATATTTTATATATTATATAAAATATATATGAATATGTTTTAAATATATTTTGTATATTTATATTTTATATAAATGTTTATATATTTATACTTTTTATATTTATGTAAATATTTATATATAGTGAGAGAGAGAGAGAGAGAGAGAGAGAGAGAGAGAGAAATGGTAAAACTCTAAGGAGCAACGAACAATCCTTTATCACAGAGCCCTGAAAAGCTGACGGGATAATAAGAAAGCGATAGATCATTCAGTGACATTTTTGCATCTGGTGATCCAGAGTAAACTGACGGAGAGGCTGGGAACTGTCTTGGGGTGGCTTCCCGAGGGACGGGCTCAGGGGTGTTCCAGGTCGGGAAGTCTAATAGGAGCCAGCCCCATGTCCCCCCGGGCGGCTGCAATCCTTAGGGTAGGAGTGGGGCAAATGGAAACCTCCTTTCCCTCGCTGAATCCCAGGGGTTTAGGGACAAGTGCTTGATGTGCGGCAAGACAGGAGTCACTGCTCTGAGCCCTTCCTGAGGCTGTGAGCACAGGCCAGCCCTTGCGTGGACTTGGGGTCTAAACTTGCCTCACTGAGGCGGTCCGATAAACGTCGGGCTATGAGCTGAAGTATCGTCCAAACCCGATGGTGCCCCTTTGTGTCTGGCAGAAGCAAACTCAAAATCACCTTTGGAATAAGGGCAGCTTCACCCCACATCTTGGGAAATCCCCCCAAAGAATCTTCAGGGTCGATGAGCAGTCACAGTCAAATATGACCAGATACACACACAGAAACGAAGCGGTATATACTAAAAGCAGCAGAAGCAGACCCATGCGGGCTTTAGATATTGAAAGCGTGAGACATATTTTAAAATAAATACAAGATTTACAAACCAATAAACAACGTTGAAAAGATCTGCAGGGGATAGGAAACTATGATGACACATCACGGATTTGGAAAAGAACTAAGTAGAACTTCGGGAACTACAAAATAATCAAATTTTAGTCTGTATCCTGAAGGCAGAGAACTTTGAGTCCCAAGAAGGGAAACAGAGACTCAAAGTCACAGCCAGTCAGCAGCACGGAGAAGACCAGGGCTCAGGCTGAGTCTCCCCCGCCCTCCCCTCCCCCCGCTCCCCTCCCTTCCCAAGTTACCCCAGTGGGCCAGGCAAGGCCTCCACCTCGCAGCTCTGCGTCTTTCTCTGGGTTACCCCAAAGACTATTTTGCCTTGGGTTTGTTCATCCATTAAAAGAAAGGAAAGCTTGGACTTCGTGCAGGAATTTTTGTTACAAATTTCCTATTGTGTCAGAATCCCGTGCGTTCCTCTGTTGGAAGACCTACAGGCAGTACAGGAGCTGATTTCCGTCCTCAGCTCTTGAGACTTACGGAATTTGTTTTATTTTGATGGCTGCGCGTATGGAAAATGGAGGAGAATTGCCTTTAACACCCACTTGAGAAAGAACGACCTGCCCCCGAAAAGCCAATGTGCCGTGAGTCTCTCCCAGTCTCTTTGGGACAAAGGTCCCTCTCCAGAAAGAGTCTGTTGTTCTCCGGGCTGACTCTGGACACTAAGGCAGTTATCTCACCCAGAGGTGTTTGACATGATGGGCACCTTCCTGGTTTGATGACACTCGTTCTTAGTGCTTTCCCTGCGCTCTCCCACAAGCTTAGCTGTGGTGTCAGGGAGCGGTCCTCCTGGAGCCCCGTGCTCAGGAAGCAGTAGTTCATGACCATCACAGAAACCAACAGAGAGAAACTTCCCACTTTTAATTAGGCAAAGGACACATACATAAATATCCAGCGCCCTGTGACAGAAATGCAGACTCGTGGGTGAGGACCACGTTGGCAAACCGTTCTGGGAGCCTCGGGGGGCAGAAGAGGCAATGCGTGGGGCACAAAGGAAGCCCCCACATGTTCTCCAAGAGCTGAGTTCCCCTGCAGTTCGTTGGCGCAGGGGCTGTTCATTCCTTCTCTGGTTACATCCCTCTCTACGGCCCGTAGCTCATCTCATTGTGCGTGTTTGTTTACCACGGACAGAGAGCCTTCATGACAAGTTCCATGTGATTTTCATTCTTGTATCCTTGGTACCCAGCACATCTAGCCCCTCGAAGGTTCTCCGTCAGTGCCTCATGGGTGAGTGAGTTCTTCTGTGACTGTGTCCACAGATTAAGAGGGGGCCCACGTGTCTCCAACATCCCTTCCGACGTGTCTAATGCACATGTGAGGCCAGGGGTCCTTCTCTTTAAGGATCTAGATAAGATCTGTCTTCAAAACCTTCCCATGTTTCTGTGAACCCCTGGAGGGCTTACTTTCTCATCATTTCCTCTGGCTAGACATTCTGCCTCTGCTTCCACTGAATTAGTTCAGTTCGTGAACGATCATCCCACACACTCGTTTGCAGTATCTTGACTCAAATGTGGAGCTGAGTCCCTTGAGTTTCACAAAAACCTCACCCACATCAGGCCGTTTTATCTTTAGAACTCTACAGAGGCTTTAAAGAGATTGGGGGCAAGGGGCGGTCTGTATTTCAACAGCACAAGTTTAGGAGTTTTGAATATTAGATATTCCAGTTTTTCTTAAACGATTTTAAATAATCTCTACACCCAACGTGGGGCTCGAACTCACAAACCTGAGATCAAGGGTCGCGTGCTCTTCTGACTGAGCCAGCAGGCGCCCCTAGATACTCCAGTTTTCAGAAGACGTTCTCCCATCCTCCATATTGTTTGCCCATCCTTTCATCTTCACTTCCCTCCTCTTCTTTGTCTACTCGCACATCTGAATTTATCATAATTTTTAAATTAAACACGCCCCATCTGTGTTCCTGAAGTGACACATCCTCACCTTTGCCCTCCAAGGCCAACTTCTTTGGAAGGGGCCCTAGAGGCAAGCGGCCTCGATGGGCCGAGAGAGAGTAGTAGGAGAGGAGTCAGAAGGAAAACAAAACAGGCAGACGGTAGCGAGCGTCCCTGAGTCCCTGAGAAGAGTCCTTGCCCTGCCACCTCTCATGGCCAAGCCCTTGGGGTTGGGCTGCATTGATAGAATCCCCGCCGGGGTTCTGATACCTGAGCAAATGGGGATTTATGAGCCATCGTCCCCAAGACCAAGCATGGGGAGGAAGCAAGATCCCCAAGATCCCCGTCATGGGGCAGGTGTGGAGACAGCACAGCATATGGGCGTCTACACATGGATCAACACAGCCTTCAAGGGTTCCCATGAGCCAGACACGGAGCGGAGGGCAGGAGGAAGGTCTCCGGTGCCGGCTAGAGCAGCATGAAGTAGCAGAGGCCCCAGACAGCCTCACTAGGCCTCCCGAGGCCACAGAGTGAAACAGGAAAACATGGAGCGTGTCCTGTGTCACCAGAGGATCTGATAAGTAGCCTGGGGAAGTCCTGGATGCGAGGGCGGGTCAGCTCAGCAGGTCACCTCATGGATTGATGTTTGAGGCCCAGACAGGATGAGGTGCTGCTCAGCAGGTAGTGACGTCAACAGATGACAAAGACCAGAGTCCCTTTCCCAAAATGGTAACACCACATGGTACTGAGGAAGAGGGGAGCAGGGAAGACACTGAATTGACTGAGATTGGGTCTTTCCCTCCGGTAGGACTGGGACCTCAAAATAGAAATTAAGTTCAGTTCTAGAAGGAAGTTTACTTTTGACACCCACATGTGTGTCTTTTAACACCTCTGGTAGGATCAGCCCATCCTGGTGTCGGTAAATGTAGAACCTTTGTCACTTTACTGGGCATTATGACTTCCTCAAGACAGATCAGCATGTTTATTTGAAAGTATTTCCTGCACTATTCTGTTACACTGAGTTCATCTCAAGTGAGCTCCTGTTTTGATTATTGATCTTGTTCATTGTTCTAGAAGTATAGTTTTTCCTTGGACTGTGGGATTTGGGTTTGCATGCTCATTTTCCCTGGAGATTTTCTGTTAGTTTGCTTATAAAGATTTGTTTCTGTCTGTGTGTCTGTCTGTGCTCCTCATCCCTATATAGGAATCTCGAGGTTTCTTCTATACAGGATGTTGTGGGTGCCCTACCCAGAAGCCTCTGCCTGCTGGCACACCCCTCCTCTGTCTGCTGTGAGCGTTGGTCGCTCCCTTCCCCAGAGAACTACTCTTGGCTTAACTTGTCAGGGATGCCTCACTGACATGGGGACACAAGAGACCAGACCCTGTGCCTCAAAGTGGGATTAATTCTGTGGTACAATTCACGTCTGAGAGGCCCTGTGGGATCAGGCCAATGCAGGGAACTTGGGCCGGTTAATTTTAACATGTCAACTTGACTAGGCCACGGAGTATCTGGACATTTGGTCAGCCATTGTTCTGGGTGAAGGGTTCTGGTTGAGATTAACGTTTGAATCGCTAGGTTGACAAAAGCAGATTGTCCTCCCTAGTGTGGGTGAGCCTCACCCAATCAGGTGGAGACCTGAATATCACAAAGAGGCCGACCCTCCCACAAGTAAAAGAGGCAAATTCCTTCTGCCTGAGTGCTTTCAAGGTAGGACATTGGTTTTGGCCCTGCCTTCGGACTCCAACTGAAACACTGGCTCTCCCTGGGGTTCAAGCCCTCCGACTGGAACTATACCATTAGTTCTTCCGGCTCTCCAGTTTGCAGACGCACCCTGCAGACCTTGGGCCTTGTCAGCCTCCATAACCACGTGAACCAGTTCTTTAGAAAAGTCTCTAGATAGATGACAGATGGGTGGGTGGGTGGGTGGGTGGGTGGATGGATGGATGGATAGGTAGATAGATGATAATCTCCTATTGGTTCTGTTTCTCTGGAGAACCCTAATACAGAGCACACCCTCACTTACCTTCTTCCCCTTCCCTATCCTACATCGTTTCCTCCCTTCTCCACAGAGCAGCCCCCAGTACACCACTTGCACTGGACCCCCCCGTCTCAGACTCTGCTTCTAGAGACTTCAGCTTAACACTCCTTCCAGTCAGTAGGTTAGAGTTACAGTCTACAGCCAGGCCTTATGTCGGTGGTTCGGATCTCAGGCCCTGTAGTTCTGGGGGTTCCGCAGATCGGGTCACGGAGCCCCGTGCCTGGGGCTTAGTTCAATTCTTAGTCGTGAGTTGGTGTTCATCCTCTGGCTTACGAGGCCTGCAGCTGCCAACAAGCAATTCTTTCGTCTTCTTTCAGGGGTGAGGTCACCCTGGCCCGATGTAGCCTCTGGCTTCAAGCCCCCCATATCAAAAGAGCAGAGTTGGCCCACGGGATCAGAACTGCTGGCAGAGCCTGCCAGCTTCAGGTTCCGGGATCCGACAGACCTGAGGTCTCAACGTTTGCTCACCGCTTTGCTTTCATTTCCCACTTCTGGTCCCCAGAGATGCTTGAGCCTATAATTTTTCTGCAGCGTATTTTTTTAAGATTGTATTATTCTTTTAAGTAGCCTCCACACCCAACATGGGACTCGAATTCACAGCCCTGAGATCAAGGGTTGCACGTTCCACTGACGGAGCCAGCCAGGCATGGCTGCAGTATTTTTTTATTGATGTACAATTTGCATGCTATAAAACATGCATATTTTTAAGGGTACAGTACAGTAAATTTTGACAAATGTATCTACCCAGGTCGCCCACACCCAGTAAGATCTAGGAAATCTCCATCACGCAGTTTATTCCTCTGTCCTCTTTTGCAGCAGATACTACACCCCCAAAGGCAGCTGTTATCATTTTTTTTCCTCCACAGATTAGGGTTTTTTAAACTTATTTATTCTGAAGAGAGAGAGAGAGGCGGGGAGGGGCAGAGAGAGAGGGAGAGAGAGAATCCTAAGCAGGCTCCGAGCTGTCAGCACAGAGCCCAACACAGGGCTCAAACACACAAACTGTGAGATCATGACCTGGGCCGAAAGTAAGAGGTGGTGCTTAACCCACTGAGCCACCCAGGCGTCCCTCTCCATAGATTAATTTTGCCTATTCTAAAACTTCATCTGTATAGAATCATAGGATACGTGCCTTTTGCGTCTGGGTTCTTTTGCTCAACATAATGTGTCCGAGGCATATCGATGTTGTTGCATACATGAAGATTCCTTCACTTACATTACTAAGTAGTGTACTATTTCATGAATATACCAAACTTGTTTATCCATTCTGTTGCTAGTGAACAATTGGATTATTTCCAGTGTTTGGCTATTATGAATTTTTTTTTTTTTTACTGTTTGTTTATTTTTGAGAGAGAGACAGAGTGCAAGCCAGGGAGGGGCAGAGAGGGAGACACAGAATCTGAAGCGGGCTCCAGGCTCTGAGCCATCAGCACAGAGGCTGACGTGGGGCTTGAACTCACCAACCACAAGATCATGACCTGAGCTGAAGTCAGATACTTAACTGACTGAGCCCCTTGGCTATTATGAATAAAGCTATTATACATATTCTTCTATTAAATATTTTCATTGAGATATAATTCACATAATATAAATTTACCCGTTGAAAATGCACCATTGAGGGCACCTGGGTGGCTTAGTTGGTTGAGCATCTAGCTCCTGATTTCGGCTCCGGTCATAATCCCTGGGTCGTGGGATTGAGCCCCGTATCAGGCCCTTCATGAGCGTGGAGCCTGCTTGGGATTCTCTCTCTCCCCCCACCTCTGCCCTGCTCATGTGCACTCTCTGTCTTTCTTTAAATATAAATAAAAACAAAACAAAAAACAAAATACACAATTCAATGATGTTTAGTATATTCACAGAGTTGTGCAACTGTCACTACAATCTACGTTTCAAAGCTTTTCATCACCTCAAAAAGAGACCCATGTCCCTCTTCTCCCAGCCCTAGGCAACCACTCCTCAGCTTTTTGTCTCTATAAATTTGCCTCACTGAAGGTCATAAAGATTTATAACTGTTTTCTTCTAAGAACTTTACGGTTTTAGCTCTTACATTTAGATCTGGGATCTATTTTAATTTTTTGTGTGTATGGAGTGGGGTAGTGGTCCAGCTTCGTTCTTTTGCATGTGAATGTCTAGTTGTTTGAACACTAGTTGTTGAAAGAGACCACTCTTTCCCCCCACTGGATCGTCCTGACACCCGTGTTAAACAATCAGTGAGCCATAAGCATGAGGGTTTATTTCTGGACGCTCAAGCCTAATCCCTTGATCTTCATGTCTGTCCTTATGCTGTGCCACGTTGTCTTAATCATAGTAGCCTTGTGGTAGATTTTGAAATTGGAAAGTCGGGGTGCCCCAACTTCATTTTCATTAAAAGTTGTTTTAGCTCTTCTGGATACCCTTCATTGCTCTACAGAATCAGCTTGTCAGTTTACACACACACACACACACACACACACACACACACACACACACACAAAACGTTTTAAGCCAGCTGGGGGTGTGATGGGGATTTTAGTGAAACTAGAAATCAATTTAGAAAGTACTGACCTTTTGGGGCCCCTGGGTGGCTCAGTCGGTTGAGTGTCTGACTTCGGCTCGGGTCATGATCTCACAGTTCGTGGGATCGAGCCCCATGTCAGGCTGTGCGCTGACAGTACGGAGCCTGCTTGGGATTCTTTCTCTCCCTCTCTCTCTGTCCCCTCATCCGCTTTCTCTCTCTCTCTCTCTCTCTCTCTCTCTCTCTCTCTCTCTCGCAAAATAAATAAATAAACTTTAAAAAGAGAAAGTGTTGACATTTAAAAAATATCTTTAAGCTACCAAATCTTCCAGTCGATGAGCACGGAATGTCCTTCCATTGACTGAGTGCACCTCTTATTTACTTCCGTGATGTTTTCTGGCTTTCAGTGCACATATCTTGCACTTTTTTGTTAAATTTATCTATGTCCTTGTACATGGGATTGCTTTCTCATTTCGTGTTTGGATTACTCGTCGCCAATAGATAGAAACGTAATTGATTTTTGCATATTGCCACTGTATCCTATAGTCTGCTGAATTTATTTGCTCACTCTAATATTTTCTTACAGATTTCCTCAGATTATGTCACTTTATAGGCAGAGTTTTACTTCTTCCTTTGCAATCTGAGTGCATTTTGTTTCTTTTTCTTGCCTTTGTTTCCCTGCCAAGCACCTCAGGTACAACATGAATGGAAGTGGCAACAGCAGACATACTTGTCTAGTTCCTGATCTTCTGAAGGGGAAGGCATTCAGTCCTTCACCATGAAGTACGATGGTATGGACATTCTAGAATAGAGCTTTTTACAGACTGAGATCTACTGAGATCTTCATTTCACTTGAGGAAATGCCTAGGTGTAGACTCCCTGGATTGCACGGTAGGTATACATTCAACTTTCAAATAAGTGTCAGTTTGTTTTCCCAAAGTAGCTCTTGTATGGAACCATCTTTTTTTTTTTAATTTTTTTAATGTTTGTTTATTTTTGAGAGAAAGAGAGAACACAAGCTGGGGAGGAGCAGAGAGAGAAGGAGACACAGAATCTGAAGCAGGCTCCAGACTCCGCGCTGTCGGCACAGAGCCCGACACGGGGCTCAAACCCACGAACCGTGAGATCATGACCTGAGCCGAAGTCAGACACTCAACCGACTGAGCCACTCGGGCGCCTCCAAAACCATCTTTTGAGTCTCTCTTGTTGCATGTTATCTGTCGTCTCGGTAAGTTTTGGAAAACGGGAGGACCCCCAAACTGTGAATTTTTGCTGCACCTTAATTAGAAGGCTTCCAGTGAACCGCTCAGCAGTTCTGTGACCCCAAGAACGCACAGTTCAAACGCATTCCCTCGTAAGTTCCCTCCTTGTCCACTGCGTGAGCCCCGTCTGACTCCTCCTCAGTTATCCCGAGAAGAGCCCAGCTGGACCACAAAGCGCATCACCTGAACCACTGTTCGCTTTATTTGCATGTGATGTTTTCATGGTGATGTCATCAAAATTAGGAAGAATCGCTCCCTCCAACCAAGGCAACCACGGAGAGGAGGCTGCACAGTGCACTTTCAGTGGAGATCGTTCTCCTGCCTCGCTGGGCTCCAATTAGAGTCTCGTTTATCTCCTGTGTGATAAAAAAAAAAACGTTCTGCAGGCTTCTAATGCCAACCTGCACACACCGCACACTGTGAACCCTAATGCCCATTCCCAGCACTGACGTCAGCATCTTCGGCAAAGCACCGAGACCTCTGTAGGCGGGTGTCATGTCAGGCTGAGCGTCCCCCTGCTCACCTCACCCGTGAGCCCTTTTTTTTAGAATCTCTCTCTGCGGTTCCTTAGCTTCCCATAACCACAAAGATCTCCTTTTATTTTCTAAAATGGAAATATTTCTATTGTTCTGGCAGATTATGAAAGTGATGCATGTTTGTTTAAAGAAATAAAGAAGCCTAGAAAGTATAAAGTGTAATTCTTCCTTCTATGAAATGACTAACATCAATAATAGCTCGATAAGTCTGGGGAGAACTTTTTTTAATGGCTAACGATTTGGGGGCTAAGTTCGAGGTTTATCCTTCCAGGTTTTAAACATGCTGTTAATATTTCGTGTAGAGAGTCGGGGACTGCCATTGCCTTGGCCCGCCATCCCCCTCCGTGGCTGAGGAGCTCTCGGCGGCCACGTCCTACACTGAGGATGATTTCCACTGCCCTGTTGGTCAGCAGGTGCACAAAACACCCGCAAGGACCCGGCCGGTCAGCAAGTTTTCTGTAGAAAATGTTTCCTGACTGCAGTGAGAGAAAGCGGAACACACTGTCCCCTCTGTCGTGGAAGTGTGACTGGGAGAGAGAGAGAGACTGCTTGTCCTGAATGGGCCATAGACCTTCAAATTGTCATGAGGAAGTTTTCCGGTAGCTGCAGATACTGTGCAAACCAGATTAAATTCTGAGACATGAGACATCGTTGCATATCTGGTAAGAAATACCGAGATGGATATGGTGTTTCCTCTATCATTCCAAACTTTCAGAGCTCTCAAGATTCAGTAGGGAACAGTAATAGGAGTGAAACGTCTACATCTGATAACACAGAAACTTATCAAGAGAGTACAAGCTCCTCTGGGCCTCCCACCTTTAAGTGTCCCTTGTGTCAAGAATCAGATTTTACCGGACGGCGTTTACGGGATCCTTGTACCAGTAATACCCTATTTCGGATAGTTCCTGTGATGTGTCCTATTTGTGTGTCTCTTCCCTGGGGAGATCCCAGCCAGGTTACTAGAAATTTCGTTAGTCATCTAAATCAAAGACATGTTTGATTATGGAGAATTTGTGAATCTTCAGCCAGATGAGGAAACCCAATCTTTTCTGGGCGCCTGGGTGGCTCAGTCAGTTGAGCGTCTGACTCTTGATCTCGGCTCAGGTCATGATCCCAGGGTCATGGGATCAAGCCGTGCGTGGGGCTCCAAGCTGAGTGTGGGGCCTGGTTGGGATGGATACTCTCTTCCTCTGCCTCTGCCCCCTCCCCCCGCTCCCCCTGGGGAAAAAAAAAAGAATCTTTTCAAATAAACAGCTGAAAGCTCTAGACATCTCTGCATCTTTGTACCTGTGGGTGCCATCTTTAAGGAAAAAACTACATCTACATGGAGTCACCATTTCAATAACTTGATGTGTGTGTGTGTGTGTGTGTATATATATATATATATATATATATATATATATATAAAAGTATTTCAGTCTAAAAAATAAATACATAAAATAAAAAGCTATTAATATATCATGGACATTTCTGCATGATAATAGGTATGTAGCTGAAAAGCATTCTTTTTTTTAATTTTTTTTAATTTTTTAAAATTTACATCCAAATTAGCATATGATTTCAGAGGTAGATTTCAGAGGTAACAATGATTTCAGAGGTAGATTCCTTAGTGCCCCTGACCCATTTAGCCCATCCCGCCTCCCACAACCCCTCCAGGAACCCTCAGTTTGTTCTCCGTATTTATGAGTCTCTTCTGTTTTGTCCCCTTCCCTGTTTTTAGATTATTTTTGTTTCCCTTCCCTTATGTTCATCTGTTTTGTCTCTTAAAGTCCTCATATAAGTGAAGTCATATGATTTTTGTCTTTCCCTGACTGACTCATTTCATTTAGCATAAGACCCTACAGTTCCATCCACGTAGTTGCAAATGGTGAGATTTCATTCTTTTTGATTGCCGAGTAATATTCCATTGCATATATATACCCCATCTTCTTTATCCATTCATTCATCGATGAACGTTTGGGTTCTTTCCATACTTTGGCTGTTGTGGATAGTGCTGCTATAAACATGGGGATGCACATGTCCCTTCGAAACAGCACACCTGTATTCTTTGGATAAATACCTAGTAGTGCAATTGCTGGGTCGTAGGGTAGTTCTATTTTTAGTTTTTTGAGGAACCTCCATACTGTTTTCCAGAGTGGCTGCACCAGCTTGCATTCCCACCAACAATGCAAAAGAGATCCTCTTTCTCCGCATCCTCGCCAGCATCTGTTGTTTCCTGAGTTGTTCATGTTAGCCATTCTGACAGGTGTGAGGTGGTATCTCATTGTGGTTTTGATGTGTATTTCCCTGATGATGAGTGACGTTGAGCATTTTTTCATGTGTCGGTTGGCCATCTGGATGTCTTCTTTGGAGAAGTGTCTATTCATGTCTTTTGCCCATTTCTTCACTGGATTATTTGTTTTTTGGGTGTTGAGTTTGATAAGTTCTTTGTAGATTTTTGATACGAACCCTTTATCTGACATGTCGTTTGCAAATACCTTCTCCCATTCTGTCAGTTGCCTTTTAGTTCTGCTGATTGTTTCCTTCGCTGTGCAGAAGATTTTTGTTTTGATGAGGTCCCAGTAGTTCATTTTTGCTTTGGCTTCCCTTGCCTCCGGAGACGTGTTGAGTAAGAAGTTGCTGCGGCCAAGATCAAAGAGGTTTTTGCCTGCTTTCTCCTTGAGGATTTTGAT
Organism: Felis catus; assembly: GCF_018350175.1. NCBI lineage: Eukaryota > Metazoa > Chordata > Mammalia > Carnivora > Felidae > Felis > Felis catus. The sequence continues at coordinate 156,291,007 of NC_058376.1, read as the reverse complement.
GGCTTCCTTTCTTACATTGATGTCTTTCATCCATTTTGAGTTTATTTTTGTGTATGCTGTAACAAAGAGGTCCAGGTTCATTCTTTTGCATGTCGCTGTCCAGTTTTCCCAGAACCACTTGCTGGAGAGACTGTCTTTATTCCATTGGATATTCTTTCCTGCTTTGTCAAAGATTAGTTGGCCATACGTTTGTGGGTCCATTTCTGGGTTCTCTATTCTGTTCCATTGATCTGAGTGTCTGTTCTTGTGCCAGTACCATCCTGTCTTGATGATTACAGCTTTGTAGTATAGCTTGAAGTCTGGGATTGTGATGCCTCCTGCTTTGGTTTTCTTTTTCAAGATTGCTTTGGCTCTTCGGGGTCTTTTCTGGTTCCATACAAATTTTAGGGTTATTTGTTCTGGCTCTGTGAAAAATGCTGGTGTTACTTTGATAGGGATTGCATTGAATATGTAGATTGCTTTGGGTAGTATTGACATTTTAACAATATTTGTTCTTCCTATCCAGGAGCATGGAATCTTTTTCCATTTCTTTGTGTCTTCTTCAATTTCTTTGTAAGATTTCTATAGTTTTCAGTGTATAGATTTTTCACCTCTTTGGTTAGATTTATTCCTAGGTATTTTATGGTTTTTGGTGCAACTGTAAATGGGATCGATTCTTTGATTTCTCTTTCTGTCACTTCATTGTTGGTGTATAGGAATGCAACCAATTTCTGTGTGTTGATTTTATATCCTGCAACTTTGCTGAATTCATGAATCAGTTCTAGCAGTTTTTTGGTGGAATCTTTTGGGTTTTCCATATAGAGTATCATGTCATCTGCGAAGAGTGAAAGTTCGACCGCCTCCTGGCCAATTTGGATGCCTTTTATTTCTTTGTGTTGTCTGATTGCAGAGGCTAAGACTTCCGATACTGTGTTGAATAACAGTGGTGAGAGTGGACATCCCTGTCTTGTTCCTGACCTGAGGGGGAAAGCTCTCAGATTTTCCCCATTGAGGATGATATTAGCGTTGGGTCGTTCATATATGGCTTTTATGATCTCGAAGTATGCTCCTTCTATCCCTACTTTCTTGAGGGTTTTTATGAAGAAAGTTGCTGTAGTTTGTCAAATGCTTTCTCTGCATCTATTGAGAGGATCATATGGTTCTTGTCCTTTCTTTTATTGATGTGATGAATCACGTTAATTGTTTTTGCAGATATTGAACCAGCCCTGCGGATGCTTGGTCGTGGTGAATAATTTTTTTAATATATCGTTGGATCCAGTTGGCTAATATCTTGTTGAGGATTTTTGCATCCATGTTCGTCAGGATGCAATTGGTCTATAGTTCTCCTTTTCAGTGGGGTCTCTGTCTGGTTTTGGAATCAAGGTAATGCTGGCTTTATAGAAAGAGTTTGGAAGTTTTCCTTCCATTTCTATTTTATGGAACAGTTTCAAGAGAATAACTGTTAACTCTTCCTTAAATGTTTGGTAGAATTCCCCTGGAAAGCCATCTGGCCCTGGACTCTTGTTTTTTGGGAGATTTTTGATTACTAATTCGATTTCCTTACTGGTTATGGGTCTGTTCAAATTTTCTATTTCTTCCTATTTCAGTTTTGGTAGTATGTATGTTTCTAGGAATTTGTCCATTTCTTCCAGATTGCCCATTTTATTGACATATAAGTGCTCATAATATTCTCTTATTATTGTTTTTATTTCTGTTGTGTTGGTTGTGATCTCTCCTCTTTCATTCTTGATTTTGCTTATTTGGGTCCTTTCCTTTTTCTTCTGGATCAAACTGGCTAGTGGTTTATCAATTTTGTTAATTCTTTCAAAGAACCAGCTTCTGGTTTCATTGATCTGTTCTACTTTTTTTTTTTTTTTTTTTTTTTGGTTTTGATAACATTGATTTCTGCTCTAATCTTTATTATTTCCTGTCTTCTGCTTTTTTTGGGTTTTATTTGGTGTTCTTTTTCCAGCTCTTTAAGGCGTAAGGTTAGGTTGTGTATCTGAGATCTTTCTTCCTTGTTTAGGAAGGCCTGGATTGCTATATACTTTCCTCCTATGACCACCTTTGCTGCGTCCCAGAGGTTTTGGGTTTTGGTGTTATCATTTTCATTGACATCCATCTACTTTTTAATTTCCTCTTTAACTGCTTGGTTAGCCCATTCATTCTTTAGTAGGATGTTCTTCAGTCTCCAAGTATTTGTTACCTTTCCAAATTTTTTCTTGTGGTTGATTTTGAGTTTCATAGCATTGTGGTCTGAAAATATGCACAGTATGATCTCAATCTTTTTGCACTTATTCAGGGCTGATTTGTGTCCCAGTATATGGTCTATTCTGGAGAATGTTCCATGCGCACTGGAGAAGAATGTATATTCTGCTGCTTTAGGATGAAATGTTCTGAATATATCTGTTAAGTCCATCTGGTCCAGTATGTCATTCAAAGCCATTGTTTCCTTGTTGATTTTTTGATTAGATGATCTGTCCATTGCTGTGAGTGTGGTGTTGAAATCTCCTATTATTCCGGTATTACTATCAATGAGTTTCTTGATGTTTGTGATTAATTGATTTATATATTTGGGTGCTACCACATTTGGTGCATAAATGTTTACAATTGTTAGGTCTTCTTGGTCTATAGACCCCTTGATTATGATATAATGCCCCTCTGCATCTCTTGATACAGTCTTTATTTTAAAGTCTAGATTGTCTGATATAAGTATGGCTACTCTGGCTTTCTTTTGTTGACCATTAGCATGATAGATGGTTCTCCATCCCCTTACTTTCAATCTGCAGATGTCTTTAGGTCTAAAGTGGGTCTCTTGTAAACAGCATGTGGATGGATCTTGTTTTCTTATCCATTCTGTTACCCTATGTCTTTTGACTGGAGCATCGAGTCCAGTGATGTTTAGAGTGAGTACCGAAAGATATGAATTTCCCTGAATGGCTCAGGCGGGTGGGGCTGGTAGGAGCACTGATCACCCCATCGTACTTTGGGATAGATTTCTATTGCCACCTATTTCTTCAGGGTGGAGTCCTAGAAGCAGACTTGCCGAGTTCTCCTATGGGCTCATCTGCTTACCTGCCAGTGTGGCGATGCCCAGCATGGCTGCTCCGCCCACCCCCAGCACTAGCCGGGCATTGGAGAGCACAAAATCAATGGCCATGCCGATGCCATTGTCATCCTTCTTGCCTTTGTGCTCACCAGAGCCTGCCATCTCTCACCCACGGACTGCACGCGCTACCACTCCTCCTGATTCGCCTCTCGCCTGGTACCTTTCCCGGGGTCACCCACCAACATGGCCCCTTCACTTCCAGGACACCAAAAGCGTTCTTTTTAATAGCATCACATTCCATAGTATGAATATCCATTAATTAATTAACTTTCCATTATTAAATATTTCCACCATATAGAAAAGTACTGAGAATCCATGTGCCACTTTAGTTATTAGAGAACGAGTTCAACTGCATATAAATATTTTCGCCTATTTGTTGTCTGTCTTCTGATTTTTCTTTTGGTGATGTTTGTGTCGTACACATTTTTATATTCACAAAGCTGAATTTATTAATCTGTTTAGGTCTTCTGAATTTTCAGAAAGGCATTGCCAATGTCAAATTATGAAGAAATTCTCCTGTGTTTCCTATTAGAACTTCTATGTTTCCAATTTTTACATTTAAATACTTTATCTTTTTTTTAAAAACTTTTGCCCATTTTTAAAAATGTTTATTTTTGAGAGACAGAGAGAGAGAGAGAGAGAGACAGAGAGAGAGGCAGAGAGAGAAGAAGAGAGCAGACCAAGCAGGCTTTGCACTCTCAGCCCAGAGCCCAACGTGGGACTTGTATACCACGAACCAGAAGATCATGACCTAAGCCAAAATCAACCTCAACCAACTGAGCCACCCAAGTGCTCCTAAATATAGGAATCTACATTCCTATCTTTTGGAATCTATATTCCAATCTTTTGGAAGTTTAACCACGTATGATGTGACATAAGAATCAAAGTTTAATTTTTCTCCCCCAGAGGGCAGTCCATTTGGTTGACTCCTTAAATAAGAAATTTAATGTATCCCTCATTTGATTTAAAAAGCCATCTTTAATGTAGGCTAAATTCCGCCCCCCCTTTTTTTTTGAGAGAGAGGAATAGAGCCCCAAGCAGGAGCTTGCTTGGGATTCTCTCTCTCCTCCCTCTCTCTGCCCTTCTCCCCCTCTTGTGCTCGATCTCAAAATAAACATTTTTTAAGTGGGGTTTTTCCAGATAAACATAGAGGAAGGGAGGGGAAAATAAGATAAAAAGAGAGGGAGGCAAACCATAAAAGACTCTTAAATACAGAGAACAAACTGAGGGTTGCTGGAGTAATTTTGAGTGGGCTAAATGGGTCATAGGCATTAAGGGGGGCACTTGTTGGGATGAGCACTGGATGTTATATGTAAGTGATGAATCACTAAATCCTATCTATTTCAGATATATAATATGTATCTTAATTAGGAGTTTTCCATGCTCTTTCAAAATGCGGGTCTGTTTTTCCCTCACATCTTCTAACTAATGGTTATTTGCAAACATAGTGTAATTGAGTTTTATGTATTAGTGCTTTCACCTATTAACTCAATTATCTTGTGACTCACAATATTTTTTCTGGTGATTCCCTTAAGTTTTCCAGTTATTCAATACTATCATTACAACTAGAGATACTTTGTCTTTTCCTTTCCAATTTAAAAAATAAACTTTATATTTCACAACATTACTAGGTTTATAAAAAATCATGTAGAAAGTACAGAGGGATCCCATATACCCTACTTGCAATTCCCCTTATTATGAATATCTTACAGTAGCATGGTATATTATGTTTAATGAACCAATATCGATAAATTATTAACTAATGCTTATACTTTATTCAGATTTCCTTAGTTTTTAGCTGATGTTCTTTTCCATTCCAGAACTAGTTACATCTAGTTGTCTTATCTCTTTAGGCTCCTCTTGGCTGTGACAATTTCTTAGACTTTCCTTGTTTTTGATGATGCTCAGCTTTGAAGGGTACTGGTCAGGTATTTTGGAGAATTTTCTTCTTTTCCAATTTTTAGACCACTAATTTCTTTCTCTTATAGCATGGAGCTAGTGCATCCAGTGCGATGTTTCGTAGAAGGGACAGCCGGCTTCCTTCTCTTCTTTGGTTTCCAGCTGGAATACCTCTGGACTGCCCCAGTACGCATTTTGAGCGGAGGTAGATATATTTGATGGTGGTAATAGAATATTACATTCCTACACTTGTATAGTCTTCCTATCCTGATTATAGTCAATATTATTTTTCTCAGTGTCTACCTTGGAATCGTTAAGCATGTTTTGTGTGTGTGTGTGTGCATGGGGCGGGGGGAAGGTGGCGGGGAGGGCGTGGTATTTTGCAGGCTGGCTGTTTTCACAACCCAGTGACTCCCTTCTTGTTTCCGCCCCGACCTTTGGAAATGTGGCAGTTCTGCTTCCTCTGCTTCTCGGAACCAAACCGGCACCGGGAGGGTTTCTGCCTCAAGTCCTGTCCATATCCACAGCTCCTACTCACGCCGTGTCCCGCCCTCGGGACTCGCATGTCTGCAGGCCATCTGAGGTCTGTCCCGCTGCCCCTCTGACTGCCCTCCTCTTTACTTGCTCCCACGTAATTCTTGCCCGACGGTGGCCGCGTTTAGTAGGCCTCAGTGTGAAACCTGAAAAGTCTGTCTCTCTCTAAGTTTGGTTGAAAATGGAGTTTGCTTTTGAATTCATTCTTCTTGCTGTTGTTTTATGGCTTCCTAGAGACGACGAGAATGCAGACTTCTGCAACCACGCTCATAGCAAAAGTCTTAACGAAGTAATTTTTGGCCCAAAGAACACCCACTGATTTCTGGAACCAGGAGACAATTCAATCAGTCTTTGAACTCTGTCACACGCAGTTTTATTAGAAACATAGGGGGGATTTTGGAGAGAGGACAGCCGAACTTTGTGTAGTGAAATAGAAACTTGAATTGCCAATATAGAGAGCTTAATTAACAGATAAGGAAATTCACTCATTCATTAGAAAATAATGGAACGACTGCTTTGTGCGAGGCATCGTGCTAGGCAGTTAGGTGGGGGTTACTGTTGCTGGAGTTAGTCTGATTCATGATTAGAATATTGTGTTCCCTTAACCTCAGTTTCTTGGGGTAATAAAACCCAACCTTATCTACTTTGCGAAGACGCTGAATTGAGTTTCGATATATGAAAGCACCTGGTGGATTTCGGCTTTTCTGCCAGGGGAATTTGGAGCCGTTATAAACGTTTAAGGAGTAAAGTGTTGTGAACACAAAAACGGGTGGAGCTTGTGTCTGCTTCACCTGAGCCCAGGAAGTCACTGACCGGAACAGAATAGAGGATGTCAGGTGGCTGTAGCACAGCCGAAGATAAAGATGGTCCGTGACCTTGACAGAGAGTAGTGTACGGGGAGATGCCTCGGGGACTGAGGCAGCAGACGAAAAACGGGAGCAAAGGTGCAACTGACAAACGGAAGCGTAGGGACCAAGAGTCAGGCGGGGCCTGTGGCCAGAGGCTGATGAACGAAGGACGTCCCTGAGGCAAAGATTAGGCCTTCTCATTTCCCCACACCCGGGGGCAATTCTCATTCGTATTAGGGGCCCATTTGCCCCCATTTGATGCCAAAGTCCCGCTCTGAGACACGGGTTCCTGAAAACAGACTCAGATTCGCATACAGGGGCTTTCGTGGGGAGTCGTCTTGGGAACAACACCTATGAGGGCATGAAGGAAGCAAGACTGGACAGCAGGACAAACTGAACTGCACCGTGGTTGCATCAGAGGCCCCGGCCGGCCTTGCGGGGGGCTCTGGGATGGGAGAGGCCGCTCAGAGTCCTCCCACGTTAAAGCAGGAGAGCGAGCGTTTGCTTCTGCGCGTTATCCAGTAGGAGGAGGGTAGGAGCTGCTCCAGGGAGGACGGTCCTGAGAGGAGACTGGCTCAGAGCTGCCGGCTGTCGATGCCCCTGGCAGCTGGTGTGGCGAGTGCGTCAGTCCCGGACGGGGCTGTGTGGACGGCACACCACGGCCCCCGCTAGGCCCCTCAAGCCCAGGGGGAGGCAGCTCAAGACTGCTGCCCCTCAGGGCCCTACTTTCCCTTCGGTATCCTCTTCCCTTCTCTGCTGCTGTCCCCCACACCCCCCTACGTGGTCTCTACAAAAACTCCACAAACCTCTCAGCACTCCCTGATCATGGAGTGCCGTAATCCCACCTACTTTCATCGGCCTAGAATGTCCTTCCTCACGTCTTTTTTTTTTTTTTAATTTTTTAATGTTTATTTTCAAGAGAGAGATTCAGAGCATGCGTGGGGGAGGGGCTGAGAGAGAGGGAGACACAGAGACCGAAGCGGGCTCCAGGCTCCGAGCCGTCAGCACGGAGCCCGACGCGGGGCTCGAACTCACAGACCGCGAGATCGTGACCTGAGCCGCAGTCGGCCGCTTAACTGACGAAGCCACCCAGGTGCCCTTCCTTCCTCCCTTCTGTTTGTCGAAATCATGCTCCTTCTACAGGCCCACTTCAACGGCTCGTTGTGTTGTGAACTTTGAAATTGGATCCATTTCTCCTTCCGCTAAGGTCCCAAAACGTTCTGTTGTGTGTGTCCGGCCTGCGTTACGGTTGATCTGACGTCCGTCCCTTTATCAGATTAGAAACCCCACGAGCGCAGGACTTCCTCCTTTATCCTAGTCCCCTCCCCATAACCTAGCATCCTGCCTGGCGCAAAACAGACATCCGCCACGTCGGAATTAATGGCGTCAGATGCTCCAAACTGTTATGAGGGTTTCTCGAGGAGAACCTCCCCAAGGTCTGAAGAGCCTTTGCCAACGCCCTGTGTTTTCCCTTCTTATTGGAAGCAGGTGAAATGTATTTGTTCAGTAGGATCCGAGTGCCTGTTCTAGGTCACATATGACAGGGCAGTTGCCTGTTGTTCTTGCTGTTGGGGTAAAATTCACACAGTATAAAGCTAATCTTTCAAAAGCACGCGGTTCAGCGGCCGTCAGTACGGCCCCGGGGCTGTGCTGCCACCACGTCTGTGGTGTGACGTCCCAAAACGTCACCCTGTTTCTATTGTCCCCACGCAAACGGCACCAAGTCCGCTCCCCGGAAGCTGAGCGTGTTGCAACGAGGAAGGGACGGGCTCCGGTGGGGAGAACGTGTAGCTGGACTCACCTTTGTGTTCCTGCCTTTGCACAGCAATCGTGCTGGCTTGTTTTTCGTGTTTCTGTCCCCGGAATGGGAAGAAACTCTCTTTGCGGTGTTCCGAGAGGGGCACGTGTGAGTTCGAGTGTCACCAGAGGTTCCAAATCCCCCATCCCGAGGGGATACTCCCCAGCCTTGGGCCCAGGGAAGGAAGGCCTGACAGACTAGGGCCCACGGGTGACCCCGAGCTCAGGAGGAGGGATGACAGCGGGGGGTCGACTGCACCCCACCCTGTCTGCCCCCGTGTGCGTGGAGGAGTCGAGGGGCAGCGAAACCCCTGTGACCGGTCCGTCCTTCGGTGCCCTAAAATTTCTGTCTCACTGTGATGAAATGAATACCATCACAAGCTGTACCAGGAAATACTCCTCCTCTTTCTTTCTGGAATGTATTCGCTTCACAGAGGAAAGGAAACTGAGGCCGAGAGGAAACGAATGTGTTCAGGCTCACAGGGGAACGCAGGGCCAGATTTGCAGGGCGCCGTCACCAGGCGGAGGGAGGTCTCCTGGGGGCGCTGCCCAGGACGTGGGCTGCCTCTCGCTGCTGTCCACCCCCGCGTCCCAGTGCCACCTTCCTCACCCCGCGTGTGCACATGTAATGGCTCCACAGGGAGCCCTGTGGCTCCCCCCGCCGGTCCGGTCCTCCACACCCACGGCAGCATGGGTCCCCACCCCCATCAGGAAACCCAACACAAAGCAGCTCCGGAGAAAAGGCTCTGGCCAACTATGTACAACTTTATTTTATCTTTGTCTATAAAGGCAACATCGACTTCCCCCTTTATTTTTTATTTATTTTTTTTTAATTTTTTTTTCAACGTTTATTTATTTTTGGGACAGAGAGAGACAGAGCATGAACGGGGGAGGGGCAGAGAGAGAGGGAGACACAGAATCGGAAACAGGCTCCAGGCTCTGAGCCATCAGCCCAGAGCCCGACGCGGGGCTCGAACTCAAGGACCGCGAGATCGTGACCTGGCTGAAGTCGGACGCTTAACCAACTGCGCCACCCAGGCGCCCCTCGACTTCCCCCTTTAAAATCCCTGTTTTAAAAACACACTTTTTGGAAATGCACCCTTTATACAGGTAGAGCATGTAACAAGGTGTGAACTTACAGAAGCATTTGCAACTGGTGGCTTGGTGAATAGTTTGCAAGACAGGTTTTTGTTTTGCGAGGGACTGTAGGTCTCTCCCAACTTGATTAAAGTCTTAATTCTGATTAACTAAGTCTGTAAGAACAGAGATTTAACTTAACGGTGTCAAACGATTAACTACATGATTAAAATGACTTGTGGGAAATGACTCAGTGCAATTTTGAGTCGTCCAAAAGTTAAGAAGGAGGCCGGTATTTTAAAAGACAGGATGACGTTTTTCACAACTTCGTAGATGCTTGACACTCCTCTTTATGCCACATCAGTAACAGCTTTTAGTTGCTTATTCTTGGCCTCCCTTGACTGCAGGCACTTCACTGTCATACTTTATTAGTCCTTGTTATTTTTAGTTTTGAAGGCTCTGTTTGTAAACAAGTTAAAAGCCCCCAAATGCCTGTATCTGCACCTATGTATTATGTCAAATGCGGATATCATCTGTTACCACAAACACAAAACGTGCCCATAAGCGTATGAAAGTATGTCTGAATTTCCACAACTATGTTTGGATTTTTTAATGCCTTGTATTTCACGTTTGGACATCAGACCTTGCTAATGCCTTTGCACCACATCCTCACACTTGGAATCAGCATCGAAAGTTTGGCTTCCATTCACAAATAATCCTTTAAGGTAAAAGAATCAAGGCAGAGGTTCATTACTTCACTATCTGTTTCTGCACACACCCGGCTCCAGGGGATCCACCATCCTCCAGCTATATTATCAGAAAAACCCCAGGACAGCGTGTCAAAGTTTTCTATATCGTTCCACAAAAGCTAGAAAGTAATTAAAGGGCCCATTTTTCATAGCAAGAAGGAGCGATAGACTCCACCATTCAGTTCTGCGCGGGTCCCCCTAGAGAGCTCCATCAGTGCAGGTTAGAGGCGAATGAATGGTCCTTCCCGCACAGTGTTCTGTGTAACCTCGTTGAGATGCGGGTCAGAATCCTCCTTCTGCTCACTCAGCCCTGCAGGCAAGCCTGGGGCGGGGAGGGGGGGGGATGCGGGGGCCCGGGTGTGCTCTCGCCCCCCACACTCGCAGATGGCAAGAGGAGGAGCTGACCGTGGGGTGAGAGGCCCACGCTCAGCAGTGGATGGAAGTCCTCCCGCCACTGGCTCAGGAACTCTTACTATAATACAAGTTTAAGTAAGCTCTTCCTTTGGGAGGCTTCGCTCCGACTTGCGCCTCTTCCTTGCTCACAGAGCATCGTGGAGATCGTGGTCCCCGGTGGACTGCGTGTAGGACGAGCTGGGAGTGTCGGGGGAGTAGAGCTGGAGGATCCTGCAGTATTGACAGGGCACGAAGGGGCCCCGGCAGGATTTGAAGAGCTGTACGAGGTACTTGCGGAATTTCTCCCCGAGGAAGAAGTAGATGACCGGGTTGAGGCAGCAGTGAACGAAAGCCAGGGTCTCCGTGGCCTGAATGGCATAGTCCAGGTGCCTCTCAAAGGTGCAATCCTGAAGGACCTCCAGCTCCACCAGGGTCTCCAGGAAGAGCACCACGTTGTACGGCGCCCAGAAACCCAGGAAGAGGGCCACCACGGCAAAGACCATCCTCACCGCCTTGCTTTTCTTCTCGTTTTTGCAGTGCTGCAGGGTCCTGATGATCATGGAGTAGCAGAACAGCATGGTGCCCAAGGGGATCACCAACCCCAGAATGTTGATCTCCAGGGAGCTCAGCACCTTCCACCTCGTGGAGTTGAGAGAGTACTTGGTTTTGCAGTAGGTGTGGTTGCGCTCCGTGTAACAGGTGCTGAATAAGAAGCCTGGAAGAGAGGCCAGCACGGCCACGGACCACGTGGCCAAGCTGGTGATGACCCCGTAAGTCAAGGTCCTCGCTCTCAAGGAAAACACCGCGTGCACTATCGCCAGGTATCTGTCGATGCTCATGAGCATGACGAAGAAGATGCCACTGTAAAAGCCCACCAAGTACATCCAGGAAATAATCTTGCAGAGACCCAGTCCAAAAACCCACTGGTCTGCGGCATAGTAGCCCCAGAAAGGGAGGGAGAACACGAAGAGCAGGTCTGAGATGGCGAGGTTGAGCAGGTACACGTCAGTCATGGACTTGAGCCTCTTGTACTTGAACAAGACCAAAACTACCACAGAATTGCCCAGGAGACCGAACAGAAAGACCAAGGAGTAGAGAGGGGGCAGGAAGAGCCCCCCGAACGCCTTGACGCCTTCTTTGGTGCAAGGCTTGGGGATGTTTTCATAGAGATAGTAATTGTGATAGATGCTTTCATCCATGGTGGTGTCTGCTGTGTCCGTGGGGTTCATTTTCAAATCTCCAGGCTCCTCGACGCAGGTCTGAGCCCAACCAGAAGCTAATGAGGGAAGAGCAGACGCGATCTCTGTAGGAACAAAAGCAAATCGAAAAGGTGCTGACTACGGAGCATAGTGCTGAGTATTGTGCCCCGGCTCATGACACCCCCTTCCCAGCCTTCCCAAGTTGAAGGGCTCTGTTCCTCGCAGGGCAGTGCAGCCAAATAAAACAATCCTGCTGTTTGGAGTTAGCAGATTCCAAGTCCTAGCTCTGTCACTCCCCTCCTGGGGGGGGGGGGGGGGGGGCGGGCTTGAATCCCCACGCTTGTACATGGGGACAGTAAAACCTCCTTCTCAAGGAGGCGTTTTCAAGGATGCATTTCGAAACGATAGTCTGGGGTTACTGAATCATCTGCAGGACCGTTGAGATTCCCAACAGCCCCACACCCATAGCCGTCTTAGTGACTTAAAAGCAAAACAAAAACAAAACAGAAAGATTGAAAATCTGTGCATGTTTCCCCTTCACATTAGAACTCCAAAAATTCAGTAATTGCTTAGGTAATCATTGGGCTAGAAGGGTGGCTCGGATTTTATATAAAAATTCCAATTCCTCCTGCAAGCTTGACATACATTTCGAAGCGTGCTCCCTGGTATTGTGCATTTAATCCCACTCCCCTGCTCCTGCCCGCCCCCCACCGCACTCCCAACAAAGTCGGGTGCTCTAAGCCAAGCAAGCGTACTGAGCCACGGTGCAGGCGCCTCACGAAAGCTTCAGAGAGGTTAAGCGACTTCTGAAGGCCACACAGTTGCATGCAGAGCTCTTTCTTTGGTCCCCAGATCCCAGTGACGTGCCGGCACACCATGTCCGGGGAGGTCAGGAGGGGGCTCTGACTTCTGGTGCTTGCTGGCGTCTCTCTTGCAAACACTTGCCCCAGGGCGAAACCCCAGCCACCAACGGCCTCGCGAAATTCCCGAATCTCTAACAGCCTTTACCAGCCCCTGGGAGTGGGTGCAAGTCGGCTCTGGTACGCGCTCCCAAGTCCCACGCCATCCTAGAACACCATCTTCGATGGGAACGCGCCTGGCCTCCCGGGCCTGGTGGCGAGCTGCTCCCGGGCCAGTCGGACGCTAACGCAGCAGATGCGTGTAGAAGGCCCCGCGAATGCGGGAGCACTCAGGTAATTGCGCTGTACTCAGACGGCAATGCGAGGCGGTCTTTTCGTCAACGCTGCACGCAAAAAATCAGTCCCGCGCACTGAATCCTAGCACAGTGGGAATCAGCCTGACAGATTTCGAGAAGGCACATCATGGCCAGAAATGAAATCTCTCTGCTTCCCCAAACACCCTCCTTTCCTATGCGAATTGGCAGGGGAAGAGGTTGAGACCTTCTTAAAGTTGCATGCATGCTCACATGCGGATCAGCAATTTAGGGATGACGGGCTTTCTGACTCAAGGCTACTCCTCTTCCTTTTTTTTTTTTTTTTTGTAAAGATTTTATTTTTTTTTAAGTCATCTCTACACCCAATGTGGGGCTCGGAACTCCCAACCCTGAGATCAAGAGTCACACGCTCTACGGACTGAGCAAGCCAGGCACCCCCTCTTGCCTCCTTAATGGCCCCCAATATTCCTGATCACAGCCCTTTCACATTGTTCAGTAACTCACATCTACTCCCTACCTTTTTCACCCCTTACCACCACACACCCAGACACTCCAACCATATTTGGTTTCTCAAGAGGGATTTGAGTTTACTTCTGCAAACAGATGCAGGATCTGAAGGATCTTGGAGAAAGTGTTGTACGATGACTATCAATCCTAGTTCAATAAATGACAATCCCGGTCTCTCTCGCCATTTTACCAGTGAAAATGGAAGGAATGGAAGAGGCTGAGGAGTTGGGAAATTGCCAGGAGAACAAGACAAGTAAACACAGCTGGTAGATGTTGGGGATTATTCCGTCAGCCTCATTTGATTTGTTGGTGTTTCTTGACCTGGGAGTCCTGATAGAAGCAAGCAGCCGAAAAAACTGTGTGTTTGATAAAAATTATCTGTGTCTTCTGAGCGTGTGGATTCGGGCCAGAGGTGTGCAGGGAGACAGCCCCGCATATGTAAGTGCCCATCAGGCAAGGGCTTGGGGGGTGTAAGTAGATGGGATGTGAGCTCTGAGCTGAGAGCCAGCAGCGAGCCCCAGGATGCCCGGGAAGCCCGAGTTGGAGGCACTGGGTGAGCGGCTGGCCCGCTCTCAGCACTTCCAAAGTCCACACAGCCTTCTAGAAAGCAGTGCGCGGCCTGAGGCCCCAGGAACGGCCCTGTCCCCACTTACCTTGCTTGTCCGACAGTGATTCTGGGCAAGGTCCGTGAGTCAGTGCCAGGCTTGTGCGAGAAGCTGAGCGCTAAGAAGGATGCCTTTGAAGGCGCGTGGCTTCCTGTGAGTGTCAGCTCTGTCCTTCACCCATCTACGCTGAGTTCAAGTGGGTTTTTTTTTTTTCTGATAGAAGTGAGAAGCAGAAAGTGACTCGTAGTCACTTCCCCAAACTGAAAGCTAGGAAGGTTTGCTGTCTGCTAGATCAAAGAGGAAAATGAAGTCAGTTTTCTTTTAAAAGACAAACGTTGTTACGTTTTTAAAAGTGTAGTCGTTGGATTTTTAATGTAAAGAATTTCCTTGCGTAGAAATGATCTTTATGTTCTGGATCGGTGAGCTGTTTGTTATTTGCCCGTGGTGGGTGTGCGATGGCAAAGCGGCCGTGATGTGCCGATCCTCAAACAGGTGGGATCTGAGGGGGTCGGGGTGGGGGGAGGCCAGATCCATGCAAGAAGGGTCATCAGAGAAACATGTATCCAGATGCGTGTTTAGTCAACCCCGCTCAATAACTTGTGTAGAGTGAGGGCCAACATAGCTTCAAGCCCCCTTTGCAGAAGGAGGACCCCTCCCCAGGCCCCTCCACCTAGAAATCGAGGAGCTTCCACAGACAGTGATCTCGGCAGAGTCCCTCTGGGTTTGTGTAGCAGTCACAGCTGAGGGGCTGACATCAGTCCTAAGTCTTTTGAGTATCATATCCTCAACTTCTGCCAGCTTCCAGTGCTTTCCCTCTGTATGTCTACAGTTGCTTAACCCTTAGGTCTGGCTTAAAAGAGCCACAATGTCAGGGCCCCTGGGTGGCTCAGTCCATTAAGTGACGGACCTCGGCTCAGGTCATGATCTCACAATTCGTGGGGTCGAGCCCCGCGTCGGGCTCTGTGCTGACAGCTCAGAATCTGGAGCCTGGATTCTGTGTCTCCCTCTCTCTCTCTCTACCCCTCCCCCACTCATGCTCTGGGTGGCTCAGTCGGTTAAGCATCCGACTTTGGCTCAGGTCATGATCTCACTGTTTCCAAGTTCGAGCCCCATGTCTGGCTCTGTGCTAACAGAGCCTGGAGCCTGCTTTCAGATTCTGTGTCTCCCTCTCTCTCTGCCTTTCCCCCACTTGTGCTCTGTCTCTCTCTCTCACTCTCAAAATTCAATAAACATTAAAAAAAATTTTTAATTAAAAAAAAGCCACAATGTCCTTTTTCCTAAGGAATTTGCATGAATAGGAACTAAAATATTGAGCCAGAACAGTGTTTTATTGCCCTTTCATTATTACCCCTCCTAAAGAGTCTTTTCAGATATTTTTTTCCTAATCATCTCCCCATGAAATTTTAATACCACAGCCCAACTATATATCGTTATGTAGTATGTGTACATCAATGCTTTATATATAAAAAGAGTAAGCTTATTTTCATCCCCAAGAACCAATTTTTGCATCCTTGAGGGCAATACTGCCTTTACTAAGAATGCATGAGATAGCCTGTGGTTTCTCAGGGGTTCTTTGCCCCCAGGGCACCTGGCCAGTATCTGGAGACATCCTCTCTGGGGATCGGAGGAGTTTTTCCTGGCTCCTAACAAGAAGAGGCCAGGAACCCTGCTGAAATCCCACACGGCGTAGGACAGCCCTCCACAGGGAAGCTCTCCTGCCCACAGTGCCAACAGTGCCGAGGCTGAGAGCGCGGAGCGAGGGCAGCATCCCCGGACCCTGAGAGAGAGCACCGATCCGTGGCCAAATTGGGGAACTCTGGGCTTGAGTTCAGGTGAAACACGGTTCCTTACTGGCGCACTTTTTGGGGGCTTCCCAAGGCCAATCTTGTGAACTCTGGAAGCAGATAGAGAAAAAAAAAAAAAAGTTCCTAACCTATTTGATGGGTGAGTCTATGCCCGTTATACAGGGTAACTTATAGAATAAACACAGTTTTGGGTCCCGTCACCCTCTTTCTCTTCAGCGGTTTGCTGGTGGACGCCTTGTGGCAGAGATTACGGATCTTTGCGAAGACCCTAGTGGGCAAGACCGTCACCCTCAAGGCCGGGCCCAGCGACACCACTGAGAATCAAAAACCAAAGTCCGAGACAAGGAGGGCATCCCGCCTGAGCAGCAGCTTCGGGTTTTTGCGAGCAGATGGCTAGAGGATGGCCTCACCCTCTCAGCCTACAGTAGCCAGGAGGGGGCCACCTTGCACTTGGTGCTTCACCTGTGCGGTGGCATCCCTGCACCTCCCCTCCGCCGGCTGGCCCTGGCCCGGAAATACAACTGGGGCAAGGTGACCCGCCACAGAGGTTCTGTTCACCTGCACCCCCGCGCTCTCACCTGCCGCAACACCAACAACCTGCACCCCGCGAAGGTCAAAGGAGGGCCCTCCACCGGTCCTTCCTCTGCCAGCAGGGCGGCCTCCTGCCCAGGCCCCAAGGCTCTGGGGCCTCAGGAAAGTTTCCCTTTCATTGACGTGAGCAGCAAAAGCAAAACAAAATCCATAATTTTAGAAATGCGGAGCCAGAGGAAGCTTCTATCACGGAATCACAGGCCCGGAGGGACAAGTCAGAGAGCCCGGGGCGCAGTGTGTGAATTGCGACAGCCCTGGATGAGCCCATCTGAGCACCCTGCCTCCAGGGTCTGGCCCGGGAGAGGAGCGTTGGGGCGTCAGGGTCCTAGAACACGTGATGTCTGGAGGTACACATGGTCGTATGCGGTCACGGGCATCATGGGTCTGCAGAGGCTCCCTTGAAAGCCAGCTGATGCTCCCCGACTGCACCTGCGTGGTAAGCATGCCAGCCCCGAGCGAGGAACGGCAGCTCCCTGTTGGGCTTGGATCCCAGGGCCGCTACTCGACAGCTATGTGAAGCTCAACCTCCTCATCTGTAAAAAGGGCTGTTACTGCGTGAGGATTGCGAGAGGATTCACGAGCCAATGTTTGTGAAGCACTTCGCACGGCTCCTTCTACAGACAGGAACCAGTGGTGAAAATGAGGATAAAAGGCACAGTAACAGCTTTCTCTCATGAGCTGGCTGAGGTTGGCACGTTGCCCGTAGCCACACCTAGGAATCCAGGAGATATTTGGGTCTCGCCTCAGTGGGCCACATTCAGTGTCTGCGTGAGGGTTCGGGCGAAAAGCGGGTTTCAGGTGTGCACGTTGCAGAGGCTGTTGCCCTGAAGGAAGTCAGTCTTCAGGTTTGCAAAGTAATACCATTACTGTCCTGGAGAAGCACGAAGTAGGTTTCCCCTCCAGAAACGGTTTCAGAACTAAACAGTACCCCCACCCCCAAAAGGATCACGTTCTCAGGAAAGCCTGTCTCATATAGATGGGGAAGCAGGAACCCAGAGAGGGCGTGCGGGACGCTCAGGGCAGCACGGCCAGGGACAGCGTCAGGGCTGACACCTATACTCCTGACATTTTCGCGGACACCATCTCCTGCCGGGCCGAATTTCTGAAACCTGACCAGAGAGGCGCAGACCAACAGCACGCACGCAGGGCAAACCCTCCTGCAGGGCAGGGTGGGGTGCAGGCATCCAACGAGAAGGAATCGGTAACACGAGACGACGGCGCCCTCTGGTGTACCAAACCTGACTTCAACCCCAGACACAGGAAAGTATACTCCCCAGGCCAGGCACACCATGCCGACCCACAGGAACCAGCTTATCTGACACTGGACTCGGCTCCCAAGGCCTTCAGGAGGAGCTCCGTGGGACTCAGCTGCAGAGCAGTGGCAGTAAAGCATCGAAGATTCGACGTCAGACCTGCTGCACACTTTTAAAACGAGAGAAGGCTACCAGGCAGGGCCCCAAGGGGCGCTGCACCCAGGGATGGTAACAGCAAGCTGGGGCTCTGGGGGGGCAGCTTATGTTTGACAAGCAGGGTGAGTTAGTTTTCATGGGTCCTCTGTTGACTGGGTAACTTGGATAATTTGGGATCTTGGGCTGTCCTTAGTTGTCTGGTACCCGGTCTCCCAGTGATGAGGGCGTTCAGTGAACAGTGGCCCCAGAGCAGAGGTGCTGAAAAGGGGGTGCCCGCTTAGACAGGGGGACTGGTTGGCCTCTAGCCAGGGCCTCAAAACCGGATCAAGACAGCACTTAAACAAGCTGTTTCACAGGCGAGGTCTGGATACACAGACGAAACTTTGGTAAGGAAAGAGAAAATTGCAAACAAATTACAAAGTGATTTTTTAAAAATTTTTATCCTTATTTTTGAGAGGGACCGAGAGAGAGAGAGACAGAGCATAAGCAAGGGAGGGATAGAGAGAGAGGGAGACACAGAATCCGAAGCAGGCTCCAGACTCTGAGCTGTCAGCACAGAGCCTGACACGGGGCTTGAACTCACAAACCATGAGATCACGACCTGAGCTGAAATCAGATGCTTAACCGACTGAGCCACTCAGGCGCCCCAACTACAAAGTGATTTTTAACAAGATAACTAAAAATCCCTGCACATTTGGAAATTAGAAAACACATTTTCATGCAACCTGGAATATATCATAATGGAAAATAGAAAACACTTGTAATTGAACAATAATAAAATATCACTTATCCAAAATTGTGGTAGGCAGCTGAAGCCGTCCCGAGAGGGAAATTTAGTCTTTAAATATTTACACCAGAAGAGAAGAAAGGAAAGGGGCACCTGGGTGGCGCAGTCGGTTAAGCGTCCGACTTCAGCCAGGTCACGATCTCGCGGTCCGTGAGTTCGAGCCCCGCGTCAGGCTCTGGGCTGATGGCTCAGAGCCTGGAGCCTGTTTCCGATTCTGTGTCTCCCTCTCTCTCTGCCCCTCCCCCGTTCATGCTCTGTCTCTCTCTGTCCCAAAAATAAATAAAAACGTTGAAAGAAAAAAAAATTTAAAAAAAAAGAAGAGAAGAAAGGATGAAAATTAATGAGAACTGTTCAACTGGAAAAAGAAATAGTAGAAAAAGGAATTGTAGAATAAATTCAAAAATGGTATAAGGAAATAAACAATAAACATAAGAACAGAAATTAAACAAAATTTGAAAGTAAAATAAAACTCATTACAGTGTTTGAAAACACCAACAAAACTGACAAACCTCTAGGAAGATAGGTAAAGAAAAAAAAGGAAACAATCTTAGAATATAAAGGGAGATATACTGAGATTAGAAGGATAAGAAACATTATGAATGATATTACCACAATGGATTTGAAAACTTAGATAAGATGCTTAAATTCCTAGAAAACATATTTACCAAAATTGGCTCAAAAATAAATGCAAAATCTGACATTTTTTTAAAAATTGAATCAGCACTTTAAATGCTTTAGCACAAAAAAGTAAAAAAAATATTCAAGACAGATGATTTTACAGGCAAATTCTAGCAAACATGCAAGGTACATATAATTCTACTCTTATGTGTCTCCCCTCGTCCCCCGGAATTACAAAAATAAGACTACTCCTTATTTTATGAAGTTAGCATAACCAAACTGTATGAAAAAATAAAATTACTCAGTTTCACTCATGAATATACTGATGCAAGTATCCTATATAAAATACTGACAAACCAAATACACTAAAGTTGAAAAAGTACATAATGGCCAATTTAGTTCATTTCAGAAGTGCAAAGTTGGTTTGATATTATAGAATCTATTAATGTAACTCACCACATTAACAGAATAAAAGAGAAAAGTGCTGACACAGAGCACTGAACGAGAATAATATTCATGATTTGAAACACACACACACAAGCACTAGGACATTAAGAACAAAAGGGAACCTCTTTAAATTGACAAAGGTAGTAATTTATAAATTGTAAATAGCAAAAGCCATTCCTTTTAAATTTTTTTTAAGTTTTTAAACTTATTTTGAGAGAGAGAGAGAGAGCATGAGCAGGGAAGGGGCAGAGAGAGAGAGGGGAGAGAAGAATCCCAAACAGGCTCCCAGCTGTCAGCACAGAGCCCGATGTGGGGCTCAATCCCACGAACTGCGAGATCATGACCTGAGCCAAAACCAACAGTTGGATGTTCAACCGACTGAGCCACCCACGCGTCCCAAAGCCATTCCTGTTAAAATGAGGACCATGACTAGAGTGCCCACCAGCACCAGTTCTATCAGAGCTGGTAGAAAAGGACAAGATTTTAAAATAAAAGATAGAATGATGGGGCGTCTGGGGGGCTCAGTCGGTTGAATGACAGACTCTTGGTCTGGGCTCAGGTCATGATCTCGTAGTTCATGGGTCCGAGCCCCATGTCGGACTCTGTGCTGACGGCTCAGTCTGAAGCCTGCTTCGGATTCTGTGTCTCCTTTTCTCTCTGTTCCTCCTCTGCTCACGCTCTCTCTCTCTCAAAAATAAGTAAAGATTAAAAATTTTTTTTTAATAAATAAAAGAATGAATTCAACAAACTTGCAGGATACAAAATCAATATACAAAAAACCAGTTGCATTTCTATACACTAACAATGAACAATCTGAAAAAAAAGTTAAGAAAACAATTCCATTTACAATAATATTAAAAAGAATAAAATACCTGGAATAAACTTAATCAAGGAGGTGAAAGACTTGTACACTGAAAACTGTAAAGCACTGCTGAAAGAAATTAAAGACGACACAGGCAAACGGAAACTCACCCCATGTTCATGGATTAGAAGACTTAATAATAAGATGTCAAACTACCCAAATCAACCTACAAGGTTAAGGCTATCCCTATCAAAACCCCAAAAGTGTTTTTTGCAGAAAGAGAAAAATCCATCCTAAAATTCATATGGAATCTGAAGGGACCCTGAAACGGTCAAACAACCTTGAAAAAGAATGAAGTTGGAGTTCTCACACTTCCTGATTTAAAAACTTACTATAGGGGCGCCTGGGTGGCTCAGTTGGTTAAGCGTCCGACTTCAGCTCAGGTCACGATCTCGTGGTCCGTGAGTTCGAGCCCCGCGTCGGGCTCTGGGCTCATGGCTCAGAGCCTGGAGCCTGCTTCTGATTCTGTGTCTCCCTCTCTCTCGGCCCCTCCCCCGTTCATGCTCTGTCTCTCTCTGTCTCAAAAATAAAAAAAATTAAAAAAATTAAAAAACTTACTATAAAGCTACAGTAATTGGGGCACCTGGGTGGCTCAGCTGGTTGAATGACAGACTCTTGGTCTGGCCTCGGGTCATTATCTCATGGTTTCTGGGTTTGAGCCACCCACCCCGTCGAGATCCACCCTGACAGTGTAGAGCCTGCTTGGGATTCTCTCTCTCCCTCCATCTCTGCTCCTCTCCCTGATCCCTGATCGTACTGTCTCTCTCAAAATAAATAAACACTTTCTAAACAGATGCAAATAATGTCATACTCCCCAGAAACCCTATGTGTGAAACCCCATGTGTGATATCAGCCACCCTCACCTGCAAAACCCTAACATAACAATGTAACTAGAGAAACTACTAACCGGTTAAAGCCCAGAGGAGAGCTGTCTTCTTCAAATGCCTGAAGAGCTACTCCATCATCCAAGGTTACAATTCTTCAGGGCACATTCTCTGCATCACCTTCTACCCCACCCACCCAACACATACACAAACCACCAAATCCTGTCTCTGGAATAACCAATTATCTTCTTTCTACCTTTTTTTTTAAGTTGATTTATTTATTTTTGAAAGAGGGTGAGTGAGTGCACATGAGGCAGGGAAGGACACAGAGACAGGGAGAGAGAGAAAATCACAAGTAGGCTCCACACTATCAGCACAGAGCCCAACACAAGGCTTGAACTCATGAACCTCGAGATCATGACCTGAGTCGAAGTCGGATGCTCAGCCGAGCCACCCAGGTGCCCCTTTCTACCTTTTGGTCAGTCCTGGCTGAGCTTCTTCCTCCCGAGCTCAATGTTCTATCCCTTCTTTGCTACACACAATTGAGGACACACAATTGAGAAGTATAAACGATGTTAATGTCCCAATTTTATACACGAGGGGGATGATAAGTGAAAGAGAGTAACAGACACACAGTTACTACAGCCTTGGAGAG
This sequence comes from Felis catus, assembly GCF_018350175.1. NCBI lineage: Eukaryota > Metazoa > Chordata > Mammalia > Carnivora > Felidae > Felis > Felis catus. The sequence continues at coordinate 156,269,139 of NC_058376.1, read as the reverse complement.
GCTGACATGAAGAGTCACCTTGAGGAGGGAATGAGAAAACAAACATCCTATTCCTGCTGTCCCGACAATCCTCAGGTGGGACCCGGGAATCAGGAGGTGGCCGTGGAGACTAGGAAACAGGTTGCTGAGGGCACCGTGTCTGTTGCTGCCATCTTTTTTGCTCCAGGGGAAACAGGAGAAAACTTGTCAGAAAAATAACGGCATCATGACGACCCCGATAGTGGGGCTTGAACTGCAAAACCCAGGCCTTTCAACAGGGAAAAATGAGACTGTTGAGAAGCAGTGGGAAAAACCCTGGGCCATATTCCTTCAGGGTCCTTCCCTCCTCACTGTTCCCGGATGTCAAACACGGTCTCCCCCATTCCTCAGGAACAAAACCCTTTCCTCACTCTCACCCAGCGTCCTCCAGCCCTGCCATTTCCCTGACACTCCTGCACCAACACGCAGTCCCAGAATCTGCTTAACTATGAGCACCGCGGGGCTACGGTAACGGTTGGGATGTATTACGCCTCCCTGAGTGCCAGAGTCAATGTGGAGAATGAACAATGTGGGATGAAACACCAATGGCTGAGCATTCACCTCGTGTCCATGTTGCCACCATGGTTCTCTTGTGCCAGGAGATCTGAGAACATTCCGAGACAAAGAAGTGAAACCTAATATAAAACAAAGTGCATTTTTAATCAAAAAGCATGTTTCAGGGGCGCCTGAGTGGCTCGGTCGGTTAAGCTTCTGACTCCTGACTTCAGCTCAGGTTCATCTCACGGTTCATGAGTTCGAGCCCTGAGTCGGGCTCTGCTGACAGTGCCAAGCCTACTTGGGACTCTCTGTCTCTCCCTCTCTCTCTGGCCCTCCCTTGCCTCTCTCTCTCAAAATAAATAAATTACTTAAAAAAATACATTTAAAAACCATTTTTCATACATTATTAATGGTACTTCAAAACATTATGTAGAGGCATGCCTGGATGGCAGTCAGTAGACTCTTGATCTGGGGTTTGCGAGTTCGATCTACATCGGATGTAGAGATCGCTTAAAAAAAAATTAAAATATTTGAAAAAAAGTTATGTAGAAAATAGTAACTTTTGCTTTTTTCTGAAAATATTTAAATTTTAATAACACAAAATGATAGTGAAGTTACTGTCAAGCAAAGATGCATGTTTGCGCGTGTGTGCATGTGTGTTAGCTTATATGTGTGTGTGCGTGATTGAATACATATACTTTTGGGCACAAAAATGATTACACAATGGCCTGAACTAATAATAAGCAAATACAATGAGAGCTATCCATGGTACAACAGTATGTCTTGATCACGAAAGCTCTGCTCCTTCATACCTTTTTGAAACTGGGCTCATTTCACTTTATGAGACAAGCACACATCATTAGTTTTTTTTTTTTTAATATGAAATTTATTGTCAAATTGGTTTCCATACAACACCCAGTGCTCATCCCAACAGGTGCCCTCTTCAATGCCCATCACCCACCCTCCCCGCCCTCCCACCCCCCATCAACCCTCAGTTTATTCTCAGTTTTTAAGAGTCTCTTATGGTTTGGCTCTCTCCCTCTCTCTCTTTTTTTTTTTTTTTTTTCCTTTTCTTTCCCCTCCCCCATGGTCTTCTGTTAAGTTTCTCAGGATCCACAGAAGAGTGAAAACATGGTATCTGTCTTTTTCCGTATGGCTTATTTCACTTAGCATCACACTCTCCAGTTCCATCCACGTTGCTACAAAAGGCCATAGTTCATTCTTTCTCATTGCCACGTAGTATTCCATTGTGTATATAAACCACAATTTCTTTATCGATTCATCAGTGGATGGACATTTAGGCTCTTTCCATAATTTGGCGTTTGTTGAAAGTGCTGCTATGAACATTGGGGTACAAGTGCCCCTATGCATCAGTACTCCTGTCTCCCTTGGGTAAATTCCTAGCAGTACCACCATTAGCAGTTCTAAGATGTATTTGAATATCTTGGTTTATTTAAGGAGAAAATGAAAAGGTTCTGTAATCAATAACTGAGTGCTGGAAAAGAATCACTCCTGCATATAATCGAGAAGTAGAACTGGTTGCTCAAGCTACATTAAACAGTCAAGTTCATCAGTGTCAGTCAAGCTACATTAAACATATTTTAACATACAAAACTGATTTTAGAATCATGAAACAAAGAAATGGATTTTCCACTTTGAGTATAACATCATTTGTTCATGAGCAAAATCTGCTCAACAACTAATTTTGCAAGTAAAGGAATAACCATATTAGAGTTATACTATTAAAACTCGCCTATCTAATATGCTTGTTTTAAAATGCTTCTTTCCTCTAAGAGTTTCTGTCTGATGCTTCTATTGCCTCTAGAGATGACTGTCGCTCCAAACTGTCACATCTTCATCTGCATACTAGGGCCTCTTATGGGTCATGCGCTATGAAGTAATGTAACCAGTTTTCAGTTCAATCTTATTTTCTACCTAACATTTAGATTCAGAAGTTCAAAATGAGTTTGGACGATCCAAAGGATATTACCATTCTTAGATATGTGGGAAATTTACATATGAAAATATATTCCTTCTCAGGAAATTGAGAGTTAAGTTTCAAAATTCTTACATATGAGAGTGCTCAAGATAATCACCAACAATATCATGCCCACACAGCTTATGGTTTAGCAGTGATGGTTTATTATGACAGAGCTTGGAATATTTGGGGAGAAAATCTTACTGTAAGCTAAAACCTAGAAAAATTCACATAATTAGTTTTATGATAAAGGTATTACCGCAGTTGTCACATCATATGGCAGATCTTTATAACCGTTATTGCCCCCAAGCTAAAATGTAATGCTTTATTTCGGCAGTTATTTTAAGGGCCACAGCCTAATTGATTATATGCATATATAGCCTTGTCATCACTGAGTTCAGAATTAAAAAGTTAAAACCAGATATAGTATACTCATCTAAAATAAATTGGGGGCACTTGGGTGGCTCAGTCGGTTGAACACCAGACTTTGGCTCAGGTCATGACCTCATGGTTCCCGAGTTCAAACCCCACATCATGCTCTCTGCTGCCAGTGCAGAGCCTGTATGGGATCCTCTGTCCCCCACCACCACCCCCGCCTCTCTGCCTCTCCCCTGCTCACGCTCTCTTTCAAAAATAAACATTTAGAAAACAAAACTAAAAAAATAAATAAACTGAAGGGCACCTGGGTAGCTCAACTGGTTAAGTGTCTGACTCTTGATTTTGGCTCAGGTCATCATCTCACAGTTGTGAGATTAAGCCCCACGTTGGGCTCTGTGCTGAGTGCTGAGCACAGAGCCTGCTCGGGATTCTCTCTCTGTCCCTTCCCCCTTGTGATCTCTCTTTCTCTCTCTCAAAATAAATAAATAAACATTAAAAAAAAAATAAACTGAAAGTCATATATGAAAACTAAATAAAATATTGATATTGGGTTGGGCCAATATCTAAGATTCTTTCAAGGAATCCAGTATTTTTGTAATACTACTAAGTTAAATAATTTTAACTATTCTCTATCCAAAAAGTGTACATTGAGGGGGTGCCTGGATGGCTCAGTCAGTTAAGTTTCCAGCTCTTGATATTGGCTCACTGTCATGAGATTGAGCCCTGCATTAGGCTCTGTGTGCTGGGCATGGAGTCTGCCTGGGATTCTCTCTCTCCCTCTCTCTCTCTGCCCCTCCCCTGCTTATTCTCTCTCTCTCTCAAAATAAACATTTAAAAATTAAAAAATTAAAAAGTGTACAGTGAGGGGCACCTGGCTGGCTCAGTCAGTGCAGCATGTGACTCAATGTCAGGGTGGTGAGTTCGAGTCCCATGCTGGGTGTAGAGATTACTTTAAAATAAAATATTTAAGGGGCGCCTGGGTGGCGCAGTTGGTTAAGCGTCTGACTTCAGCCAGGTCACGATCTCGCGGTCCGTGAGTTCAAGCCCCGCGTCGGGCTCTGGGCTGATGGCTCAGAGCCTGGAGCCTGCTTCCGATTCTGTGTCTCCCTCTCTCTCTGCCCCTCCCCCGTTCATGCTCTGTCTCTCTCTGTCCCAAAAATAAATAAACGTTGAAAAAAAAAATTAAAAAAAAAATAAAATAAAATATTTAAAAATAATTTTTTCAATGTTTATTTTTGAGAGAAAGAGAGCGTGTGCAGGGGAGAGGCAGAGAGAGTGAGGCGGGCGGGGGAGGGGGGCAGTGGTGGACAGAGGATCCAAAGCAGGCTCTGCACTGACAGCTGAGAGCCTGATGTGGGGCTTGAACTCATGAACCGCGAGACCATGACCTGAGCTGAAGTTGAATGTGTCACTGACTGAGCCATGCAGGTGTCCCTAAAAAAATTTTTTTTAATTTGTTTTAATGGTTATTTAGTTTTGAGAGAGAGGGCAAGAGAGAGTGGGGGAGGGGCAGAGAGAGAGAGGGAGACACAGAATCTGAAGGAGGTTCCAGGCTCCGCGCTGTCAGCACAGAGCCCAACGTGGGGCTTGAGCTCACGAACTGTGAGATCATGACCTGAGCTGAAGTCAGAGGCTTAACTGACTAAGCCACCCAGGCGCCCCTAAAACAAAATTTTTTTAATGTGTACAGTGAACTGTCACAGATGTGATGACAATGCCAGTGGTTTTCCCTGCCAATGCTTTTTTATACCACTAGTGCAAATGTCAACAGAGTAAAAAAGACAAATAACATTTTTATATTATTACAAAAATAGTTTTGGACTTCCAAGCATACTAAACACATCTCTGGTTCCCCCAGATTTCCACATTGCACACTTTGAAAACTGTAGTATTAGGGTAATGAATTGTGTCAAAAGGTAATACAGGGTATAGTGCGGCATCTTCAAATTAATCCTGGCCACAATTAAAACATTGTAAGTAATCACATGTAATCTTGGGTTAGGCGAAGGCTTCTCAGATATATCACAAAAGCACAAGCAAGAAAAAATAGGTAAATTGGATTTCATAAAAATTAAAACTTTTGTGCTTCAAAGGATACCATCATGAAAGTAAAGAAAGCCCACAGAATGGAAAAAAAATTGCAATTCATATATTTGATATGGGACTTGTATCCAGAATACAGAAATGCTTATGACTCACTAAGAAGACAAGTAACCAAATTTGAAATGAAGAAAGGAGCTAATGCACATTTCTCCAAATAAGAGATGCAAATAGCTAATAAGCACATGAAAAGATGTTCAACATCATTAGCCATTAGAGAATGTAAATCAAAACTGCAATGATTTACAACTTCACATCCACTGGGTTAGTTATAAACAAAAAGACAAATAGTAAGAAGTGTTGGCAAAGATGTGAAGAAATTGGAACCTTCAATATATTGCTAGTGGGAAGGTACAATGGTGCAGCCACTTTGGAAAACAGTTTGGCAACTCCCCAAACAAAAAGAGTTACCATACAATCCAGCAATTCCACTCCTAGGTATACAGCCAAGAAAAAGAAAATCATATCCACACAAAAATGTGTACGTGAAAGTTCATAGAAGCATTATTCATGGGCGCCTGGCTGACTCAGTCAGAGCATCTGACACTTGATCTCAGGGTTTTGAGTTCAAGCCCCACACTGGGTGTAGAGCCAGGGAAGGAGGGAAGCCAGGAAGGGAGGGAGGGAGGGAGGAAGGAAGATCATTCATCATAGCCAAAAAGGTGTAAACAATCTAAAAGTCCATGAAATGATGACTAGATTAAAATGTAGTATATCTACACAATGGAATATTATTCAGCTAATAGGAATAAAATACTAGTACAAATTATGTCATGGATGAGCTTTTAAAACATTATGGTAAGAGAAAAAAGCCAGTCACAAAAGACCAGACATTCCATTTATAGGCAATGTCTACAACAAAACCTATAAAGGCAGAAAGATTAATGGTTGTATATAGGCTTGAGGCAGAAAAGAATGAGAATGGTGGGCAACTGCAAATGGATATGGGGTTTCTTTTGGGGGTGATGAGAATGTTCTAGAATTGTGATGATGGTTACACAACTCCGAATATTCAAGAAACCACAGAACTGTACACTTTAAAAAGGTGAATTTTATAGTATGTGAATTGTATCTAAATGAAACTTAAATATAGGGGCGCCCTGGGTGGCTCAGTCGGTTGAGTGTCCGACTTTGGCTCAGGTCATGATCTGGCCGTCAGTGAGTTCAAGCCCCACATCGGGCTCTGTGCTGACAGCTCAGAGCCTGGAGCCTGCTTTGGACGCTGTGTCTCCCTCTCTCTTTGCCCCTCCCTTTTTCACGCTCTGTTCTGTCTCTCAAAATGAATAAACGCTAAAAAAAATTTTTTTAATAAATGAAACTTAAATATATACAAAAGTAAGCACCCTTATTATGACTTTAAGACACAACACGATCTACCCTTAATATTCCAGCCTCATTTCCTACTATCCCCCCCTTTCTCTCTCCAAACTAGCCTTCGCCTCAAAGATGCCAAGCATGTTCCTATCTCAGGTCTTTTGCATTTGGTGTTTCCTGCTTCAAATATTCTTCTTTCATATTTGTATAATAAAATGTTCATTCCCTTCAAGTTTTTATCAAAAAATTACTTTCCCGATGAGACCTTCCATTGTTAAATTTCAATCCCGTTATATAAGATTCTATCAATCTCCGCTCTGATTTTTTCTCCTTGACATTTCTTAATATTTCAAATACTAAATATTCTATTTTCCTACTTATTTTGCATCTCATACCTTAAAAAAAAACTTTTTATGTTTATTTATTTTTGAGAGAGAGATAGTGTGAATGGGGGAGAGACACAGAGAAAGGGAGACACAGAATCCCAAGCAGGCTCCAGGCTCTGACAGCAGAGAGTTTGAACCCACGAACTGAGAGACTGTGACCTGAGCCAAAGTCAGACGAGTCAGACTGAGTCACCCAGGCACCCACGTCTCATAGTTGTTTTTTTTTTTTTTTAAGTTTTTATTTATTAATTTAGAGAGAGAGAGAGTGCATGTGTGCACAAGCAGGGTGGGGGGCAAAGAGAGAAAGAGAATCCCAAGCAGGCTTCACACTGTCAGCATGGAGCCCCATGAGGGGTTCGAACTTATGGACCATGAGATCATGACCTGAGCTGAAATCAAGAATCAGGCGCTTAACCGACTGAGCCACCCAGGCATCCTGTCTCACACTCTTGAATATAAGCTAAATGAGCACAAAAATTTTTGGCTGATTGTTAAATACCATACATAGAGCACATAGAATAGCATCATACATACAGAACCTCAAACTTGTATGTTGAGTGCACATCTTTACCATATAAATGGTTTATATATAAAGGTATTAGGAAAACACTAAGACTTCAATATTGGGCAAAGTGAAAAAAAAAGATAACTCACAGAAAAGGGAATGCAATTAGTAATAAATGATTAGTAATAAATCACGATAGAATAATTTCAATATTATATCCAGTGGACAAAGTAAAAAGTGGTGGTCTATCATTTTAGCTTACCATATTCACTATATTTTAAATGATAATAAAATCATGCTAATGCTATGTATCAAATGTCCTAAAATGATCCAGTAATCCCATTTCCAGGTATCTTTTCTTAGAAAACAATCCAAAGAGAAACAATTTTATGTGTTTACATGCTCACTATAGTTTGACGTGGAATGCTAGAACAGTGAAATTCAAACAGTAGTGAAACACTTAAACTGAGGAACAACTGTATTCAGTGATTAAAATTATGTTTCTGGGGCACCTGGCTGGTTCAGTGGTAGAGCACACATCTCCGTCTTGGGGTTGTAAGTTCGAGCCCCGTGTTGAGTGCAAAGATTAGTCAAAACTAAAAAATCTTTTACAAAATTATGTTTCTGAAGATTATGTGGTAGTAAATGAAAACGTTCATGTACGTAATGAAACAAAGCACACCATAAAGCTGTACTTGGTGATCACACTATATTATTAAACGCTAGCGACTTGATGGAATATCACAGAGCCACAAAGAAGTCGTGATATTGCTACAGGGCAATTTGCTAATTTAAAACGTGCCTATGCTTTCAAATATAAATTTCTTCCCAGAAATCCAAGGGGTGACCAATTCTCCTACCTAAAGACTTCATTTTCGTTCACTGATTCAACACCTTATACTGAGCATCTTCTATGTGATTGGCAGTGTGCTGGGCAATGGGATTTAAAGAGGACTATCATCTCAGGGTGAGAGTTCAGACGTTAGTGGGGGCGATAACGAGACGGTGAAATAATACGGTATTCGAAACAGAGGCAGATAGAATCTTGTTCTACAAGAGGAGCTGTTTGTTGGAAGGAACAAAGGCTTCTGAGACCAGCTGCTGTCTGCTGGCTATATGTGCCCGATGAAGAGTGCATAAATAAAGACTTTCGCAAGGAAAAGACAACGGTGAGGCCAGAGGCAAGGAGTGGAGGGAGGCCAGACATCGTCGGGAGCCGGTAAAGAGCTTCATGCGGCGGCAGGTACCCACGGCGACCGAGAGGCTGAAGTTATCACTGGCCATCAGTATCCTTTTCGGAAATGGAAAGTCCTAATCCAGCCAGGAGATGAAGACCACGGACAAAACCAGAATTCTGGCGGATGAACTACCAAATGCTTGCTTAGCGGCAAACGCCCTACTGGGCGCACATCTGCTGCCTGCTCTGATGCTCGCAATGGCTCCGTGAGGTGGGTTGTCTCACCGTCTCCCAGACGTTGGCAGAGACACCGAGATACAAGCATAACGGCAGCCGCGGCAACATCACGAAGCTGGTAAGTGACGGGAGGTCGACGCCCAGGGCCGGCGCTCTGAACTCTCTCTTGCTCACACGGGCTCTGGCCAAGAGGAGTCAGCCCGGCTTAGGGCTCCAGTTGGTGGTCAACTCCCGGCTCCTTGCTGTCCTTTGGGCTCCTGACGGTGTTCTTCTGCCTCCAAGGTCGGTCGGCCTTTTCCTCCAAGAATGCTGCTTCCTGGAGCTGAACCCGAACAACTCTTCCAATCAAGGGAGGGCAGGAGACCCCAGCCAGTCGTCTCTTCGCACCCAGGGGGCCATACATCGGCCAACACAGTTTTTCTCACACTCTGAAGAACTAAATAGGCATTATTTTCTAATTATGAACAAACGCGTCAGTGTTTAGTCAAGAAGAGGCCAACGTGGGGCGCCAGGGTGGCTCAGTCGGCTGAGCCACCGACTTGGGCTCAGGTCGTGATCTCAGGGTTGTGGGGTTCGAGCCCCACGTGGAGCTTTGCGCTGTGAGCACAGAGCCTGCTTTGGATTCTGTCTCCATCTCTCTCTGCGCAACCCTTCCTCCCGGCCCCCGCCAGCTCGCTTTCTCTCAAAAATAAACATTTAAAAAACATTTTTTTAAGAAAAAAAAAAAAAAAAGACCAAAGTATTCATCGAAGGGCAAATCCAACCACTGCAAAGGGGATCGATGGCTGATTAATGATCTTAGTCCTCCCAGCCCCGTCCATAAACCCCCGGCGCCACGTGAAACCTGGGCCCCAACAGCCTCGTCCCCACCCCTCGGCCCGCCCCCAGCTACCGTCAGACACTCACCGGTCGGGGGACGGCTCAGGATCACGGGCCAGGGGATGTCTCGGTCCCGAGGCGGACTGGGGGGCCCGGGGAGAGAGGAGGCCGGGTCGCTCAGCGGCGGGCCCCCAGCAGGGCTGTTCTCCCGCCTTCCAGCGCTCCAAGGCCGGTGAGAGCCGCTGCCCAGGGCCTGCCCCTCCCCGAATCCCGGGCACTCGTCACCCGCCGCTCCCCAGCCCAGTTGCCCGTCAGTAACCCAACGAGCCCGAAAGAGAACATGGCGGCGGCGGGCGGTTAACGGGCCGCGCGGGCTCTCAGGTCTCAGGGAAGAGCGCGGCTGAGCACGTGCTCAGCACAGCCAATCAGAGGCAAGGGAGAACTGACGGCCGCGTCTGAGTGGCTGGCCGGGAGGCGCGAGTCTCGCAGCCAATCAGAGCCAAATGAACGCTCAAGCCGCGAGTGGGGCGCGGGCGGCGTCCTTCCACCTGCTGCGGGAGCCGAGTTGGGGGGTACCTGTCTAGGGGTGCTGGCCTTGTGGCCCTGAAGGCCAAGAAAAGGAGGCAAGTCTTGGGAGTCGATCCGAGGCCAGAGCCACAGGAACATCTTCAGGCCTCACCCTTGTGCCCTGTCTGAGAACTACAGAAGCGCCCCGCCTGACCTCGCACTGTTCCTTCCGCCACAAACGCCCTCTTGCTTTCCGTCCCAGTTGACCTCAGTTCTTCGTTCCAAGGCCAACTCGGTGCCACCTTCTCCTCTAAACCTCCACCAGCCTGGGAGCATCTGACCTGTAGTCGTCCTGCATGGAGACTGCCCTGCTTTGGGCCCTCTCCCATCAGACTAGGAGTTTGTGACAACAGCCAGGAAGTGGAGGCAGGATTGCGCAGAAACGACTTGCGAGGACTTTGGAGGTCGAGGCCAAGCTTCATTCACGCTGGGCTTCACGACCACCGTGCTGCGTGACCTCAGGGAAGGGAATGGACCTCTCTGTGATCAGTTTCCTCGTCCGCAGAAGGGAGGAAGATGGAAATGCCTCCGTTAGAGTTGTTGGCCAAATTGAACTGTAAGTCAAGAGGCAGATAAACCTAACACGGGTTCTTATCACTTCCCTAACCTGAAGACTGGGAGAAGTTCAGGGGCTGAGGAGTGGGAGGGGGACTGATGGCACCTTCTGTTACCTACAGGCTCCTTTGGGAACAGGCACTTCCAGGTTTGGGGCAGCTCAAGATGGCCTTGGCAGGACTGGACCGAGCAGATGGAAGCCCCAGGAAGTGTTCCGTAGCATGAAGAAAGTGGCTTGGGTAGGGGTGAGGTCCCCGTACCAGGAGGGTGCCGGCAGGAAGGAGGGCCCTGTGCCAGGTAGAGCTGGACAAGACCCCCGCAGACTTTATCCCAGACTCAGAAGCTGCGAGTAAGAAGGGAACAAGTTGCCCCTCTGGGCCCTGAGCCCTCTTGGGTCTGAAACGAGAGAACAGGGCTAGACCTCTCAGGGGGGCAACTGGGTTATGGAGGGCAGCTCAACCTTGGAAGAAAGCCCCACATTCCCACACCCTTCCCCTGCACATCCTTGACCTCATGACCTTTCATCAGGAACACCTCCTCCCACTCCACCCGTCTGTCCCCTACCATTTGTCTCAGTGTTTCCTTCACTCTCCACCTACTAAGTACTAAATACTAAAATCCAGCTGCCCCCTCAGGACATTGACTTTTCTCTTCTCTAGAGTGGCTGTGCTTTTGCAAACACTCCTGGTTCTAAAGGATTTAGAGGAGAAAAAGATGGCCTTCTTTGCTGCTCATTCCCCCTTCCCAGTCATGTCCCTGTCCTCCTCCCTCCAACGTCCATCTCCTCTGAAATGCAGCCCGTCGGACTGTGCCACCCCTATATTGCCGTCACATCCACCCACAGTCGTTCACAGAGGACTCTTCTCCGGGCTTAAGGCTCACTCTCCCCGCGTTACTGTCCGTCAGGCTTTTCAGCCGTGAATGCCGATGTTCCCTCCAGTACCTTGGACCCGGTTCCTCAGCCTCATTTTCAACAATCCTTTCTGCATTTCGCCTGGTCATTGTTAACTTTGCCACCTCCCACACGTCCATTTCAAGCGTCCTGTTCTCCAAAAACCACTTTCTACTTTCCTGCCACGTGTCTTAATAGCTCTTCTGTCCGCCAGTCATTTTTCTCTTTTTTGAAAGAGAACTTTCTATTACTTCTAGGTACAGAAAATTCCACAGCATCTACTCAGCCCAGTTTGGTGGCCAGTTCTTCAGCCTTGGCCTTTTCCAGCTTTCCAGTGGCGATGCAAGCCACCGACTTTGGACCCAGCACGCTGCCTCCCCAGGGACAGGGGATTGCCTCATGCCTGTCACTGGACTTGGTCCCGATGGGTTCCACCGGCTCAGCCAGAGCTCCTTTGTCTCCCAGGCTACCCTGCGTGAAGGCAACAGCGGTGCAGGTCTCCCCGTGGACCCGATGTCCCAGCCTGGCCTTCCCCTTGATGATGCCACGGGGAACCCCCATCTTACAACACAGGGCAGCCAGGAAGCAACCAGTTGCACGGGATCCACATCATGTGCAGTCACCACCAGCTGAGCCTTCCTGTTTTCCACTAAGGTGGTGACAGTATTAACCCAGCTCAAAGGACAGGCAGCCTCTTAGCAGGGACATCCCCTTTGCTGGTAGCTTTCTTCTCAGCCCTGCCCAAGTCTCTTCTCTTGCTTTGTCTCTGGTCTGTATCTGTGGGTCAGCTTGAGTAGCTGTTTGGCGGGGCAGGCGGGGTGGTCCTAAGGCCTGGGCGAACTGGTTAGTCATCAGAGGCACTTTTAGACGTTTATAGAGAACAGCCCTTTGCTGCTGCAACCTGATGTAACGGGGTCATTTGACAAAAGGGTGAGGTCCCTTTTGGGCTGGATGTCCTGTCCAATGCTAAAATTCTTGGTCTTTTTCTTACGCAGGGGATTGACCACTTTCTTGGCCTCCTGCTTCTTCACAACAGGGGCACCTTCTTTCCTTTTGGGATATGGGACGGCTGGAGAAGAGAGTGGTTCCCCACCCTTGCTGCCTGGAACCCTCTTTGTTTCTCTGCCTCCCTTCTACCTAGTTACGATGCTGTGGCCTCATCACTAGAAATCACTTCAGTAATCATCAACTCCTTATCAACTCCTAAATCCTCTTACTTGGGAGAACCCCACCCGTAGTCAATTTAACTCTACTTATCTGTCACCTGAGTCTGCTCAGCTTAATGTGGTGGGAAAAGAAAACAACAACTAGATCTGTGTAGACTGATCTCACATCTAGTTGCTAACTGCGAATCTTACATAGGCACTTGCCAATGCCTAGCAGTCTCAGTAGGTTTCTCCCATCAGTTTACGCCTCCATTCTCTGAACACCATTTCCTACCTTCTCTTACATCAGAATTCCGGCCTTCCTCCCGGTTCACCTTCGACCCTTTCTTGATTCACTGAGAAATAGAACAGAGCCACCTTACTTTCCACATCTTCCAACCTGCTTACACTGCATCCACATCACGTCCTCGTAAAATGCATGGCCCTCCTCCTCTCTTACTAAGGTCAACAACTGCTCCATCTCTCTTCTCTGCTAGATCACTCCCGTGTATAAAAACAACTTTTCCTTGACCCATCCTCCCCTGCCACTACAACCAGTGCCTCTGCTTTCCTTACAGCAAAACTCTTCAGAAGAGCTCTCGGTGTTTGTGGTTCTCCCTTGCCATTCTCTCTTTATCCAGTTCTGGCTTTATCTCTACAACTCGACAGATTCGGTTTGTGGGTAAATCACCAAGGACCACCATTTTCCCCAATACAAAACCGATTTCCAAACAAGTAAAAACATGATCAGCAAAATTGGAAAGTACAATGAAATCTTAGTTTCTGGGAAGTATGAAAGAAAAACTTATGGCAAATGTTCCATCAAACACACTGAAGTAGGGTAACATCTGCCTAACAAATTGGCAAATAGTCTTTTTTTGCGAGAGAGAGAGAGAGAGAGAGAGAGCGAGCACAAACAGGGGAAAGGCAGAGAGAAAATCCCACCCAAGCAGTGTATGGGAGTCACACGCAGCGTGGAGCCCGACACAGGGCTCGATCTCAAGACCGTGAGATCATGACCTTAGCCGAAATCAAGAGTCAAAATGCTTAACTGACTGAGCCACCCAGGTGCCCCACAAATAGTCTTAAAATATGAAAATTGTCATTGATACAGAAGATACAGGCAAATAGGCACTCATACACTTGAGGGAGGCCTAGGTGAGTCTATTTATAGGGAAATTTGAGGATATGTATTAAAAGCCAGAAAATGTACCATTTGACCCAAGAATTCTACTTCAAACTAATATTTCTTTTGGACTGAATCAGAGCTAATCATTAAGATTAATGTAAAGGAAAGTCACGGCAGTCTTCTTCTTCTTCTTCTTCTTCTTCTTCTTCTTCTTCTTCTTTTTCTTCTTCTTATTTTAGAGAGAGAGAGAGAATGAGAGCAGGGGAGATGGGCAGAGGGAGAGAGAGAATCCCAAGCAGACTCCACACTCAGTGCAGGGCCCGACACGGAGCTCAATCCCACGACCCTGGCTGGGATCATAACCTGAGCCGAAATCAAGAGTCAGACTCTGAACCGACTGAACTACCCAGGCATCCCACAGCATTATTGAAACAGTGAAAAATCAATAATAATCTAAAGGCCAGGCTGAATAATATAAGAATGAATCAATTAATTATGGAACAGAACATAGAATGTTACAGTCTCTAAGCTGCTGATTTGGAAGTGCTCTTAAATGAGAACATTCTCCAAAGTACATTCTTATACTATGTATATAGTATGATTCTAATTTTGTATCCTGTTTATGTATATATAAACTCAGACTCATTTATTTTTTATATATTATACACATTTACCTATACTATATAGAAACTAAATGATAATCTTGTAAATTATAGCTATTTTTCTTCTTTAAAACTTCTTTTTAGATGTTCTCAGGTACTGAAAATATCAGTGATGATATGGAATGTCATTGGAGAACAGTCCCTCTGAGTTCCATGTGTCTACTCTTGTATCTCAGTCCTTCCTTTCATTGCCAAGTTCTTTGAAATAGGGCCATGCTCACTGTACTCACTTGTTCCGTCTCCATTCACTCCTCATGCTGTGGTTATTCCCCCACTTTTGTCCTAATATTGCTATTAAGAAGAGCCTCAGTCTCCTAATTTTCAAATTAAATTTCCACCTCTAGGTCCTTCCTTGAACCCAAGACATTTTACACTGTTCTCCATCATTTAATTCTCCAAAATCTGTACTCCTTTGCTCTCCAGGGCACTTGACCTCTCCTGGGTTTCCTCCCAGCCCGGGGTTTCTTCTCCAGCCCTTCCCATTCAAGGGGGTCCATCCGTGCTTGTTTTTCTTCTCATGTTGCGCACAGTATCGGAATTTTTAGTTCCAGTGGAAGATTTACCATGAAGCCCGTAAAGTTCATCCTGTGGCCTCTCACTTGCAACTTGGATGGGCAACTCGGAAGGTCCTGGGAAGGACCTTAGTATTAAAGTATTAAGTATGACTTTCATACAGATATAAAGTAAACGTATCAAAGATTTCATTTTAAGCGTAATGGGGGAACCGGGCAGATGTTATATGTGGTTCAAAGGAAAAAACAACAGACACATTTATAGATCAGAAATACTGAAATGAAGGTACAAATGGAGACAAAGGGCCCCGCACGGGGCAGGATTGGTTTGCATTTCAACATATAAAAATTATCTTGCCTTGCTATCAGTTGTCTACAATTCAGCCTTGTTAAGTAGCTCCTGTACAATCAGAATCAGCTGATGCAAAAGACGTGTTGTGAGCAATAGTTTTCTATGAAGCACGGATTTTTCTCTCCGGTACAGCAGTCTACACACAACAGTCATATTTAATAAAACAGACGACAGTAAGATACCTAACTACACTTGGTTAAGGCTGCTCCCTTCCCACTTGGAGTCGGCACATCTCATGTCAGAAGCTCAGGGGTGGCCACGGAGGTTTTGGGGGACCCAACTCAGGGAATATTGAGGTAGGGATACACTTAGATCGGATTTGACAGGATATATTGATGTGGTCCCTCATCACTGTCGTGGTAGACGAACGGCTTCCGGCAATAGTCTTACTTACCTACCCTGAAGCAAAGGTGCAGGGTCCAACCCGGAATTCAGAATATTCCATGGCAACATCAACAACCCATTTGCCACCGACTGTCACCAACTTAAATAATCTTGAAGATCCTCAGAATTTACCCCTCAAATGAAAGAAGCATGATACAGGGGTTTTTGTTTTGTTATTTTTTTCATATTTGACAGCAATTTGACAAATCTCGAGTATTTGCAAGACACATTATAAGGTATAAGCTGTGGTGCTGAAAGAAATTTATTTTTTTCTTTTTGTTAAATCTTTATTTTTGGGAGAGAGACAGAGTGTGAGCTGGGGAGGGGCAGAGAGAGAGGGAGACAGAATTGGAAGCAGGCTCCAGGCTCTGAGCTGTTAGCACAGAACCTGACACGGGGCTCGAACCCACAAGCCGTGAGACCATGACCTGAGCTGAAGTCGGACGCTTTACTGACTGAGCCACCCAGGTGCCCCTGAAAGAAATTTTTCTAGATTATCAGTAATGAAAAAGTTTTGACCAACCATGCTGGAAGGAGGATTGAACTACCTCTCTATTCTCTCCGTAGAAAACATTTTAAACATTGTTAAATGAAGAAGGAATCGGAGTATATGCAGCAAAAACAAAAAACAAAAAAAACATACGGGTTTTTATAAAAACACTGCGAACAATACAAATGATGTATTTGGAGGATTTTGTGACGTTTGTGGCATTTTTCAGCTTTTTCAAATTCATAATTTATTATGATTTCCTGTAACATGCTAAAGAAATATTTCTTTTTTGAGAGAGAAAGAGAGCACAAGGTGGGGAGGAGAGAGGGAGAGAGAGAGAGAAGAGAATTTCAAGTGGCTTCCAAGCTCAGTGCGGAGCCCGACGTGGGGCTCTATCTCGCAGCCATGCGATCACGACCTGAGCCAAAATCCAGAGTCAGATGCTCAACCGACTGAGCCGCCCGGGCCCCGCAAGAAATATTTCCTTATAACCTAATTTTGTACTTGTAGTTTTGTATTTTTTTCTCTTAAAGAGGGCCCCCCAATTGAACAAACTTCAGACCTACAAACCTACGTCCGACGCTGACCTCCAAATGGAATCATACGGTATGAAGCTTCTCAGACCGGCTTCTTTCACGGCGCGTATGCATTTGAGGTTTATCCGTGTCTATTTGTGGCTTGATAATTCATTTCTTTTTATTGCTGAGTAATAGTCCACTGTCTGGATGTACCACAGCTTGTTTCTTTATTCACCTCTTGAATGTCATCATGTTTTGGCAGTTAAAAAAAAAGAGGGCTACTCAGGGTGCCTGGGTGGCTCAGTCAGTTAAACGTCTGGCTCTTGATTTCGGCTCAGGTCATGATCTCACAGTCAGTGAGTTCGGGCCCCGCACTGGGCTCTGTGCTGACAGGGCCGAGCGTGCTTGAGATTCTCTCCCCCCCCCCCCACCTCTCTTCTCCCATCTAAATAAATTAAAAAGTTTAAATTTTTTTTAAAAAAAGAAAGAAGAGAAAGGGGCTGCTATAAACGTTTGCATGCAGGTTTTTGTAAGGACATTGGAGTTTGTGCCAGGATCATGTGGCAAGAGTGTGTTCCGTTTTGTAAGAAGCTACCAAGCCGTCTTCCGGGGTGGCCGTACTGTTTTGCGTTCCCACTAACGATGAATGAGGGTTCCTGTGGCTCCACGTCCTTGCCAGCACTTGACGTGATCAGTGCTTTGGATTTTAGTCGTTCGAATGGGTGTATGTGATGGTGTCTCACTGTTGTTTTAATCTGCATTTCCCGGGGCGCCTGGGTGGCGCAGTCGGTGAAGCGGCCGACTTCACTCAGGTCACGATCTCGCCGTCCGTGAGTTCGAGCCCCGCGTCGGGCTCTGTGGTGACAGCTCGGAGCCTGGAGCCTGTTTCGGATTCTGTGTCTCCCTCTCTCTCTGACCTTCCCTCATTCATGCTCTGTCTCTCTCTGTCTCAAAAATAAGTAAACGTTAAAAAAAAAATTTAATCTGCGTTTCCCTAATGACACGTGACGCTGAGCATATCTTTATATGCTTATTTTCCATCTGAATGTCTTCTTTGGTGACTGGGCGACTGCCGTGTCCCGACTGTCAACTCCAAGCCCATAGGAGTCTGATTATCTTCTCATCTCAAGTGACCAGTGAGTTGGCCCTTGTGAACCGTGATGCAGCCACCAGGGTCGGGGGAGAAATGGGTCCCTCCTCCATCAAACCAACACTGTCCTTAAGAGGCACCTCCTGAACGTGAGCAAATTACAACCCTCCTACTGGTAAAGTGGCTGTCCCACTGCCAACACCAGAGGGGGACAATACCTATTCCCCATCCAGCGGGGGTTTAGACTCTCAGTAAAGCCCTTTCCATCCATTATCTTACTTATTTCTCACAGTGACCCTGCACAGCAGCGACTACAGCTCCCACTTTGTCGGTGAGGACACAGACTGAGAGGTGAAATAACCCACCCGACGTCTCTAATAAGCTAGCAAGTGGCGATGCCAGGGTTTCGTGGCCAGCGGCTGGCCGGGGCCTCTCCTCCCCCTCCTTACGGATGCGGTTCACCGAGCTGCGGGAAGGACCGGAACACGTGACTGCCAGCGCGTGGCCACCTCAGGCCACTTCCCGCCGTTCGAGCCCCACAGCAGTCCCGTGAGGTAAGGCAGGGCAGCGCTCGGGGCCTTGACTTGCTCGGAAGTGGCAGACCCAGGAGAGACGAGACACAGGACAGGAGACGGTTTTCGGGACATCAGGAAGGTCCAGTGTCCCAGCACGGAGTGGATGAGAAAGGACAGCCCGGGAAGCGACCGCTTCACTTAGTGAAGGGGCAGCAAGGCTTGCCACGAGGTAGGGCCTCGGAGAGCTGGGTTTGCTGGGCCTCAGCCCACGGAGGTCCTTCCTGCAGGCCGGATGACAAGATCTGGGAGAGGAGAGAGAAAAGCCTTCCCTGGATTCGCCAGCACCAAAACAGAGACGGGTTTTGAGCGCGGGTTGGATCAGACCTCCCAGGGTTTGGGCTCCTCTCTGACCTCGCCAAGTGGCTGATCCTCTGAGTGAGAGGCAGAATGTCTCCGCCTCCGATTCCTCCACCAACAAGGCTTCCAGACCCCCACTGGCACGTTTTCCCCTCGGGATGTCTCAGCTCGAGCGTGTCCCACCTACCCCTGTCTCCCCCAGGCCCGTCTCTTGCTTCTCACCCTGGCCTGCTGCCCCTTTCAAAGGAATCAGGCTCCCAACGTTTGGCCACCTCTGCTCCCTTATCACCCACCCACCCAGCCACCAGGGGTTCCTTATGGGCAGGGCTGACGGGCTCTGAGGGAGGGGGAGCGGCCTGGAGCTCAGCTCAGCTTGGCCTTGTGTGTGTGTGTGGCAGGGGGTGATAAGAAAGCATGTTGCCACATCCACCTTGTTCACTGCGGCCTCCCCAGCACGCCGAACAGTGCCCGGCTCATGGGGGCATTCGAGAAAAATGTGTTCTAGAGCAGGCAATGCATAGAGTGAAGTGACGGCAGAAGAAACCAAATACACAGTTAGTTGAAACTTATGTTGCCTACAAAATTCTAAATTCCTTACATAGACTTGTTCGTTCACTTTTCAACTATGTGCTGAGTGTTTACTTCATGCTGGACACTTCAGGCGCTGGGAATAGGGCAGCGAATGAGCCCAAAGGGGGAGGAGATCAAAACAAAACAAAACAAATCAATCATTCAATAAGCTAACTTAAGCTAATGATAAACGCCAACAAAAGTTGAAAAAGAAAACACAGGAAAATTCGACAAATATTTGGATATTTGACCATTGAGCGAACCAACGGATGAATAAAATGGCGTGGCCAAAGCCCGTGGCCTGAGAGTGTGGCCATGGAAGTCCCCCCGGCAGGCATGGGCAGGAAAGAGAACACGGGTTCAGTTTCACAACGTGTTGAGTTTGCTGGTGACACAGATTCCTGGAGAACTGGTAAATGCAAACGTGAACGTTCAGGTTCATAGCCACATACACAGACGCGTGCATATCCGGCACGATCGAGAATAAAAACACTTCAAGCAGAGGAGGAAAGAACCCAAAAGAGGCAGGCGTGGCTCTTCAAAGCTGGAGGGTGCTACGCGGCCCACGTCCCCATGGGGCACGCTGGCACACCCTGGGCCCCCCACGGGCCGCTCCTCTGTCTCCAGCACGATTTCCTCCTCCGAGGTCGGCTTCTGCCTACCTCTCGGTCTGCCTCACCTTAAGAAAAATGTCCCGCAGGGAGATCTTTCCGGAGAGTTTACGTTGTGGTTTGTGGAGGGTGTAGCAACACCACGCGGTGCTGGAATCCCGACAGAGCCTGTTTCTCAGAGATTCGGCTGGAATTGGCTGAGAACCTTGACGTGCTGGTGCCTGCTCGGCACCCCCCCCCCCGCGCCCTTGCACGAGGGGCGTGGGACGGTGTGTTCTGGGTGGATCCCTCACCTTTCTCTCCTCGCTCCCATGACAGACCCGAACACTGTGGGCACATTCCTAAACCGAGCTCCCGAACCTGATGGCACGATCTCAGGCCAGCCGAGAGGCCCCGTCCTCCCCCTGTTCTGACCAAGCGCTCGTCCCCGTGACGGCCCCCAACGGGCAACCGGTGACTCACCCGGCAGAAGGTGGTCCATGCTGCTGTGGAAATCCCTGCCCGGTGGTTCCTCCCTGCCCAGAACACGGCGCGAGAAATTACAAATTTCAGAGTCAGTGGTAGTTAGCACAGGTCAGAGAAAACACCGTGTCTTTAGCCTTCTGGAGCAAGCATAGCGCATTTGACGATAAATGGAACTCTGGATGTATATAGCCATTTGAAAACATGTTGGGAACGCCTGCCTGTAAAAGTTGCCAAGATGAGCCTCAATCACTAAAATCAAAGTTGACATCTTCTGAGTGAAACACAAGGAAATTACCCCACCCAAGAAAACCAAGTTGTCAGGTCGCCTGTCCTAGCAGGCCCCAAAAGGGCTTGGTTGAACAGAAAGTACATTCACATCACAGAACCCACTGGGCATAAATGTGTGAATACCACCCCCCCCCCCCGACCAGCCAAAATGATGTGTCTGTATGACTTTGGACTAAAAAGGTCACGTTCACATTTCTCAACGTTGCTGGAAGTATTTGTTCCCAAACCCAGCTCCAAACTCCATACATCTCCCTCTCCACCAAAGGGCTACCTTCTCAATCTCCTCATTTCTTCCAGAGGTGCCTTCATTCTAGTACTAGGCTAGGCACAGAGGGTCAAGAGTAAATGTAAATCATAACCCTGCCTTAAAATAGCCAAAACAATCTTCAAAAAGAAAAACAAAACTGGAGGTATCACAATTCCAGATTTCAAGTTACCCTACAAAGCTGTAGTATTCAAAACAGTATGATGCTGGCACAAAAATAGACACATAGATCAACAGAACAGAACAGAGAGTCCAGAAATAAACAATTCTATGGTCAACTAATCTTCAACAAAGATGGCAAGAATATGCAATGGGAAAAAGATAGTCTCTTCAACAAATGGTGTTGGGAACACTGTAGAGCATTATGCAAAAGAATAAAACTGGATCACTTTCTTATACCATACACAAACATAAACTCAAAATGGATTAAGGACCTAAATATGATACCTCAAAGCATAAAAGTCGTAGGAGGGAGCACAGGCAGTAATCTCTCTGACATCAGCTATAGCAACATTTTTCTAGATGTATCTCCTGAGGCAAGGGAAACAAAGGCAATACTAAACTATTGGGACTACACTTCTGCACAGCAAAGGATACAGTCAACAAAACAAAAAGGCAACCTAGTAAATGGGAGAAGATATTTGCAAATCTGATTAAGATATATCTGATTAAGAGTTAGTATCCAGGGATGCCTGAGTGAATCAGTTGGCTAAGTGTCCAACTTTGGCTCAGGTCAGGATCTCACAGTTCGTGAGTTCGAGCCCCATGTCAGGCTCTGTGCTGACAGCTTGGAGCCTGGAGCCTGCTTGAGATTCTGTCTCCTTCTCCCCCTGCCCCTCCTCTGCCTGCCTGCTTGCTCTCTTTCTCTCTCTTTCAAAATAATAATAATAATAATAATAATAATAATAATAATAAACATTAAAAAAAATTTTAAGTTAGTATCCAAAATATATAAAGAACTTATAAAACTCAACATCAAAAAAACTCAAATAATCCAATTTAAAAATGGGCAGAAGACATGAATAGGCATATCTCCAAAGAAGATATCCAGATGGCCAACAGACACATGAGAAAATGCTCAACATCACTCATCAGGAAATGCAGATCAAAACCGCAATGAGATATCACCTCATAGCTGTCAGAATGGCTAAAATCAAAAACACAAGAAACAAGTGTTGGTAAGAATGTGGAGAAAGAGGAATCCTTGTGCACTGTTGGTGGGACTGCAAACTGGTGCAGCCACTGTGGAAGACAATATGGAGGTTCCTCAAAAAATTAGAAATAGAGCTACCATATGATCCAGTAATCACACTACTGGGTATTTACACAAAGAATACAAAAACACTAATTTCAAAGAATACATGTATCCCTATGTTTATAGCAACATTATTTACAATAGCCAAATTTTGGAAGCAGCCCAAGTGTCCATCGAATGATGAATGGATAAAAGAAATGTGATATAGGGGTGCCTGGCTGGCTCAGACAGTGGAGCATGAGACTCTCGATCCTCAGGGTCATGAGTTCAAACTCCATGTTGAGTGTAGAGATTACTTAAACAATAAATAAAAATGTAAAAAAAAAAAGAGGTGGTATATACATCCGATGGAATATTACTCAGCCATAAAATAGAATGAATCTTGCCTTTTGCAATGACTTGGATAGAGCTAGAGAGTATAATGCCGAGCAAAATACATTAGTCAGAGAAAGACAAGTACCATATGATTTCATTCGTATGTGGAATCAAAGAAACAAAATCAACAAAGGGGAAGAAAAAGACAAACCAAGAAACAGACTCTTAACTATAGAGAACAAATTGATGGTTACCAGAGGGGACTTGGGGGATGGGAGAAATAGGTAATGAGGATTAAAGAGCACACTTATGATGAGCTCTGAGTGAATGTATCGAATTGTCGAATCACTATATTTACACCTGAAACTAGTATAACACTGTATGTTAACTATACCGGAATAATAATTAAAAAAAAAGGATATAGAAGGTCCATAATGAGAAAACGAAGCCCATAAATTTATATACAAAAAGACAACAGTATATTTTTTTTCTAGGAGGCATAACCATAGAGGAGGAGGTCCCTTTGTGGAAATGGCCCACAGTAAGGCCTCGGGGAGATGGAAATTCAGTGAATACATGACATGAAGCTTGAAGAAAGATAATCTTATTTGATGGCTCTTTACAATCAAGAAAATAACATACTTGTTTTTGAGAGAGAGTGAGCTGGGGAGGGGCAGAGGGAGAAGGAGAGAGAGAATCTCAAGTATGCTCCACACCCAGGTGGAGCCCAACACAGGGCTCAACCTTGACATCATGACCTGAGCCAAAATCAAGAGTGGATGCTTAGCCGACTGAGCCAGCCAGTGGCCCTGTCATACTTTTTAAAGGACTGGGATGAGCACTGGGTGTTGTATGGAAACCAATTTGACAATAAATTTTGTCAAAAAAATAAATAAAATCAGTTTTGGCAAAAAGAAAAAAATTACTAATTTCTATAAGAAAGAAGTTGGAGGGGCGCCTGCCTGGCTCAGTTGGTAGAGCATGTGGCTCTTGATCTCACGGCTGTGAGTTCAAGTCCCATGCTTGGGTGTAGAGGTTACTCAAAAATAAAATCTTAAAAAAATTTTGGCTTTTTACAATTCATGATATGGCATTTTGTGCATCTTAGGGGAGGCAGATGGCTGATGTCGAAGAGCGAGGCAATGAGGAGAGACCCCTTTTCTGAGCTGCACAGGCCAAAGCCAAGGCCGTCCCATCCTGGACACTATCATTCTCTACTTCAGCCCACCGGGCCCTGGCATCTCACCCCGGGTTGTTCTCGTATTTATTTCAGCCAGTGTGATATAAAAGGAAGAAACTTTGACATTTTTTCCTTCCTTATTTTGTTTGCCAGGTTTTACTGATGTTTGTTTGGCGATCAGTGTGCAAATACCATAAATAATTTGTGTATGATTCTTAACATAAGCACCAACTGCTAATGTCATGTTAATACAATTTTTCTCTAAAGCATTATTCTAACCACTTTCCAAATTAAAATTTAGAGGCAATTTCCCCCCAAAAATGAAAATCACAGGGGCGCCTGGGTGGCACAGTCGGTTAAGCATCCGACTTCAGCCAGGTCACGATCTCGCGGTCCGTGAGTTCGAGCCCCGCGTCAGGCTCTGGGCTGATGGCTCGGAGCCTGGAGCCTGTTTCCGATTCTGTGTCCCCCTCTCTCTCTGCCCCTCCCCTGCTCATGCTCTGTCTCTCTCTGTCTCAAAAATAAATAAACGCTGAAAAAAAAAAAATGAAAATCGCAAGTCCTAGTATGTTAAAATATTGGTAAGTTTTTAGGTCTTTTATGGAGAATTTCAGAATTTGATGACATAGCCATTAAGAACGTTAATAGGGAAAACAAGACTGCCCAGTATCGAAGAGAATGTCATGGGTTCACAATTCCTATGGGTAAAGCCAAGACCAAATAGGCTTTTTTAAATTTATTTTTTAACATTTACTCATTTTTGAGAGACAAAGACAGAGCACGAGTGGGGGAGGGGCAGAGAGAGAGGGAGACACAGAATCCGAAGCAGGCTCCGGGCTCTGAGCTGTCAGCACAGAGACTGATGCGGGGCTCGAACCCACTGAACGGTCATGACCTGATATGAAGTCGCACGCTTAAACAAATGAGCCACCCAGGCGCCCCAAGAGTTTTATTTAAGCAAACTTATACTTGGGGCGCCTGGGTGGCTCAGCCAGTCAAGCGTCCAACTTTGGGCTCAGGTCATGATCTCACAGTTTGTGGGTTCGAGCCCCGCATCAGGCTCTGTGCTGACAGCTTGGAGCCCGGAGCCTGCTTCAAATTCTGTGTCTCCCTCTCTCTCTGCCCCTCCCCTGCTTGCTCTCTGTCTCCCTCTAAAAAAATAAACATTAATTATAGAAATTATAATAATCTAACAAATTATGGAAAGGAAAAAGTAGTAACTTTATAGACACCATCTTGACCCAACGATCAAAGCTAGTTGATAAATCATGTTGGTAACATGAGCCTCCTGTTAGCAACAATAGCAATGACAATGAAAAGAGCATATAACCTCTGAGATCGTCTTCCCGAAGAATTCGAAACACCAGTTATTCATGAGGAAACCGAGCAAATCTCGAGTGAGGAATATCTGACCCAATATTCCTCAAAAGTACGAAAGCCATGAGCAACAAGGAAAAATTGATGAACTGCTACAGATCGGAGCAGATGAGGGAGACAGGATGACTAATACTAGAACTAGTCCCAGGACAGAAAAAGTATGTTAGTGAGCGAATTGATGAAATCCAAAAGAAGTGTGTAGTTTAATGGTATTATACCAATGTTAATTTATCAGCTTGATCAATATGTTAATAGCAGCAGAATTTGGGCGAAGGGTATACAGGAACCATCGGTGCAATCTTTGCCATTTTTCTGTAAATCTAAAATAATTTCTAAATAATTTTTTAAAAAAGGAGAAGGAGGGGCGCCTGGGTGGCTCAGTCGGTTAAGCGGCTGACTTCGGCTCAGGTCGTGATTTCGTGGTCCGTGAGTTCGAGCCCCGCGTTGGGCTCTGTGCTGACAGCTCAGAGCCTGGAGCCTGTTTCAGATTCTGTGTCTCCCTCTCTCTGACCCTCCCCTGCTCATGCTCTGTCTCTCTCTGTCTCAAAAATAAATAAACATTAAAAAAAATTTTTTTTAAATAAATAAAAAATAAAAATAGAAAAGGAGAAGGAAAAAGGGGAGAGAAAAGTAAAGGGAAGGAGGAAAACGCTGTTGGTAGGATTGTAAAATGGTACAAGTGTTACAGAAAACAGTATGGCAGGCCCTCAAAAAATTAAGAATAGAATTGCCACATGATCAAGCAATCCCAATTCTGGGTATATATCCAAAGAATTCAAAGTAGGACCTCAAAGAGATATTTGCATGCCTACGTTCCTTTCAGCATTATTTGCAATAGCCAAGAGGTAGCAACCCAAATGTTCATCAGTGGATAAATAAAGAAAGAAAATGTGGTTTAGGGGCACCTGGGTGGCTCAGTTGGTTGAGTGTCTGACTTCAGCTCAGGTCATGATCTCATGGCTCCTGGGTTCGAGCCCCGCCTTGGGCTCTGTGCTGACAGCTCAGAGCCTGGAGCCGGCTTCTGATTCTGCGTCTCCCTCTCTCTCTCTGCCCTTCTCTTGCTCATGCGCTGTCTCTGTCTCTCAAAAATAAATAAACATTAAAAAATTAAAAAACCAAAAAAGAAAATGTGGTTTATGCATACCGTGAAATACAACACAGCCATAAAAAAGGAAATCCTGTCCCGTGCTAAAGGATATTATGCTAAATGAAATAAGCCAGTGACAAAAAGACAAATACTGTATGATCTCACCCGTATGAAATATCTTAAGTAGTCAAAACTGTAGAAACAGAAAATGGAAAAGTGGCTACCGAGGGCTGGGGGAGAGGACAGGACGGTTAGTGTGTAATGGATGTGGAGTTTCAGTTTTACAAGATAAAAAAGTTCTAGGATCAGCTGTACGATAATGTGAATGTAGGGGACTTGGCTGCTCAGCTGGCATGAGGCTCTTGTCTCCAGGTTGCGAGTTTGACAAGGTCCACACTGGGTGTAGAGATTACTTAAAAATAACATCTTAAAAAAAATAATGTGAATACACTTAACGCTACTGAAGTGGACACTTGACAATGGTGAAGATGAGGGGCACCTGGGTGGCTCAGTCGGTTAAGTGTCCGATTCTTGATTTCGGCTCAGGTCATGACCTCACGGTTCGTGAGAATGAGCCCCCCGTCAGCTCTGAGCTGATAGCGAGAAGCCTGCTTCTCTCTCTCTCTCTCTCTCAAAGTAAATGAACATTTTAAAACATGGTTAAGATGGTCATTTAATGTGTTTTTACCACAATAAAAAAAAGATCTAGCAGATTAAAATTTCAACAACTGAAAAATATAAAAACTAAAGATCAAGAACTCAGTATATGAGTTTAAGAGCAGTGTAGACACAACCTAGGAGAGATTTTGTGAACTGGATTTTTAAAAAATCCAAAAAGGGACATCTGGGTGGCTCAGCTGGTTAAAGGTCCAACTTTGGCTCAGGTCACGATCCCACAGTTGGTGAGTTTGAGCCGCACCACAGGCTCTCTGCTGTCAGTGCAGAGCCTGCCTCAGATCCTCTGTCTCCCTGTGCCAGCTCTCTCTCTCTCTCTCTCTCTCTCTCTCTCTCTCTCTCTCTCTCTCTCAAAAATACATAAACATTAGGGGCGCCTGGGTGGCTCAGTTGGTTAAGCCTCTGACTTCAGCTCAGGTCATGATCTTGTGGTTTACGGGTTCGAGCCCCTCGTCGGGCTCTGTGCTGACAGCTCAGGGACTGGAGCCTGCTTCGGATTCTGTGTCTCCCTCTCTCTCTGCCCCTCCCCGTTCATGCTCTGTCTCTCTCTCCTTCAAAAATAAATAAACATCAAAAAAAATTTTTTTAATACATAAACATTGAAAAATAAAAATAAGTAAATAAATAAAAGAAAAAAAAACAAAGCTAAGAAAGACAAAAGACAGAAATATAGAAGCAAAGGTAAGAGATATGGATGATACAGGAGAAGACCTAACACTCATTCAATAAGACCCTAGAGACAGAAGAGGGAATGAGGCAGAATCAATACTTAAAAAGATACTGTCTGGAGCGCCTGATTGGCTCAGTAAAGTATCCAACTCTTTTTTTTTTTTAAATTTTTTTTTTCAACGTTTATTTATTTTTGGGACAGAGAGAGACAGAGCATGAACGGAGGAGGGGCAAAGAGAGAGGGAGACACAGAATCGGAAGCAGGCTCCAGGCTCTGAGCCATCAGCCCAGAGCCTGACGCGGGACTCGAACTCACGGACCGCGAGATCGTGACCTGGCTGAAGTCGGACGCTTAACCGACTGCGCCACCCAGGCGCCCTGTAAAGCATCCAACTCTTAATCTCGGGGTGGTGAGTTCAAGCCCCACACTGGGCATAGAACTCACTAAAGAAGGAAGAATGAAGGAAGGGAGGGAGGAAGGAAGAAAGAAAAAACTGATAATTTACCAGAGGCAGTTTGATCCCGAAGCTAATGAGGTCTATCAGAGAGAAAGGGAGGGAGGGAGGGAGGGAGGGAAGGAAGGAAGGAAGGAAGGAAGGAAGGAAGGAAGGAAGGAAGGAAGGAAGGAAGGAAGGAAGGAAACCAACCAAACAAACAAACTGATAATTTCCCAGGGGTAGTTTCAGCAGTTCCGGCACGAAGCTAATGAGGTCTGTCTTCTGTCTCCTTCGAGAAGGAAGCCAGCCTCGGCGTGGTGGTCCTGAAGCTGCAGGCAGGCCCAGGTCGGCCAGCGCTGTTTCTATTCAGCCACCAACACCCCGCGCCGGGTCTCACTGAGTGAGCACAGCACGCATCTGACCGCAGGATGCGTGGACCGCATCTTCCCCCTCAAAGACCGCCTTTGAGTTATTGACCCTCATCCACGACCAGGTAGGGAGGATGCGGCCAGACAAGGAATCCCAGGAGCAGGGGGACCTAGGCTTGCGTGCCCGTGTTCCCTTGGGGTCTGTCTCTCTCCCCTCAGCACCCCAAACACACTGAACAAGGGACAGGAGGCAGTCACGACAATGAGCGATGAAGCTGAAAGAAATGTCCCTAAATGACCAGTAATCAAAAATAAAATTTGAATCAATCCTTCCAGAGGGTTTTTCTTTTCCCTCTGAATAATATTTATAATCTCATATATGAGATTATAAAATATCGTTGCCCTACAAAGAGGCAGTTAAAGGGTCTGGGGACAAAAATGTGTGGGGGGAAAGTATTACAGAGATGTGTTGGCAGTTAATAATAAATGTTTTCATTAAATTTTGTTTTGTTTTGTTTTTTAAATGCTTATTTTTGAGAGAGAGAGAGAGAGCAAGAGAGAGAGAACACACACGCAGGGCAGGGGCAGAGAGAGAGGGAGACAGGCTCTGAACCGGGCTCTGCACTGACAGCACAGGGCCTGACGTGGGACTTGAACTCACGAACAGTGAGATCATGACCTGAGCCGAAGTCAGACGCTCAACCAATTGAGCCACCCAGGCGCCCCTCCCTTTAATTTTGTGATAACTGTGGTATTCGTCCACATTTTAAAAGTTATAATTAGTTGTGACTCCTTTTCCCTTTCTCCATATTCACTTTTACATCCATTGTACTCATAATTTTGGATCCTTGAAAGTTGTACCGGGTTCGGCCTCCGCAAGTTTGTCACTAGTGGCCACTACAGGAGTAAGAAAGGGAATGTATAGTTTCAGAGGTAGTGGGACAAAACAGAATAGTTTTCAAAATCTTTAATCAAGCCGAAAGAAGTATGAAAGGAAGGAAAGGCCCAGGAGGACCGAGGAGCTAGAACAGTAACAAAGCACATAGTAAGGAAGCTTGAAACTCACTCAGCCAGCCTACTTCTAGGAATCACTTTCAGTTCAACTGAAAGATTCTGACTTCGTAAAACACGACAACAGAAGACAGACGACAGGAACAATGACAGAACTTTGCTTTTCTAGAAAGAATAGTGGTACAAAGTGGGGGTGAATGGCTTCAAGAGATTTCCTTTCCACGAGAGACCTAAGCACTTACCCCCCTCACCCCTCCTTCACACCCTTTTCCTCGGACACGTTAAAAAGTTTGGTTTTTGCTTCCCTGTGACAACTCTTTCTCCCTGAACGTATAGTGCTACGCTTTTGCTTGCTTAGAAAGGGATTTGATGTCTCCTAGACGACAGTGCCACGTACTAGCATTTAATACACCCAACAAATGCAACTGTTTTTCGTGCACATTTCTGTGAGTTTTGAGAAAAACTAGCAAAAAATCCAACCTGCAGCCCGCCGAGGCGCTCAATGCTCCCCGGACAAAAATTTGTAACAAATACCTAGCCCTGTTTTGTGCTTTTCTTCAATTACGTAAAAGGTACACTGTCCAGTCGTCCTGGAATTTGCTCTTTTCACTCAATAGTATGATTTTCAGATGCATCGACACGGCTCCCAGTCACCCATTGTGACTTCCATTGAGTAAACAGACGAAATGTACTCTTGTCTCCCACCATTGACAAGACACTTGGGGTGACCTCCTCCGAGCAACAGGGTCACCCTGTATGTCCCGATGTGCTAGAATCTCTCCACAGCGGATTCCTGAAGGTGAGACTGCTGGACCTAAGTGTACCCCCCGATCTCCAGCTTTAGAAGATACAAATTCCGCTGGGAAGGGGCTATACTCCCACCAGCTGTGGGCAGCTCCGATTTCTAACCAACACTTGCTCTAAATGGACTTACGTTTTTATCAAGTTGAAGGGCATAAAATGGTACCTTATTGCTGCTCGAGCCGGTATCTCCCGGACTCCTGGTAGAGTTGAGCGCTGTAAATTATTTAGCCACATCCTCTATCGGCTTGTAAAAAGGAGGTTATGTTGGGGCACCCGGCTGGCTCAGTTGAAGAGTATGCGACTCTGGATCTTGGGGTCTCGTGAGTTTGAGCCCCATGCTGGGTGTAGAGAATGCTTCAATAAAACTTCAAAAAATGGTAAAAAATAAAAACCAGGCTACGTTCCCTTATTGATTCGTAGTTCTTTACGCTGGGTACCAGTTCTTTGGTTTGTCACACCCTCCCCCTGAGGCTCTTCTTGTTCTCTCACTTTTTGAGATTGTTCACTGGGCAGGTTTCTTAAACATTTAAAAAAATGACTGTACAGACTTTGGTCGTAAGTACCGGCTGGTTGGCTGGGTGTGCTACCCTGGGTCGGCCTCACTCCCGGATTCTGGCCGCCTTTCGGCACAGTATTGCCTGTGGCCGCGGGAGAGGGGCCAGGGTCCTGCAATGAAATAACTAGTCAGCAGGTGGCACCGCGTCTGTGACTGCAGCCCACAGCCTGCGGGGCAGAAGTACCCACACAGGACCGTCAACACAAGGAGGCCAGGAAAGGCGATCCGAACTTTTCATTTAACGGAGGTTTTTAACGTAGTCACACGTATTGACTTCTCTACTGGTTACCTGTGCCTTTTCATGTGAAGATTCACGGATCATAAAAGTCACCTACTTTGTTAGAAAACCATCATGATTATCTAATTCCGGACCGTTTCCATCACCCCCAAAAGAAACCCCAGGAGGATGTTGATGATGTAGGAAGGCTGTGTACGCGGGGGATATAGGAAGTCTCTGTACCTTGGGCTCATTTAAAAAATGTTTTACGTGGGCATCTGGCTGGCTCATTCAGTAGAGCATGCGACTCTTGATCTCGGGATCGTGGGTTCGAGCCCCACGTTGGGTGTAGAGATTACTTAAAAATAAAAGCTTTAAGGGGCGGCTGGGTGGCTCAGCCCATCTGTGTCTGACGGGCTCACGTCGTCATCTTGCGGTTCATCGTCCGAGCTCGCTTTCCGGCGTGGAGGCCACTTCGGATCCTGTCCACTCCCCTGTCCCTCCCCCACTCTGGCTCTCTCAAAAATAAATAAAACCTTAAAAAAAAAGACACAAGGTTAAAAATCTTTTTTAATAAGTGTCTTACAAAAACAAACCCACAGCAGTCACTGCCAATCCCCCCCAAACTCCCAGCAACTGGAAACCTGCTTTGTCTCTGTGAGGTGCCTACTTCGGCTGTTTCGTGTAGGGGAAATCCTGTCCGGCTGGCTTCTATCACATCTCCAAGGCTCACCCACAAAATAACGTGAACCAGTACCTCATTCTTGTCTACGGCTGAATTAGAGTCCGCTGTAAGAATACACATTTTGTGGACGCAGTCATTGAGACACAGCTGGCTTGTTTCCACTTTCTGGCTACCGTGAACAGCGTGACGATGAACACGCACGTCCTGGGTTTTGTGTGGACGGGTCTTATCTCGGACATACACCCACGAGGGGTCCTGCTCAACACCCAGAACCGCCAGATGTGTCCCAAAGTGTTTGTAGCACTTTACCATCTCATCGGCAACGAATGCGGGTTCCAGTGACCTCCTAACTGGCTGCCAACATTCCAGAAGGGCAGCCTCAGTGGCCAGCTGCCTGCAAAGGAGCATAGTCACCCTCAGGTTTGGGTCCCTCCAGCTCACCTCACTCAGTGGAAGAGACTGAAGGCCGGGGGGGGGGGGGTGCTAAAGGGAAGGTGATTTGTTCTAGTGCTTTCCTTCTCGGCACTCCCCGCAGAAATGGGTCCTGCCTCGTTTTATCAGCAACTTTTCCCGGATCCTCCAGAGGATTAAGGAGATTCCTTTCCTTTAAAAAAAAAAAAAGTGCACCATCCAACTTTTTACATTTGAAGAGCGTCCCCCATTGTGTTCGGCTCGAGGTAAAAGGATAGAAGTGAGGGACCTGGAGAAGGAAATGGAGAAGAGGGGCAGGGACTCAGGCTCCACGACATTCTGTTTCCACCTGGAGTCTTCAGGAAAGCTGCTACTCGGGAGGTGTCAGTTTTGAAGATGGGATCACTGGGGCAAAACCCCCCACTCTTTTATATCTTTAAATGTTTATTTTTGAGACAGAGCAAGAGTGAGTGGGGGAAGGGCAGAGGTCAGGGTAGGGGGAACCGAGGGGCTGAAGTTGGCTCTGAGCCGACAGCAGAGCGTGACGCGGAGCTTGACTCACGAACCGTGATACCGTGACCAGAGCTGAAGTCGGACACTCAACCGACTGAGCCACCGGCAAAAAAACCTTCCAATGGCCACTGCTAACGTGAGGTCAAGTGAAGGGAAGAGCAGAGGTTCCCTACGGCAGGCACTCGAACAGGGGAAGACCCAGCCACGGCGGGAAAGGGACACAGGACAGGAGGAACCCCGAGGAACGCGGCGGATCACAGCGCACTGCTCAACTCCATCCAAAGGCCAAAGCTAGGCTGTTTGAGGAGAGACACTGAGCAGGTGAGTCAAGTTGGGGAGCACTCAGTTCCAAGGGAGCCGTAAACACACTGAGCTCAAGAAGTCTCTGGCCACCCGGGGTCTCTGGCCCTCTGCCGATGACGGGCCACTCGAGTGAGCTGCTCACTTTTTTCTCAGGGTGAAGCTCAGCCCCCAGAGTTGGTTCCCATCATCCCAGGCAGAGGAGGCCGCCCCCTCCCTCAGGGCAGTGGCACGTGTGGGGACAAGGGGAACTGTGGTCACTGGGAAAAAACCCTTGTCCCTCTATAGGGATGTCTGCTCCTCAGCTCTTGAGAAGGCAGACCTGGGGCTCCCAGACCCCAAATCCCCCAGAACGCAGAAGTCCAGCTGTGAAAACATCTGGGCTACCTCACATTCCCTTTAAAAAAAAAAAAAAAAAGCTAGGATCCACCCTTTGGAAAACCCTGCGTGGACCCAATCTGGCCAGACTGCAACTCTGGGCCCCCCTCCTCACGGGTTTCCTTTCTGTGGAGCACCACACCCCCACACCCCCTTATTTATTTATTCTGGATGCAAAGATCACACAGACACAGATTTCCATGGAAAAACCCTCTTGTTTATTTGATTCAACAAAAATAAAATAAGCTGCATAGGAACAATTTTAAAGTCCAAAGAGACACCAACTTTGTTTTAAGGCTGTAGTAGCTGATACAGCATCTCCTTGCTACCTTCTCCAGCCTCCTCTGTGGACCACAGCGATACATTCAGAAGCCTTGTCAGCTAACACACGAGTTTTCGAACACCTTCCCGTCGGCTCTCCGCCTGCTCATTGCCTGTCATGCCTGCAGCCTGCAGGATAGCATCTAAGATTTAAAAGTAAAAATTCAGAGGGTGGAAAAACCCACCCCAAGCAAAAACCCACTTTAAAGGTTTGGGGGGAAACCTTGGCTTCCCCACGCTTCACTTAATTGACGGGTTCCGCGGCACCCCTGCCACGCCCGTTCAAGAAAGTGTCAAAAGGCAGCACCCCAGACAGGCTTGCAGGATGGTTTCTGGTGGGGAATACTCCTTTCATCAGGTCTGCCTTGGACAAATTAAAAGAAAAAAAAAGAAAAATCAAAAGGTTTAACTTAGTCATTCTAACATCTGGCAACACGCCCATATTAATAATCTCTCCAATTCCGCATTCAACCTTTTTCACAAAAAAAAAAAAAAAAAAACAAAAACAAAACAAAACAAAACAAAAAAAAAGTCACGTGTTCTACACTGAATTATTTTGCTGACTGGGCATGACAGCTAATGGACAGTATTAAGCAAGATTCATTAAAAAAAAAAAAAATACTACCCTCCCACCCACCCAATTATAACTAACATGCTAGTTTAAAAGCAACGTCCCGTACCCACCGCCCACCCTCTCACCTGCATTGATTTTAAGGGAAAAGAATGGGGGGCCGGGGGGAGGAAAGAAACCTTACCACCCTAGAAACAAGAACATCCCAGCAACGTGAAAAATCTTCCTCTGAAGAAAACCAACTACAGACTTCTAGACACATAAAGGACTAAGACAGAGCTGGTTATTTAAAGAAAGTAAACGCTTTGCTACACACGTTAACATTCAGTCAGTGTGCTCCGAGACAGAGCCTTAAGGAAAATACTACCTGAGCTTGGGAGTTAATACAATCATTAAAAGGAGGTCTAAGACCGTGTGGATACACAAAACTTTTAGAACCATTACTGGTTAAGTGATGATGGAAAACATCCCACCAGGCTGGCTTGTGAACCCGTAAGATCGGTTTTAAAAATAGACATCACTGAGGTATTTCTTCACCATGACATTTTTAAACCCAATTCGTAGCAATTACAGTGGTCTTAGGACCCTCTCTTCCAACCGAAACAAAAATGGACTAGGGGAAGGAGAGAGGTGGAGACACAACACAGCATATCATGGTAATGTGCTTCGACTTCATCAAGTATTTAATAAACAAAAAAAAGAACAAAGGAAAGAACAACCCGTCAACATGTTACCTTTGGTAGGAAAACAAAACACTTAAACACAAAACAAAAGAGCAACACACACTTCACCCAGTCACTGTTCAGTAAAGCAGTGGCCGCCGCAAGGTCCTGGTGATGAACATCCCGCTGGGTCCGGAAAAGGTACACGTACAATCGTGAAGGCTAAAGGATTCCTGTTCCCTTCGAACATTTGAGGTTTGCAACTAGATCCTTAGAATTGCTCCTAAAAGGGTACATTTGCAGACATTCAAACTATAGATAAAATATTTTTCTCTTGAAGAGAGAAAGAGACCTAAAGGTCTTCATTTGCAGTTAGGTCCTCACACAGGTCAGGCGGACCAGTAGTTTCATAATACTGAGCGACCAGGTAATGGCGCGCGTACTTTCTACTGGGGTGGAAAGGCCAGATCGTAAGTAATACTTGGGATTGAGGACTACGCTGGCCTGAGTACGGGAATATCTGGTCTCAAAGTTTCTTTTTCAAGGTCAATCAAACGTTTCTCCTGGGAGAAATCAGTTCTGGATTTAGAAAAACGTTTTCTTCCAGAGGTAGCTTCCCACCGCCTCCCCCTCCCCCCACCCTCCCAGGGACTAATACTATGCCTTTCAGAGACCCGTCAGATGCTAACATGAGGTAGATGACTTTCGCCACAAGTGAGGTAGAAACTAAACACGAGCAAATGGTGTGGTGTGGAAGGGGATGGGCGTCCCGTGCCGTTGGCCTGCAGGAAGCCAGAGAGAGCTCGAGTTCCCGGAGGGCCTGGCTGTAGGGCATCCTCACACGGAGTACAAGCGTTTGACTTTTATACAGCCCCAGACTGTGGGAAAATCAAGGAGAGTGACGTTTTCAATAAATACCCTAAGTACTTTTTGGCACCACTGGATTTTTGTTTTGAAACAGAAAAACAAGCGTAGAACTTTGGCGTATCTTTCGCTATCTACCAGAACACAACAATTGTAGAATCTTCCAAAAGGGAAGACGACACATACACAAACAGTATTCTGCTGCTTCAAGCCTCAAAAGACTTCCCTCCTGAAATCATTAAGCTTTGGCTTAACTAGAACGAAACCGAACGAGCCAATCTCAAGCCATTCTCTTAGAACTCCAACAAAGTGCCTCAAACCTGGCGACTCTTTTGGCCCAACACACAATTTAGATTGTTTATGGGACCCTTGTAGGTGTTTCCCCAAATAAGTTAGACTTAAGGGCATCCGTCAATCAAGGAGCTCGCGTGCACTTGGGGACCACCCGGGACCACGGGTTCCGGCGAAATCACCTGCCACCTGCCGGCCACACTAGAGCACAGGTTTCCCAGACAGCACTGCTTCTCGTGACCAAGTTTACAGAGAAAAGACTTTTTAGACTTTTTTTTTTTTTTTTTTTTTTTAAAGACTAACACTTCTGAAATGTCAACTCTGTCAACCAAAAGTGGTTTTTATCTACGGTTTATTTAGCCATCTCGATACCCAAACTTACATACCCATATCCAATTGGGATCTTGTCCAAGCATAAACCGACCTTGCGCCCCATGCCACCCTGCCACCTGACCAGATCAGACAAACATGGGGATTATTGTCTGAACAGCACATTTACTCATTAGAAACAGTTTATACTCCTTCCTCCTTCGCAGCACCCACGACCTTATCTTTTCACCATGTTCAAGTTCAAGACTCCTCTCCTCGACCCAATTCCTACCTACCCTAGCATCACCTCGTAAACGGGCAGGAGATACCCAGTTAAAAACCCTTATTTTGAACGGCCTCACTCACACCAGAGTTCCAAATGTTGGCTCTTCTCCTCGCTCTTTGATTTGGAGCATTCCACCTTGTACAACAAACACACTCCAAAGTGCTTCGCACCGATCCCTGTGGGTCAGGAGTCAATCATGGGCAGCCACAGATGGCCAGTGTTTTAGAAACAAAAGCTTCCCAAGTGTGACCATGCTTCTCAAATGGCAGCGACGCCCAGTTTTGGGTGCAGGAAGGTAAGGAGGTGTCCCGCCCCCGAGGGCAAGAGGCAGCACCTCGTACCTCCACACTGATTCCGGAGGGGGGACCTACTAGCTTTGAGCCTGCAAACTGGTCAGTCTATTAACTAAGACCCGATCATTTCGGTCCCGTGTGGAAACCCTGGCTTTACAACCACCAAATCCACAGAGAAATGCTAACTCAGCAGTTTCCCGTTACCGCCACTCACCAAGAGAAGTTCTCACTCGGGTCCCGCGAGCCCCCCACTTACGGGGGCCCCGGGAAGGGCAGATCAGAACACAGATGGGAGACTCAAAGGTAGTGACTACCTGAAGTAACTCGTCCCAGGTTTCCGAAAACATTTCTAAGAATTTCCAAGACCCATTTCTCCAAAATAAAGTTTCGTAAGCATTTAAAACCAGTTGTCTTTGGTGTTTAAAGGGTGGTTTTGTTGGGTGGTTGGGGGGAGAGGGCGAAGGGAGGAAGGTCAGCACCAAGTTATTCCAAAATAAAAAACAACAAAAATGTTTAATTATACAAACCCTTTACCAAAGGACTTAGAACCTAGGGGCGAATAAGAGGCAACTGAATAGGAACTAGGGAAGGACTCAATACCAAATGCTTCAGTAAAAGGCGGTTTTCCAAAACAGGATTTCCTGACGCCTCCTCCCCCTGAAACACAGCAGCCGGGAGGCAGCAGTTGGAAGCTACTTTCCAATTTTTGGATCCTTTATTGCATGCGGTTCTCCTTTATGAGTTTTTCCCCACATTGGTCATTCAGAAACCCTGCTCTAACGCGACGGGGAAGACCTAGGGTCCCCTGAAAGCGGCACATGTCCAGGAGACCATTGATTGGCTCGCTACGCTGCCCCCGGCACCCTTTCCTCCTCCGGGAGGAAGAAAACACATTTCTGCACGTGTTAGCTCTTCCTGTCCGTTTAAAACTACGCCCATACTGCAAGGGCAATTTTCTCGTACATACGGGGACAGACGCTGACCCGACAGTCCTTCTGTTTCGACAAGAGGTGTCCCCGTGAGCCCATCGTCAGAGACCACCTCTTCCTCCCGAGGTGCGCCACTCTGGAATTTGGTTCCTACTCAGTATGTGGGGGAGTGCAGGGACCCACGTGGGTCCTCACAAGCAGAACGTCAGCTATACCTACTTCCCACCTGAAAGACAGATAATGCCCAGACGCACAAGGCTCCGTACCCGAGTCCGGCTTACAACAATCCAACCCTGTAAAGTGACGGACGCCATCCCACAGTTCTGCAGCGGGAGCCTGGCTTAAGTGTTCATTCTTTGGTACCGAGAGAGGTTTCACAAAAGGCATTGCATCCTACGTGTTGGGTTGGGGCAATTTGGTTTACAAATCCTTTACATTCAAAGGCCTTTGGGGGAAAAAAAAAAATCCACGTGAACCACGAGGTCCTACTGCGTGGCTCGGAAGCAGACCGCTCTGCAAAAGCGACCCGGGCAGAGGGTGCGGGGGTGAGCTGTTCCCGTCTGACTTTCAAACATTCTATTTCCCTGAACTTCCAAAGCAGGAAAAAAATTGTGCTTTTAAAGTAAAAGGTCGTTTCTTTGCCTACTCTTCTTAGGAAAAGAAACACCTCGCATTAACAGAACGACATTCAAGCCGGGGTCGGGGACTGACCTCCACCCTCCCTCAGAGTGCCGGGGTAGCCTGTTTCTTTCTCATGCTCTAGGTGGACTACCTCGGCACTCGCCTGCCCGCCCGCACACAAGTCAGCCGGTCAGGCAGGCCGGATACCCTCTTTTCTGAGAACGAGGCTGATTTTCCTCTTCCTTCCACTGAACTTTATAACCAACAGCAAACTAAGAGTACTTAACTTTTGAGAATACTTTTAATCCAAAATCCTAAGCTACATCTAGTTTTTAGAAACCAAAGCGTGAGAAGAAAAGTTTCTTCGGGTGGTGGTATATCACCCACAGCTTTACCACTCTGGCGTAAGATGACTCGGACCCACAAACACGCAGGTGTACCCAACGTCCCTTAAAGGAAACAAGGATCACATATCCTAAAATACGAATACAACAGTCTGCTTTTCTTGGCTAGCAAGCCACAGACACAGCCACATTTTCTAGGAATAAGAAAAGATGCTGAACAGGATGATAAACACACTGAGGTATAAAAGGAGAACACAGAAAAGTTCTCTGTTGCAGCATTTAAAAAAAAAAACACACAAAAAAAAAAAATCAAAAAAAGTTTCCCCAAAAGGTCAAGATCACACAACACAATCTAATCCCCAAAACACAGTATTCTCCAGAACACAAATACTCTATAATTAAGTATTTTTAAATCTTATTTTTCCACATTTTATAGTTTTTCATTTTTTTTTTTTACTTAGTTTTTTCATGTTTCCTTGGCTCAATCTACAGAATACACCCCCACCACACACATCCAGTGCCCCCCACCCAGCCACAGAGACGCCAGGCTTGTGCATATCACGCCCCACGGAGGGTCAGAGGGAAGCGTGAACTCCACTGAGTGAGGGTGGGGAGGAGGGCAGAGGGCCTGCTGGGGAAGGAAATGCAAAGATTCATGAGGTAGATAGAAATTATCACGTCACAGGCTCAATCCCTGCAGAAAAGAGAAGTACATTCATCTGTAAAAAAAATAAAGATGAGGTAGGACTTAAGCAATGTTGTACTCTTCTTGTTCTCTTTCAACAAAAGAAAAAAAGAAATTTCCCTGAGACTGTTTCTTCTTTGAAATTCCAACGGAGACAGAGGGAGACGCGCACACCCCAACGCAGAAGCCCAGAGAGCGGGATTAGAAGATGAGGATCCGATTGTTGCCAAAGTCCACCACCACGATCATCCCGTCGGGGGTGACGGCGATGCCGGAGGGGCGGTCCATCTGCCCGAAGCCGCTGCCCTGGGCGCCAAACTTGCACAGGAAGCTGCCGTTGGACTCGAACATCTGCACCCGGTGGTTCCTGGAGTCGGCCACGATGATGCGCCCCTCCTGGTCCACGGCCACACCCTGCGGGCGCAGGAACTGCCCGTTGCCCGTGCCCTCGGAGCCCAGGAAGCGCGCGGACTGGCAGTCGGGGTGGATGACCAGGAGCCGGTGGTTGTTGAAGTCGGTCACCACCAAGTGGCCCTCGTGGTTGAAGGCCACGCCCCGGGGGGAGTCAAAGTGCTTCCAGAGAGCCCCCTCGAAGCCGTACTTATTCAGGAAGACGCCGTCGGGCCCGAACAGCTGGATCCGGTGGTTCCGGGTGTCTGAGACCAGGATCTTGCCCTCCGCGTTCACCGCCACGTCCCAGGGGTAGTTGAACTGCCCGTTCTTGGTCCCCTTCTCGCCGAACTTGAGCAGGAACTGGCCCTCGAACGTGAAGACCTGAATGCGATGATTGTCCTTGTCGGCCACCACGATCCTGCGGGAGGCGTCGCAGGCCACGCCGGCCGGCCGGTCGAACTGCCCGGGCCGGGAGCCCAGGGTGCCGAACTTGTGGTGGAAGGCCCCGCACGGCTTGAACACCTGGATGCGGTTGTTGCTGCGGTCGGCCACGACGATGTAGCCCTCCTTGTCCACGCTCACGCCCCAGGGGCGGCACAGCTTGCCGTCGCCGTCGCCCTCGCTGCCGAAGCTCAGGCCCGGGAGCCCGATGCCCACGTAGCTGCGGCCCGACTTGACCACCACCTTGAAGGGGCTGTTCTCGATGTGCTGGTTGCACATGGTGACCGACACGAGGTGCTCGCCCTCCAGCTGCGGCCGGTAGCTCACCACGTACGTCCCGTTCTGCTGGTCGCTCACCTCGGCACCGAACAGGTTGCCGTCGGGGCCCAGGACCACGGCCGACATCAGGTCGCCCCCCGAGAGGCGAGGCTCCCCGTCGTGGTCGTAGCCGACGACGGTGAAGGAGGCCACCTTGCCCTGGAGCGCCCTCTTGAGGCCGTCGCCAGTGGCCTTGGTGAGGGGCGCGAAGGCCCCGCTGCTGACGAAGCCGAAGGACTTGATGGCCAGGTACAGGGCCTGGTCCGGGGGCGTGAACATGACCCGGTCGTCCTCCTGGGGCTGCAGGAAGCCGCGCACGGTCTTCAGCTCCTGCACCTGGGCCAGCATGCGGTCCCGGGCCAGCAGGACGTCCAGCGCCCGCCCCTCCTCCAGGACCTGCTGCACGGCGCTGATGGTGCTCTCCAGCTTGTTGAGGCTCTGCCGCAGCTTCTCCACCTGCAGGTACAGGGACTTGGCTTTCACCTGGCG
Source organism: Felis catus (assembly GCF_018350175.1). Lineage (NCBI taxonomy): Eukaryota > Metazoa > Chordata > Mammalia > Carnivora > Felidae > Felis > Felis catus. The sequence goes on along the minus strand of NC_058376.1, from coordinate 156,228,307 downwards.
GATCTTCTCCACCTGCAGGGACAGAGCACGGAGGCTTTGAGGCAGGCAAGGGAGCGAGACGCACGGCCCGGCACCGGTCACTCAGACCCACACCTCGTGCGGGCGCACGAGGACGGCTGGCCTGTGCTCTTCAGAAACGGCCAAACTCCCAGGACAGAGGGAGGCCGAGGAACTGTCCCAGATCACAAGAGAGGACTGAAAACGGGACTACGGCTTGCAGTGCAGGATCCTGGACCGGGGGGGGCACTGCTCTTAAAAACGGTGCTGGGGCGGGGGGGGGGGGGGGGGCGCACCCGGGTGGCTTAGTCCGTTAAACATCCAACTCTCGATTCTGGCTCAGGCCATGATCTCAAGGGTCGTGGGACCAAGCTAGGGCTTGAGGGATCAGGCTAGGCATGGAGCCTGCTCGAGATCCTCGCTCCCTTCCCCTGTCCCGCCCGGCTCCCTCCACCCCTCCTCCACCGGTGTGCTCCCTCTCTCAAACAAAAACAAAAAGACCCCACAGAACAGTGCTGGTGCACACGGAGCAGGGACCGAGGGATCAGATACTAGCATGGTTCCAAGGTTGAACTTCCTGATTTTGAGTAACTGTGATGATGTAAGAGAATGCCCTTGCTCAGAGGAAATAAACACAGAAGTGTTTGAGGGTAAAGAGGCATCCTGTCCACAACATGCCAACTGGCTCTCGCTTGAATCACGTACAGAGTGCACACGTAGAATGGCGAGAATGGGTCAAAATGTAAAATGATCAGTAAATCTGGGAAAAGGACATATGGAGTTCTCTCATTATTCCTGTAATAATAAAATCAAAAGCAAAAGCAAAGAAGAGCCACAAAACAAATGCTTACGGAGCACCTGCTTTGTGCCAGGCACTGGGGGTGCATAATGACCAATAGAGAGTAAGGTCTTTGTCCTCAGCAGCAGGACCTCCCAGTGGACACAAGGCCAGTCTTGCACTCCCGAAGGGCTGAATTTTCAGTGCAGCCACAGAACCTGCAATCTCTTCAAAGATTTCTCCCTCTCTCTACGGCCCCCGCCCCTGAGAGGAAGAAGGACTGTATGTGGAGGGAGTGAAGGCATTTGTTGAGAACCTAATTCAAGATTACAACCTGTACCCCCTTGCCCGGCCACACATCCCATCTCCATGGTTTTCTGCCTCCACAGAGAGGCCCCACACCCCAAATTTGGAGAGAAGTCTTTGGAAACCACTGGCCTGTATTTCCAAAGGAGCCCTTTAAATCCAAATTGCTGTGATCTACAAACCTGAAATCAGACCTGCCCCAAATAATCCCTGCTTCTGAGGGTCTCAAGCCACTCTACTTGGGAGCGTGGGGTTCACTCTGACCAATGAAAGAGAGCCACTTCTCCATGTTTCTGCATCAGATCAGTAAAAGTCCTCCAATTTAAAGTGATTTCCCCTGTGATGGGAATAAAGGTGCCACCCAGCTGACTCGTGCCATTTTGCAGACAGAATCACGACTTCTGAGAGCTCTGCTGATGACAATACCACAGAAAGACTATTTCAGAATAAGGGTCTCCTGCTGGGGGGGGGCCTGGATTTCAGTCCGATCTTCCCTTGGTGGGGGCAATGATGTGATTTTTGACCCATTCATGATTTTCCATCTGTCGGCTCCGGGAGCAGGACACGTGTGGGGACAGATCAAAGAGCAGCTTTCTCCTTTGTTTTTGCACTGGGCCAAACCTCTGGCCTTTGGTTTGGATCTCTCAACGAGGTGGCTGCAGCTAATCCCACAAGGTAGCCGAATCCCCTGGAAATGTGTAAGCCACAGACATGAAAAAACATCTAGATACACAAAACCGGGTCACCTGGCACTCAAATCCCTTCAGTAATGCGTGATGCAAGAAAATTAGATGTTGTACAACAAAGACGTATCCGAGCAGAGACAGGCAGGAAAGCTTTGCTGGGAGGGGAGGAAAGGCAGTAATTAGTAAAAGAGAGTGGAACTGCCACAAAATCTGGAAGGCGAGGCATAATAATAAAAAGCAAAGACAAATGGGACTTAGGTACCTGTGTTCCGAACGAGTGAGCTTGTTTCAGAGGTTATCGGAGAATGAGTTTTTAGAAATGAGGTAGAAACAAAGTATATTGTGAAAAGAGACTGACTCTTCTTCCAAATTTGCTTCTCCAAGACTAAAAACTTGCTTTCCAAGCCCCCTGAAAGAGAACTGCCTTTAGGGAGAGGGCAGGAGTCGGCCTCACAGGAGGGAGGGTACCTAAGGTGAGATGCGCAGAGAAACTCCTTCGCACAAAGGCCTTTTCATCAGCAAATCCTGAAGAGCAAGTTTGTGGCAGAGTTCCCCAGAGAGCTCTCAGGTTGCACAAAGCGGGCCCCTTTCAGTTATAATTAACAGTCGTGGGTGGCATGACCTGGCAGACCATGGGGGCACGTGAGTGTCTCAAAACCATGTCAGGCCCACAAAGGTGCCTCCATAAAATATGTGCTGAATAAAATCTTGAGACTTCTTCCACCCAACGATTCTTCACTTCTCATCAAAAGGCAACTGAGTCCCATTTCCTGAGAAGCCAGCAGAGGCAGAAAGCAATTGGCTGTGAGCTAACTAAATGGAAAACGCCATGCACAACTCCAACGCAGCCTTCCAGAACATTTTAGGGCATAGTGACTGGTGAGGATCACTTTCAGAAACTGAGATCCCATCTCTACCTTCACGTAGTTTGGATGATTAAAACGAGCACGCACACACCTAAGTGCACCCTTTTTACTCAGCAACGTGTATGGTCTCATTCATGTATTAAGAGACCGTGCTTACAGCTGAACTGGCTTGAAGTTCAGACCCATTCACAGGCAACAGATTCTCTCCTCTTCCGAGGGCAGAGGGAAGATCAGAGAGGACAATGTTGGCATGAAGACTTGGGGTCAGTTAGTACAACTAGGCAGGACCCCCAAATTAAGGATGCTTCCCACCTGCTTGCTTTCGTAACATTCTCGACCGTGCCCCCTTCTCTCGGTCTCCTTTTGAGGATACCCAACCACCTCCGTGGAGAACCTCCCGGCTTCCAGCTGGGGTCTGGAAGCGAGCAGACGCTCAAATCCTCATGGGTTCTCTGCAGCTCACTGAAAACCCACCGGCCGCGGAGGCCGGGGCAGGGGTGCACGAGCTCCCCTTACCTTCCACAGCAGCTCACACTCCCGTTCCTCCAGGGCCTTCTTGTGCCGTGCAGTCACGGCTTTGACCTCCGACTGTACCACCTTGGCCTTCATCTCCACCTGTTCCGCCACCGTCTGGGCCTGCTCGATGCTCAGCTGGAAAACCAAGAACAAGCTCACGGCGTTAGGGGGACCTCCGCTGCTCCGTGCAAGTCACAGACCCGAAAAGCTCACAGCCTGGGCCTCGGGACCACTCGGCCCGCTTCCCTAGAAAGAAAGCAGGCACGCAGGGAGAGAGTGCACCTGTCCGACATGGAACCGAGGAGGTGCGGGGAAGCGCCGGCTTTCCTCGTATGGGAAACGGCACCTACACAGCGAACATCAGGACCGTTAAGAGCTACTCTGACACCGGGAGCCCAGGGTAGCGGGGCCCCGGCCGAAAACCGGGAAGGAGGATCGGACGTGAAATGTGCCACTCCCCACAGACTTTCTGGCCTTACTGGCCACCAGGGAAGACCCCGCAGGCCGGCACAGCCCTCAGGTGGAGGTGTGGGGGAGCTGCAGGCCTCCCGTTGCTGTCAAAGCATTAGCAGCTCAGCCCGTTCCAGCCAGCACCAGCCCCAAGTGACCCAGGGGACTGTCTGCTCTGCCAGAGAAACCGTGCGCGCCCTGTGGCCAAGTCAGCTCGCCAGAACATCTCCGCACCACCGTGTGCCCCACCCTGTACCAGCAGACCTAGTAAGGCAGCCAGTTTAATCAGACGTATTATTGTTCATAAAAAATTAATCAAGACAGAAGGCCCAGTGTTTTCATTAATATTACATGATGTGTCTTGAAAAGCCACAAGGATTTCTTTGAGATACTGAGGTATGAAATCAGGGATTCCAAACCGCTGACGGTGCTCAACAGGTCTTAGGGTGGGTGTCCCAAATCAGGAGGGGCCTAGAGGAGCACCAAGGGTTTGGAGCCTGGTCTGGGCTCAGGAACCGACCACGGGCACACCCTGGACCAAGGGGTTCCTGCACGTAGAGGATACAACTGAGGCAGTCTTGGGCAAAGCAGGCTGGAGTCATCCTAGGAGTCGGGTACCCCAGTTTCAGACCCCAGCTCCACATTCCAGTAGTTGCAAGGCCTCGGACAAGGGCCCAGCCTTCTGCAGCCTGGGCGAAGGGGAGGGAAAGGCAGGATAATCCACAGAGGGAGCTCAGCACAGCCCCTGGCCGAGTAGGACATCATGTTTACCTTATCAACAGCACTCAGCAGATCAACACCTGCAGCGGAACCTCAAGCATGCTTCCCCTTCATCCCATGGACCTCCCAGCTTATAGGCACAGTCCTGCACCTAGGCCCACGCACACTTCCTGCCCAATTTTGTTTTTAAATTGTGGTAATGGACGTAGGCCATAAAATGCAGTGGTATTTAGCATCTTCCGAGTTATGTAAGCATCACAGCCACCTAGCCCCGCACACTTCCACACCCACTAGGCAGTCCTCCACCTCCCTTCTCCCCACGGCGCCCATACTCTGCTGTCTCCACACCGCTGTCTCTTCTGGATGGTTCACATAAATGGAACCCGATAACACATATGAGCACCCTTATTTGTAGGACTATGCTTCCCTTTAAACAGTCGCTTACAACAGGGAATCCCCCCCCCCGTTAATGCTCTCAGTCTAGGTGACGCGCCAATGGCATGAAAGTCACACTCACATCGCAACTGCCTCCAAAGCACCCTTGCTTGACGTGGCTGACTGCTCATGGCATCCTCTGCCCCGATCCCTGTGAGGCCTAACAATCCAGTGAGCTGATCAGAGGTGGCACTCGGGCAGATCTGGAATGCTCAGAGACTATCCATGGCTTGGAATGCAGTCTCTTCCAAATTCAGCCTACATTTTACAACTCGGCTCAGATGCCACTTCCTTCCTGAAACTGGCAGTGAACGACCCCTTCCCGTGTTTCTGTTCCACCTTTCCTACCTAAGTGTCACTGCGTTGCATATCAAACGAAATGCGGGGCTAGTTACACAGTCCAGGATATGTTTTACCCGTGCTAATGTCTACGGCCATGGCCATTATTTTAACAAAGCACTAGGTAAGTATATCGGGTTCAATACTGTCTCCCCCAGGGGCACCTGGGCGCTCTGTTGGTTAAGCATCCAACTTCGGCTCAGGTCATGATCTCGTGGTTTGTGAGTTCAAGCCTGAGGTCAGGCTCTCTGCTGTCAGTGTGAAGTCCACCTTTGATCCTCTACCCCACCCCCTGTGCCCCACCCCTGCTTGCATGCTCTCTCTCGCTCTCAAAAATAAATCACTATTAGGGGCACCTGGGCAGCTCAGTTGGTTAAGGGTCCGACTTAGGCTCAGGTCATGACGTCGCAGTTTGTGAGTTCGAGCCCCATGTCCGGCTCTGTGCTGACAGCTCAGAGCCTGGAGCCTGCTTCGCATTCTGTGTCTCCCTTTCTCTCTGCCCCTCCCCTGCTCGCTCGCTCTCTCCCTCTCTCTCTCTTTCTCTCCCTCCCTCCCTCTCTTTCGGGGAGCCTGGGTGGCTGAGTTGGTTAAGCCTGACTTCAGCTCAGGTCATGAATTTCATGGCTCCTGAGTTCGAGGCTCTGTGCTGACAGCTCAGAGCCTGGAGCCTGCTTCAGATTCCGTGTCTCCCCCTCTCTCTGTCCCTCTCCTGCTCACACTCTATGTCTGTCTCTCAATAATAAGTAAATGTGAAAGATCAAAAAAGGTTTAAAAAATATAAATCAATATTTAAAAAAATATATTGCGTCCCCCAATTTCAGGCTGACGAGTTACGATGTGGTCATGTTGGACTAGAGGGAATCCCAAATCCAGTGCGGGATCATCACATAAGGCCACGTGAAGACACAGACACGCAGAGAAAGACCACATGACAACAGGGACAGGAATTAGGAGCCGTGCAGGTACAAGCCAAGGAAAACTAAGCAGTGCTGGTGACTACCAGAAGCTTGGAGAAGGCAAGGAGTGGTTCTTCCCTAAAGCCTTAGAGCACAGCCACGCTGACACCTTGATTTCGGACTCCTAGCCCCCAGAATCGTGCACGAATAAATTCCTATTTTAAGTCACCAGTTTACAGTAATTGCTTATAGCAGCCCTAGGAAACAGCAGCCAACAAACTGAAGCAGATGGAAATATCCAAATTACCGAACGATCAAAATTTAGACCGATCAATCACTGAATGCATACATACAGGTATCCTAAATGCGCGAGGTCGATTTCAAAGGTCTCAGGCGGTCAGGATGGATTCAGAAAATGGGAAACCTCACCAGACTCTTTTTAAACGGAGATGATTTAGTGTAGAGAATCTGGTTGAACAGGAAGCGGAGAACTGTCAGGGCAAAGGGCATATGGAGGCCGAGAGGCAGACCGTAACTGTTAAGCGGCCACCACCCCTGGGCCAGGAGGACACAGAGAAGAGATGCGGTTACAAGCAGGGACCAGGGGCCATGCCCAGCTCATTCTGGGAGTGGCAAAAGCTGGAAACTGGAACTAACCTCTGCTGCCAGGGCGAAGAAATGCTGCTACGAGCAGGAAGGCAAATGGAAGAAGGAAGTCCCTTTTCCCGACTTCCGGACACGACGTTTGCAGGGCCGCAGCCCAGCACCACACGGCACAAGTGTGAAGGGGTCAGATTCCGTGCAGAGTATATATACCTTAGTAACCCACACACCCTGTTTTCAGATGCGTTACCTGGTGTCCCAGTCAATACATGACCGAGGCGACCGAGGCAACCAAGCCTTTGCCCATAGATTTCTTAGCTTCCTCAACGGAAAGCAGAGGTGGCAAACTGCTATTTATACCAACGCCGTATCATATACCGACTGATTCTCCATAAAAACCACAGGAAATGGAAGTAACGGGCTTACGTTCCCGCAGGACAACAACCTCCTGCAGGACAGAGCGAGGACCACCCTCTTTGGCTACGAGTGTCTATTCACCCCTCTCCCTACTGTCTCCTAGCCGGGCCTGCTCCCTGCCAGGTCCCTAGCAGGCCCTCGGGTCTCGATTTCCCTTCTATGACAAGGACGGTTTCTTCTATTTTTCAATCAGGTAGAAGGGGTACAAAGCTCTTACTGTAACTTGAGCGATCCCCAAGTGCGCAAGGATAGGCTCATTCCCTGGGTTGAGAGTCATAAAAGCCCTACGTGCAGAGACAAAATATAGCGTCCTTTTCCTAATCGTATAAAGTCCGGTCAAGCACTGCATTCCAAGATGTGCAGACCAGGACCTGCTGAACTAGTTTCCATTATCGAAACAGGGTATTTGAAGGAAACAAGGGGCAGGGGGGAGGGGGAAAATGACAGTGGGTAAAAGGGCTGGGGAAATTTCAAAAACAGAAACATTCAGTTTACAATAAAGAAGGGAAAACAAAAAATTACCCAACAAGCATGCAGCTAGAGGAGGTTATTTTTTTCTTTTTTTTAAATTTATTTTTGAAAGAAAGAGAACAGCGCGTGCACAAGCAGGGGAGGGGCAGAGAGAGGGAGACAGAGGATCTGAAGCAGGCTCTGAGCAGACAGCAGAGAGCCTGACGTGGGGCTCAAACTCACCAACCATGAGATCATGACCTGACCTGAAGTCGCACGCTCAACCAGCCGAGCCACCCAGGCACCCCAGAAAAATGTTATCCTTTTTAATTTTTTAAAATGTTTATTCATTTTTGAGAGAGAGAGAGAGAGAGAGAGAGAGAGAGAGAGAGAGAGCGCGCGCGAATCCAAAGTAGGCTTCAAGCACTGAGCTGTCAGCACAGAGCCCAACGCAGGGCTCGAACCAATGAACGATGAAGTAACGACCTGAGCCAAAGTTGGATGCTCAACTGACAGAGCTGCCCAGGCGTCCCTCATGTTATCTCTTAAACCTTTATTTTGAGAGACAGAGAGAGAGAGAGAGAATGAGTACTCAGAACCATGTGTGAGCGAAGGAGAGGGAGAGAGGGAGAGGGAGAGAGACAATCCCAACCAGGCTTGATCTCATGGGACCTGAGCCAGATGTGTAACTGACTGAGCCACGCAGGCACCCCAATGTTGTCATTTAGAGCTGGCAGGTTCAGTCTAACATCCGAAAGCTGAGGGTCTCCATCTGGGTAGGCAAATCAGTGTGCCAGCCGAGTGCTGGTCACTCAGTGTGGAGGCCAACTGGGTTTCTGAGGGAAGAGTACAGAAAGCGATTAATGATGTCTGTTAGGGGAAACAGGGGTGGCCAGGTGACTGATATCATTAGTGTCCCAACAGGCAGAAGAATACCAGAGAATGCCAATGTCACCTGCAAACTCACAGAGCACAAAACTGGACATGGGAGATACCGTAGTTCACTCTAAAATGTAATTTTATCACATTTAATACTTTGAAACTAAGACTTATCTTGGGGCGCCTGGGTGGCTCAGTTGGTGAAGCGTCCGACTTCGGCTCAGGTCACGATCTCGTGGTCCGCGAGTTCGAGCCCGGCGTCGGGCTCTGGGCTGATGGCTCAGAGCCTGGAGCCTACTTCCCATTCTGTGTCTCCCTCTCTCTCTCTGCCCCTCCCCTGTTCATGCGCTCTCTCTCTCTGTCTCAAAAGTAAATAAACGTTAAAAAAATAAAATTAAAGTTTAAAAAAAAAGAAACTAAGACTCATCTTAAAACTGCCAGTGGGGCTTTCCCTTTGCGAGCTACATCTAAAATAAATGCGCACATTACAATCAATGGCCTCTGAAGCGCGATAAATACATTAACTGAAAAATCAAGGCTCCCTTTACGAGAGCAACTTGTGTCTTGATCCTGATTATAGACATCTCTCCCACCCCAGGGGAATCAGTGCACCTTATGAAACCCTCTAATTACGTAAGTGACCAAAAAGTTTTACTTCCAGGAAGAGTCAAAGTTAAAGTAATAAAAGGTTTTAAAAAGCCCTAAAAATTGAGTGATCAGTCTTGAAACATCGATGAGGTACACTACAGACATCTTTCATGCTTCCTTCGTTGTAGATAACTCTAGACCCTTTGTCAGAGTTAATTCTCTATACAGGATTAAATAGAATTAATTGAAGGATTTGCTTCTGGGTGTTTTTTTTCCTGGAACTAAGTGTCCCAAGCTAAATGAAAACAAGTAGTGAGTCTCTCAGAGTTTTATCTCAGGAACCGTGGTTCACAGTCGACTGTACATCCAATACTTGTAATTTAATAATGGATAAATGTGCCTGTTTGAAGAAAGGGAACAGAGCTCTTAAAAGTCTTTTATAAACAAAAGCTGGTAAGAAGGAAATGAAAACACACCAGTCCCCAGCTGTATGGAGTGCAGATACACTGGAAACGGTCATGGATACTCATGCAAAGGTAAGGTTGGTAAGGACTTAAATCTGACTGCACATTTGGCGGTAGCATCCTTTACTTATGGGATGTGTTCGTGCTCATTCATTTAGGCCAAAGGAAGTTTCCAATCATAGCGCCTCCAGGTGCAGTGCCCAAGGAAGAATGAAGGATGCCAGGTCGATCAAGGGCCCTTCTTCCCCGCAATTTTACAAACGGAGGTTCCAACCTCTCCCCAACAGGGAGAAGAGAGGAAAAGGAAAACTCTCCCCCTGAGGATAGCTTGCTGCAATACTGCTAGACTGGAAGGCATCTCCGTGTATGCCCACCACGTTCAACAGCAAGAACGAGGCCACCGTGGAGAGAGGCAGAGCTAAGAGACCGAGTGCTGGCACCAAGGTCTGAGTCCCTGGACACCCGAAGCCCGATCCATCCGTGTTCCACCCGGTCCCCTGAGACTATTCATCTCCTTTCATTCAACCGCAACCAAGGATCCTCACGAAGACAGCCTGGGAAAAATGTCAATTAGGTCACGGTGCACTCGAGTCCCTCACATTTGTGTACACTGAGTGCACACGCACAAGAAGGGAAGGCGGGGGCACAGCTGCCTCCCCAATGAGAGGTGACCATCAGTTTTGGACTCAAACTGCAATCCCCCCACTCATTGCCACTGTGACTTCTGGCGAGTTGCTTAGTCGCTTTCAAGCACAATTTTCTCTCTGCCACATGGAACAAACACCCAAACCTCGCATACTGAAGAAAGTGCCTGTTCCAGTGCCTAAAACAGAGTAGAGCTCAGGAAACAGGGACAGTTCATTTGAAATTTTTCTTTTAATGTCTATTTGTTTTTGAGAGAGACAGAGTGCAAGCTGGGGAGGGGCAGAGACAGGGAGACACAGAATCCTGAGCCAACACCAGGCTCTGAGCTGTCAGCACAGAGCCCGACGCGGGGCTTGAACTCAATAACCGTGAGATCATGACCTGCGCTGAAGCCGAACACTTAACCGACTGAGCCACCCAGGCGCCCCAGGACTGTTCATTCTTATTGGTGAAAAGACAAGGCCTATGGCTGAGGAGATCTGGGATCTTAAGCATAACGACTAAATTTTGTTCTTCCATTTCCAGATCTGTAACAGAAAAAAATGTTTCTTTCATCTACTTTCTGCCTTAGTTTGTATAAATTCATATAAAACAGTAGCCATCCTCAGCATTCCTTGGGATAGACTTTCCATAGCGGCAGATAGGAATGCTGCAGGGTGCATGGTCTATTAAAGTGATCAAACAAAACAGAAGTCAGGGAACCAAGGTAGTCCAGAAAGTCTGGATTAACTTACATTTATCTTCCCTTGTGCAATTTAAGAAAGTCATGCTTAGTCATCAAGCTCAGTCCTTCTAATTTTTGTGCTAAATGGTGCGGTATTTATCACTGTAGTTTAACATGAAGAGCGTTTACCCTTTCAACCAGGTAGGCAACTCAAGTCCAATAAAGGAACTCAGGAAAAGGGTAGGGCAAAGATAGCCAGTGTGCACAACACCCACTTGACTCTTATCACTACTACTCACTAATACTAGTTATCAGATGAAGAGTAACAGAAGCTCTAGCGAACTTGAATCAAAACGCCCCTGCAAATGGCTAAAATTAACAGCCCAGGAAATAACAGATGTTGGCGAGGATGCAGATAAAGGGGAACCCTCTTGCACTGTTTGGTGGGAATGCAAAATGGTGCAGCCGCTCTGGAAAAGTGTGGAGGTTCCTCAAAAAAATTAAAAATAGAACTACACTGTGATCCAGCAATTGCACTGCTAGGAATTTACCCAAAGGATACAGAAACACTGATTCAAGGAAATATATGCACCCTGCTGTTATACGTAGCAGCATTATCAATGATAGCCAAACTATGAAGAGTCCAAATGTCCATCGACCGATGAACGAATAAAGAAGATGTGGTGTGTGTGTGTGTGTGTGTGTGTAGTATATATAGTATATATACATATACATATAGTACTCAGCCATAAAGAAGAATGAAATCTTGCCATGGATGGAGTTAGAGTCTATTATGCTAAGTGAAATAAATCAGAGAGAGGCAAATTCTATATGATTTCACTCATGTGTGGAATTTAAGGAACAAAATAGGTGAACATGTGGCGGGGGGAAAGAGAAGCCAACCATAAAACAGACTCTGAATTATAGAGAACTGAGGTTTGCTGGGGGGAAGGTGGGTGGGGAGGCTAGATTAAATGGGTGATGGGCATTAAGAAGGGCACTTGTGATGAGCACTGGATGTTGTATGTTTAAGTAACAAATCAGTAAATCCTAAACCTGAAACTAATATTACACTGTATGTTAACTAACTGGAATTTAAATAAACACTTGGAAGGAAAAACGCCCTGGCGAATGAAGCAGTCAAAAGACTGGATTTTGACCAATTGAGAAGTGCCATGCAGCCTTCTAGGAAATCTCTATAAAAGGCGGGAGCATGCCTGTTTCCTTTCAATTGTCCAGAATATAGATGCTATATCGTGAGTTCCAGCAGCCATTTGTAGCCAAAGGTATGAATGTCAACACCTCGGAATGGCAAAGCAAAGCTGAAGGATTCCCCAATGACTTTCTGTACCTCTAGAATAACTTTTTGAAACAGGAGAAATTAACGCCTTGCATATTTAAGCTACCACATTTGGGAGCAGAGTGAAGGCCTGTTACTCATGGCTAAATTCATTTCCTCCCGGGTTAAAACAAACAAAATCCTAAACTATGACAGAACGGGGATGAATAAATTGCTTGGGACCTGGAAAGCAGGTACTATCACAAGAATTTAAGAAAACACTTGACGGTGATAAACATGTTCCTAACCTTGACATAGTTGTGTTTTCATGGGTGAAATACACGTTGAATATGTATGTGTTCATATGCTTTAAATATGTACAGTTCATTGAATATCCATTTCCCTCAATAAAACTGGGGGAAAGAAAACTGCCTCAGTCCCACTGTAATCAGCAAAACGCCACTATTCCTATTTTGGCTTATTTCTACTTCCTCCCATAATTTTTTAATGCATCTTTACTTGTTTTGCATAATTTTTCCTGGACCAATTTCAGGGTTTTAGTTAACACTGTATTATAATGTGATCCCAAACTCTATGAATGTAAGGGGCTGAAAAACCTTAATTCCTATTGTTGACCTTTCCTGCTGGTACAAGCTGCACCTTCAGGAGGTAGGACACGGCCTTGGAGATTCCTATTAAGAGGACGGAGTTCCTTCCACATTTAAAGCTCTGGATATTTTTCAAAACATGCTCTTCCACTCACAAAGATTACGTGTGGTGTACTTACTCCGTCACTTATCCAAAATAGTGCTCTGGTGTCATTATGACTGGTTACTGCTCAGGCTGAATACACTTCTGTACTTTATATGAAGTGGTCGGGCTGTGTCTTTGCAAGGTGTCTGCAGCCCTTTCATTCCTTCACCTGTGTTGTCTCTTCCTTCCTAAAAGTTGTGCCTACTGATTATGATCTTTTCAGAGTAACTATTTCTCTGCCCCATTCGCTAGTCTGCTGTTCTCCTATTAACATGCATGCATTTTGGGGGCACCTCGCTGGCTCAGTCAGAAGAGCATGTGACTCTTGATCTCAGGGTCGTGACTTCAAGCCCCATGTTGGGTGTAGAGATTACTTACAAAAAATAAAAACTTTAAAATTATGCATAAGTTTCTTGTATTGCTTCTTTTAAGTGTATTTTTGAGAGAGAGAGAGAGAGAGAGAGAGAGAGAGAGAGAGCGAGCAAGCGAGCATGCCAGCCAGCAGGGAAGGGGCAGAGAGAGGTAGACAAAATCCCAAGCAGGCTCCATGCTATCAGTGCAGAGCCAGGCACAGGGCTCAATCTTGAACCGTGAGACAGATACAGCCTGAGCTGAAATCAAGAGTCGGACGCTTTACCGACTGAGCCACTCACGCACCCTCCTCGTATCACTTCTAATATATCTACCTCCAGTTTGCATTTTCTTTTCTTTTTTAATACTTGTCTCCTTCCTTTCCATGTAATAACCCTTACTAGGATTTTATTTTGGTGTTTGCTATCATAATTTAAATCTCTTACAACTTCTTACTCAGTTTGAGGCCTTAAGTTATTGGCAAAAATAAAGCCTCCTTCCAGAATATCTCCTGCTTCTTGAACCTGCTGACTTGCCAGTACACACGAGAAGTATTTAAAAGCTCCCAAATGATGCATTTATTCAATAATATTATGAGTAAATGAACAACAACAAAAGAACAAAGAAAGGGTAAATGAACAAGTTGAGGACAGTTTCTTAGACCAACGATGTCCAAATCAAACTTAGCAACTTATTTATTTTTTTATTTTAAAAAATAGTTTAAACACTTACTTCTTTTTGAGAGAGAGACAGAGCACAAGTGGGGTAGGGTAGACAGAGGGAGACATAGAATCGGAAGCAGGCTCCAGGCTCTGCTGTTAGCACAGAGCCTGATGCTGGGCTCGAACTCATGAACCAGGAGATCATGATCTAGGCCCAAGTCACCCCCCTTTCTTTATTTTTTAAATGTTTATTTTTGAGAGGGAGAGGGAGAGTGCATACACGAGCAGGGGAGGGGCAGAGAGAGAGGAAGACAGAGGATCTGAAGCAGGCTCTGTGCTGAGAGCAGAGAGCCCTAGGTGGGACTCAAACTCATGAATCGTGAGATCATGACCTGAGAGGAATCAGATACTTAACTGACTAAGCCACTCAGTTGCCCCTCAAACTTGCGATTTAAATGTCCTTGCAAAAGAAAAGAGAATCTCTTACCCTGTGACCGGAATCATTCTGTATTTTAGTTTAAATGGAGTTAAGGGATGTATAAAAGGGTGTGTGTGTGCACCAGTTAGATGTCTATTTTAAAATATATTACCACTCCCCCAAATTTTATGTTAACTATGTTCCTCCTTCCTTCTCCAGTGTTCATATTAATAACAAAAATCAGGGGCATCTGGGTGACTCAGTTGGTTACGTTCCAACTCTTGATCTCAGTTCAGGTCATGATTCCTGAGTTTGAGACCCGCATCGGGCTCCAAGCTGATAGCACAGAGCCTGCTTGGGATTCTCTACTTCTCTCTGCCCCTTCCCCACTTAACAACAAAACAAAAACAGCCTTCATACTATCTGCTGTATTCTCTAATATAAACGCTATTAAATGGCAGTGTATGAATTATGTGGTTAGGCCATTTATTTCATGAACATTGACCAATGCAAGAAACCAAGTGCCTGAAGCACCATGCACCCAAAGTAGTGTTCTCTCCTGGCATTCCAAGGTCGCTTCTTTACCCTGTGGGGAACCTCTCGGTATCCGACATCCTTTCCACTGCTTAGTGACCAACAAAGGAAAAAACACTTGTATACTTGCATACAAGTCTTAATTCTTAATTATGTCTTTATGAAAATAAACCAGAGCCTACCCTGTGCTAGCCAGTGATGGATTTTTCCAACTTCTTCCAGGCGTACTTTATAAATGGTTTTTAGATTCATCACTGAGACAGGAACTCTACCTGAAGCTTTCAGAACTATGTTCTTCCTTAAATACAAAAGCAGGGGCTCAGTTAAAAGCAAACTCCTCCTTGTTCTCACTAAATCAGTTTCAATGGTGTCCTGACCTCCTAGAAGGAACCCATTTGCAAAACATTTGTTCACAATGAAGAGTGGGTCCCTACGAGTCTTCTGACGTTGGAGACGGTTTGTTTCTAAGGCTCACATGGGAACAAACTGACCCTTCACCAAATGACTTGAGCAAAACTAACTTGTTCTCCATCTTTACCTCAGTTCCCCCTCCCTCCCCCAAAGGCATCACAGAGTTAACTCAGAGGGAAAAGAAGGGCCGTGTTTTCTAACACTCAGGAGACTTCTTAGCAGGTATGAACCTCTCCACTTTCATTGGAGGGCCACGAGATAGTTTTAGGAATAGTCAATGTACTGAGAACCTGATAAGAACATTCAGACAGAAATGGTTGTCCAATCATACCCCAATCTTTGGATCCCTGGCTGAGAGTAGGTTCCGAAGAATTGCAACCAAGAGCCCCAAAAGGGTGCCTTCCCCGCCCCCCACTCCCAGTTACGCAGGGACCTTGAAGCAGTCAATTCACAATCTATGCAGATGATGTTCAGCAGGTATACCTGGATGTGGCCATGCAGATGATTAAACAAACTGAGCTTCCTATCTCATTCCTGCCACTTGGCTCCTCCCCAAAATGCCCACTGAGCTCAGCAGTACTGCTGGTATTTGAATCTCACCCCTAGGTTCTTCTTATTACTCACAGCAGACTGTCTGCTAACAGTGACTGTATTTGCTGCAGGAAGTTAAGCATGGCAGACAAAATCTTCTGTCCGACTACTTCTCTCTCCTCTCCGTGAAATTCTCAAAGTTCCAGTTCCTTGAGATTTCATCATTGCAATCACAGATCACAGGTCTCTCTTTACGTCTCTAGCGAATCATGACAACTCATTTTCCTTTCCAGAGTGGCTGATCCCAGAAAGTGGAGAGCACCAGCAATTCTGTGAATCATGTCTCAAGGACCCCAGAGTGTTCTCAATCTCCAAGGACAGAAAGGGGTTAATAAGATGAAGCCACAGTCTGGGGGGGGGGGGGGGCAGGACCCAAATGCAGCAGGTCTTGGGGCTCCCCAGGTGATGCTGACAGCAGCCAGGTCCAGGAGACACCAGCAGGGTAAGTCCCCACTGGCGTAAAAAGGGGCGCCACCAACCACTCAGGGACACAAGCTCACCAAAACGGAACAGAAATAAAATACAACTATGCGCTAAAGGGGATGCTGACAACCAAGAATTTAAGCGCAACCAAGAACCACTCTGAAGGCATAGAGAAGAAAGCAGCCTGCTCTGGCGTTAGAATATGCCAGAAGTAGTCACTGCAGAGACAGACGCTCACACCTCTAATCACAGGGCTTGAATAACAGACAGTCTGACTCTTCAGAAAGACCACTTCAGTATCATGCATAGCAACAGGAGAGCTGCTGAGAAACTTATTAAAACCCAGAACTATCCTTCTGCCCCTTCCTGATTTTAACTTTATTTATTTTGGGGGGGGGGGGGGGGAGGGAGGGGGAGAGGAGGAGGGGCAGAGAGAGAGAGAGAGAGAGAGAGAGAGAGAGAGAGAGAGACAGAAAATGCCAAGCAGGCTCTGCACTGTCAGCACAGAGCCCGATGTGGGGCTCGAACTCCCAAACAGCGAGCTCAAGACCTGAGCAGAAATCAAGAGTTGGATGCTGAATCGACTGAGCCAGGCAGGCGCCCCCTTCTGCCCTTTCTTTACAACACATGATCAATTCCTTACCACTTCCAAAAAAGGTCTTATTTTTTACACAATTCACTTATTCAAATGCTCTAAGAATGTGAACTTTTCATTCAATTTCTGCTCAATGATTAGCAGTGTTTCCTTGACTTTCAAGCTCTTCCTACAAGGAAAAGGTCTCATGATTTTTTCTTAAAATCTTGTCGTCTGGACCAGGCAATAAGATTTTAAATCAATTCAGGCATGCTATCACTCAATGGTAAGAGAACTTTTCTATGCCCCAAAGTTACATGTGTCCCTTCCTAAACCCAAAGGGATGGGGGACTCAACAGAAACAAGGGTCTCAGTTACCAGGAAGTGACTTTTTATTGCTTGGGAAAGACTCTGAGATTCTGAACCTTATCTTAAACTTCTGTTGCTCACCTCTGTCTCACCTATAAATAAATAAATCTGAGCAGCGGAGAGATCTGCCTGGAAAGCATTAAGCGCCCAGTCTTTCTGCAGTCCCAGCTGAGGTATGCTAACGCCCACTTGTACTTGGGGAGGGGGCTGGATGAGAAACAGGCAGATGATGGGGAGGGCAGAGGAGGGGAGGGCGCTTAAGTGTGCGCAACAAGCCCTGACTGGCTAGTCAACTTTGGCCACATCCCCCTTGGCGAACCCTCCCCCTCCCCAAGGGATTACTGCTGCACGGAGGTCACAGGAGCTCGTGTGGGTCATTGTTCCCAGGCCCCCACACACCGGAGCCTGCCCGGTAACCTACACATGCCATCTGAAAGGGAGTGGGACAGGTTTCACGTGCAAGAAAGAACAAGGAAAAGGGGGGGACTGACCTGGATGGCCTGGCGGCCCTGCTGTGCGTCGGCCAGCAGCTGGATGGTAAGTGCCCTGGAGTCCTGCAGCGCCTCCTGGAGGTAGATGAAGCTGTGGCCGCCGTGCCGGCCCATCGTGCACTCACGACAGATGGGCACTGAGCAGGTGTCACAGTACAGGTGCAGCACCTGGGGACCAGAGAGGGGACAAGCATTAATGAGATTTGGGACTAGCGGGGAGGGAGGCAGCCTCAGGGGTGCTCTGTGGATGCCAGACCCCAGACACCCCCTTCCCACTTAGCAAGCACACCCCCGCAGCCAACCGCGGGCAGCGTGCCCTCCTTTCTTACCCCCTCAAGGAGAAAACAACCAATTCCCTCTTTCCACTGCGGTTTCATTCAGAACTTTAACCGAGACTCCAAAGGCAAAGACGAAACAAAACAATCCTCCTGGCATGAGATTTTCCCTAGGTCTCAAGATTAATTGCCCAGAAAAGTTCTAAGACTGTACCTCCCTGGTCTGAGATTGGTGGCCCGAATGAAAGAATATACCAGAAAAATGTGTCTTGCCACCCCACCCTCTGGGTGTGTGAAACACAGTTAGGAGCCAGTATTAATCACCCTCACAGGGCAGCTCGCAGCCACAGTCCCCCCCCATCAAGGAGATTAGCGCAAAGTGCAAAGCATGGTTCTCCCAGGCACGCGGGCAAGCTCTGGGCTTAAGCTTCTGGAACGAAGGCAAAAAGCTAGTGGTAAGGTCAGCCAGCTTCTTGTCTTTCTTCTTCCTGCCAAGTTGTTCCAAGGAGTTGACCCCGAGAGGCAGCCCGTGCTGACAGAACTGCTTTGTGATGTTCTGTATCTCCCTGGGGCCCAGCCTGCCGGGAGGGAGACACGGCTTGGCACAACCTTCACCTGCTGATAAATGAGGAGCTCTCAAGAGCGGAAGCTCCTTGGCACAGAAACTGGGCCAGTCGAGCTGTATCCTTCCACGGAGCAGGGCACTTAGCACCGCTCTCTGTCAACGTCGGCTGGACGGCTTTCGAGAGCAGGGCTTCCATTCGCCGCCGGCATACCTGGGCTTGGGGAAAAGCCAGCCGACACGCAACAGGCAGGGAAGCGGTGTCCGAGGGGCTGCTTTCCCCACACAATACGCTTAATCCCCAGATGAAGACCAGAGGTCGAGGCGTCTTAGGGCCACACAGCAAGCAAGGGCAGAACAGGGCGGCCAACTCGAGCCTTCTGGAAGACACGCCAGACGCTGGCTCTTCACCAGAGCACCGAGCACCTTACGAGGTCTTGTGGTGTCCAGGGTGGGAGACCCGAGGCCAGGCGATTCTGCGCGGAAGCCCGGCCCAGAGCAGGCAGAGCGTTACCCGACTCGCAGACGGGCAGGGAGGGCCGCGACGTTCCCAGGAGAAAGACCCTCGCAGAAAGGAGCCCGGGCGAAAGTATGGATGCTGACTGTCTGCTCTTCAGGTCGTTTTGTTAACTAACCAGACGCCGCTCCGAGCACATCCGCTGGGAGATGGTGTCCCCAGACAAGCTCAGGGCCACAGGCCGACTCTGCTGAGGGTGCAGGGAGTCAGAAGGGGGCTGTGTGGTCCTGCGTGGTTTAGGCTGCTTCTCTAGGGACCGCTGGACTCAGAAATCGGGGAAAGACTTAGATTATGTTTCTTTTTTTTTCCAAAAAATTCTTTAATGTTTATTTATTTTTGAGAGAGCACGCACATGCACGAGCGGGGGAGGGGCAGAGAGAGGAAGACAGAATCCCAAGCAGCCTCCAGGCTCTGAGCTGTCAGCAGAGCCCGATGTGGAGCTCGGGGATCACGACCTGAGTCGAGGTCAGACGCTTAACCGACTGAGCCACCCACTTCCTATTTCTAAGAAATGGTTCCGATGTGGTAAGTTTATGGGCCCCATTTTATAGGAGAGAAATGGGATCAGCTTTGTGACTAGACGAGGGCCAGTGCAGTACCTTCCCAGCAACCCAGGGCGACTGAAATTTGGTGACCGTAATTTGCCTCCAAGACCAATCGCTTTTTAAAGCAGGTTCACCATTTTAGAAATGATCATCTGTCTCATCTGATAAAGCTAAAATTTTCAAGCTGACCTTAAATGCTAACCAAAAGATGCTAAAGCGGATAAACTTGGGGGAAATTCCTGGACAGTCTCTTTTTATGATGTGGGGCTAAAGCACCCTCCCCCACCCCGTTTCAACAACTCAACCTCCTGCCTTCCCGTTGGCTCCCTCCATTTGTCACGGGAATCAAGGGGTCACTCCTATGCTCATGTGAAGTGTGAAAACCTTCCATCTGTAGGCTCCTTTGAAATTCGAATGGGACATGTCTCTGAACCTTCTGTCCTCTCTGCCCCTGCCAAACAGTAAGCAATCCCCTCTTCATCTCTTCTCTGGACAGCTGTGTGGACTGACCAGGGTCCCCTGGCTTTCTTCAGTCTCTGTGAACAGAACGGCTTTCACTCGCAGGGAGTAGGAAAGAACCTGAAGCTGTTAGCCCGAGCCCGGCACCATCTGGCCGTGGACGTCTACCCAGTCACCTGACCGGGCTTGCCTCGTCTGTGAAACACAAGCAGTCCAGCGAGGTGCCTCCAGAGACCGCTTCCATCCCTGAAATCCTGGGAACCCTACCTCGGGGACTGAACACCAGAAACCCAAAGTCCTTTGAAATAACTCTGGGCTGAGCAAGGAAGCCAGGCTCCAGGTGCCAATTGTGTGACTGCAAGAAACCAAGGTGGTTCTTCTGGGTTTTTTAAAATCCAGAGCCTGCAGTCCGTTAAGCGCCCAACTCTTGACTTCAGCTCAGGTCATGATCTCAGTTCGTGGGATGGAGCCCCAAGTTGGGCTCTGTGCTGACAGTGCGGAACCTGCTTGGGATTCTCTCTCTCTCCCTCTCTCTGCCCCTCCCTGCTTGCCTGAGCGCACGTGAGGGCGTGCTCAATGGCTCTCTCACTCTCTCTCAAAATAAATAAACATTAAATTTAAATCCACAGCCTGAATAATGCACATAGGAGATACCTCGCAAATGGTAGGCTTTAAAGCATTCTGCTGAGAAAGAGGCCAGAAGAGAAATCCTGGTCCGAACAAGCAGCGGCAGGGTGCCCCAGAGCCCCTGGCACTGGGCCCCTCTTGATGCAATCCTGCCTGGCATCGGTTCCCCGGGACTGTGCCCAGAACACACCTGATTTCGGTTCTGGACCGTAGGCACAGCACAGCGGTGGGGCTGGCCCTGGGGGACACCCAGCTTGTTGGTAATAAAAAAGCTAAGGGCGAGAAGGGCGAGTAGAACAGCATAGCTCCAGTGGTGCTTATAATTCATGAGCTATTGATTTTTCAAAGAACGGTATCCAAAAACTGGAAATCTGGTCGATTTTTATCAACTGTCTAGCTGAAGTTCGGCATAAAACTCTGGGAGGATTTCATGCTCCATTTAGAAGCTCCGTATCTCCACCTGCAATTTCGAAGGTCGAAAACCCACAATTTTGGAGTCAACAGGTAAGCGTGCACATGGGTGCAATTCTCTCTGAAACAGCTCGAAGATTGTTTTAAAAGAATATACTGGAACCCACGTCTTCCAAACGACCAGAAGAGTGGAAGAGGCCATGAGGGGGAGAAGGAGTGGTCCTCTGGCGGCAGGAATTCTAGGGCCTGGAGCTGCCTGTTAGGGGTTTCCCGGGCAGATGTACGACATGGCCCCTCCCACCCCTCCTCCCCCTCCTCGGCCCCTCCCACCCCTCCCCCTCCTCGCATGGCGACAATCTGGCTGCCCCAGCTGAATGGAGCAGGCTCGACCTCTGACCTTGCAAGTGACCACCCTCTTCCCTGCCCCCAGCTTCCAGAACGCCCCACCCACTGCCTTCCTCTCCCATAATTTCTAAAATACCAGGCAGAGACAAAGACCTAGGAATGTGGGCCCAGCGGGAGAGGAAGGAGAGAGGTTAAGGAAAAAATAAATAAAAATACTCAGTAGGCAGGTTGGCCTTAGCCGGTACTAAAATAAAGTGCTGCGTTAATGAACAAGACTGGGTGTGCACTTCTAGAATCTACTTTTTATACCACCTGTGTGATCCAACAAGAAACGAAGGAACGGAACGAGCGCGCGCGCGCGCGCACACACACACACACACACACACACACACACACACACACACACACACATGCGACTCCTATTAGAGCGCCACGCATCTGAAAGGCGATTCCAGTTTAAAATACAACGACCCAGATCACTGAAGAATGGAAACTGAAAGGATGTCATCGAAACGCCCCAACCGAAATACAGAACCGCTGTATGCTGACGTTTCTGAGATTTTTTTCACATCCCTTAAAACGACTGGGGACCTCTGGCCTCCCGCAAACTCCGACCTGGACAAAAGGAGGTCACACCAACCACCCATGAGGGTTTCCAAGTTTCCCAGCATAGAAATCAAGGGGAGGATGGCTGGGCCACAAGCCTTACCTGTGTGTGTATGCCAATTAAAAAAAGGCAAAACATTAAATCAAGTTCAAGGAGTAGAGTCCAGCTATTCTGAAACGAAGTCTATTAAATAACATCAGAACCAAGTTTTACTTGATGTAGGGAAAATTACGCAGAATGCCAGTGCTCCAAAACCCACAATCCAAACCTGAGGAAGAAGTCCCTCCTGCACCCTGGCCGCGTGCTGCAACCTGGGGGCCCCAGGGGCCCCGGAAGAGGGGAAAGAAAGGAATCTGGCCCGATTTTCATGCACAATCACTACCAGCTCCGGTCAGCAGAACCCAGCTGAGGATAAGCTAAGGTGGCCAGGGCGGGAGGAGGAGAGGCATAAAGCATTTAAAAAAAAAAAAAACCAAAAACAAAAAAACTGGGGGAGGGGGGTCTCCTGGCTGGCTCAGTCCATAGAGCATGTGACTCTCGATCTTGGGTTGAGTTTGAGCCTCACGTTGGGTGTAGAGATTCCTTAAAAATAAAATCTAGCATGAAGAAATTTTAGGGAACATATATGCCATTTTACTGCAAAAAAATATGTAAGTGCAAATCATTTTTTTAAATCTCCCCCATTTATCAATGTTTCTACTTTATGCAACCATCCAAAAATGTTACATTCTGTGCATAGGTGAATTGTTTTAAAAGACAAACAGAAGCATGTTATGCTAGCTTTTTTTCTCTTAAGCTGTATTAACTTGGAGAATGTTCTGGCTCAGGCTGCCCATTTTATAAATGCCTGCATGGTATGTTGCCTGTGGATATACCACAGGCTTATTCAATTAGTACCTGCTGATACAATTTTAAAGCCATTTCCTGATTTAAAAAAAAAAAAAAAATCCCGAGCAACTCAGTGTTGCACTTTCTTGTTCTTTATATACCTCAATTTCTTCATTTTGGTAACACGTACAATTGCTACATCACTTGATGTACAGGAAGGCAAATGTGCTTGCGAGTGTGGATAGTAAGGATTCTCCAACTTGCTAACTGTTAAGTCAAGTGAAGAGAGAAAGGCTGTCGAGTACCAGTTTCTGTTCCCGATGAGACCAAACGTACACAAAAAGCCAGCAGGGGAACACCAGATGAGACGGTCCGTGTTGGGACTGGGAGTTAAGATTCCACTTCTGCTTGGCTGGAAGACTTCAGTGGACACTGGGACTGAAAAGCCCAGGGAATTCTGCATCCTCAGTAACGGCTGCTAAGGAGATTGTCCTAAACACAAGGGCATGGGGGGAGTGGGGCTGCTCGCTGGAGACACCTCTAGAGGTGGGCAGTGAGGGGTCTCGGGCGATGGGCGATGTACGGAGAGAGAGGTGTTAGGAATAAAAACGGCACTTAGTAGTCTCAGGGGTTATCATTCAAACACTCAGTGAAACAGACACTGGGGGTCCCATACAAACCCACGATGCCCTTCCTGCAATTCCAAAATCCAACTGAAAGTTGTTACATAAGCTATTTGTCAGCAAAACCCAAACAGGCATGCAAATGATTTATGATTTTAACCTATACCATTTAGTATAAGAGTTCAAGCACTTGGCTGGAGAAATGCGAATGCCCATTATCTTGTGTTGTTGTACAATATTTACTTTCTAAAATCGGAAATTTTAAATGTTGAGGCACATCTGATCGCACGGGTTAGGATATACGATCTGGACACATACTAGTGCCTGTCTGGCCAACGAGGTGAATGAAATCCATTTCCAAGTGAAATCAGCAACAGAATGAGTCAAGACTATGCCTAGTGGTGGGGCAGGTATCCAAGAACAGCCCAAACTGGGGTCAGAGCAGCCTGCTCAGCTCCAGACCAAAGTTTGTAAACTCCATGGACAAGGCAAATTTGGAAAGGAAGCACTGAAAACAGAGGAAGGCCATCAGGCTCTAACAGCTTCAGACTCAATGCTGATGCTGGTGCCACCACAGAAATTAGTTTGAAGATCAGGACGAGCCGTGTGCTGCTCAGCTGAGCTTTCTGTGCAACACCCCCCCCCCCCCAGCCACATAAAGGTTCCTTTCCCCATTTGTTTTAAAGTGATCTCTACCCCTGATGTGGGGCTCGAACCCACAACCCCGATCGATGTCAAGAGTCACGTGCTCTTCTGACGGAGCCTGCCAGGCACCCCTAATTGTTTA
This sequence comes from Felis catus, assembly GCF_018350175.1. Lineage (NCBI taxonomy): Eukaryota > Metazoa > Chordata > Mammalia > Carnivora > Felidae > Felis > Felis catus. The sequence goes on along the minus strand of NC_058376.1, from coordinate 156,204,166 downwards.
ATCGTGATACCACATTGTGTGAGAAAACATACATGGCAATTCTGGGGGTGAGGATGAGGAGAGAATGTGGCGGTGCTTCTGTTCGCCCCACTTCCGTCGCCTGGAGTATCTTCCCTCTCCGGGCTCTATCCCTCATGTTCCACACAGATAGTCAGGCTCTGCCTCAGGTGCCAGTGACAGACATGCCCTTGCTGGGCCCTGCTCATAAACTCATTCGTCAGCGTCCGCCCCTGGGGAACCCAACCTGCACTCCTGGACTCCGCATGTCTCCAGGTCGCATGTCTCCAGGTCGGACTCCAGCTTGCAGGCTGGGCCTTGTTATCTCTGCCCAACCCATGCGGCCTGAGGCACGTTCCTGGCTGACCATGCTCACCAAGACCACAGGCTTCAGTGCCCACAGCCCCGTCTCCCCCACTTCCCGAAGGCTTAACAAGGGCCCGCAGGCAAGGAGTATCTTCTCCACCCTGCCAAGGGACACACCTGTGCTTGGGGGGGTCCTCCAACAGATCCAAGTTACGTGACATGGCACTGAGGGACACTTCAGAACACGCCAGAATCAAAATGAAAAAATGTACATATGATTTAAGGAATGCACTTGCTGTGATGAGCACAGGGCGTTGTATGGCATTGTTAAATCATCAAATTGCACACCCGAAACTAACATTACACACTGTATGTTCACAGTACTGGAGTTAAAATACAAACTTGAAAGAAAAAAAACAGTTAAGAAAAAAAAAAAGGGGGACAAACTAGGTATTAAAGGGTGATGGCGTCCCTGGGAGGCTCAATCGGTTGAGCACCCAACTTCAGCTCAGGTCATGATCTTGCGGTTCACGGAGTTTGAGCCCCACAGTGAGGTCTGTGCTGACAGCTCAGAGCCTAGAGCCTGCTTCAGATTCTGTGCCTCCCCCACCCCCCCCGACTCTATCTCTCAAAAATAAACATTAAAATAAATTTATAAATAAAACCACGTTTTTGGGGGAAAGGGGGTGATACAGAGAATTTTGGTGATCTTTTATTAAGCTTTCAAAATGTTTATTAAGCATTTAAGACATTAGAAATGTTTGATGAAGCATTTAGAAATGTTCGAGTACACTTCTAAAGCTTTAATAAAATCAGAAGTGTTAAAAAATAGAAAGAATATACTGCATAATTTCATTTATACAAAGGCAAAACTAAGATCAAAAAACCAGAAGAGAAGCTGCAGGTGAAAGTTCTTCGATTATCTTGAGGAAAGGGGTGGTTACATAGGTATAGAACTGTCAAAATTCACAATGTACAATTATGTCATTTTATGTAAGTTACACCCCCCCCCAAAAAAAGGGGGTGAACCCTCCCACTGATCACCCAGTATCCCTGGGGTGGGGTTTGCAGCCTAGACTTGGTGGTGAGGCGCCCATAGCTGAGGACCTAACAAATTCTCGTGCAGCCCCATCAATGAGGCACTCCAATGGCCCCCCACGTAATTGACTTCTAATAGGTTGCTACCATTCTTCCACAATGTTCCCATTAGGTATTGTTTTTCTTAAGTTCTATCTAGCAAGAGGCAAGTGCTGGACTAACTCCCCCAGAGGTTTTGAAAAAATTAGAACTCTGAGCCCGATTTACAGCACCACAGGCGGCCAGCGGTCATGCAAAGCCATATGAAATCATCAGTGTCCCAGCTGCTGCCCCGGCATGCATCTGACCTCTGATGTACTAATGAGTGGCCCACACAGCTTCCAGCAGCAAATAAAAGAGATTTGTGCCAACACTGAGATCACTGCCCACGTAAATTATAGATTTTTAAACCAGACATGAAAAGATAGATTTGGTTGCCTCCAAGGTCACAAAAGCAAGGCACAATTTTAATCTGTTGTGTTCTGGACCCAAGTAGGTAGTGCTTGGGAGGCCGACTTAATAAAATGGCCAGACTCTGTAGGTGGTCATGTAACTCAGTCCTCACCTCTTAAACAGTGGGCAACATTGTGCACCTGAAACCTTTTCACTCCCTCAAGTAGCAAAAGGGGTTTCAATTGCCTCTGTGGCTGAGATCATGTGGACAGGTGAATTTAAAGCCAGGAAAGTCACTCATCAGCCGGGGAAAATTATCCCAGGGAGGAAGCAGAAATAAAGATTCAGATAATAACAAAAAAGGTTTTTAAATATTACCAGTCGTATTTTCTCCCTCCAACACAACAAAATAAAAATTTCCCATTCTCTCTCCATTCCATCAAGTTCTATATTCCTGAGTAGCTGGACGAACACATTGATTACTCTGCCCTGGGTAAGAGAGGCCCAACTCTCACTTTTCCTGATGGCCCAAGGTTACAGGGTCACGATCACTGACAATTTTAAGAGCGGGGTTTCGCTAACCAGGCACTGCCTCCAAATTGAAAGGCTAACCAAGTATTTAATCACTGTAGAAACTCCGTTTTAATCCAGACTTGTTTGCAGGCAGGTGTCATCTAAATTGGGAAGGAGACCAAAAAAGAAGGCAGCCGATGGCTTCTGAATTGTCAATGCAAGTGCCCAGGGCAACAGTGGCTAAGGTGTGCATGTCTGAATCATGGGGATGTGTCTCTAGGCGCAAGCGTGGGCTTTTCCACAGTGCTCCAAACCATCCCCGTTAAAACAGACCCAACTCGCAGCACCTCTTCTCCCCCCACCACCGCAGGAGTCACCAGAACCTTTCTCCACGGTTTCCTCTGAGTAAAAGGCAAAAAGAGAGCATGAGCATGAGCAGAGGGGGTGCGAGCCAGGTCTCTAGTGGAACAGCAGGGGGCAAAGGGGAAGGGTTAGTCTTGCCAGGAAATGGATTTCCTTTTTAAACCCTTTTCAAGGTAGCAGTTTGTTAGGTAATTAATTTAAGCCATCCATTCCTTCTTCTCCAACAATAGGAAGCTTGGTCCCAAGGACACCCCAAAAGGCCAAAGGGGCCCTGGGCTGGCCAGAGCCAGGCCAAGCTAGGAGACCAACTTTAACGAGCCTCCTGCCAGGACACCTAGGTGGTTCTGGGGACAGACCGTCTGACTTCAGCTCGGCTCACGGATCCTGTGGTTCATGAGTTTGAGCCCCACGTCTGGCTCTCGGCTGTCAGGGCACAGCCAGCTTTGGATCCTTTCTCGGACCTGTCCCCAGCTCACGTGCGCGCTCTCTCTCTCTCAAAAATAAACATTTAAAAATAAAACAAAACAAAAAACCCTACAGACAGCCTCCTGCCATGTGGGCTGGGAGTCACCCATGGAACCAGGGATGGTTCTGTGATTCCCAGTTTAAAGGGCAGGCCTTCTCTTGGAGACTTTCTATCAATGATCTAGGGGCCCTAGGTAGGGCACAGGTAGGGCAGGAGAGCTACTGAAACAAGGTGAAGCAGAAATCTCAGATTGAGACCACTAACAAATATAAGGCCTTATAAAAGAAGGGTGTGGGGAACAGAAACCAAAGGCAGCAAAGGGTGGGACCAGGAGCCTAGACAAACCAGTAGAAACTGGTCCAACAGGGCGAAGAACAGGAAGGCCAGATTCCTATCTTGAGTAAGAAGGGCCCAGCCTGTGCTGGAACCACAAGGGACAGACAGGGATAAACCTTAAGGACTGCTTCGGCTGCCAAACCAGGACCGGCCCCTAGACCAACAAAGCCCTAGTCCCTTGGAAAATCACCCAGTCCTCTTTCCCACAAGTGTGCAGAGCTCTTCCAACAGCTGTGCTCTTAAAGAAGCACTCATCACAGCAGGATTTGGGGATAGTCAAGGAACCACTGGGCCACCAGGATCTGGGGCAGAGAAATACCAACTAACTAGGAAGAAGATAAAAATCAGGAAAAAGATCCAGGTGTGGGGATGCTGCAGGTAACACCACTGGAGTCAAGCTCCGCTTTAGAAGCCTGGTGTTTTTGTTTTGTTCCTTCCTCTGATGGCACAATTTCTCATTACCATCATTTTCTCAAGTCTCAAATACGGAACTCCCTCAGAAATCCCACTTTATTCCAATAAAGGAAATCTTGTGGGAATGAGGCAGCTCTTCACGCTGTACCTGTGTGCTGTTAGCACAACCTCTGGGCAGCGAGCCGACCCTGACTCGGCAGGTAACGCAATCGGGGGGCCCCCCACCTCCTGCCCTACACAGTAGTGAGAGACAGAACCCCCCGACGGGCCCACAGCCCGAGCAGACACTCTCGAGTTCAGCAGATGGGGGAAAGCCAGGCCTGCACGGATGAGGGAAAAGGGAAAAAAGAAAAAGAAAATCTGCAAGCTCTAACACTGAGACAAAGCACCAGGGGGTATCGGTTATGTGACCTAAAGTTTCAGGAGGAAAATAAAAGCAAAGAGTAGCCCTTCAATTGGCCTCTACTTGGGTCCTGAAATTCCTGGCTCGCTTGTCTGGCCTGGTGTTGTTGGGTTTTGGGTTGTCTTTTTCTTGTTGTTGTTCTTTAAAGTCCCTCATATTCTGGCTAGCACCTACACCGGGAAACTGTGAGCTTTGAGGCAGGAGAAATCTAAATACAGTTGACCCTTGAACAATAACGGGGCTCAGGGGCACTGATGACTCACACGGTTGAAAATCCACCTCTAACTTCGGGCTCCCCAAAAGCTTAACTATTAATATAGCCTACTATTGACCAGAAGCCTTCCAGTGGATTAACACATATTTTGTACATACGAGTATTATATACTGTGTTCTTACAACAAAGGTAGAGGGGAAAAATCGGTATCGAGAAAATCGTAAGGAAGGGGCAACCTGGGTGGCTCAGTGAGTTAAGCATCTGACTCTTGATTTCAGCTCAGGTCGTGATCTCACAGTCTGTGGGTTCGAGCCCTGCGTCGGGCTCCACACGGACAGTGAGGTCTGCTTGGGATTCTCTCTCTGTCCCTCTCCCACTCCCTTTCTCTCTCTCTCAAAATAAACTTTTTAAAAAAAATCATAAGGAAGGGAAAATATTTACAGCACTGCACTGTATCTATTGGGGGGGAGCCCGTGCAGTTTCGTGTTGTGCAAGGGTTGACTGTAACTGGCTGCGATGTGCTGTCAGGTTCTGGCCCGGGTGGGCTTTTATTCCTTTTCTGTTCTACCACAGTAACCCCACCGCACTGAAAACTCTGCGTGAGGCACCGCCCGGAGTCTCGCTCGGGCTGGACTGTCCTCCTTCCTGTCAGCTGCGGAGAGCCTCCTGGTCTCCCAACACTTCCCTCCTGGTTTCCAGAGGAAGCCTGCACTCAGGCTGCAGACTCGAGTCTGAGTCCACAATACCCTTATGATGTGTGCTGTGTTTACCGCTCTTTTTTTTTTTACTATTTACACTGAATTTAAGGCTCTGGGCTAAGAGCCTTGGGAGATTAAGACAGAAGAAGCTTCCAGTCTCCTACAAATCTTGCTTGGGCCAATCTGGGCGGGGCCAACGTGCACGTGTCCAGGCACCCCCTGTAAATCTCCAACGTGGCTCAGTTTGGAAACCCACTAGAAAGGATCAGTACAACAAATAAGGAATTAACCAGATTACGTGATACTTGGGGGGCAGTTTGGAAAAACTGCCATCCAGAAAAGTTGTACAAAATGACTCCCTTCGCGGGATCTATTGTGGTTGCATGGCCTTGGAGGTGGGGCAGGTAAACCTGAAAAGGCTTCTGGGAAAGAACGGGACAGGAGGACAGAGAGAAGATTTACAAATCCAACGAAAAGTTTTAGCAAAGAAGCACGGCTGCTCTTGGCCCGCACCCAGGGAAGAGTCTGGAGGAGACAGGAGGGGAACGCTAGCTGGAGGCTCATGGGTTGGAGGAGGAGGAGACAGGGAGCCAGGGACACAGGCTACGGTGACTGTCCAGGCATCCATCCAGACATGGAAAGAGACCAGGGCACAACCGGGGCCGCCTCATGTCGAGGAGCTCAAATGTCAAAGTGGTCCTTCCTTCTTCAACTCTTTTGGTTTTAAGCTGGCTCACTGAGCTCTACCTCTGCCCACAAAATGGGGATCACACAATCTCACAGCTGGTGGTTCAGAACCCGTAAGAGAAAGTGCATGAGATACAAGTTGTAACACAGACGACAGGGAAGGCAGCCTGGTGTAAGGGTTCTGGCCTGGCAAGGGACAGGGTAGGTTAAATCAAACTCCAGGAATAGGTTTGCAAGGCAGGGCTGTTAATGCTGTGGAGCCACTCAAACATCTCTGCCTGCTGAAAAGAACGTGAGAGATTCCATTCTCTTGGAACTGGAGACTGGAAAAAAGTGTTCTGGACAATAACTGCGACCTGTAGAGATCCCCAACTTCCTGTGGGGCCACAGTGCCTGGCCACAAGGCCGGACAGCCGGTCAGATGAACCTCTTTCAACCCCCACCAGCAGATGCCATTCTACATTTCACGTGAACTCCCAGCCCTCACACTGTGCCCTTGTCCTCAAAGAGGTTACAGTCCAGTAGGAGGGGTGAGTGAGTAAGAGGTCAGCAATGACAGGACTGGGGGAAGAAAACCAGGAAACACTGGGCCTGGCATATAATCCCAGCAGACTTCCTGAAGGAAGGGAAGTCTGAGACTTTAGTCTAAAAGTGTAATAATAGGAATGGGTGGGGGAAAAGTTCCAGACTTTTCCAGAATGCTATCACAGGAGAAAGGGAGATACCTTCTCACTCTACCTTCCAAAGCCAAGAACTGCAGGCCCCGCCCGGGATGGGGCCTCTAGGGAGTGCCAGTTACCCCAACCTTTACACTTGGGTCCTCCACCTGTGTGCTGCCTGTACCGCAGGGGGGGTTAATGCCAAGGCGGGAAGTCAGCACTGAGCCCCAACTGGACCGGCCCGTGCCACTCAGTATCCCTTCCCTCTCCTGGTAAATCTCTCGTCAGGGGCCTCTCTGCTGTGTTCCCCAACACCATCATCCCTGAACCTGAACCCGAACCTTCACTCTGGGACAGGGCCTGCCGCAGAATCCTTTCTTGCATTTTCCTGCGCCTGGCCTGCCGCCACTTTCCCGAGTAACCAGCAGGCTTGAAACGGGTTTCTCCCCAGGCAGGGAGCACCTTTCATAAAAGTCAGAGACGATCGCAGCCGCCCCTCTGTGAAGCCCTGTAGGAGCTCCCCTCACCCACCGTGTCTGGTGGGGCCATCCTCCAGACTCCTCCGCGCTCCTCGGACGCAAGCTATGCCTCTGCCTGAGAACGATGCCCTCACCCACCCCTGCCTACCCCTCAGTTTGCTATTTTTCTCATCAAAATATGGAGTCTGTTTCCCCTCTGGCTTGAGTCTGGGCTGAACCTGTGCTACTGCCAAGTCAGGCTATGAAACAGGGAGGGGAGTGGCGGGGAGGGGAGAAGAGGGCCTAGAACACCCTCTCAGAACCAGCAGCCGCACTGTGAGAAGCGCAGGCCCTCTGGCTGACAGCCCCCACTGGATCACCACCGGTGAGCAAGCCACCTTGGCTAGCCAACCTCCAGTGACAAACAGGATGAAAAGACTTGCTCCACAGAGTACAGTACCTACAGAACAGTGAGGAACAACCGATCATCAAAATACCATTAAAAAAATTTTTTTTATGTTTATTTTTGAGAGCGAGAGAGAGCCCGTGCACAAGCGGGGGAGGTGTAGAGACACAGGGAAACACAGAATCCGAAGCAGGCTCCAGGCTCCGAGCTGTCAGCACAGAGCCTGACGCGGGGCTCGAATCCACGAACCCCCGGGATCATGACACTTATCCGACTGAGCCACCCAGGTGTCCCATCAAAACACCATTTTTATTTTATCTATTAACAAAGATAAAACAACTTTTCAGTTAGTTAGGAGCTGATGGCTAGACAGTTACTTCAATACCTTCAGCTACTCAATACCTTCTTTCCTCCTTGACTAAGGCCTAGGGGATTGAGTAATAGGACATTCGACTTTCCTTCCTCACTCTGCCCATAGCTGATTCCATCAAAATTGAATCCACGAGTTCCATACCAAAGTCATGGTCAGGCAGCAGCCACACAGGGAGAGCTAAATAAAAATGAAGATTCCCCGAACCCCAAGAGCTAGTCACAGTCTCTCAGGGCCTCAATGTAGCAAGCATGTCCAGAAGCATTTTTCCAGGTCAGAGACGGTATCTATGAACCCGGTGGTCCTCCAGAAGTAACTATCCAGGAGAATGTGGTGGAAAATAAAACCATTAAAACGGGAAGGGGAGGATGCAAAACCTCCAGTAAGTTTCCAAAGGGGCCACACCTCAGACATCTTTCCCTGGGTCCCCTTAAGCCACAAGCCTCTCCTACACTTTTGACAGAACTCCAGGGGCTCCTGGGTGGCTCAATCAGTTAACTGTCTGAACTCCTGATTTCAGCTCGGGTCACGTGATCTCACGGTTACAGAGTTCGAACTCCACCTCAGGCTCTGCTCTTATAGTACGGAGCTTGCTTGGGATTCTCTATCTGAAACCCCCTCTCAAAAATAAATCAATACACTTTAAAAAAAAACCCTTAAAAGAAACAAAGCAAAACTCCAGACCTGACGTGCTTGTGGTCCAGAGCGTATCATCTTATTTCTCACCACTGGCCCAATGTGATCTCAGGAAAAGCTTTAACCTCCATCTCTGCGGGGCGGGATCTCTTCTCCAGTAAATAAGAACCTTCACAAGCTCTAAGCTGTATCTTTCTATGTTCAAGCCATCCAGCTAGGAACGAGACATTTCTTTGAAAAGACAGATGACTGGGGCGCCTGAGTGGCTTGGTCAGTTAAGCGTTCGACTTCAGCTCAGGCCATGATCTCACGGTTTGTTAGTTCGAGCCTCGCGTCGGGCTCTGTGCTGACAGCTCAGAGCCTGGAGCCTGCTTCAGATTCTGTGTCTCCCTCTCTCTGCCCCCCTCTACCGCTTGCACTCTGTCTCTCACATTGTTTCATAAATAAACAAACATTAAAAAAAAAAAAAAGATGATTTATGGCACCATCTTTGAGATGGGAAACAAACTAAATGTCCATCATTAAGACTGGTTAAATAATTGTTAAGCAGATTGATTACTGGGCAACCACGAAAAAGAATGAGATGCTCTACACCCACGGAATGACCTCTAAAGCTACAGAAAAAATAAGGAAGGAGTAACACACATAGTATTGTACTCTTTGTCTAAAGGAAGGAAAACAGGTGCGAGTATTCCTTGCTAATCAAATCTATAGTGAGGAGTACCTGAATGTGCTTGGACATCACTGAATACTACTGTGTATTTTTCATCCCACGCCAAACTGCAGCATGTTTGTGTAGCTACTTAGACTCAATGAAATCGAAGTACTTTTTGCTATTCCCCTCACATCCCTAAACTAATTGTTAAGACAAGCTACAAATTTAGTTTACTACTTACATTAATAACAAATAATACCCTATATTTACACAGTATAATGTGAAATGGAAAAGAACAGACAGAATACAAGTCAATATTCACAGTACGATCTCAATGGATGAGATCGGGCGCGTTCAGGGTGGTGTGGCCGTAGACCAGTATGATCTTAATGGAAAATGAAGGCACGCACGGACTTTTCTTTTGAGCCATATTAACAAGAATGACATATATTAACATGTTGATAGTTATCTCTGGATTAGGGTGACTAGCAATTCTCTATATGTTCGAAGTCTCCACACAGGGCGTATATAGGAGGCTTCAACGAAGCAGAGGGCTCCCTCCCCTGAGGTTCATTTACCCAAGCTTTGCCGGACCCAGAGTTTAATAATGGCAAATGTTTTCCTAGCTGTGCATTAGCGTCCGGCCCTATGACAGGTGCTTTACATACATTAATTTGTCCTGAACACATGGGGTAGCTACTGTCATCACCCTCTTTTTCCAGATGAAGAAACTAAGGCGTAGTTAGTAACCTGCCCAAGGACACAAGCAGAAAGTGATAGAGCCTGGCTTCAGAGCCAAGGTAGAAACCAGCAGGGCTCTGTGCTTGCTGCCTCTGTCAACAGTAACAACACTCCCTCCCCTATTGTTTTGAAAAGCTCACCTCTATCAACTTCCACCTAGCCTGCTAGGGTCTCATAAGCATATGGCATGGGGATTTTTATCTGTGTGCCAACAACCACTGCCAAAAAAAATCAATCCTTTAATTGATTTTTTTCATGACTCCCTAACTCAACGACCCTCAATGGCTCCCCATTGCCTGAGAGTCAAGAATAAATCCCTCAAGTTTAACATGGTGGACTTTATAGCAATTCCCAAGGGACCCGAAGATGAACCTAGTATGATGAAACCTCTGGCCAAATGCTCCTAAGTGCTCACCTCTGAGGGCTCCACCCTCCTCCTGGCTCTTATGGAAACTCTTACCCTCTCCACTGCATTTATTCCAACCATTCTTCCTGGCCCCTAATACCTCGCATTTCTGTACAACCCCACCAGGCATAACCCAGAAGTGGACACTTGGCAAAGCTGGAGAAAACCTATTTATCTCCCAACTCCCCCTCCTGCCCCCCCCTCAGAGGGAAGGAACACAGCTCTCGGTGTCCTTCTCCAGGATGTGCCCCCAGGGGCTCCAGTGTAGGCCACAACACTGTCCCTGTCCCTAATTTCACTCTTGGCCCCACAATCCAAAGGCTACCCCCAGGGGATCTGTGATCAATTTAGTCCAAGAGTGAGGGCCAATTGTCAAAGAACTGGGTCCAAGATGGCAGCTGGTCCAATACAGAGGCTTTGTTGTTACAGGTCCCTCAGGCACACTCCAGCAGGAAGGTTCCAGGCATCCTCTCTCCTGCTGAATAGCTTCTTGCAAGTGGGGAAGTGGGCAGAATATTCCTCACCCACTCCCAAACAAATCAGCTGTGGATGACGGTCAAACGAGCCTTCCTTTCTCTTGTTTGCAACTTTCATACACTCTTCTCTCCCCTCCCTCCCCGTCTCTCTCACGTGCACACAACCACATACCAATGTTGCTATCCTGTAATCCTTAAATTCCAAAAAATAAATTTTCTGTAACTGGCGCACAAGAGATATTACTTTAAACTCCATCGTTCCCAAACCAGCCAGCTCTATTATCATTAGTAAAACTAACCAGAAGAGAAGGTGTGGATGACAACCGACTAAGAGGCTTCCAACAACTTTATACTGTAGCTGAGGGACTTCAGTTGAGGAGGAAGACCTACAAAGTCAATTCTGCACATGCTTGTTACTGACTCGGCTCTTTTGCTAACTGCATCAGCTCTGTTATCAACGGTGTCCCATTCCGAGTTGGAATGGGGGTGGGGAGGGAAATGAAACAAACCGAATCCAAAAGAACTTTTTCCTGTTGCCCCCAAGAAACACTGTCAATCAAAGGTTTTCAAATGTATTGAGCTGAACTAGTGACATTTCCAATCACAATTTGGGGAGTTTAAAGGTCTGTTTCACAAAAGTCCTATTAAAGAAAAAACAAAACAGGAAAGTGGAGGCAACTGTTTTTGAAAATAATTTGAAAAGGATAAATAACGTTTCCTGCACCTCAGGTTTTTCTGACCCAAATGGGGCCGTGGGTGGGGGGTAGAGAAAAGAACTTGAGATTTCGGGATTTGATCAATGCAACATGTTAGGGGCAGAGCACAAGGTCAAAAGGAAATGATTAATCCCACAAGAGAAACAGGGACTGGCTTCCCTACAAAATCCTTATAAACAGGTCAAAAGATATTCTGGTTAGCAAAGTTTTCTCCCAACATGTATGTACTCAGTATCTCCGCTAAAACACATCCTTTTAAAACTCCAAAGAAAAGCTACACAAGCTAGTTTTCCTTAGAGGTTATTTTTATTTGCTGGCTACACTGCAATTATTGCCAAAGGGGACCCAGAACTGAGAGAGAGAGAGAGAGAGAGAGAGAGAGAGAGAGAGAGAGAGAGAGAGAGAGAGAGCGCCAGCGCCAGTGAGAGCAAGGCAGGGGAGGGGGGAGGGAATGACCCCAGGCATCTGGATGAGTAGTACATTCTATGACAATTTCCATTACTACAGGGAACCATGCTGATCATTAATGGAGAAGGGGATATTTTAGGCCTACTTAAAAGAAGTTACCACTCAAGACATACAATATCCCTTTGAAATGCTATGACATCAACACTCTGAAAGTACATAAATAGGTCAAACACAAGAGGAGGGGGAAGAGAAATGCCTTACAAAAATCCTCTGGGAGACAATTTTCCTCTTAGCTTTTCTCCTTCCCAATGCCTACTTGCTTTCAGAGAATTACGTGCAAAAATTTGCATTCCTAATCAATGATACAAATTTCCGTCTATACTCATCGCTTTGTACTACACAACCCCCGCCCCCCGACCTGCCACAGGGTTGGCATTTTAAACAAGCTCAGAACTGCCTCAACACCTTTCTGCCCCATTATGTACCTCACCCCCCAAAGCAGCACAAATACAGAGAGTAGAACAGCTTCACCACCACAGGCCTCAGGGCCACAGGGACTCAATTCTCAAATCATCCATGCTAGGGGTGGTCTTGCTCTGCTTTTTAAAATTCGTAATAGCAGAGGACTATCTTGCTTTTGAAAGGCACTGGAGACATCCTCCCAAATGTTGAGCCACAAAATCTTAACTAGATGGGAGCAACCCTCGATTTGTTGCAAAACTGTGAATGTGCACATCTTTCTGGGAAGAAGGTGAACACATCAGATTCTCAAAGGAATCTCTAACTTCTTAAAAAAAAAAAAAAAAAAGGTAAAGAATCAGCAGGCAATGCACTCAACTGCTAATTCCAGCAGGCAAAAAGTGGAGGAGGACGTCTGCTTATCTAGCTAAAACAGGCATAGCTTTAATGGAGGAAAAAGGGTTAGGACTCGGCTCTCCAGATCTCTCCAGGCTCCTGCCTCTAACCACGCTGTTTACAAATCAGTGGTGGAGGGGAAGGAGATCACAATGCCAAGTTTACAATCTAAGACAGGGAAGAGGACTGAGTCCCCTCTGCCTTCCCTATAAAAACAGGTTTAACCATCAAGACTTTGCGGCAGCCCCACAAGATCTGGTTCTTCTGACTTTGTCTATCCAAACTGAGGTTCATTTTCTAGTGGATAGCTTTTAAATTTAAATGCACATATGGGGCGCCCGGGTGGCTCAGTCGGTTAAGCGGCCGGCTTCGGCTCAGGTCATGATCTCGCGTGATCTCGCGTGAGTTCAGGCCCCGCGTCGGGCTCTGTGCTGACCACGCAGAGCCTGGAGCCTGCTTCGGATTCTGTGTCTCCCTCCCTCTCTGACCCTCCCCCGTTCATGCTCTGTCTCTGTTTAAAAAAAATAAATATTAAAAAAAAAATACATGCACACAGAAGGCTCATCCCCCCCCGCCCCCCTTCCTGCCCCAGCTCTCTGCATAAGGCCCCTCTGACCTCCCTGGGCCAGGATCACCAGAATACCAATTCCTAAAACAGGAATTCTTGAAAACTTTTAGATTTTTTAAATTCACGCTCAATGACTGAGCCACCCAGGCGCCACCTTGAAAAAACAAATTTTTAAGGTTCTATTTGAGAGCGAGAGAGCACACAAGTGGGGCAGGGGCAAAGAGACGGGGACAGAGGATCCGAAGCGGGCTTAGCGCTGACAGCAATGAGTCTGACGTGGGGTTCAAACCTACAAACCGCGAGATCATAACCTGAGCCCGAAGTCGGATGCACAACAGACTGAACCACCCAGGTGTCCCCACCTCCGCTCGAAAAATTGTCAAAAGCATCTTAACCCTTCCCCAAACCCAGACTGTAGCTGGAGGGGGAGCTCTCTGACTGGAGACGGGGGTGTGCATCCTAGGTTAAGAAGGGCCCCGGCATCTCCAGTGGGGCTTGGCATAGCCAGCAGGGGCAGGGCGGCAAGCTGGCTCTGGGTTTTCCTGCAGCCTTGAGTCCCAGCGTTTCCTCCACTGGACACCTCGGTCTGGCCAGGGCCCCAGGCTTCATTCCGCCTACCAGGACTAAGGGGCAAAAAGGAGGCGGACACTGGTATTTAAGAACTGCCCGGCAAGGGCTCCTGCTCACGGATGAAGTCAAGTGTAATTCTGGAGCCTCCTTTCCCAAAAGGAGCGATGAAAGAACATAATTAAATTTAAAAATACGCAGTGATGAAGAAGGGGCAAGGAATCAGCAAAAACCATCTCCTAGTTTCTTTGGAGACGCCCTCCCAAGCCTCTGGCCCCCATCCCTCCAGGGAAGGCGAGTGGTTTATCAGGGACAGAAGTGAGCAGACCAGCTGACTTCTGGAGGAAGGATGATAAAGTTTATGGGCCTGACCTGACAGAACTCCCTTGGCAGGATTCCTGCGTCCTTAGAGCCAAGAGGGCAGAGGACCGCACCCCACCCCGAGGGCACCCCACCCCGAGGCGCACATCTGTCAGAAGTCCGGCATCTCAGATCTGTGCACACAGGAACCTATCACCGCTGTCGCCATTCGGCAAAGAGGGAAGCCAAGGCACAGAGGACCAGCGTGCGCAGGGTCACAGAATAAAGTGAGCGGCACTTTGCTCTTTGCCACTTGTATGCACACTCAAACACCTCTCCGATACGTCCTATCGCAAAGGGAAAGTGCAAAGGGAAAGACAGAGCCCCATACAGAGAGCAACCTGAGCCAGAGAGACTCAGAGGCCGGTGTGGGAGGGGGCAGACCCCAAGCAAATCTGTTTGGTTGTCAGCACACTCATTTGTCACAGGAGGAAGGGGCCGCGTGGGGCTCACGTCAGAGCCTCGATGCACGCTTGCCAAATGCACGGATGCAGCGAGTCGGGCTCCGGGCCCAGGGCGTCCCCGGATCACCATGTGTCAAAAGCACAACTTATTGAGCCACAGTCCCACCTTCATTTTACAGAAGGTGAAGGCCGAGGTTGTGCGGAGCTCCCACGGCTGGCGGGCGACAGACCCAGAAACCTCACGAAAAGACCCCGGGTTGCTTTGTTCCCTCACGGTCCACCCAACCGGCGTATGACCTCACAGAACGCCCACTGCGGTAAGGAAAGGTTTGTCCCCGTGAGTAACCCCGAACGACTCCCCTACACCCTCGTGAAGAAAAGGCCAAAGCCACAAATGCCGACTGGTGAGAGAGCCAACTGCTTTGCGGAGAAGACTTAAAAAGAAAGGAGGGAGGGAGGGGGGAAAGCGGGCACCCCAGTGTGGTAGCAAGAGGAGGTGGGGACAGCGGCGAACCAGCTTCCCCGCATCTTTGCAGGGCTTTTGTGGGTCTGGTCTCCCGCGTCTCTACCCAAACAGAATTCGCCCTGGGCGGTGGAGAGCAGCCCTGGCTGGCTGGGTCTCGGGGAAGCAGCCGCGAGCCCAACATCCCAGCCCGATCTTAGCGCTGCCGTGGTCCCCTCCGCAGCACGGTGGCAGCTGTTTCACTATGGTCGTCAAGTGAAAAGGGGACGCCGGGGAAAGATGCGTCCCATGTGAACCCACCTCCCTGCACTTGTCAAAGGCGGCTGTGGGGGAGGGGAAGTAGATTGATTCAAGACGGCCTTTGCCGCGGTAGAGCATTCGTATGAAACCGCGGGACTTCAAGGGGAGGGACCTTGTTTACAGACTCAGTCTATCAAAGAAACACGGAGATGAGAAATACAGCACGATATTCACAAGATCAATTTTCCAAGGGAGAGAGAAAAAAACACAACAGTGTATCTCTGGGGGCCCCTGGGTGGCTCAGCGGTTAAGCATCCGACTTCGGCTGAGGGCGTAATCGCGCAGTTCGCGGGGCTCTCTGCTGTCAGCGCTGTTCTGTTCCCCCTTCTCCCTCGGCCCCTCCGCTGCTTGCGCACTCTCTCTCTCTCAAAAATAAACATTCACCAAAATTGGCCGATGTTTTTAAAAAGGACAGTGTAGCTCTAGAAGGATTATTTCCAAACCCCAAATGAGACCTGGGCGTGCGCTGCATCTACACTTAGCCACACGGCGAGAGGAAGGCCGGGCTGCTTTCTCGGAAGGGCGACAGTCATTTCCGCCTCGGCAGAGAGAAGGCACCCTTCCTCTCTCCTTGGAGCGGCCCCGAGACCCCCACGGCCTCCCAGCAGCCCCCTAACTGCCCGAGCAGGCCCGGTGCGCCCGGGCTCTGCACACAGATGCCTGGAGAGTCCTCAGGCGGCTCCCGCAGGGCTCTCTACGCGGGGGACATGCCAACTGGCAGCAGGACCGGCACCCAAGACCTGGCCAGGGACGGAGCCTGACACGCGTCAGCCCTGTGGACAGCGGGATGTGGTGCTGGATCCGGTCCCAGAGCGGCTAACCTAGTTCCAGCCGCTTTGTCTGTGGCGACAGTTTCCCTACGCGAGGACTGTGGGGGTTCCACTCCAACTCCAGCCCCCCAAAGTCACTGTCTTCATCAATGCGTCTAAGCTGCATTTTCTCCCCAATGTCATGGAGACTGGAGAACTCTGGAAATATAAAGTCACTTCTTACAATGTTCTCCTTGACGCTCTTTTACAAAGGCAGCTCAGAGGAAGGGCTGATACTACGGCCTGAAGTTGAATATACACCAAATACGAAGTTAAAGCGTCACTACAATCAAGGGCCACTTTATTTTTTTAAATTCTGATGTTTAATTTTGAGAGGCGGAGGGGAGAGGAAGGGCAGAGAGAGGGAGACACAGAATCCGAAGCAGGCTCCGAGCTCTGAGCGGTCAGCAGAGCCCGATGTGGGGCTCAATGGCACAGACTACAAGATCATGACCTGAGCCAAAGTTGTATATTTAACTGACTGAGCCATCCAGGCGCCCCTCATCATATGCCTCCTTTAAAATTTTTTTTTTTTAGTGTTTATTTATTTTTGAGAGAGAGACAGCGACAGAGTACAAGCAGGGGAGGGGCGGAGAGAGAGAGACACAGAATCTGAAGCAGGCTCTAGTCTCTGAGCGCTCAGCACAGAGCCCGATGTGGGGCTCGAACTCAGGAGCCACGAGATCAAGACCTGACATGAAGTCGGACGCTTAGCCCGCCGAGCCACCCACACGCCCCAATCAAGGGCGACTTTAAATCGGGGCATCTGATGATACACAGGTGTAATGACTCAGGTGCAATCACTGAGACAGGATAAGCGAGACATAATTTATGGTTGAAAACTGAGGGTTCCAATGCCGATACGAAAACACAAAACAGTGTGCTCAGGGACTCCCGTGACCTTAAATTCCCTCTCCTGGGCCGTCTTTTAAACCTTTTTCTCCAAGGGGCCACCTGCATTAGGACCCTGAGGCACTGGTTTAAAATGCAAATCCGAGCCCCGCCCTAGTTTTAAATAATCAGAATCTCTATGGGGTAGGGAGCCCCAGGGTTAAGCAACTCCTCCGTCACTGTTAAATAGGGAAAGGCTGATTTAAACACAAAACAGAGAATGAAACGAAGGAGCACTGGCATTCAGTGGGCCTTGACTAAAAATGCTTTTTGCATGAAATACTTCAAAAAAACACTGGGACTCTAATAGATGTTTGTTTTGTTTTTTCTTTATTTTGCTTCCAGGCACCTTGAGTTCTTAACAGAAAAAGTGCATTATCTGCAATTATCTGTGTACCATTAAATCTAGGTGGATTTATGGAGATCCTCCACAAAGGAGGGCCAGTGCTGCACGGGCAGGAGGGCCCAGGTTAACCCTTGCCTAAGTCCTGGTTGCCTTCTAGTTGATTTCCAGGTTGGCTCTGCAACGTCCAAGCAAGCAAGACAGCAGAGAGAGAGAGTTCAGGGAGGTTCCAGTGGCCCTTGGGCCAAGAAGAGCCCTTCTCGGAACACTCCTTGTCCTAGGCTGGACTGGAACAGAAAACCCAGCAGGTAACGGGGACAAGCAGGCAGGCGGGAAGCTTCCCGGGGAAGATTAAACACAGTTAATTAAAACCCTGCAGAACGGGAGGCAGGGGATTAGGAGGGAAGAGAAGAGAGGGGCCTGCTAGCAGGAGAGGTGATGCCTGCCCAGAGATTTCCTTCCCGGAGCTGTTTTGCAGCCAATCAGGACTAAATGCGCGCTGTATACCCCAGCCTCCATTCCAGGCTGACAGACACCCCAGTATTCCTTACTTAAAGGCCACTCTGCAAGCCCATCCCAAGGGCTGGGCAACCTCAGATGTTTTTTGTTGTTGCTCTTCATCAAAAATTAAGCCAACAAAATAAAAATTAAGCTTACCGCTATCCAAAGACTCTAGTGAATGAAACACAGGAAACAGGGAGATCACTGGGCCCTCAATGAGGGTCAGCAGCACACCTCTCCCTACCCCCATCCTGGGGCAGGCCAGATCTGGGGGGCGCACACAGCAGCTAGAGTGCCTCAAGGAGAGAGAGGCCCTGCCCTCTAGGCCCCTCAGTCCAACCCAGCTCCAGCACCCAGGGACTGCTTGCTCATTCAACAATGCCTAACTTAAGCCACCACAGCCCAGCAATCCTACACAACTTCCCACCCCACCTCCCAATTACAGAAGACCAAGGCATCACCTTCAAAAAGCATTTATTAACCACCCAAATGCCTAGAATCTGGGTAAAGATTCATAGGGGCCTGGCCCCTGCCCTGGGAGAGGGTCATTTATGACCATTAAGGCCAGAGGAAGGCAGGCTCCCAGAGGCCCATAAAACTCCCAGGGAAGGAAGTGGGGATTAACCACTTCCTCCCGCCCCCTCTAGAAGGGGTTTCAAGCTCTACCAAATTGCGAGTGATTGGGGGTGGGGGGCGGTGGGGATGGAGACTTGGGTCAGAAGACCCTACACCCAGCCATGGCCTCTGCCCGGTGACAGGACTAACTCTGGGGTTTCTCAAATTGCTTTGATTTTTACAGATGAGGGCTTTGTCGTCCTGCTGCCCCAGCAGCTCTCAGGCACATCCTAGCTGTGCAAGCCTCTCAGCTCCTGGGCACGGGTCTGAACTCTGTCCAGGGAGGGACAGGGCACGCACACGAGGATTATGTGTTTGTCTGACAAGTACTATACTGATACAATTAATTCTTTTACATAGTCATCAGCGAGATTTATTGAATCAAACACTGTCCCTACCCTGGGCACTTTACAACCCCCTCATCAGTCACTCAAAATTTATACTGAAATTCATTTCAGCAACTCTTACCCAGATCTAAGAGTAGCTTACAAAGAAAGCCAATAACGTGCAGAAACAAGTTTAGGTCAAGAAGGGAGAAGCATGTCAATGAGACTTCCTGGATGGAGTTTGGCTCTGAGCTTCCTGGCAGTCAAAGCAAAATGAGCAACACTATGCAATTATGTCATTGTCCAGCCATCAGTTTCAGAGGGCCAACAACATTCCTGGCAGCAAATCCAGACACAGTAGAGGAACCTATAAATTCTCCCCTCCCCGGCAGCCCCAAGTAAAGAGCTACCAACACACAGAACCTGCTCTCCGACCTTCCCTTCTTCCTGAGCTGTGGAAATCACTGAAAATCCTTCCTTCTTGTGCTGGAGCAAAGTATATAGATACAGGTGCCCACAACCAAGTCGGATGTCTCCATGGTGTCTGTGTGTGGCCAAATTCCCCAAAACTGTACCCAAAACTCCTCTTCTAGAAAACCAAGGAACTACTCTTCCTATATTGTTGCCCAACCCCCTGAGGATGGTAATGGGGAGTTGGGGTTGGGAGGCGTCTCACTGTGAACCCTCACCAACACACCGGCCTATGGGGGACACTGAGACCTCAGTGTTTGCATCAGTAGAAAGGAAGAGCTTCCTCCCGGCTCCAGGCTGGCATGTGGTTTCCACTGATGAGACTTGGCATTCATCTCCCCACCCCCTTCTGGGCTAGGACCTACAGGGATTAGGGGGTGCAGGAATCACAGAGGTTCTGTTCCGGGTGTTGTGTGTGTGCCTGCGACAAGCTGCTGTCACCTAGGAGGAACCCTGTGACAAGGATTTATAGGGACCCAAGCACAGAGAGGAAGGGATCCTGTTTGGGCCTTTCAGTCCTTCCTGATAGCTTTCAAAGGAGTGTCAGAAGTAGAAATGCCGTATAAAATACAGCACTGTTCACTCAATTTCAGACAGACAGCAATATTTAGCGTAAGTATGTTCCAAGTATCGCATGGGATAGACTCATACTCAAATTTTATTTACTGTTTCCGAATTGGGCATTCTGGGGGGCTGGGCCAGAGCTAAAGCTGGCAATCCGGGTCAGGAGGCTTCCCGGTGAGTCCTGAGGGTCCCAGTGAGATGGGGCAAACCTGGAGCTGGGAGCTTCGCTGGGAGTTTCTCATTGGCTTCGCGTGGGGTTTTGTTTTGTTGTTTTAATGGGGGTGAGGGGGATTCTTCAGTTTACGGTTAGGACAAAAACTGGTTCGTTGAATCAACCAGGGGTGACTGAACCAGGAGGCGCTCCCCTGTCCCCACGCCCACTTGACCCCAGAGAAGTCCCCAGGAGCAGACACACAAGGCTTCGATGGCACTCCACTCAAGCCTGGGCGATCCACATTCCAGGAGGCGGCCATTCCCGCCCTTCAGGAGGAACAAAGAACCGGGAAGAATTCCGGCCGCCCCAGCCTGGGGGGTGGGGTGGTATCCAAACAAACCTGGGAAGAGAAAAGCGCCCCCAGCAAGGGGCTCTAGGAAGCCCACTCCTGCCAGAGATAAGGCCCAAATAAAAGCTGTGGGGCAAGTATTAAGACTGGACCCTATAAAAACAGGGAATGCGATTTGGGGGCCGAGTCTTGAACCACGATGGAGTAAAGGTCAAGAGAGAAAAATCTCTAAAGGAAACAGGCCGAAACCTCCGAATGTAATCATTAACTTTATCTTCAGGGTCTTTGTATTCATGCTCCATGCTGGCGTTTTACAGTAACCAATGCAAACAGTTTACCGTCCTTCAAAACACAGGAGGCGGGTTTTGGTGGCTTGTTTCTTAAACTACAGCTCGGGCCTCACCATAGATGAGGATTCCAGGCAGATTCCAATCAGGGGTTCCCAGCATAGATCACGTGGGGAACAGGACCAGAGGGGAGTGACCTCTCCTCCCCTCTGCATGCTGATGCACCCACTTCTAGAGGCACAGTGGACAGGACCTCCCGATGGCCTCGATGGGGCTTTCAAAGCAGCTCTGGGAGAGCCTGAGACAAATGCAAGATTCTCTTTCGCTCTAAGGGTAGAGGTGGTTCCAAGGGTGACTGTGTTCCCATGAAAGTCCCCTTTCACCATCCCAACCGCAGGTTTTAAATGGGGCCCTACAGCTCCCTGGAGCCTGTCTGAACTCTGGTAAACACTGGTTGAACATTTGCTTTGCAGATAAAGTTCTAATCACCAATGGATTCCTCAGCAAAGTGCTTCCAAGCTTTTCAAACGTCCACCTCACTCCTCAAAGGCCCCTGGGTCTTTCTTCCTGAAGTGGTCCTCCCTCCCCTGTACCTGGGGACCGCCCACCGGAAACCCCCCCCCCAAGCCCACGGTGGGGAGGGGCAGTGTGCTTCCACGCCTTGCGGCCTTGCCACCCGTCTTCACAGTATCCAGCCCTTGCTCAGTTTCAACTCCAGATCAAAACTACCTCCTTCTACAGACCCAGTTCTCACTGGGGGCCAGAGACCATGCAGGTGTGTGAGCTAGACACGAAAAACAGAGGAACGTGGGATGGTTGTCAGGCCATGACGGACCCCCCCCCCCCAATACAAAGCGCAAATAATCAGCTTTCTAAACTGAAGGCTGAGTAACTCTGCACAAAGGAAACTGCCTAAAACCTACCGCAAAGTTTTTGGAGAACATGTCCTCCAGCGAAAGGCAGTTCTGAATGGTATTTACAACTGGCCCATGAACTGCCCTGTAAAATTAAATTTTCCAGGAAGCTCAAAACCAATTTTTTTTCCTCAAAGGAAGAGTCTTTGGGAATGGAAGCCAGCAACTGTCAACTCCAACTGACTTGGCAGGCCCTGGAAAAGCCATGAACTTTCTGGAAGTGTTCACTACCAAGGGCCTAGACTCCAAGGACAAGACAGCAGTCGTCCCCCCCAACCCCTCTGGAAGAACACGGGAAGCCCCCGCTGTGTCATTAAGAATTCTCTCCACTGCATACCCTTTTGGAGTCCCTGAATTTAAAAATCAAATCGAATAAAAAAACTTTTCAAGCACAACAACCTAACCAAAAACACTTTAACACTTTTACCATGTACCTTATTCACCATGATACCCCAAGTCCCCAGCAATTCTACCTCCCTTTATAGTTATGTAAGGGTCCCCAGAAGGCAACCTCTGTTCTGGTCCTTTGTGTCCGCAAACACCCGGAGAGAGCCAGGCACATGGCAGCCGCTCAAAGAGAAATGTGCTGATTGGATGGAATTCGCTTCCACATTTTCCAAGCAATCCTTGAGGAATCTGCCTCCCAGCAGGCATCTGCTCCTTGGAAAACAATGTGCCCTGACCATTTGCATTGTGGCCCTGAAACAGCAAAGGTTTGAAAGAGAAAAGGAGGGACTATGGGCCCTCGGAGGCTAAAATGCTTCAGGGTGAGGATTTTAGGGAGTTTTACGGCTATCCTGCATCAGCAATAGAGCAGGGCATCAGACACTGCAACCTTCCATCCTTACAGATTCATTCACATCCAAAGTCCTACGCCTTCCTCTAGTTTTGGTAAATCATCAACATCCATGACCAAAGTAGCAGGCCAAATTCTCCAAAGATTAGCACTAAAAGCTACTGCAGCAGGGGAACTTTCTGGGACGATAGAAATGTTCTATCTTGATGGTGGTGGTGGGGGGGTATATAAATCTGTCAAGACTCATCAAAACGTGTGCTGACAATGAATGCATTTGTGCCTAAACTGTACCTCAGTGAAGAGGAGTAAATGACTTGTACTGTGTTTGTTCTACAAGGACATGTCGGGTTTACTATTAGACGTAAAAAACAAAGCAGAATGTGGAACCATAACTACAGTATACAAATAAATGACACCTCAAAACACCTGCATCATTTGTGTGATTATGTTAACTAAATGATAGAGTCCTAAAGATAATGTTGCACGGGCATGATGCAACCAGTGATACAATCCAAAGTGTTAAGCAGCAGTGACATGAGGGGTGGAATTAACAAGTTATATTTTTTTTAGCCACTTAGGAGGAACAACAGAGTCCATTAAAGACATCTTTAAGAGGTCACCGGTAAAGGAGCCCAAAGCACCACCACCCAACCAATACAAATTGCGAGCCAGTTGGCTTTCACGGGGTAATGGCCTTCATATACCCTCTTCACACTTAGCCAACAGCTACTCTCAGAAAGGTTTTCCACAAATGTGAGGTTCACAAAAGAAATGGGACGTAAGACCATTTGCTAACAGGACATTAAGCTCATGGGTGTAGATCCCACCTCATAGGATACACCAAGAATGTGTCCTAGAGTGAGATTAGAGACACAAAATGTAAACAAAGTAAGACTATCGCCAACCACACAAAAATGTAAAATGTCTACCGAGCTAAATAAACAGGGACTCAGGGACTCGGAGAAATCCTCTGCATACAGCTAATACTCAGTATTTATCCAAAATGCCAACAAATTGATTTTCTTGAAACCCAGGAGAGATAGGCGCCGGACCCAAGGCAATCCAAAGAGGAAACACAAATGGCCAATAAGCATATGAAAAGCCGCTCGCCTCTCGGCAATCGCGGAAATGCAAAGTACCTGAGGAGGAGCCATTTCTCTCCCATTAGATTGATGGCCTTGGACGGTGGGGTGGGAAGGAAATGGGACTGGTGGGAGGCAGGGTCTCAGGAGCAAATTAACATTTCAAATACACCTCTCACGGTGGGAGCAATTCCTTGGCAGGGGGCGGAGGGGGTCTTCCTTTTAGAAGCCACAGGGACTGGAGGATGTTCCTGTTGAATGCAATGGCCGAATGTAGAGAAAAATCCAAGTAAGAGGACAGCTACATAAATTCCACACCATGAACACCAAGTTCAGAGCACTGATGACCGCTAGTCAGTACAGGAAAACGTGCACAAGTTTTTAAGACTACATTCCTATAGGCGTGTGTGTGTGTGTGTGTGTGTGTGTGTGTTCAAAAGTTTGGAAGAAAATGCACAGAAATCCAGGTCATACACTTGAGAAAGTAGGAGTGGGCACACACCTAAAACAATTTTTACACAAAAATCACAAAGGTATTTATGTTCTTCTACAGTTCTATCAGAATTAGAGTTAACCAGTCCAGACTGTTCCTGGGAACAGAATACAAGGTAGCCCTGAGGAAAATTTCAAATCTCAATTTTCCATTCATCCAGCAACTACAAGCTGACGATGGTAAAGGAGGAAGGAATGAAAAGGTCACACACAGTCTCACAGGCATATCCATATTCGGAAAAATTACAGCCTCAAGTGACAAGTGCTGTGAAGTTAAAAAAAAAAAAAAAAACCAAAAAAACCCAAATTTTGTTTTTCAGGGGTGCCTGAAACCCAGTGCCTTAAGCCCGTGGGTTAAGCGATCGGCTTCGTCTCAGGGCACGATCTCACGGGTTTGTGAGTTGGAGCCCCGGAGTCAGGCTCCCTGCTGTCAGCCCAGAGCCCACGCTTCGGATCTTCCATTCCCCCCCTCTCTGCCCCTCCCCCGCTCCTGCTCTCTCAAAAATACATAAAGCGTTTAAAACACATTGGTTTTTAAATTTAAAAAAAGTCAATGTTGTTTAAAAAAAACAAATTTTAAAAACCCTGTTATCTCCCCTCTTCCCTTGTAACCCATCAAGCGTCTGCAAATGTTCCACGGTTTTTATTAATATGCACGCGTTCACTCGGTTCCTGGTTTTCGTTCACTGGGGGCAAACCAGTCTGCCTCCAGCACCAGGAGCTGGGGAGGAGCTCACGCAGTGAGGACCCTTCCAGGGCTGCCTGCGAGTCAAGGAACTGAACTGAGAAGGGCCTGGCAGGCAGGACAGGGACCTACAGGCTGGCTTTGTAGACTTTTGTTTTCTTAATCTGCTGGACCCCCCCCACCACCACCAGGGCTTTACCTCAGACTTTCTGGGACCCCACACACAACACCCCTCTCCTCTCCACCGTGAGGCACAGGAGAAAACTGTCACAGGCCCCCAATGGGGACCCAAGAGCCTGAAACCCAATCTCTTCCCAAACCAGGGTCAAACTTCCACACCCCCATCTTCATAATTGGATCTTTGCACATGGTTTCTTAATTTTATTCCCACTTATTTATTTGTTGCTTTTCATACTTTTTTTGGGGGGGGGGAACTGGTTTTGCATCCTCTCTCATACACATACACACACACACACACACACACACACACACACACACACGCCCTTGGAAACAAACTCCATGGGGCTGGAACCAACAGGCTCGATGAACTGGGCAGACTGTCACTAAATTCAAATTTTGTGCTTGGTTTTGCAGCAGACCTTACACAGTCGACAGTGGGTTCAGCACCGACAGGAAGGCTAGAAACACCAAATATGAACACCGCCCTTCCTTGAGAGGAATCCTGCTTTCAAACTTCAAACCTGAAGCGGAACTTTCAGTCTGACGTGCCCAAATATTCGTACCGCCTTTCTTCCCACGTATTTGTAGGTTTCCAACACTGACATATATAATTAGCAATGTTAGCGTACCCTTTCCTTAGTTAGCAAACAACCAACGGTAAAGCACAGAAGCGGCCCCGTGTATTTACTGTGCTGTAACACTTAGGGACGAAACCGTCACAAATCAGTAGCTGTCGTGGCAAGTCCCAAACGTTGCCTAGAATTAAGCACGGAGATTCTCTTGTTAGGACAGATATTGTTGTCCCTTCAGGATTGGTTTCCAGTTTCCAACAAGAATAAACCCTAACACAAAAAACCCTTTTCCCCCCTAACTAACCTTCCGTTTGAAAGTGGGGATTCCTAAACCTTACTTCTTCCATACGACATGGGGAATCGCCCCAAGATTCCCTCAAAGCTCCGGATACTGACCAGATAGCCAACTAGAGCTATGATTTTTTTATTTGCTCCCATGTGGCTTCTTAAAACATTCCAATTACATTGGTAAAATAAATGTTCCTTTTAGAGTATTCCTCTGAATCCCCGAAAGCTCTGATAAAGCCAACGAAAACCACAGGAAATAAAAACCAGGGGGGACGGGGGTACCGGCTTCCAGTTGTGGGACACGAAGGCCATCACGGGGAGGGAGGGCACAGCACCAGAGCTCAGCCCGTGGTACGTGGCCGTGTCCCGTGGTGCCAGACGGCAGCTACACTTTCGAGGAGCACGAGGACGCACACACGTCCAATTGCTATGCTGTCCTCCTGAAACTAACGGAACGTTGTGCTCACCGTACTTAGGCTTCCAAATGTCTTCACCTCGTATGTTCAAGCCACACTCTAATTTTTCACCAGAAGATACCTCATTTGATTCTCAAAGAGGCCAGCCCCAAGTCACCATCCCTGCAGAGCAATGGGGAAACTGAGGCTCGAAGGCACACAAGGTCACCGACAAACCGGCTGGATCAGAAGGGGCACTGGGTGGGTGGCTCAGTCGGCTGGGCTCAGGTCCCCATCTCACAGCTGGTGGGTTCGAGCCCACGTCGGGCTCCGTGCCGACAGCTCAGAGCCTGGAACCTGCTTTGGATTCTGGGTCTCTTTCTGCCCCTCCCCCACTCACGCTCTGTCTCTTAAGAATAAATAAATATTACGAAAAATTTTAACCCAGGGGCGCCTGGGTGGCGCAGTCGGTTAAGCGTCCGACTTCAGCCAGGTCACGATCTCGCGGTCCGTGAGTTCGAGCCCCGCGTCAGGCTCTGGGCTGATGGCTCAGAGCCTGGAGCCTGTTTCAGATTCTGTGTCTCCCTCTCTCTCTGCCCCTCCCCCGTTCATGCTCTGTGTCTCTCTGTCCCAAAAATAAATAAAAAAACGTTGAAAAAAAAATTTTAAGAAAAATTTTAACCCAAAACAACAACAACAACAACAACAACAACAACAACAACAACAGGAGACCAGGGCCAGACGGACCTCCACCAGTCAAGGTAGCGCTGCACGTGTTCCAGGCAGGAAATGTCCGAAAACAGGAAACCGAGAGCCCCTCCGCTGGAGAGCATGCGCCTGCTACCCTACAGGGGAAAAGTGCTCAGCCATAAAGAGGGAGAAACCCGGGGAACCGCGGCACGCGGACAGTCCGCACTGTGCCAGGTGCAAACACCGTGCTGGAGAAAGTCTTCGACTCCGAGTCACTCTGTTTTCTGACAAGAGAGACAAAACCACGGCCTGTGTCGTCTGAGGCTGGAGGGAGGAGGCATTCTGGAAGTGATGAAACCATTCTGTATGTTGACTGCGCTAGTTTTCACACACTATGTAATCTTTTTTTTTCCCTAATGTTTACACACTACATCATTATCAAAATGGGCAAGAAATGTACACCAACAAAAGGTGAATTTTGCAATATGTGAATTATGCCAGTGAACAAAAACAAATACCGAAAAACAAAACCAGAAAATCACCAGCCTAGAAGTCAGGCGTTCCTTCCTTTGCCTTCACTCAGAGGTGACAGGGCACAAACCCAGGCACAAACCCTGCACAGATTCGGGGTGAACTGCAGACAAAGGGAGGTGGGGGGGTGGAAGGACGTCTTCAAGGCTGAGGAGAGGGAGGAGGCTCAGGGAAAGGGGGAGATCCTTCCCACAGCCTGTACTGAGCCTCCCCCCTCAGTCAAGATTATAACCGCGAGGGGCTAAAAAGTCCATCGATCAATCAATCACCGCGATGGGCTGAGTAGTCTGGTTCACACTGGGGAGACACCCAGGAGCCATCCACGGGTGCCCTGTCCGTGTACCAGGAGCAGCCCCACTTTGGGGCCAGAACCAAGGCAAGGCCATGGGGGAAGGCCGGGAATCCCTCGTTGCCAAACTAGCTGCCATCAACCCCATGAGGAAGCGGACTGGGGGCTATTTTGCTGCTTCTCCAGGGCCTCCTACCTTCCCAAATCACAGAAGTTCTCTGCGCGCATTTCACTTTTATTTAAGCTGTGCGATGACACCGAGTGCGACGGCCCGTCCGGGTGTGGGAGCAACACCAGCAGTGTCTCCTGATGGGCACAACACCAGTGGGAGAGCCGGAGGCCGGCCGGCGGGGGGGCGCCTGCGGATGGTGCGGCCTGCTGGCAGGAGTCAGCGGCTGGGTGGACAGAACGCTCCCCGCAGGACAGCAGCTAACCTGGAGCCCATTCATTCTGGTTCTCACCAGCACAGGTCCGCCCCGGACTTCCAAGGAAAGTTTCAACGAAACCAGCCGGCTGGAGCCACCACAGGCCATGGCCCGTTGGGATGCCAGCTTTCGGCTGAACCGCTGTTGTCTCCGGCCTCACACCAAACTCCGGGTGGCCCCTCCCCGCCGTGATTTTTGGGGGGAGGGGGGAAGCGGGGACTGAGCAAACCGCACCTGGGTCCCGGCGGGACTCCGACAACGGGGGAAACCGAGGGAGAAAGGACGGGACTGTCTGCTTCTGGGTAACAGCGTCAGACTTTGACTTCTTGGCCCCAGAAGGCACCGGGACAGCACCTCCCCGCGGCCTGCAGTTTTTTTTTTTTTTTTTAATTTTTTTTTTTTTAACGTTTATTTATTTTGGAGACAGAGAGAGACAGAGCATGAACAGGGGAGGGGCAGAGAGAGGGAGGCACAGAATCCGAAACAGGCCCCAGGCTCTGAGCTGTCAGCACAGAGCCCGACGCGGGGCCCGAACTCACGCGAGATCACGCGAGATCACGACCTGAGCCGAAGTCGGACGCTTAACCGACCGAGCCACCCCCAGCCGCCCCCCGCAGCCGGCAGTTTCGTTCGTAACAGTGGAGGGAACAGCTGCACCATCCCGGCCCGAAAGACCCTCCCGTGGGGACCTACGACTAGGACGTCCATGTTTCTGCTGCACACTTGTCCACACGTTCTCGTGGCTGCAGGCCACAGAGGATCCTAAGAGACCAGCGTCTCCCAAAGAGGCAGAGGGCCCAGACCCAAGCGTGTGGAGGGTCTGAATGGGGACTGCCGTTGCCACCTGTCTACACCTGTGAAGCAGGCGTCAGAAGCGTCCTTAGCCGCAAAATCTGAGCGTGGAGAGTTTTCATTCTACTTTTGAGGCTCTTGATCTTCGTGTCATGAGTTTGAGTCCCACGTTAGGTACAGAGATGGCCTAAATAAAGTTTTAAAAAAATAAGTATTTTAAAGTAATTTCCACACCCGACGTGGGGCTCAAGTTCACAATCCTGAAGTCACGTGCTCCTCAGTCAGCCAAGCGCCCCCTAGGTGTGTCCATTTTTTTTTTAATTTTTTAAATTTTATTTTATGTTGAGAGAGAGAGAGAGATGATGAATGAGTGGGAGAAGGGCAGAGAGAGGGGGACAGAGGATCTGAAGCAGACTCTGTGCTGACAGCATTGAGCCCGACGTGGGGCTAGAAGTCACAGAACCGTGAGATCACGACCTGAGCCACCCCGCCACCCCATGTCAACTTTTTAATACACACCGTTTTCATAATTATCCTAATTGGTCAAAGAGTATGAAAGAAGTGCCCCCAACCCACGGACATTTCAAGAAAAACTCTTTTAACTGCAAATGGTTCAGTCCACAAGGAAAAGGCTGGCCAAACTTAACTTCCCCGAAGTAACAACCAAAGGATACAGTTGCGGACCCGGGTTCAGGAAGGCAAGGGAGCGACTGTCTTGTTCCCCTGGGTTTCTCACCAGCTTGGGGCCCCCTCAAACTTCTCAAGGTATCAGAGCCACAAGAGAACGCCTTCAGGCTTCACAACTGACCCCGACCCGCTTACTCTCTCGTGTGTGCACGGCTCTGCTTCGTTCCTATTCCATCAGTCTTGACAGTGTATGCTACTCTGCAGAAGCGTGTCTGGAGAAATCACAGTCGAGACCCATCCCCTTTTTCGTGACCAAGCCCAGGACTTAGAACTTCATTTGTTAATCTAGCACTGCGAGCAATAACTTTATCGCCAAAGACTACCACACCTCCTTAGGGCATCCCTGCGGAAGAAAAAATGCTTCTGAACAAATTACAACTGGCTGCCAATGTTGGGGCCTGTTGGTCATTAAACTGGGATGACACAGATTTATTTAAAAAAGAACTCATGCGATAGGATCTGACGTTCTGGTAAGGAACGGAGATCAGCAGAAACTCCACATTTGAGGACAAAGTAAAATACCGGCCAGAAGTCTGCAGATTACGCATGGATCTCCCCAAATCGCACCCAGGTTGGAATGGGAACGGAAACCCAGGAGTTGGGGTCTTCAAGCATTTCACCGCTCTGCCTTCAGACCCAACGACAAGCAAACTATGTGACGCGTACAGGGGGGTGGGGGCGGGGTGCCTGGGTGGCTCAGATGGTTACAGCGTCCGGCTTCCACTCGGGTCCCAATATCGTGGTCTGAGTTCAAGTCCCGCGTCAGGCTCTGTGCTGGCAGCCCAGAGCCTGGAGCCCACTTCGGATTCTGGGTTTCCCCTTCTCTCTGCCCCTCCCCTACTCACTCTCTCTCTCTCAACATACATCAAAAAAAAATTTTTTTAAATGAGGGAAGCAGGGCGCCTGGGTGGCTCAGTCGGTTAAGCGTCCGACTTCGGCTCAGGTCATGATCTCGCGGTCCGTGAGTTCGAGCCCTGCGTCGGGCTCTGGGCTGACAGCTCAGAGCCTGGAGCCTGCTTCGGATTCTGTGTCTCCCCCTCTGTTTGACCCTCCCCCGTTCATGCTCTGTCTCTCTGTGTCTCAAAATAAATAAAAACATTAAAAAAAAATTTTTTTAAATGAGGGAAGCTGGGGATGGTATATGAAGGAAGGAATTACAGTGGAACAAGGTTTGAGTCAAACAGTTTCCGATGTAAACAGCCACGGGCATTCAACCCCCCCATCCCTCCTGATTTTTCCGGAGTCTCGTCAGTCAAAATAGTCAATCTGGTTTCAGTCAGCTCAGTTTGTGGGTATAGACAAGACCTCAAAGGGAAAGGAGTAATTTAGTACTGAACAAGCATGAGGTCACATGGACCGAAGAGGAAAGATGGACCAAGCTTCCTCTTGCAAATCACGGTGCGTGACAGGTCAGGCCAAGGGGGACGGGGGCCTGCGCCGGGCGGCCATCTTGCTCCCTCTCAGCAACTGAAATTCTTCACCAGTATCTTGCCTTCTTCCCAAGTGAGAGAAGGCTGGCAAGGACCGCGTCACTGGCTGGGCCAAGCCTCTAGCCCTTTGTTAGTGTTTGGGGGGAGGGAACACTGGACCGCCTGCATGGTAGGACGCTTCCCAACCTTTGCCTGTCAGGAAGAATGACACCAAAATGGTCCTTTATTCACGAAGAATGAATACATCTGAAACAAACCCCGCCCTGCGTGAGGAACAGAGATAGGGACGTGGCAAGACTAAGCAGAGTTGGCACCAGAGGAAGGAAGAAAATTGGGGAGGGAGGGGTGACATTTTAGAGGATCAGAACTGTCAAATTTCGCTTCCATCAGGAAAACTTACGAATCCTTTTCTCTCCTGGCAAAGTACCTCAACCAACAAAAAGCACTTCAGCCATCTCACGTCTGTATGTACGATGTTGATAAAATAAAAAAACAGAAAGCCAAACAAAGTGCTCGAAACTTCACATGCGAGGACAGAGTGGTTCCCATTTTAAGGAGTGCTTTGAGACACTGCGTGTCCATGTTGGTTTTAGTGTCCTCCAATTTAACAGAGCTCCCTAAAAATAGCATTTATAAGTAGCTACGACAGGAGGGAGAATCGGGGTGGAAAAAGGGAAATTCTACGCCTCCAACACTCTCCACATTTCTTTATTCCATGTCCTAGTAATTAACTGGGAAACAACTGAAGCAAAGACTGTTTACTAGCATCACTTGAGAACTGCAGGGAGGCAGAGAGCTCGTCTTCCTCCCCAAGCATCTCCAGGCTTCCAAAATACGTATTTCCTAGCACTGGAAGGAAAAGTTTCGCAGACCAGAACAAGCCTATGTCACCCTAAACCCAGTGTCGTTTGCTCTGTAGGAAGAAACGTCAGTCACAGAACATCTCTAGACTGCCCATGCCATCACAGCCTCCACGATTACCGGCACACTTTAGACGAGGCTATGCCTGTGAGGCCACCTCAGGAGCACAGGCTTGCCAAACCAGCCATGGCCCGCGTCCCCGGGATCCGCGTTGCTAAAATCCATCCCCAGGCACTTTGATGGAAGGCCCGGCACATTCCTCGGCTCCATTCCTCCTGTGACTTTTTAAAAAGCCCAAGGTTACATTCAAGGCTAAGGAATTAAGAGATCAATAATGAGCATTTCTCGCCCACATATTTTCGTCAAGCATTTTTCTGTTTGTCTGTTTAATTCGAGAGACTTCAACCTTCAGGAATCTACCTGAACTGGATTCAAAGTGGCAAGTGCCAATCATTTCCAAGGAATGTATGGAAAGCTAGGTTGTTTGGGCAAATGGGGGAGATACGTGCATTAAGCAGACACACATCCGCCAAATCCTGCAGAGCAGGTGGACGATGGGTGCACAAACGCTAGAATGCACATTTCTTTTCGCGGTTTTCCTCCCGCCCTGCACAAAGTGTCCCGGATATACATTTCATAACTTACACAGCTCGCACATACAGTCTCAGGGGTGCATGCCTGAAGGAGCTTAGGCTCCGGGAACGTAGAGTATATTGGGACCAGTACTAGTAATATCCCCGTTCACCATGACTCAGTCAAAGTAAGACACAAGACAAGAATTCATTCCTCAAAGTGGAATGAGGCTGACTTCTGGAGAGTAGTTTCCTGGGGGAGAAAAAGAGCTCCCCCAGCCTAGGATGGATGGGTCCACATACAGGATCCTATTGGATTGGAATTCTAGAATTTATACTGATAGGAAGCTGTCGGGGTTTTTTTGTCGTTGTTGTTCGGTTGTTTTTTTTTAGGTCCAAGGCCAACTGTATCAGCACCTGCACCCCATCTTCCATGCCGGAGACGGAAAGATCAACACCCGCCCGCCCGGCCTAACTGGGAACAACACTGCCCTGGTCGGTTGGCTGAGCTGCAATGTTTCCCGCGGCTCAAGATGGCAACCGCGTCCCCGCCACGTCCCCACCCCACTAGTGACAGGGCCTCTCCTGGGGACGAACACGCTCGGATCCCACGCTGCTTCCCGCCAGTTACCGGGTGCCGAGGCGCCCCAGCCGCCCCCACCCCCGAGCTCTGAGCCGCCCGCGTGGCCTCCAGCCGCCAAGGGCTCATCTCCCACACGACAGCACCACGACCAGGGCAACCGCGGGGCGCGCCCAACTCCTACACGCTGCGCCCAAAATGCGCGCGCCCCGACTCTCCAGGCTGCCTTCTCGGTGCCCGCGGAGACAGGAGCCGCCGCCGCCTCCAGGGCTCCCGCCGTGCAGGCCTCTGAACTCACCACTGGGACACCAAGCTACGGTGTTAAACGAGCCACAATTCCTTTATCGTCTTGTTGCTACATCCAATTATCTTCTTTGAGGTTTTACAGGTACATTTTAAGCCAAGTTCTAGAAACCTTGCCTACCCTAAGGAGGGTACCCTGGGAGGAGGGTGGAGTGGAGGGTGCTTAAGGAAAGCCCCGCGGGCCAGACCCTACTGGCCGCCTCCACGTCCCCGGGCGCCCAAAGCACCTTCCCGGACATAAAAGCCGGGAGAGGCCGGGGTCCCAGCCTCCTTCCCGAGGCCAGGCAGCACCACTGGAAGGCAGGGGGCTCCCTGGACTGTTTGACCGGGCCTGACACAGAGGGCAATGGGCAAGAACTCGAGGGTCAGACCCCTGCATGGGCCTGGTGCTTTCTCTCCTAACACTCTGGCCCGCCGTTCACAGCACTGGTCTGTCACCTTTAAGCCCACACTTCCCAGCATCCTAAACGCAGAGACGACCAAAGGTCTAAGCGTTCCTGTCCAAGATACCTTCTCTAAATGAAACCGGAGGGGACACAACTCCCCAAACGGAGAAAGCTTCCTGCTTCTAAAGAGCAGTTTGACGAGGGAATCCATGAATGCTTTGCCAAACTTGAGCCTAGTGTTGCACAACTTACAGAGCGAATCTTCAGGGCATCCCGCAGAACCACCAGGGCGAGGGGACACCTCACACCCGCCCACACCGTTTGAACAGTGGTATAATTTTAAAAGTGTATAAACCTTTTACAAGTCTGCCCACACGGAGCATCTTTCTGCCTTGGCCTAAGTAAAACGAGTGTAGATCTTTAACTGGGAACATAAACAAAACCTGACGTCTAAACTCAGCTGCTGGGAGGGAGAATTCAACCGGCGCCCCCCAACCCCCAGGAGGGAGACTGTGGCAGATTCGAGACGCTCTCCACCCCCCCCCCGACCCTAATCTTCAAGTGATTTGACTCCATCTTTTCATTCCGGGGCTTCAAGATCGGTATTTAGCTCAATCATTCATTTTTCTAAACGTGGAAGAGCATTCCCCGAATGTGGAAACTTGTAAGGTGCCTACCCGACGCTCAAAAATGAAGGAAAAGAATGCCCCCTAGCTTAATATCTGGAAGGAAACTTAAAATGCGGCGCCTACAACCAGTAGATTACAATTTCGACTTTTTTCCAATAGGAGACGCCGGCTTAAGGCCATCAGGCAATAGCTCCGCCCTCGTCCCCAAATAACAGGTTAGGAGTGGAGGAGGCGGCACACTGCGCAAGCCTCGGCCCCGCTCGGTCCCGGCACTCGCGCTCCTGGTCTCCAAAGCCTCCGCCGCCTCCCGCTTGCTTCCCCTGCCAGGCAGGACCCTCGCCACCACACACACCACATCTCACGGGTTTGCAGGCGGACGGCGGCTTAAGTCACCGACCCTCCCGGCGGGGCCCGCTCCTCAGAGACTTTTAGTCCCTTCCTCTGACGGGCCAAGGTGTAAGCGGAAGGCCTCACACAGTGCGGAAAGTAAGCGAGCGAGGTTCAGTCGACGGCCAAACGAGCGAAATCAAACCCAAAGTCTGCACCGCAGCCCTCGGACTCTGCGCCGAGGCCCCAGGTTCGCGCCGCGGCAGAGGGCTCCGGTTTTTCTCGAAGGGAAGTCCAGCGCGCGGCGCAGCCACACGGATCGCGGTCGGGCCCGAGGGACTGTCGTGCCAGCTCGGTGACACCCGTGGGCAAGGCCCCCCGACTCCCCCCACTCACAGGCGCGCACGTGCAAACCGGGTCCCCGCGGGCACACGCGCTGCCGACTCACAGCCGTGCGTGTCCGGGCTCACACCCCAGTCCAAGGCCAGTCTGCGAGTCCCACAAGCAGGGACGCGAAAACGCGCTGACGGGAGGGCCTCACGACCCCGGGAGGGGGAGGGGGGGCTGTGCTGTGCCTGCACCAGAGACCGCGTCTACACAGTCACACACACCTTCCATCCCGCGTCTTAACAGCACACACGTGTTGTCAAACAGAAATGAGGAAGTCAAAGCCCCTAAGGGGGGAGTGTTCTCAGACCTCGGGGACCATCCAGGTAAGGGGGCGGGGGGGGGGTCGCACACGCAAGACAGCTGTATACACACACGCGCGCACACACACACACACACACACACACACGGAGGCTACGGCGGCCACGACCTGCCACTGCACCAAACGAGACACGGAGAAGAGGGGACTCCGCGCCTTCCGGGGTCCCTCGCAGCAAGCGCGCCGAGGCCAGACCTCGCCACACACGCTTTGCCGGGTAACGACCTCCTCGGCGCCGACGACCGCCGCGTCGTCAGGGGAAAGACACGGGAGCCGGAGAGGACCCCCCCCCCAACCCGCTCCCTTCGCTTGGGGACCGGGGGCGGAGGTCCTCGGGGGGGCGCGAGCCCCCGCACCCCCTCGCCCCCCCCCCGC
The DNA here is from genome assembly GCF_018350175.1 of Felis catus. Lineage (NCBI taxonomy): Eukaryota > Metazoa > Chordata > Mammalia > Carnivora > Felidae > Felis > Felis catus. Next base: position 156,168,554 of record NC_058376.1, on the reverse strand, counting down.
CGCCGCCCCCCGCACACTCACCTCGTCGTCGTGGTGCTGGCAGAAGCCCAGGCGCTCCGGAAACACGGACAGGATGGAGAAGGGCGCGCCGGGGAAGGGCGGCCCGAGCCCGAGCTGCTGCGCGGCGGCGGCGGCGGCAGCGGCGGCGGCGGCGGCGGCGGGACCCGGCGGGCCGCGCTCGATGTAGTGGTCCTTGGTGAGGCGCACGCGCTGGTGCGCGCGGACGCAGTTGTCGCACAGGTGCTCCTGGCAGTCCAGGCAGCGCGACGAGGCCGCGTTGCCCTCGTCGCACGAGCTGCAGCCGTGCGGCCGGCGCAGCAGCAGCGCGGACGGGGAGGCGGCCGGGGCGCCGGGCGCGGAGCGGGGCGGCGCGGGCGGCGGCGGCGCGGGCGGGAGCGGCGGCGGGGCCGAGGCGGGCGCGCGCGGGTGCGCGTGGTGCGCGTGGTGCCGGTGGTTGCTGTGGCCGCCCGCGCCCGCCGGGGCCCCGGCGCGCCCGTTCTTGGGCTGCGGCTCGTCGGCCGTGGCCACCACGGCGTCGAGCAGGTTGCTGAGGAGGAAAGCGGACGAGGGCAGCGCGTCCATGCCCGCCGCCTCGGCCAGCACGACTTTCTGGTCGCACACGGGGCAGCGCAGCTTGAGGGGCTCCCCGGGCGCGCCGCCGCCGCCGCCACCGCCGCCGGCCGCCGGCAGCCGGTGCGCCTCGAGACACGGGCGGCAGAAGGCGTGCAGGCAAGGCAGGACGTGCAGGCGGCGCGCCGCGGCCCCCGGGCCCCCGCCGCCGCCGCCCGACGACGTGGACGTCTGCGAGGACGACGACGACGCGGAGGAGCCGGAGGAGAGCGGCGCCGGCGAGCCGCACATCTCCTTGCACAGCAGGCAGATCTGGAAGTCGGTCTCGGGGAACGAAGCCATTTGCAGGCCGGCTCGGAGGCGGGAGGAGGCCGGAGAGGAAGAGGAGGAGGAGGGGAGGAGGAGGAGGGGAGGAGAGCACCGCCGAGGCGGGTGGGGGAGCCGCCGACTCACTCAGAAACACGCATCGAGCGGGCCTGCGAGCCAGGAGCCGGCCCCGGGGCGGCTCGGCGCGCCCCGCTTCGCCGCGTCCCGCCCGCGCGCCGCCGGCCCCGACGCTGCGGGCATCAAATGCCGCTGCCTGGAGGCGACACGGATTCCTGCCGGAGGACGCGAGGCTGCGTTGCCTTCAGGAGCCGGAGCGCCGAACAAGTCCCGACACGCGAGGGGCGAGCGGGGGCGGGGAGGTCAGAGGGCTCGCTGGAGCAGCCGAAGCGCGGTTCTCGCCAGCCCCGGGGAGAGGCCCCCCCCCACAAGGTGGAGTCCGCTGTGCAATCCGGGTCCCGACGGGGTGAAGCGGCGTTCGGCTCCGCGAGCGTTTGGTGCGTTGCTTTTCCTCCAACAGATTTAGTTCGTCTCTTCCCGGGAGAGGAAAGCCCCCCACCCTAGCCAAGGCGGCAGCGGCGCGACGCCCAGCCCGTGTGCCCCCGCGCGACGCCGGCCGCCCCGCCGCATGACGCGGCGGCCCGGGGCTCCTGGGTGGCCCGGCGTGCGGCGCTCGGGGCTGGCGCACGGCCGGGCGCGGCCTCCCCTGCCGGGCGGTCGGCCCCGCCGCAGCTGCAGCTAGTGGGGGCCCGGCCGCGGCCGCACGCGGGTAGTACGCACGCGCGCCCCACGCGCCTCGGTTCTCCCGCGCGCCCGCCTGGCCCGGCCGCGGCTGCCGGCGCTTAACACGCACGCGCGCCCCACGCGGCCCGGGGCCCTCGCGCCCCCGCCGGGCCTTGGCGCCTCCCGCGCGCGCTCCTTCCCCTCCGGGTTAGCCGCGCTGCAGCGCGGGGCCGCAGGTCCCCGCGGGCCGGCCTGAATTATTCATCGGCAGGAAGATATTAGATGTACCCGCTGCCCGCTCCGCGCGAGCCGTCGTGCAATGCTATCCGAGCTCCGCGCGCGCCCCGCGCCCCTCCTCCTCACGTCCGTCCTCTCTGAAACCTTGGCAGCGAAGGGGGATCACATTTCCTTTGTCATCGGGCCATTTCGCCCTCGCCTTGGTCCCCCCTCCGATCCCGAGCCGCGGGGACGCAGCTTCCTCCGGGGCGCGCAGGAATCAGTGGAGCCGGCAGCAGCCCGGCGCGGTGAGCTCGGGAGCCGCGTGGCCCACGCCGCCGGCCCGCGTCATCTTCTCTCGGAGCCCCCGAGCGGGACTCGGGTGGCCTCGGCCGCGCCGCGCCTACTGGCCCTTGCTCGCGCCGTGCGCCCTGGCCTCCCGGGGCTGTGCACAACTCCCCTCCCCAATTCGGCCTGAGTGCGTGCACGCGCGCGCGTGCCCCCTCTTTCTCTGCTTTGCCGCCTCTTCCTCCTTCTCCTTCTCCTCTGCTCTCGGTACGCCGGTTATTGGGACTGATCGGAATTCGGAATCCTTTTAATCTCCAAAGGAGCAAACTCACTTCCGCCCGAGTGCTGGGAGGGGGCTGGGGGAGGGGACACAGGGGAGGGGGTTCCAGGCAAACAGGAAACATTAGCCCTCTCGGCACGGCTCGCTTTTGTGTGCTCCCTCCCTCCTCCCTCCGACCTCCTCCCTTCTCCAGGCCGCTGGGGAGATGAACGCCCCCGGGCTTCGGTGTGACGACCTTTGAAACCTTCCGAGCGAGGAGCGGAGAGCGACTCTTCCGTTTATTTAAAAAAGAAAAGATTTCATTTTGAATCCTGGTTCTGCCGAGGCCGAGATCCACTGCCAGCGAGGTCTGGGTTTACCCCCGCCCCCGACACACACACACACACACGCACACTTTTTTTTTTTTCCTTTTACGTTTTCTCAAGGACTCTGGGTATGATCCCCAAACACACACTTGTGTGTACTACTGGATGCGTGGAATTTAACGAATCTTGAATTCTGATCTGCGGACGAGCCAGTTTCCTTTGAGTTTAATGGGGGGTGGGGGGCAGAGGCAGCGGTTCAGGGGAGGCTGCCGGGGACGGCCCCGCGGCCATCTGGGTGGTTCCTCTGGCTGCCTGGGCAGTTCTGGGAGAGGAACTTGCTCGGCCCTGGAGAGAGGCTGGCTTAGAAGAGCACAGAAGGCCACATACCAGGGTCTAGAGGGCGTCTGGTCTGAAGGCCAACGGGTGAACAACTGTCCCCATCTTAACACGTCGCGTTAGTGACATCTTGGGCCCCACCGGTACGGGCAACTACCTGGATGAATCTCGAAAACGTCATGTTCGGAGAAGGAAGCCAAACACGAAAGAGTTCATACTGTGCGAGTCCATTCACAGGAAATTCTAGAACGTGCAAAACTAAGCCGTGGGGATAGGACCAGTACCCTTGGGGGTAAGGGACTTGGACTGGGAAGGGGGGAGGATGGAACCTTATGCAGTAAGGAAATAGAAATATACTGGTGTATACATGGGTCCAAACTTGTCAGTCTGCCATTTAAGATCTGTTCAAGATTTCAGTGTTTGTAAATTGTACTTCAATAAGAAGAAAAAAAAAATAACTTGGTGTTCAGCCTCAATAACCAAAATGATGAAGAAGGAAAAAAAAAAAAACACAAAACACAACTATGTAAACATTCCCAGCTCCTCTGAGTTGGTTCATCAGAATTCAGGTAGTTTTCCAGGGAAAAATCAACCTGCAAAGAGCTCTCCAGTCAACCCAGCTGAACAAATGTGCTTGAAGGCCTCAGGCTGCAGAAACCGCTCCCTCACAGGGCAGATTCTTCCTGCGGCCCAAGTACTGTCCTGAGATGGAAGGGGCTTCAAGGGAGAAGAGCCTCACAGCCCCACAGGAAAGGCCCAGGTCCTCAGCGGCTCTTAGGAGCGCTCACCTCAGCCCCTGGAGTGAATCCGGGCTCAGTGCACACTCACTGGGATGTGTGAGGAGTGGAAAAATCATCATCAGAGGAAACCATAACATATGTTCGTTGTATGTCCATAAAACTGGAAAACAACGAAACAGAGCCCCCCCCCTTTTTTTTTTACCATGAAATAAAAGTAAACATTTTATACTTTAAAGATGAGGGAGGGGCCCCTCTTGGTCCCATCTACTGCCAATCTGAGTTTCTTTCACAATTTGAGACGCACGTGTAAACATGTACATGCTCACACATGAATCTCCACACTGCTACAGAATTTTCTGCCATGCTGGCCTTGCTCCAGACGTGTTGTGTGTATTTCTGGGTTTGTTTCTTTTCCTTTCTCTGGTTGTTTTTAATTCCTTTTTTTTTTTTTTTTGGTTTTGTTTTAAACAAAAACAAGAGGAAAACAGATGGGGGAAGAGAACTGCCAGAAGGAAGGTGGCCCCAGAGGGTCAGAAAAGGGATGGGCCACCAGCCCCGGACTCCCTGTTGGATTGCCTCACCCTCAAGCATCTAAAACGGTTAAGAAAAAAAAAAAAAAAAAAGATGCCAAGGGGCAAAGACTCATCTGTCCTCCAGGTCCTAGGGCTCTGAGCCAGTTTGCTAGTGGATGGCCCAGACGAAAAGCCCGTGGAGACATCCTGGAGGAGCAGGAAGGTGTAACTCCAGGAACAGGAATCACACCTGACAGCGGTTGGCGGGCTAGTTTCCTGGAGACGATTCCCCAGAATAAACCAAAAAGAAAAGAAAGGAGAAAGAAAGCAGGGAGAAAAAAGGTTTTGCTTCCTTACGGTGAAGTACCTTCCCTTTCTTTCCTTTCTTGAATTGGCAGGACACTGCCAGGAAACAGGGCTGCGGTGTAAATGGTTCATGCAGCACATTCCGAGTTTCCATTAAGACAACTCGTAGGCAATCGGGGAATCTTTGCAGCAGGCAATTAACCCCACTGCTATGGAAATACAGTTGAGGTTTTGAAATACGGTATAGCGATAAAGGACAAATTGGGATGAGACTTCCTAAGGCTATTGCTTACTCATGAGAGGAAGGAGAGCCACGTACCCAGATGAAGGGCCCAAGACAGTCCCCTGCTATAAACGAGTATTAAATTTTTCACTGCCATCCTAGCTAATAAACACCCTTCCTAAGCAAGCAGCCTTCCAGCTTTCCCTCCACTAGTTAACATCAGAAAGGGAGTACATGTTCTTTCCTGAGTCCTGAAAATACATCGTTTGTATTTTAACAGCCGCTTTTAAAAAGAAACCCGCCCTAAAAATAGGTAGACGGTAAATGTGCATTTTTTCTCGAATTCATCTGTAGTCCTGTTTTGTTTTCAAGGGTGACACAGGACCTTGCTGCTGTCTCAGACCTGGGGGCAGGGGGAGTGGTGAGACCACATTTCCATCATCTGCTTTTTTCATCTGGTCCTTTAATTAAATATTTGATGCATCCGCTGGTTCTGATGTCAAAATTGCACCTTTCACTCAGCATCCTGAGGGTACATTTACATAATTTTGAAGTACATAAATCACCAGAGTATTCTTTTCAGACATTAAACAAATATTACATCACAATTACTATTTTGAGCCATGCTGGGGGTGGGGGGGGGTGTACCAGCTTAACAGACAGCTGTTGAGTCATTCATTGCCTGCCTCCTGCCAGTTGAGGGGGGGGGGGAGCTCTGCACACCTGGCCAACTCTTGACTCCATACCCTGACTCTGGCCTTGAGATCATTTGACAGAAGCGCATCAGCTGCTCTCAACAACCCTGAGTTCAGAATAGCAGCAAGTGAGGGGATATAATGTAAACTCTAGTTACCCAGAAATTGACAAGACTATGGTAGAGACACTTGAATTGTAAACAGGCAGAGTAAAAATCGCTATGTAGCTTTAGTAGTTAAAAGTAGTTCAGAGCTCAGCTAGGCTTACCTCCCGTCTCCACCACTCTGCTGTGTGACTTTGACCAAGTTACTTAACCTCCCTGCGTCTCAGATTTCTCATGCTTGTAACGCGACTGGTGCAAACACGTAGCTCGTCAGGGATAAGTGAGCTATTAAGTGTATGATTTTTAGTATGGCACCAATGACACATAAATGCCCAAGCACATATTTAAATAGTAGCTTTTTGTATTTATTTTTTTAATGTTTATTTTCTAAAGCTTTATTCACTTTTCAGAGATGGAGAGAGACAGAGCATGAATGGCAGAGGGGCAGAGAGAGAGGGAGACACAGAATCCGAAGCGGGCTCCAAGCTGTCAGCACAGAGCCCGATGCCGGGCTCGAACTCGCAGACCGTGAGATCATGACCTGAGCCAAAGCTGGTGCTCAACCGACTGAGCAACCCAGGCGCCCCTTGAACATTAGCTTTTTATCATCATTATTCGGCGAGTGCCTGCCACTTAAATCTATCATTGCTTCATCGCTACCTTCCGCTGGCCCTCCACGTCTCATACGACCAACTGTGTCCTCCTTCCCCGCTAACAGAGTGGCCACCTCTCCTCCTGTCACTCTCCCCTCCAGCGCCCACTGTGGCCCGCCGTTTTTAAGCTGAGCTCCCAGCCTAGATTTTCTAAAATGAAATGTGTACCTTTCATAAGGGGGCAAAGAACAACAAAGGTTGTTTTAAAGACAAATATAGCAGAAAATCAAAGTATGTATAAATCAGGACATACTGTTAAGCCTGTGCAGCTTCTCATTCCAAATCCTCTCTGATTTTGTAGCTGAAGGTCTCTATGCCATTTAAGTTTTCCTTTTTTCAGCCCAACCCTGACCCTCACTCATTCCACCTGCTCCCGATTTCAAGTGGTCCCTCTTACCTAAAAGTTAACTCAAATTGCTTAACCTGATGGCCAAAGATCTCTGTGCTCTGTCCCAGACCTCCCTTTCCACCACCCTCCCACGTAAACCCTTTCCACCACCCATCAATGGACAGCTAACACTGCTTCAGACTCACCGTCTGTTTTCTGCCCTGGCTGTTCTCACTCTGGGGTCTCCCGGACTTCCAGAGCTTTTACTGAAAGCTGCGGTCTATTGCCTGTCTCCTAGAGTCTGGCTTGGGCCAGCAGAATATGGCAGAAGTGACGCTATGCCTCTTCTGAGTCCAATCTTTTTTTTTTTTTTATTGTGAGGTTTAATTTATTTCTTTTGGGAGAGAGAGAGAAGGAGAGGGAGGGAGGGGCAGAGAGAGAGGGCGACACAGAATCTGAAGCAGGCTCCAGGCCCTGAGCTGTCAGCACAGAGCCCGATGTGGGCCTCGAACCCACAAACCGTGAGATCATGACCTGAGGTGAAGTCGGATGCTCAACCGACGGAGCCACCCAGGGGCCCCTCTTTAACTTTATTTTAAAAGGGACTTTCGGGGCGCCTGGGTGGCACAGTCGGTTAAGCGTCCGACTTCAGCCAGGTCATGATCTTGCGGTCCGTGGGTCGAGCCCCGCATCAGGCTCTGGGCTGACAGCTCAGAGCCTGGAGCCTGTTTCCGATTCTGTGTCTCCCTCTCTCTCTGCCCCTCCCCCGTTCATGCTCTGTCTCTCTCTGTCCCCAAAAAAATAAATAAACGTTGAAAAAAAATAAAATAAAAGGGACTTTCTTTTTCTTAATTTTTATTTTTTAATGTTTATTATTTTTAGAGAGAGACAGAGACAGAGACAGAGAGCAAGCAGCGGAGGGGCAGAGAAAGAGGGAGACACAGAATCGGAAGCAGGCTCCAGGCTCTGAGCTGTCAGCACAGAGTCCGATGCCGGGCTCGAACCCACGAGCCGTGAGATCATGACCTGAGCTGAAGTCAGACGCTCAACCGGCTGAGCCACCCAGGCACCCCACAAAATGGTTTTAAATAGTGCTTGTACCATTTTATATTTCTAGCAGCAAGGTATGAGAGCTGTTTTGGCCACATCCTCACCAAAGCTTTGTATGGTCAGTTTTCGTTTTTTTATTTAATTTTAGCCAACATGGTAGGTGCACGTTGTGTCTCATTGTGTTTTTTTTTATTTTTTTGTTGTTTATTTATTTTTGAGAGACAGAGAGAGCTAGAGCACGAGCAGAGGAGGGGCAGAGAGAGAGGGAGACACAGAATCCGAAGCAGCTCCAGGCCCTGAGCTGTCAGCACAGAGCCTGACGTGGGGCTCGAAGTCACGAACCAAAAGATCATGACCTGAGTCGAAGTCAGACACTTAACCAACTGAGTCACCCAGGTGCCCCTCATTGTGGTTTTCTTTGCATTTCCCTAATATCTAATGATATTGAGCTTCTTTTCGTGTGTTTATTTGTAAATGATGAAAGTGTTCAAAGCTTCAGCCTCTTTTGAGGGGGTTCTTTTATTATTGACTGTTTTATTATTATTTGAGAGTTCTTTATATATTTTGAATATAAATCCTTTATCAGATGCCTGCTTTGCAAAGATTTCTCTCCCAGACTATTGCTTATGTTTGCATTCTCTTTTGTGTTAATTTAAAATTTTGAGGGGCGCCTGGGTGGCTTAGTCGGTTAAGTGTCCGACTTTGGCTCAGGTCATGATCTCACGGTTTGTGAGTTCGAAGCCCAGGTTGGGCTCTGTGCTGACAGCTCAGAGCTTAGAACCCGCTTCATGTTCTGTGTCTTCCTCTCTCTCTGCCCCTCCCCTGCTCACACTCTGCCCTCTGTCTCTCAAAAATAAACATAAAAACTTTTTAAAATTTTGATGAAGTCCAACTTATTCAATTTATTGATTTATTCTTTTATGGGTTGTGCTTTGATGATCTAAAAAATCCTTCTCTAGGCCTTGTTTTCCTCTTCTGTAAAATTGGGATAAAGATAGAGAGATCCTGGCTTTCTGGATGATTATGAGGATTAAATGAGATAATGCTTTAAAGTATTCAGCTCAGAACCGGCTACATGGGAAAGCTCAGAAAATGATGGTGACGTTGCTATTATTATTACTAATTACATTCCCCCCCCTGCCCCAGGCACTTTGATGCTGTACCACCTGCAATGTCATTACCCTCCACCTCATCCATCTAAACCCACCCATCCTGACTCACAACCCAGGGTCGGAAGTCCTTTCTCCTCCCTCCCCTCCCACCCTCACTGCACTTCAGCGGTTACCTCCGTTGTGAAATCTGCCACCTTTGCCTATGGGAGGAGTTTGTAGGAACTGTGATCCCCAAGTTGTTCATGCCTCCCTGTGTCCTCGGTTTTTAGTAGTGTCCTCTCACAAGGACTCTGGCATAGCCATGTGATTTGCTTTGATTAATGGGACAGTAGTAAATGTGACAAAAGCAGAAACCTGCAAGTCTTTGAGTGTTTGACGCTCAGCCCTCTGCGGCACCACGGTGGCTCAGTCGGTTAAGCTGGTTAAGCTTCCGACTTCGGCTCAGGTCAGGATCTCGTGGTTTGTGGGTTCGAGCCCCGCGTCGGGCTCTGTGCTGACGGCTCAGGGCCTGGAGCCCGCTTCGGATTCTGTGTCTCCCTCTCTCTCTGCCCCTCCCCTTCTCGCACGCGCTCTCTCTCTCAAAAATAAATACATATTTAAAAAAAATGAAGCTCAGCCCTCTGGTTGCTCTTGAACCCCTGTGATCACCTGGGCCAACCTGTTGCAGGATGAGAGACACGGAACCCAGGGACACCTTCTCCCCACCCTGATGCCTGGCCAACTAACACACATGTGAATGAGGCTGTGCAGGACAGCCAGCCTCCAGCCTACCTGCCAACTGACGGGAGGGGGGACTTACCCAAGTCAATGCAGCGAGACAATGAGGCAATAGGTGACTTCACTCGACGAGTGTTTACTGAGCACCTACTATGTGCCAGACTTTGGGAATTCACCGTGAAGGAGGAGACAGATGGTGTACACATGAACGAATGCGGAATGTGGAGTGCAAGTCCCAGCCGGGTCGGAACTGAGATGAAAGGGTGTGGATTTCCTAATGGGTTGAATGAGAGAAAGACGGGCACCTGGGTGGCTCGGTGGGTTAAGCATCTGACTCTTGATTTCACCTCAGGTCATGATCTCAGGATTCCTGAGCTTGAGCCCCATGTTGGCCTCTGCACTGACCCGTGCAGGGCCTGCTTAGGATTCTCTCTCTCCCTCAAGAAAAGAAAAGAAAAGAAAAGAAAAGAAAAGAAAAGAAAAGAAAAGAAAAGAAAAGAAAAGAAAGAGAGAAAAGAAAAAAGAGAAAAGAGAAAGAAAAAGAGGAGAACAGAAAAGAAAAAGAAAAGAAAAAAGGAAAGGACAGGACAAGAAAGGATGGGAAGGAAAAGAAAGGATGGAAAGGAAAGGAAAGGAAAAGAAAAGAGAAAAGAGAAAGAAAAAGAAAAAGAAAAGAGAAAAGAGAAAGAAAAAGAAAAGAGAACAGAAAAAAAGAAAAGAGGACAGAAAAAAGGAAAGGATGGAAAGGAAAAGAAAGGATGGAAAGGAAAGGAAAGGAAAAGAAAAAATAGAAAGACTGAAGTCAGGAAGCAGAAGAGGGGGTGACTCCAAGGTGTTTGGCCTGAGCGGTTGGATACATGGTGATACCGGGAGCTCCAGCGGGTTTACGCCGGAATCCATACCAAAAGGATCGTGCGGTTCCCGGGAAGGACCAACGCGGTTCCTGGGGAGATCGTGCCGGAGCTCCTCGGGGGCCCGTGCGCCCCCAGCCCCCGTTCCTCGCCCTGCCCTGCTCGGTCCCGTGTCCCAGAGGCGGCCTGGCACCGGCACGGCCCGGGTTCCGGGGTCGGCCGGCTGCCGAAGGGGGTTGGCCGCCGGACGGGAACGTGGGGAGAAGGGAAGCACCGGGCCCTTGCGCCCCCGTCGTCTCTCTCCGCCCGGGGCGGCCCCGCTGCTCCCGCGCGGCGGCCGCCTCTCTTCCGCGGCTCCGGCGCCGGGCCGGGCGCGGTTCCGGGACCGCGTCTTCCGCCACGTCTCTCCCCGGGACTCTGGCTGTTACCCACACGTCGGGTCGTCCGGTCCTCCCGGCTCGGCCCCGCGAGGGCGCCCGCGGGCCCGGGTGGGAAGCGGACACCGCGCACGACCCGCCCCGGGCGGCCTCACGGGCCCCGGGCGCTCCCCTCGGGCTTCGCCCGCTCCCGACCGCCGCGCTCCCGGGCCAGACGCGCCCGCCGTCCGCGTGGAGGAGTTTTCACGCCGCCTGCGGGCTCCCCCTTCAGGGCCCGGCCCCGAGCCGCACGCGGCCTCCCCGGAGCCGCTCGGCGGCGCCCCGGCCGCCCAGCCCGCCGCCTCGGCCCGACGTGCGCCTGCCGAGCAACGCGGCTGCGCCGACCGCGTCCCACCTCCGGGCCGGGCCGGGCACGCCGTCCCGCTCGCCGCTCACCCCGCTCTCCTGGAAGGCTTCTCCTCGGCCTGCGAAACCTGCTTCCGCGGTCCCGGCCGGGGCGGGGGGCGTTTCCGGCGGGTTCCCTCCCCAGGCCCGGGCCCGAACGCCCGCGTCGCTGCTGCCACTCGGGTTCTGCCGGACCAGACCACAGCCCGCGGCACCGTCGTCCGTGCTCGTCCCCCGTCCCAAACCGCCAGCTCCCCGGAGGTGGGGGCCAGTCGCGCGCCGCGGGCACCGGTGACCCTCCGTGACTCTTCGTCGCACGCTGGCCGCGGGTTTGCGGCGACCGCAGGCAAGGGCCTTAGGTCTCCCCGTCTGGTTACGAGCCTCTTAGGGGGACCCCTCGAGCGGTCTGTTGGAACCCACCCGAGGGTGTTTATCAGGCAGGAGGAACCCGGTAAGTGTGGTCGTCAGACGTGAGCATGCTGTTCACTTCCCCCCACGGTACCTCCTTTCTCTCTTTCTTTTCTGTTAGCGTTTGTCTCTTCTTAAGCTTAGTTAGTTTTACTCGTTTTTATTTTTGTTTACTTTGTATTTTGAAATCATTTGATTTTTTTATGTTGGGAGAGCATGTGTGCACACGTGCAAGCAAGGGGGAGGGGCCGGGGGAGGAGAGGGAGGGAGAGAGAAGAGAGAGGGAGCACAAGAATGGGGGGAAAGGTAGAGAGAGAAAATCCCAAGCAGGTTCCATGACGTCAGCACAGACCCGAGCCAAGATCAAGAGTTGGACATTTAACTGACTGAACCACCCAAGCACCCCTCCTATTATTTTTTTAAGGAATCTCCAAGTGCCAACATGGGGCTCGAACTCACAGCCCCAAGATCAAAAGTCACGTGCTCCACCAACTGAACCCCCCAGGTGCCCGTTATTATGCCTGTAATATGATTATACATTAATACATATGTATTCCCTGTACAAATGGATGTATTATACACAGACTTGAACACCGTGGGGTTAGGGGCGCCGACCCCTGTGACGTTGAAAATCCGTGGATAACATTTGACTCCCCCAAAACGTAACTACTAACAGCCTACTGTTGACCGGAAGCCTTACCAGTAACATCAACAGTCAATGAACACATATTTTGTATGTTACATGGATTATAAACTGCATTCTTACCGTAAAGGAAGCTAGCGAAAAGAAAACGTTACTGAGAAAATACATGTGCAGAACTGTACTGAATTAATGGAAAAAAATCCGCACATGAGTGGAGCTAGTGCAGTTCAAACTCCTGGTGTTCAAGGGCCGTGTGTGTGTGTGTGTGTGTGTGTGTGTGTGTGTGTGTGTGTACATAATTATACAAATATAACTTTAAAAAACTTTTTTATTTTTGAAACAGAGAGAGACAGAGCATGATCATGAGAGGGACAGAGAACGAGGGAGACACAGAATCAGAAGCAGGCTCCAGGCCCTGAGCCGTCAGCACGCAGCCTGACGCGGGGCTCGAACCCACAAACCGTGAGATCATGACCCGAGCTGAAGTTGGACGCCCAACCAACTGAACCACCCAGGGGCCCAGTTTTAAACCATTAAAGTAATCTAGAGTAAACAAAAGCAAATATACTTGGTAACAGAAGAAGAAAAAGCAATCCCAATAGATGTTCCCCAACAATGGTGAAATTGTTAAGTATGGGATACTCAGAAGAAATGGTACGTAGTCAACTAAAAGCAATGTAAATGAATTCTATGTGAAAATATGGAAAACCACTTGTGATAAAGCATTTATGAAGAAAAAAGAATACAAAATTCTTCACAAGTTTTGATACTATTATAAAAGTACATAATCTATGTTTTTTAAATTTTTTCTTAAAAAAACTTTTTTTAACGTTTATTTATTTTTGAGAGAGAGCATGAACAAGGGAGGGGCAGAGAGAGAGAGAGGGAGACACAGAATCTGAAACAGGCTCCAGGCTCTGAGCGGTCAGCACAGAGCCTGACACAGGGCTTGAACCCATGAACCACAGGTTCATAACCTGAGCCCAAGTCGGACGCTTAACCGACAGAGCCACCCATGTGCCACATATAACTTTATGTATCTAATTGTTTTTCTGAACCATTTGGAAGGAGATATGATACCCTTCTACTTCTAATCAGTTCCTTGTGCATTTCCTAAGAATACAAACATTATTTTACAGAACCCAAGTACACTTACCGAAATCCGGACATGTCGCATTGATGCAAGGCCGTTATCTAATCCGAAGACTGTCCTAATAATGTCCTTTCTGGGCATGTCTGGTTTTGCCTTCCCAGGGCCCTGTGTCTCCTGTCCCCTTTAACCTGGCACGGAATCCCCCCCCCCCCGACCCTTTGTGACACTGTTGAAGCATCCAGGCCCCTTGTCCCCCCCCAGGGTTCAAACACCCCCCAGGATTTTACCTCTCACCGTGCTGCTGTTACCAAATCTTGTCGTGCAGACCCAGGGGAGGGGGGCTCTTTTCAGGGCCTCGTAAAACCTTAAATAAGCGACATGAACAAATTCCACTGTGACCACTATCTTGTTAAAATTCCTTAAAAAAGTGAACTCTTTGGGCCCAAAGGACCTTAACAAAAGCCAAGCTGTCCTGGTCTTTGCTGCTCCTCAAAGGGTTTTACGTGCCGTTTAATGATTTTTCGCGAATAGTTTTTCTTGCCCCTAAAGTTGGATTAATTGAATTTTAATTCGGTGGGATCACCCTCTAAAAAAAGAAACGTGGGCTTTGCGGCTCTAGTTAAGGCCACGAGACCTAATTAAGACCTTCTCCAGCAGACTGGGATGTCTGAAGGGTGGAAAATCCAGGCATGCAGCCGCCTGAACCCACCTCTACTTTGGGTTGTAATGAAAAGAATCCCAGGGGCGCCCGGGTGGCTCAGTCAGTTGAGCATCCGACTTCGGCTCAGGGCATGATCTCGCCGTCCGTGAGTTCGAGCCCCGCGTCGGGCTCTGTGCTGATGCCTCAGAGCCTGGAGCCTGTTTCAGATTCTGTGTCCCCCTCTCTCTCCGCCCCTCCCCTGCTTGTGCTCTGTCTCTATCTTTCAAAAATGAATAAACATAAACAAAAATTGAAAAAGAAAAGAATCCCCTTTACCTTCTGGGAAAGGAAAGCCCAATGGCCTATGAAAGGAAAGCCACCCCCCCCCCCCCCCGTAGCATTCTCCAGCATCTTCCAGGCACTCTCTGGTGGGAGGGGGGGGAGGTATAGGCCTAAATGGCCCCTGTGGCCCAGGTCACCCTCGGGTTCCTTCATGTTCCTCCATTTGTCCTGACCCTTTCAGAACTCTATTCTCATTTACAACAAACAAAACCTTTTCATTTTGATTTTAAAAAACCTTTGGGGAGGCATGCCTGGGTGGCTCAGTTAAGCATCCGACTTCAGCTCAGGTCATGATTTCCGGGTCTACGAGTTCGAGCCCCGTGTCAGGCTCTGTGCTGACGGGTCAGAGCCTGGAGCCTGCTTCCGATTCTGTGTCTCCCTCTCTCTCTGCCCCTCCCCCGCTCACGCTCTGCCTCGTCTCTCTCTAAAAATGGGTAAACATTAGAAAAAGAAAAAACCTTTGGGGCAGCTGGGTGGCTCAGTCAGTTGAGCGTCTGACTCTGTCTCTTGAGAGGTAGGTCTTGATCTCCCGGTTTAGGAGTTCGAGCACCGAATCAGGTTCTGCACTGTCAGTGCAGAGCCTGCTGGGGATTCTCTCTCTCTTTTATTAATTTAATCTTCACCGATCTGGTACTTAATAAGTGCCAGGCACTGTCACCAGAGCTTTACAAATATGACCTCATAGAAGCTTCATAACAGGCCTCCGAGGTTCATAGTATTACACTCCCATTCTGCAGATGAGGAAACTCTAGCAAGAGAGGTGAGTAAGTTGCCCGAGGTCACACAGGAAGGAGTGCCCCTGAGACTCGAACCCAGGCGATTAGGCTCTAGAGTCTGTGTGTTTCCCACCTTCCCTGAAGCCAGCTCCAGGAAGAGAGGGCATCCAAGATGGAGGGCATCCATCACCAACAAACTAGAAAGAAAGCAAAGTGGGTCTCTTCCGAAAGGAAACCCATCTTTTGCCCAGTTTGAGAGTTTCATTGGGTGTCATGCCTGGGCAGTGTCTTCACTGGGCCCTTCGCCAACCCCGCCCTCCCCGGGGAGCCCTTTCCACGGGGACAGCAGGAATCTTGTCCAACAGGCTCCCCAGTCCTACTAATGACTGTGGCAACAGGAGCCATGGGGTCCAAGAATTGGGAGGAGGCTTCTATCTTTGTATCCCCTCCCATCCCTGCCCATCTGCAGATTCATTTAGCCCTGAGATGAGTTAGAAGCTCCCCGAGATCTCCCCTCAACTGCACACGGGACAACCCCAACTCAAGACTCCTGTCCACCCTGCATCTCACCAGATGTGGGTCAAGCGTGAACCGCTACGGGCCAGTGGTCTCTCACCTCTGTGGCCCTTCTCCGATCCTAGCAGGTCTCCTCCAACCAACATTTTGGCCACTGCCTGGGTCTGCTCCCCATATCTCCCAGGTCTTTCCCTGGCCTGTGTTTGCTGCTAAAGAAAGCCACAGTAATTACATGGCAGCAGAAAACTAAGTTTCCTGGGGCTACAAGGGCTACCAGGTGGCTCAGTTGGTTCGATGGCCTAATCTTGATCTCAGCTCAGGTCTTGATTTCATGGTTCTGAGTTCAAGCCCCATGTTGGGCTCTGTGCTGGGCGTGAAGCCTACTTAGAAAAAAAAAAAAGTAAAAGAAAAGAAGAGAGAAAAGAAAATAAAAAAGGAAAGAAAAGAGAAAAGAAACGAAAAAAAAGAAAAGGAAAAGAGAAAAAAAAAGAAAAAAAAGACAAGAAAAAAGAAAAGAGAAGAAAACAAGAGAAGAAAGAAAGAAGGGAAGAAAAGAAAAAAGAAAAGAAAGGAAAAGAGAAAGGAAAGAAAAAAATTGAATTTCTCAACATGGAAGATGTGCTGGTTTAAGGCAGGGAAATTTGCATGTTTTGGTGCTTTCCTATTGGTTGTTTTGAGCATGATGTGGAAATTGGGATGTTGGAATCTAAACAGACAGGAAAGGAAGGCTGAAAGCTTTGTCAGAAACCACAGTTCTGGCCTCTGGGGGTACATCAGCTTGGGAAAGAGGTGTCAGGAATGAAAACAATGAGCCTCCAACTCATAAAAATGTGCGTCCAATCATAAGGAATAATCAGAGAGGGGCACCTGGGGGATCCGTCTGTTGAGCGTCCGACTTCGGCTCAGGTCATGATCTCGCGGTCCGTGAGTTCAAGCCCCGCATGGGGCTCCAAGCTGACAGCTCGGAGCCTGGAGCCTGCTTCGGATCCTGTGTCTCCCTCTCTCTCTGCCCCTCCCCTCCTGTGCTCGCTCTCTCTCTGCCCCTCCCCCGCTGACCCTTGGTCTGTCTCTCTCTCTCTCTCTCTTTCTCAAAAATAAACATTAAAACAAACAAAAAGTAATAATAATCGGATAAATCCAGGTAGAGGAAACCTCTCCAAGTCCACTGGCCTGGAGCCCTCAAAACTATCAGTGTCCTGAGTGACCAAAAAGACTCGCGGAATGTTCTGAATTAAAGAGGGCCCAAGACATCCAAATGCCGCGCAGGATCCTGAAGCGGATTCTGGACGAAGGGGTAAAATGACGGAAGAGGGCCCGGCGGGGGCAACTGAGAAAATCTAAATGTGGATTGTGTCCTGCTAAATAAAATTATAAATTTCTTGGGAGCTGTAATTGTGTTTGGTTACATAGACAATGGCCCTGTTCTGAGAGACACAGTATCATTGTGTCCAGCATCTTACTCTCAAAAGTTCGCTAGCTAGTTGAGTAAATGAATGAAGGCAGGGGTGTGTGCGTGTAGGAGAGAGAGGCAGCTGAAGCAAGTGTCAGTAAAGTGCTAACAGGTGGATCTAGGACATAAAGGTGTTCACTAATGAAAGTTGATTACACTTTTGCACTTTTTTCGACACAAATATTTCATCTTTCTCAAAATAAAAGGGAGGAAGACAGGTGAAAATTCCGAAATGCAACTCATAGAGCGTTCCAGAGAACCAACAGCAAGTAGTGACTTATTCTCTCCTTCCCCCAAATAACACAGGACACACACCCTGATGTCCACGGTCTTTCAGGGGAGTCACAGGCACCGAGGCCCTCTATGCCCCCCCCCCCGAATCACAGGGTCTGAGAACTGAGACGCGTCCCTCACAAATGACCCTTTGCCTCCGGTTTCAAACCGCTGTCCCCCCAGCAGCAGACACTCTCAGTGTGACAGAGACCTTTCCCGGTTTTATTTGTCTGCAATGTGCCCCCTATGGCCTGGTCACCTGCAACAGTCCCCAGCCCCTCTCTGTCCGGCCCACCTGAAATGCGCCTTCCTCCAGGAAGCCTTCTTTGAATTCTTGGGTCCTTGTCTCGGCCCTCAATTTGGCTTGGGCCTCTGGAGGCTCGGACCGCGGCCCCGAACTCAACTTGGGCAGTGTGCCTCGGAGGGTACAAATCTGATTGAGAGGGCCGGAGTGTTTTACACCGTGTCAAGTGGAGAAGGATCTATGAATGACTTTCAGTCACTGACCACAGTTTCCTGGACTGTGATATCAAGCCTTGCCTCCGACTTTTAGGTGTTTCAGATTCGCTTGCGGAGAGGAGCTAAGGTACTATTTGTTTTTCTATTTCTCCAAACTCCGATGCAGAATACATGAGCCTCAGCATAGGATGAAGAAGGTGTCTGCCTCTTCTGTTCACCCACAAATAAAGTAAAAGAAAAGAAGCGAAACCAATGAGGTTAACGACATAAGACGTATAAGAGGGTATTGAAATGAAATTAAATAACGGACTAGAGACGTTTAAATAAAATAAACGAAATTAATTAACTAATGAAATGAACTTGGCCACATGAAATGAACATGCATGAAACAATAAGCCAAAGTAAGGACACAGAATACACGAAAGAAAAGAAAAGAAATAAAAGGTAAAATAAATACAACTCAATAAAAAAAAACCAAATGACAAAAACAAACAGGAAGAAGAAACAAGATGAAACACACGAAGTGAATCAGGAAAACATCGTAATCACGGAAGGAGACGGTCAGGCAGGCCCCCCGGCGTCGCCCAGAGCTAAAGCTCCGGCCTGGGAAACGCGGGGGCCCCTCGGCTGCGCCCGCGCCCCGCGGGGCTCGCTCGCCGCCGACAGGTGGCGCCCTGGGCCCTGAGCATCCAGTCGGCCTGGCGCGGCCGGGGCCTCGGGGCGGCGTGCGCGCTCGGTGCGCCTTTGCTGCGGGACCTCGGGCGGCTCTACAACCTGAGGGCTGTGTCCCCTTCGGTAGAAGCGCACGCGCACACACGCGCGCACACACGCACACACGCGCGCACACCCGCGGCTGCTCGCTCTGAGCGCCTGCAAAGCGTCACGTGGAGCTCGGGGTTCCTGCCGCCAGGGCACAGATGCGAGTGGGTCACCCAATGCCTTCCTCCTCCTCCTCGATGGAACGAGTTGTTTTATATAAAGTGATTGAAAGCGCTAAATAAAGTGGGAGTTGGGGGGGGGGGGGGAAGAACCTGCCCAATGGCACAAAGGGAAGGGATATCCGTTCAGAAAGTTCCAGAGTAGCTACCTGTGGCTTTCCCGGGGATTCAGTGATGGCAGAGGACGTTTGCAAGCGGCCTTTCCAGAAGTCCCAGAAGTCCTAGGCCCGCCGTGCGGGGGGAGGGGCGGGGTGGGGGTGGGGATGGGGACCAGGGGCCGCTCACATGCAAATGCAGCTGTGACAATCCGGCCGGGCGCCTCCGCGCCTCCGGGAGGCCAGGCTGGAACAAAGAATTAGCATTTTCTATATGTGAAAAGCCCGCATTCCTGGGCGGGGAGGCCGCGAGGGCGCCGGCCCCCCTCCCCATTCACACTCCGGACCACACAGAGAGCCTCTCGCGCCAAATGCTCGAAGGTTCGTTTCAGCTTTTCTTTTGACCCGAGCGATGCATACGAAATGTAGATATTTCCCTAAACGCCGGCTTTGACATTTAATGCGATCCTAAGTAGTCTGAAATGTGGACGGGATTAGGAGGAGGCTTGGGGCCCACAGGGACACTTGGCCAAATCCTCCTAAATCCCCCAGGACAATTGTTTGTCACCACACGGATCCCCTTTGCCCCAAATGAGGGGGCTAATGAACTCGGCTGCCTCCCCCCCCCCGTGGCACCCCCACTCCTACCTCGGAGCCTGCGTCTCTGCCTTCTTCTTCCCAGGGAGAAAGAGGCTGAATGTGTCAATTGCTTGCCTTGTGTGTATCCGGGTTTCGTTACTTCAGGCTGGACCAGCCGAGTTGGACCAGTAACCCATCCATCCCGGCCACTATTTAACTCACTTGATCAGGCTCAGGAGGTCAAGGATGCGGAGGCCCGGTGAACCTTGCGTTAAGTTAATAGGTCGCCTCCACCTGGAAAGAAGTGGGTCCTGGGACACTGCCAGGCCTAGAAAGAAAAAAAAGTCACCCAAAATTCCGCTCAGTGGAGCTTGTAGGTCTAGAACGATGTCTTCAAAGTACTTGCAACCCCAGAGGGGGAAGACAACAGCTGACAAGAAACAGAACGTAGACCGTGCCTGAAGACGTGCCAAGTTCCACGGTGGGGCTCAACGAAAAAGCTCACCAGCCTAGAACATACCCGTGGTGAGCATGTCTGGAGTCAATGAAGACTTGGAGTTTACGAGAAATGAGTCTCCTCGGGGGTTAGGGCCACCTAGAGGCAGTGTGGGATGGCTCGGATGTTGGCATGTTGGAACCGGAGGAGAGAGATTTCCAGGGCGTGGAAGGACAGCAGAGCCCGGGAGGTGTGAAATGCCGACTCCTTTGGGGAGATGGCAGGGAACCCAGTTTGGGTAACGCGTGGGACATAAAGGAGGGGTCAACGGAGGCTCAGTGGAGTGGAGGAGGTACCATGAAGAGCGCCTTCAGGCCTTCCTGGAGGAACCCCTGGGCGGGATTCAGCACTGTGCTGTAGGCAGTGACCTGCGGGGATGAGGCAGGGAGACTTGTGACCTGGCGTCACAGAAGGTGAGGACCTGGGCGGGGTGGGCAGAATGGGATGAGAACACAGGAGGCCAGGGTTTACTGAGCAACTACTACGCCCCCGATCCTGGTATTAAAAACACGAGGCTCCAAATAGAACCGCTGATGCTGAGCCCCTCCTCGCCAAACTGAGCCTCAACTTACAGTGTGGGGTCTCCCAGAAACGGAATCTGAATCCAGTTCATGAGATCAGCACTAGTGAAGGAATCTGCCTGATAGCCCTGCCACCTGTAGGTAACTCTGCAATAACCAACCCTTTTGGCCAGCGTAACTTCCATCTTCCATCTTTCTTCTTTTTTCTTTCTTTCTTTCTTTCTTTCTTTCTTTCTTTCTTTCTTTCTTTCTTTCTTTCTTTCTTTCTTTCTTTCTTTTTTCTTTCTTCCTTCCTTTACTTTCTTTCTTCCTTCCTTTTCTTTCTTTCTTCCTTCCTTTTCTTTCTTTCTTTCTTTTTCTTTCTTTCTCTTTCTTTCTTTCTTTCTTTCTTTCTTTCTTTCTTTCTTTCTTTTCTTTCTTTCTCTTTCTTTCTTTCTTTCTTTCTTTCTTTCTTTCTTTCTTTCTTTCTTTCTTTCTTTCTCCTTCCTTCCTTCCTTCCTTCCTTCCTTCCTTCCTTCCTTCCTTCCTTCCTTCCTTTTTCTTTCTTAATGTTTAGTTTTGAGAGAGACAGAGCACAGGCAGGGGAGAGGCAGAGAGAGAGGGAGACAGAATCTGAAGCCGAGGATCCAGGCTCCGAGCTGTGAGCACAGAGCCCCACTCGGGGCTCGAACTCACGGACCGCGAGATCATGACCTGAGCCAACGTCGGATGCTTAACAGACTGAGCCACGCTGGCGCCTCCTGTCTATTATTTTGTACAGGTCCTCAGAGCCCCTTTCTGTTACACTGCATGCTGCCCAATTTGAATCGGTTTTTGCTCAAACTCTTTAACTTTTTAATACGCCTCAGTTTATCTTTTAACATTGGACACATCCAAAGTGAAGAAAGAAGGTAGTTTACCTAAGGAGCCCCCCTGCTCCTACCACCCGTCTGTAGACCTGCCCCAATGTGTACTGTTTCCCTGATAAAGCAGGAAGCGGTGTCTGCTCTGATATCCCTTAGATCTCGCTGTGAAAATCGCGGCGTTCCCATTTGGGGCCCGAGGCACTTCCAGCTACCACGAGGGCCAGTCCCTTGGAGCTCATTCCAACCCAGCGGGGAGGTGACTATTAGCATCCTCATCGGACAGATGGAGAAACTGAGGGGCGAGGCAGCATAACTTGCTCCGGCTCAAACGGCCCACGAAGCCAGACCACGAAGTCATCGGTCACTTTTCTCCCGAAGGCCTCCCCTCCCCGAGGGGAACGGACTGGAGGCTGAGAGAGGGAACACTCAGGTGAAGGAAGTGTGGACAAGGCCTGGGCTGAGCGGGTCGGAGGCTCCCAGGAGGGGCAAGTGAACTCCCCGGTGGTGGAGGCCCGCCAGCCAGCCGCACTTTGCGTTCATCGCCCCATTTGAATCCTCGCTGGGTCCTGAGGAAAGGCACCCTCGTTTGACCCGAGAGAGAGGAAGTCATCCGCCCGGCCGCCCGGGCTGAGCGAGCGGTCAGAGAGTGGCACACGCGTGCCGGACGCGTCAGGGTGCGCGGTCACGACAGGACACGCTGGCGGAGGGTGAGTGGTGTCCCCGCGCAGGCAGGTGGCGGGCCAGGACGCCGGGGGGGGGGGGGGTCTCCGCGGAGTGGGGCTTGCGGGGAGCCGGCCTCGGATGCGAGGGCCGGGGGTGTAACGGACGACGGTGCCAGCCCTTCTGAGGGTTCACACCTTACGGCTCGGGGATGCTGGCGTTCACGTTCTCGCCGGTCTGCGAGTTTTGCCCTTTTCAAAGCCGAGCAGGTAGTACGAGCCTCTTCCCAGAATTCACCTCAGGGGCGCCCGGCTGGCTCAGTCAGTTGAGCCTGCGATCCTTGACCCCGGGGCTGTGAGTTCGAGCCCCGCGTTGGGTGGAGAGATTACTTAAAAATAAGATCTTAAAAAAAAGTCACAACCCTAGGAAGTAAGGCCCACAACACCCATACCTGCTGACAGAAAACCATACGCCACAGAAGAGGTACGTATCACAAGAGAGCCAAAGGGGGAAGAAACCGGGGACACCTAGGACAAACTTCAGGGAGATGGCATTTAAAACCTTTTAGCGTATTAGGATTACCTCACATAAGAAAGGTGGCGGTCACAAACTGGGACAGGAAGGCGTGGGAGGGCTTCCTGGCTGACGCCAACAGCCACGCAAGCAAAGAGCTTGTGTGGAATGTGCTGGGATCTGCACAGGGTGGACTCTGGA
Source organism: Felis catus (assembly GCF_018350175.1). Taxonomy (NCBI): domain Eukaryota; kingdom Metazoa; phylum Chordata; class Mammalia; order Carnivora; family Felidae; genus Felis; species Felis catus. The sequence continues at coordinate 156,146,072 of NC_058376.1, read as the reverse complement.
AGGCACGGCTGGGCCGACAAGGCGTCGGAAAGAGTGCTCAGGCTGGAAACTCACCGACCTGGCCTCCCCTTAGGGTGTGCAGGGAGATCCTGGCCACGACAGCGGGATCTCTTTCCCGGCCTTCCCTGCAGCTAAGGGTGGCTACCTGACTTGACCGGACAAAGGAGATGTGAAACTGAGGTCTACTGGGGGTTTCTGGGAAAGTGTGTTCCTGAGAGTCTCCTGTGAGGACAGGTTGCCTTAGCCCTCCTCTTCTTGCCTTCAACGCAGACATAATGATGGAACATCCTGTGACCGGGGACAAAAGCCCAGATGCTAAGGCCAACGGCAGGGAAAACTACAGCGGAGTCCCCGAGGGCATCACTGAGCACTAGAACCAAGGCCGACAGCTGCCTATGTATCCACTTCTCAAGCGAGAGAAAAACAGTCTTTGTTAAAATTATTAACCGATTGGGGCGCCTGGGCGGCTCCGTCGGTTGAGCACACGACTTCGCCTCAGGTCATGATCTCACGGTTTGTGGGTTCGAGCCCCGCGTCCGGCTCTGTGCTGACAGCTCAGGGCCTGGAGCCTGCTTCGGATTCTGACTCCCTCTCTCTCTGCCCCTGCCCTGCTCACGTTGTCTCTGTCTCTCAAAAATAAATAAATGTAGAAAAAAAATTAAAAAAAATTAGTAACCTATTGTGTACTAACAGCCCAATGTATTCTTCACTTAATACAGCGATATGGGGCCTCACCTGCTCACAGCTGTTCCTGCTTTCCCACAAACCAAGCGGCAAGCAAGGAAAAGTTCTCATTTCTTGAGATTTAGCCAAAGATGTATTGTCCTCAAGCACAATGAACAGGCCTCTTCCCATTTCACACTACCATGATCCCCTGGAATTTACCAATTTATAAGTTCTGTGGACTCACTCTCCAGAAATGCCCAGGCCTAACAGTTCTGCCACCCTCCTGCAGCACGAGTGGGTCCCCCAGAGCTGCTGCTGATCTGGGGCTGACAGCACGGAGTCTGCTTGGGATTCTCTCTGCCCTTTACCAGCTTGCGTTTTCTCTCCCAAATAATAAACATAAAAAGTGCAGAAAGACCCCCCCCCCCTTCTCTGAGTCCTTTGTGGGCAATGTCTAGTTACCTCCACAAATACCTTGTTCTGGTAGATATCCCTATCTGAAGTGAGTTCAGCAACAGAGTAAGTCACATCAAGTGTTGAGTAAATGATGTGCTGTTACCCAAACACTTTCCTCTCCAGGTGTGAAAATGGGGAAGTACAGAGATCAGCTGGGGTGTCATACTTCCCTGTCTGAACGTGGTCTCCAAACTGGGGAACTGAAGAGGTGTAGACAGCAAGGGACACTTCCCAACAGCAAGCTTGGATGAACCTACCAAACACGGTCTCAACCAGAAGGTCACCCAGTTTTTTCTTTTCTTTCTTTTTTTTTTTTTTAAAGATTTTAAGTAACCTTCACACCCAATGTGGGACTTGAACTCACAACCCTAAGGATCAAGAGTTGCATGCTCCTTTGACTGAGCCAGCCAGGCGCTCCTCCCCCAATTTTTCTAAACAAGTCTGTATTATGGCTTTTTTAACCCCAAAGTTAATGTGTTGACCTTATGGACAAATTTTGGTCATGTCAATCCCGTAACATATACCCGTCTCTCGAAAAGATGCAATTTTTAAAAAAATTATTCTTTCGGGGCACCCGGGTGGCTCAGTCAGTTGAGCGTCTGACTTAGGCTCAGGTCATGTTCTCACGGTCTGTGGGTTTGAGCCCCGCGTCAGGCTCTGTACTGACAGCTCAGAGCCTGGAGCCTGCTTTGGATTGTGTCTCCCCCTCTCTCCCTGCCCCTTCCCCACTCACACTCTCTCTCTTGCTCTCAAAAGTAAACATTCTGGGGCGCCTGGGTGGCGCAGTCGCAGTCGGTTAAGCGTCCAACTTCAGCCAGGTCACGATCTCGCGGTCGTGAGTTCGAGCCCCGCGTCGGGCTCTGGGCTGATGGCTCAGAGCCTGGAGCCTGTTTCCGATTCTGTGTCTCCCTCTCTCTCTGCCCCTCCCCCGTTCATGCTCTGTCTCTCTCTGTCCCAAAAATAAATAAATGTTGAAAAAAAAATTAAAAAAAAAAGCAAACATTAAAAAACTTTTTTTTAATTTATTTTTTAATTTTTTTAATGTTTGTTTATTTCTGAGACAGAGAGAGACTGAGCATGAATGGGGGAGGGTCAGAGAGAGAGGGAGACACAGAATCTGAAGCAGGCTCCAGGCTCTGAGCTGTCAGCCCAGAGCCCGATGCGGGGCTCAAACTCTCAGACTGTGAGATCAGGACCTGAGCCGAAGTCTGAAGCTCAACCGACTGAGCCACCCAGGCGCCCCTAAAACACTTTTTTAAAAAAATTATTCTTTTAAGTAATGTCTACACCCAACATAGGGCTCAAACTTATAACCCGAGATCAAGAGTCACATGCTCTATGACTGAGCCAGCCAGGCGCCCCAGAAAGACGCAATTTTTTAACTTTTTGTTTGCACCTGCACAGGGCTTAGCAATGAACCTGGGGCTCCCTGCTGACAGCCTCCAGAAGCGGGGCCTCTGCCTGAGGGTGCAGGGGAGGTGAACAAAACCAGTGCCCTGAACCGGCTTGCTCTTCATCTCTAATCTTGAAGCAAGTGATTCCTATCAGCCCAGTTGTCTCCTCTGAAGCCAATTTTACTGGCCCCGTGGGTTTTACTGTGCATTTTCTGGTCCTTTCAGTCCCAAGGAGGCAGAAAACACATCAGTGTCCCTCCTCTCTGCCCCCAGGCCAGCTACTGACAGCTGTGGCAGGTTTGAAAGCTTGAGCACTAAACCTCAGGGGCTAAGACGGTCCAACGGCTGCAATAACAACAAAACTGTACAAGACTCTTCTGGTAAGACCGTGTTTTAATTGCCTATGACACAGATACATCACATAATGGCGCACAGTTTAAGACTAAAGAAAAACAGATGAAAATGAGTTTGTGAACCCTTAATTTTAACTGAGCTTCCTGCAAAAAGGAAACCAGGGGTTAGAATCGTTTCAAAAGCGTGTCTTCAAAACTAGCACCTTTCACCATCTTTCTTTTATTCGTTCTGCCGTGATACAACTGAAAAGGCCTGTAAATACCCCCCTGGTCTCAAGTAACAGTTTTCTGAGAGCAAAAATGTCACTTTCTGTGTGCAGTGAAAGCCGGCATTTGGATGGGCTGGACCGGGTGGACAGGCTGGAACACTGGCTTCTTTCTCATCTCAGACAGTGTTTTCACCGCAGGAAGCAGCTGATTCCTTTTGATGATCTGTAAGGCCAGCTGGGTGTTACCTGTAAAAACACTTCCCATTAACGAAGCAGCATAAACAGCATCACGCACAAAGCAAGCCATCAGCAGCGTGCAAGGGAGCCAAAGGTGGTCCAGGAGAGCAGCAGTCTGCCGCCGTTGCTGCACCCTGAAGCCACATAACACATCTGTCCCATCCCCACAAACCGATTTCAGAGACACGGGGTGCGCCCTGGGCAAGAGCCCCACAGTGATTCTAAGATACAGCCCAGCTTGAGAACTGGTCTCCGAAGGTAGACTGCATGGAAGAGGGCTCTGGGACCAGTGGGCCAGCCCTAATCACACCTTTCGGGAAGCCAAGGCCAGCTGGGTACCAGGCACTTAAATGCTGGCGAAAGCTATAAAAAGAAAGGAACCATGTAAGGATTCCCACGATCAAAAGGAGACACGACTCAGAACTCTTAGTATGTCTGTTTCTTTAATTTCTTCCACACAGGTCTCCTCTCTGCTTCACGCTGTCTTATATAGGGCCCGCAGCCGTTCTTCCCAGAAGCCACGTCCTCAAGGGTTGTATGTGCTCAGAGGTATGGCCTGGATTTAGGTTTGGATGATTCCAGCAAAACTGGCTTACTGTAAAACTCACTAATGACATCTATGTTCCAAATGCTACAGTGTACAACTCTTAGCAACTGGCATCCTGACTCATGTTCTCACTTCATTTGGGCTGCCTAAGAGAAAGGTTAATTAGCAGGGATTAAACCATAATTAGCTGTCAGAAGCTATGCTTCCCTGCCTTTTCACAGATTAAAAAAAGGAGCAGACATGGCTAACTTGCAAGAAGTAGGAATTTGTAAGATACCAAAAACTCCCTAGCTCCGGTTTTTTTTTTCCTAGAAGAACTTGATGGGTAATATGTTCAAGGCAGGCCGAGTTTCAAATTCAAAGAGATAAACCAGATCCCAAAAGCCTGGGGCTCTTTGAAAGGGTCCAGTCCTAACTAGGGAGAAGACTGACTTACCATTTTGTAGCTCCAGGTAGACTGCCAGTAGGATGGCCTCAGGGGGCACCTCCTTAGGGTGGATCATCGAAGCCGCCTTTGCTCAAAACAAAGAAGACCCCGTGAAAAACCAACCGCTGGAGACAAACTCCAAAGAATGCCGAGAGGAGAAAAAAAAAAAGCCTACCGATGGCAAGTTAGCAAACTTGTGCAGCTCCTTCTCACAGCAGCTCCTAGGAGCTACTACAGTTCTGCTCTGACGTCTGTCCTTGTCCCTACGGATTCAACTACACATGTAATTTTTAGTTTGATGATTTTCCTTACCTCGGAATTCCTTTTTAAAAATATTTTTTTTAACATTTTATTTATTTTTGAGAGAGAGAGAGAACAAGTGGGAGAGGGGCAGAGAGAGAGGGAGATGCAGAATCCGAAGCAGGTTCCAGGCTCCGAGCCGTCAGCACAGAGCCCGACGCGGGGCTCGGACCCACAGACCGGTGAGATCGTGACCTGAGCCGAAGTCGGCCGCTCAACCGACTGAGCCACCCAGGCGCCCCATCATGAATTCTTAATAGGGGAATGCTTTTCTTCCCTCTTGGTTTTTGCCTGCTTGGGGTTTTTCTCCCGTGTCTTGACTCTATTTGGTTTTAAGAAGGATGTCAGACATTTCTCATTCTACACTCCAGTCACTCACTGGTGCAGGTCTGTTGGTGGCTTTCACTCTAGACATCGTTGCATTTATATTCAAATGTGCATGTCCATTTGTGTTCCTAAGTAACAGCTCAGTATCGTAGGCCCCAAGTTCCCAACCTAAGCAGTAAGAACTCAAACTAAAAAGAAAAAGTTGGTGACACAGGGGCACCCGGGTGGCTCAGCTGGTTAAGCATCCGACTCTAGATTTCAGTTCAGGTCATGATCTCATGGTTCATCAGTCTGAGCCCTGTGTTGGGCTCTGTGCTGACAATGTGGAGTCTGCTTGGGATTCTCTCTCTCCCTCTCTCTCTGCCCCTCCACAACACTCGCTCTCGGGGGGGGGGGGGGAACACCAAAAACTTGGAAACAAGCATACCACTAAGCATTTTCGATGTCCTCATTCTTGAGGACTGAAATAGCACAACTTCGTCAAATAAAATAATTTAACTAAGCAACACGCTGTCCTTTTCTGGACCTGAGGGTCACATCTCCAGCTAGCAGTTTCTCCCTGACCAGTCCTGAGAAAGGACGCCAGGCTTGCTCTGGGTCAGCCGTGCCGAGACCAGAGGTCTATTTCCTCAGGCGGGGCCTCTCTGGGCTGCAGCCCTTTCCCCACCCGCACTATCAACTCGTATTTCCCCATCCAGTCTCGGGTGCTCTGGTGCCAGGCTGCTCTGCCTGCTCCCTGATCAGAAAGTGCACTCGTACAGACGCTTCCTGACCAGACATGGGCGTGCGGCTAAGACACGGGCTCATCCTGAGAACCACAGGCGTGCAAACGGCTAACAGTAATCCAAACAGATTTCCCCAAATGCTAGGGAGAGAGGAGAGCGAATGCACCGTGGATACGCAGAGAAAAGTAGGTTTCTGGGGAACGGAGAGCTTTGGGGAGGCGCCCGCCTCAGTCCTCTCTCTCTCAGAATGGAATCGGAGAAGCAGAAAATGGGGAGACAGGACTCGCAGGCCCCGCTGTGGAGATGGGAGACGTCTGGGGGACCAGACACTTGCACAAGGTCAGCTCCCGGCAGCCCCAGGAGAAATCTCGGGTGAGCAGGGACTCGCACCCAGGGCACACGACCCAAGTTCCTCACGAGTGAAGCACGGAGGCTTTTGTTCCTCTCACCACCGCCCTGAGGGGCAACCACTCAGTTCAGGAAACAGAGTTCACACTTCCGGGCCAAGCCTCATACGGGCAAGAGCCTCTTCACAGCATGCTGTGGGTGCTGCAACGTCCACTTTGCCTCCAGGTGGCTAGTTACCGCAGGTCATTTATCGTTCTCTGCGTGGACTACAGTCTGCAGCTTTCCCGCAGGTACGAGAATTCACAGCAGCAATTTTATGAGACTTGATGGTGCTGTGCTTACTGGCCGTTCAGAAAGGCTAGTGGTGGGCAGGGACCCTCGGAACCATCGGCGCAGAGCACGGCCCTGCCCTCCCAGGCAGGGCGGGCCTCCCAATTAACACAGGTTCAGGCACTGGATTAACCTAAACCCCAAGGGACCAAAACAGCCCCGCCCCTTCAGACCCAGAGCCAGCCCCTACCCGTCTGTGTCTCCCAGCGTGGCAGCCGCCTCGGCCACCTGCTGCACGAGAACCTGGGCTAGACTGTGCACTCTGCAACTTGGATCAAAGGCCCTGTTTGCTCCAGCCACTGGGGTCCATGGGCACTCTCAGAAGGGTTGTTAAATACCCTAGCCCGGCCACCAAGAGCAGTGAGTTTTTCAACTCCTTCCCCGTCAACTTGTGTGACTCCACTGCGAGATGACGGCACACACGTTTCCCTGGATAGTCCCATCACTTAACTTTTCTGATTTGGGATCAGAAGTGCCGACGAGATGCCACTAAGTTAACTAAACATCACTCTTGGCTATTTCGGCACGGTAAGGTTCTTCAATGCTATACACAATATGGTGGACTTCCTAGGAAATTTCCAGGAGCCACCATTATCTCCGGAGAACAGGTTCAGTTTCAATGTCAGTTCCCCGATAAGCATACAGGGACGTGGGCCCTCTCACGTGCTGCTGGTGAATATAGCATTTGGCTCAAAGTCTCCGCATTTGAAATCTTAGAATTCTGCATCGCTCTGACCTTGCAACTCCCTTCTTAGGCAGGGTTGTGGCATGCCGACCTGTTTACTGTCTTATTCCCGTGGCCTACTGAGAAGCAAGTGCTCAGACACTTGCTGAATGATTATCCTTTTGAGGAATCACCCCTTTCTGAGTCTGTGACATCCCTCTGGAGCTGCCACTGGTGATACATCCTCCCCTTCTATAGGTAAGGGTCCGTGACTCATCTGGGGATGGGCGGGAATCCTAAAGAGGCTCAATCAGAATCTTCCCGGGGTCCTAGTGATGACGCACCATCTCAGCGGTAGGATTCAGGGGTGCATTTCAGGGACAGGCTGCCAGCTCTCGGTCTGAAGTCTCTTGCTTTAGTGCTCCAGCCCCACAGTTCGTACCCTGCCGCCCATGACCAGTCTCTGCAGCTTCTAGCGTGTCCTTCGACAGCTCTTTTATGCACATACAAAAGGTCCTTTCACTTAGCAGGTCTCGGCTATGTCATCATTTTGGTCCACAGAGTTTACAGCTGCATGTGTTCGGCTATATGGATGCACCATTATTCAGATGATCCCTTATTTACATTGGTTTCCAGTCTTCTGAAATTTTAATTATTAAAACCATCAGGAAGAACTCTCCAGTAAATGCCTAGTTCGTTTTCAATAGCTGATCGTTGTTTACCTTGCAAGGGCACTTTTAAGCTTGGGAAAGTAATATTCTGATTTTTAACAAACTGACCAGAGCCTCAAACTCAGCAACAAGACCCACAGACTGCAAACCTTTTGCTGGCCTCACCTGGTGCAGACACTTTCGAGCCTTGTCGTATTCGCTCCGCAGACAGTAGGCGCTGCCGAGATTGAACAGCATCACGGTCCTGGCAGAGGTGACGGAACTGGGGTAGCACTGGGGGGCCCGCTTCCCAGCTGGGGAAAAAGAGCGCGGACCGTGCTGAAGAGGCCAGGGCAAGGGCAAGAGCGCCACCCAATCGACCGCCCCAGCGGCTGCGCAGAATAGAGCTCAGCCCTATTTTTAGGCTGACAAATGAAGGACACGGAAGGCTTGAGTCTACATCTTTGGGGTGTGAGCCAGGCTACTTTAAGTATTTACGAAACTTCTTACTCACAGGATTCCATTGCTTCATTTTCACCTTTGTCCGATCCTACAAAGACAAGAAAACAAACCTGAGGGGGTAGGACAACACAGCATATTTTCTAGAAACCTAGTCTGTTTATGAAATGGAAAATCCACTCTATCGAAGCAATCTCTCAGTATGTCACGGGAGGCTCTACCGGAGGGTCCCAGCAGGTAGCCCCCTCCCCCCATGCCTGCATAATAATCTCGAATACAATGAATGCCAGTCTTGCTTCCTTAAAAACTTAGCCATGATTTAAAACTCACTTTTGAATGCTTTCTACTTTTCCCTGGACTGCTGAATCCCTCCAAAGAGAAAAATACAGTATGAGACTCAAAACAAATCGTTCTAGAGGTGCCTGGGTGGCTCAGTCGGTTAAGTGTTAGATACTTTTTTTTTTAAAATTTTTTTAATGTTTATTTATTTCTGAGAGACAGAGAGAGAGAGAGAGAGAGAGAGAGAGAGAGAGAGAGAGAGAGAGAGAGAGAGAGCAGGGGAGGGGCAGAGAGAGAGGGAGACACAGAATCCAAAGCAGGCTCCAGGCCCTGAGCTGTTGGCACAGAGCCCGACGCGGGGCTCAAACTCTTGCACTGACATCATGGCCTGAGCTGAAGTCAAACGCTCAAGCCACTGAGCCAGCCAGGTGCCCCTAAGTGTCAGATTCTTGATAATGCCTCAGGTTGATATCTTGCAGGCTGCAGGATCAGGCCCCGGGGTTGGGCTTTGCACTGAGCGTGAGGCCTGCTCGGGGTTCTCTCTCTCTCTGTGCCCGGCTCCCATTCATGCACACACGCTCTCTCAAAATAAATACACACAAACGTTTCAAAACAAAACAAATTTTTCTAATACTACCATGCTTTCAAAAGTGAAAACTGATTTAAAAGAGTCTCTCTTTTCTTTTTGGTAAGTAATCTTTACATCCAACACGGGGCTCGAACTCATGACCCCGAGATCAGAGTTGCACGTTCTACCAACTAAGCCAGCCAGGCACCCCTCTATAATGAGCATTTAGACCATATGATAATCAACTCCCAGATCTACCCAGCAAACAATTACTACAAAGTAAGTACAGCCAAATTTGTAGACGGCCAACCTAAAATCTCCTTCCCTTTCCAACTGTGCCCTTAAATTTCCACACATCCTGAGTTACAACAGGAAGGCTGTGGAAACGGTGACCAGTTCTGATCAAATGTGTCCTCACGAACAAACCTTGGTCCTGTTCATTTGAAGAGATGCCCAAGGAAACATCAGTGACATTCTCGGGGTTCAAGTGAGTAATGGCATCAGATATCCTGTCCAGAGAGATGAGGGCTTCTGCAGCATACAAATGGCCCAAAAACCTAAATGAAATAAACAGATCACATACACACAACACCCAGTGTATAACAAGCTTTGGTGTGCATACGCTTCATGTATTTCACGTCTATAAACGGATTAATTAAGGGCTAAATTTTATCTCTTTGTAAAAGTATCTTAAAATATACAACAATTGTTTGTATTAGCTAAGCTGGAACAAATGACATGTGTCGATTCAGAAAGCAGCTGACAACAGGCAAACATACTGTTCTGTTTATGCGGAAAGTAACATCAACATGAAGCTCTGTTTTAGAATGAAGTTCTAAAACAGCAGCTCGGTCGAAGGATGAAGCCATCAGGCTCTGCTGCTGGACGGGTCCAGAGACAGCGGAGGGCCAGACTGGACTGAGACCAGATGCGGGTTGGACCAACTCTACTTCTATTCCAAAGGTCTCCTGCTTTGTCAAATCTATTTTATGCCCACTGACATCAGGACGGATACACATCCTCCTGGCTTACAACAGCCTGCTTCTTCCAGTCCTTTGCTTACAAGATGATTTTTCCCTACGGTCACCTGACTGATTTTTCAAAAATAAAACAGGATTAGATATTTTACACGCTTGCTGAAAATCTTAATGACTTTTTCTACACGAGAACAAAACAAAACTTTTATGGATTTAAAGTTCTCCAGGTTTGGTCCCACGTTTCTACATCCAGTCACTATTCCCACCCCCTCAGAGATGGCTCTCCATCCCACCAGACAGTGTCCTGGGCTGGGCACACCCACTGCTCCCCGGTGGCCTTGCCTTCTTGGGCAAGCCTGGCCTCATCCCCACAAGCCAATATCTACTCCTCTTCTTTTTTTAAAGATTTACTTACTTAGGATTTTATTTTTAAAGTAATCTCTACATCCATGATGGGGCCTGAACTCACAACACCAAGATCAAGAGTTGCAGACTCCACTGACTGAGCCAGTCAGGGGCCCTCCCATATATTTTTTTTAATATTTTTACTTACTTAATTTATTTAATCTCTATGCCCAACTCCTTTTAAATGGTTAGCTCAGGTCTCACCTACTCTAGCTAGCCTGCCCCAAGTGAATCTGTCCCCATGAATCTCAAGCCCTCCAATTTTAGGCTTTTTTCAATATAATCTTTTTAGGGATTTTTTAATATGCATTAACTACTCAAGAGCTCTTTAATTTTTTATTAAGGAATTTCTTCTAAGTACCAGGAGCTGCAATGACTTTTTACTTTGCTTCTCCACCAAATAGTCTAACAGAACGGACAAGTTTTTAAAAAATCAGTAACTTCAATTATATTTTGAAATAAGATAATTTGAAGTTTTTCTTTAGTATCCGCAAGCCAGTAATCATTGCAAAACACAAACACATATATCTAAAGAACTAGTTCAAATTGTTTTCTGTGAATTTATTTCAAGACGTTTTCCGTTTTTAGCCAAATGCCACGCCTTCGTGACACCCAAAGCCAAGAAACCTTTGACTACGTGTCCAGAAAGCAACAAGGAGTGAGGGGGGTCGAGCTGCTGAGCTGCCAGATGCAGAACGACCTACCTGTCTTTACTGGGAAGACAGACAGTGATCTCGCTGTTCACTAAGAAACCAACACTCAGGAAAGGAGAGTTAAGAGAATCAAAAAAGAAATGACCAGGCTTGGCCAATCCCCTGAAAGTTGACAAATGAACTTAGAAACCCTCCAACAGAGGGCACGAACCTACTTGGGATTTATCTGAGAATAGGGACCACAATGTCAACCCAAGAATTTTAAGAAGCAGCGAGGACTTGGGTTTCATTTCCGTTGAAAAGAAAAAGAGAACACCGCTCTCGCTCTCGCACTGGCCGAGCGCGTCACAGCCGCAGCCTGAGCGCTGGATCGTGGTGATGGCTGTGGCAGCCGACCCGGCTGGCCGGGACTTCGCTGGGGCTTCACGGAGCTGGGTGACGGAGCCTCCCCTCAGTGGGAGCCCGCCTGCCTCCAGCTGGAACTCAGGCTCCCTCCCGGCCTGGACGCTGGATGAAGTTTTCTTGCAGAAGGGCAGCTGTCTTAGGTCTGAATTGTGGCAGTCTCTCACCTCACCGGATGCTCTCTTACTCTTTTTTTTTTTTTTTTTTGAAATACAAACGTGTGTTTGGGGAACACTGGCCTGAAACAGCCTTAATCGATGTTAATTTTAGATGCTTGTATACAGCAATACGTTTTCTTGAAGACAAAAATAATTAAACCTTAGCAGAATTATTCCTCAGAGTACGATCTCACAATTCTAAGCACTGCACATTATAAACAAGACCACTAAAAAGCAAGAGTAAGTAATTATATTTTGGAGATCATAAGTATTCACCCACAGGATGAATGAGAAAAACAACTGTCCTAATGGTATGCAGAGTATTTGTGGCTTTGAGTAAAAGCCACATACAAAGATTCAGAGGACGCTGCTTCTCACTCAATTTCCATAAAAGGAAAGATGTGCTTTAGCAAATTTTAGAATGACAATGACACTACTAGTGAAGAGGCCTCTGCGGAGTTTGAATAAAACTCCTGTACTCAGAATGCTTGTTGGCCCCTTTAAACCGCAGTCCTTGCATCAGATTTATCCCGTTGAAGAAACTCCTTTTCGTGTGGGTCTTCTCCCTGAGGACTCCCTTTATCTTGGGGACCAATATGTGGACACGCGCTCCAGACAGGCCCAGCAGCGGACAGGAGACACTGTGCAGTTCCCACTTCCTGACGCTCCGTCCAGCAAACGCTCTCGCTGTTAATCCTTGAGGTACAAGAGTAAAGAGCCTAACGCGGAATTACCAAATTAATGCTTCAATCAGTTGCCTTGTCTAGATAATATATATCCCACCGAGGGGGCAAAAAGCAGCAATATGCACCAAAAACTAACGAAAACCTCCACACAAAACAAACCCGGACGCACAGGGCAAGCCACACTTACTTAAGGGATCCTGACAGCTTGGGCTGCTGAAGAAGTTTATCTGCGTGATTCAAAGCCATAAGGTTATCACCTAAAGCCAGAGCCACGTAAGCACTGCAGGCAAGTATGGAGCATCTGGAACACAAAAGGGAAGGGCTGAAAACCTGAGTTACAAAATTGACAGCAGCTGTATTTGTTATTAAATAGGAAAGAAGGCCCTGATTATAGCTGTGACGATCTGGAAAGGAGGAAGCCACAGGTAAGCGTTAGGATGATGGAGAAACTATCATCTAAGGCACGGTGTGCTGCTATTTACCTAAATCATCTGTAGCTTCCACCCAGCTGACTCCCATCTCTAACAAAATAACCAAAAGAGTTACAATATATATTTTGCCTGTCAAAAAAATAATGCAGTTACGGGCCTAGTGAGAACTTACTTCCCACAGAACATTTAACATCCTGGAAATACAGTTACAGAAGCAGATCTTATTTTTTCAAACCCATTTCCTGAAGAAACACAATTAAGTTACTAACAAATCCACTTAGCTTCCTGTAAAGTGTTCCTCTCTGAGCCTGTTAAGTCTACAGTTCTCCCTAAGCAACGGTATCAAGAGTAACTAAAAGAATTTCATTCGCCTACACACTTTGTGAATATTCAAGAAAGAAATCAGGCTGAAAAGCTACATGTGAAGATAAGAAAATTCAGCTTACACTGATTTTGCTAAGTTGGGCTGGAAAGCTAAATTTCTATTCGGTTTTCTACTTAACGGGCAGCTCATTTACAGCAGGTCTAGCCAAGGACTTGGCACTAATAGATCACTTGAATGTTAAACAACCGCTCTAAAAAGCAATCTTAAAATAAACCCCTGTCAAGTAGAAATGAGGTCTGAATGGCCAACCACAAGGGAAACCAACGAAGATACAGGGTTTTGAGCTATGTTTACAAATTACAGTACATATGTGTATCATTAAGTGCATTCGGGTTGTGATTTCAGTCTAAGCAAAATGTAACCGCTGCACCACCGCAGTTTTCTAGTAATCTGAAATCCTCTGACTAGAAACGGCCCTTCTGAAAGCACAGTGGGGCAAATCCAGAAGTGGTCTGCTGTTTCCGCTTCACTGGATGACTCCTGGTTTCTGGAACCTTGGAAACTTGTCCACCGAAGGCAAAGTGCTCCCTCGGCATCGAAGAACACAGAAAGGTAGACTGGTCCCAGAGGAAACACAAGGAAATGGACATTTACGGCCTTAAGCCACAATGGTAGGGCTGAAGGAGTGCCTAATGCGGTCCCTTGTTTTATGAAGGTAGAAACTGAAATCCAAAGTCATTAAATATATTCCCTAGCTTAGAGTGTGTGACTTGAGTCGGGACTAATATTGATCCCCAATTCACCGCCCTTCCCATCCGATCACATTGGTACTGTATCAGTTCACAGGACAGCCTACAGATAAAACAGAAAGGAAGGATTATGTTACGATTTTTCTAATGCATGTGTACCTATGCACACATAGGTACTCAAACTCGTCTTTTTAAAAGGGAAGAAAACAGGGGTGCCTGGCTGGCTCAGTCAGTACAGCATGTGACTCTTGATCTCAGGGCTGTGAATTCAAGCCCCACATTGGGCATGGAGCCTACTTAAAAAAAATAATAAAATAAAATAATAAAATATAAATAAAATAAAATGGAAGCAACCAAACATCAGAAGTTTCAATTTTCTAACTGAACTCCTAACTTAAAATCTGAACCCTGTTCACAGAAAAGAGTGAAAGCAGGCAAGGAGTGTCATTCTCAAAGGGATATGTCTGTGTTTCCAGGAGCTGTCTCGACCAGCCAGGCTGCTCTGTGGCCACAGCCCCTGGGCAACACCCCCTTCCTCATGGGCCCAGAGGAGGGAGACCTTGGCTAGTTCTCTCCCCTGTGCAGAAGCTCCTCAGTGCCTAGCTCTGTCCTGAGATTAAGAGGGACTTAATTTCCTCTTTTGGCTTATTTGTAGTTTTTACTTTATTGTTTTTTAAAAGTTTGCCGTGAGAAAATTTTGCTTTAGGTTTATTTTGAGAGAGAGACAGCACAAGTGGTGGTGGTGGGGGGGATGGCAGAGAGAGAGACAGAGAGAGAGAGGGAGGGGAGGGAGAGAGGGAGGGAGAGAGGGAGGGAGAGAGTATCCCAAGCAGGCTCGGCGCTGCCAGCACCGAGAGCCAGAACTCACAAAACCGGGAGATCACGACCTGAGACGAAGCCAAGAGTCAAGACGCCTCACTGACTGAGCCACCCAGGCGCCCTGTAGTTTCCATTTTAAAATGGCAACGAATCCTCATTCACTAGCCAGGTACATATGTACTGCTGATGAAGACAAACGGCCGTTAAGGCCTGAGTCTCCACCTCCAGAGGCCCAAGGCCTCCCATGGGCTTAGGGCCTATACGAATGACCATCACAAAGTTTCATGTCCATTTTCATTCATGACTTGGCGAAGGTCAGGGCAAAACATAAGCTCCTTAAAAGCCGAAGCCCACTATCTTTTGTCTGCTGCCCAGAGACTATCGCAACCCCCCAGCATCCGTGCAGGCGGTGTCTAACAGGTGAGGCCACAGCTTTCGGTGGCACCCAGACCTCTACCTGTCCTGCTGGGAGGCTGCCTCGAGGACAAAGCCCCCTCAGACAGGGGAAGGTCCCACAAGCTGTGGGGCCTGGCGTCCGGGACGGCCACACCTCGGGGCGGGCTTGCTGGGAAAAGCCTGCCCCAGCCTCTCCCGACAGTGGGGGGCTATTACTGCTCCAGCCCCCTGTCAAGCCCACTTTGGGTCCAGAAATCAGTCATGTAAGATTGCAGCAGGTTCCTGTTGCCCGGGAAGTCCAAACCGCAGTCATGTACCAGGTACAATGTGGTTTCCTCAACTTTACCTCTTCTCCCAGAAGGTATCGTGTCAAGTCACAACAACGATCTTTCTTGTCAAAAATACTCATGTAGGTGAACGTGGAACTCTGTGGGCTGGCATTCTGATCAAGAGCTGTCAGGACTAAGCAAGCATCACTGCACGAAACTCAAGCCAACATTTACGGCTCCTCTTTCCTCGGTGCCTCACAATCTGCCCCAGCTTCTCATCCTCCTCCTTTCATCCTCCTTTGCCTCTTAGGAGTCAACACTCCACTGTGCGTAATTCCTGCAGGGCTCTAACACTGCCAACACACACAGCTCGGTGTACCAAGCCCCTGGAGAACTCACTTTACTTTTGAGAGCTGCTACTTAAAATACCGAGCCCCCCCCCCCCCCCCCGCCCCACCCCACTGCTTCCTCGAGTCACTGTCCAATCTGCTTTACCAAGCACTCAGTGGATCTGACAGGTCACCAGACTGGAAGAACTATACCTCAAGGGAAGAGACACAGAGCTTCTCCCGGCCCCTCTCCCCCTCCCACGGAGGGTCTGACACAGCCCCACATTCTCTCCTCTGCATGCTGGAGGAGCTCGCTCTGGGTCCACAGACCGCCAACCCTCGGAAAGGAGAGAACAAAAAAGACAAGAAAAGAGAAAGGAAAGAAATGGGGGTGAGGACTTTCCTTAAAGCACCAAATTACAGCAACAAGCCATGTAAGACTGGGCATCAAAATCTGCCAAGCCACACACACTGTGAGTTAAATGAATGTAAAACAAATGTCTGAAATCGTTTAACCCTTATTAAGAGAGGCTAAAATGGGGGTAAACTTACTCACCATTTGTCAAAGGACAATACATTTACAAAGCAATCTTATAGCTAACATTGTTTGAAAAATTGGCCCCAAAAAATCCAATGAAGAGGGGCGCCTGGGTGGCTCAGCTGGTTGAACGTCTGACTCTTGATTTCAGCTCAGGTCACGATTTCACGGTTTGTGGGCTCGAGTCCTGCATCAGGCTCTGCACTGACAGCACGGAGCCTGCTTGGGACTCTGCCTCCCTCTCTCTCTGCTCCTCTACTGCCCGTGCTTGCTCTCTCTCAAAAATAAATAGACAAACATTAAACACACAAAAAATCCAACACAGAATTTCTTCTGGGTCACCTTGGGTGGCTCAGTCAGTTGAGTGTCCAACTTTGACTTAGCTCATGATCTCACGGTTTGTGAGTTCGAGACCTGCAACGGGCTCGGTCAGCACAGTGCCAGCTTCGGATCCTCTGGCCCCACCTTCTGCCCCTTCCCGGCTTGCATATACTCTCTTTCTCAAAAATAAACAAACATAAAAAAAAATACAAACGGGAGCACCTGGGTGGCTCAGTGGCTTAAGCGTCCGACTTCGGCTCAGGTCATGATCTTGCAGTCTGTGAGTTCGAGCCCCGCGTCGGGCTCTGTGCTGACAGCTTGGAGCCTGGAGCCTGCTTTGGATTCTGTGTCTCCCTCTCTCTCTGCCCCTCCCCAACTTGTGCTCTGTCTCACTCTGTCTCTCAAAAATAAATAAATGTTAAAAAATAAAAATAAAAAAGGATTTCTTCCAAGCTGGTTATGGTACTAGATTTTATAATTAAAAATAATAATAATAATAATAATAATAATAATAATAATAATAATGAGGGCGCCTGGCTGGCTCAGTTGGTAGGTCACACAACTCTTGATCTTGGGGTCATGAGTTCAAGCCTGACTGTGCGTATGGAGCCTACTTAAAAAAAAAAATCTTTCAAACTATTTCCATGTATTTACAATAATCTCCAAAATGTTAAACTTGTCAACTCTCAAATCTTAAGAAAATTTAAGAGTTAAATAAGTTTTTCACTTCATGTCTTCCATAAACATTTTGCTTTCTAATAACAGTTTTCTGCCAAAAAGCTTACTCACACACCCCAAATCCAAAACAAACAGAAGCCCAGCACAAAGAAGCTGAAAAAAGGTTTTTTCAACCAAATCTACCATCCCAAAGGACCCAGTCCTAGCCTAGGCAGCAAATAAGATTCCTGAAGCCACAGACACAGCATTTTATACACAGGACTTGAAGACCACCCAACCCCATTCGCTTACTTGACAAAAAAGAACAGTAAGGCCTAGAGGGGTTAAATGATTTGTTAAATGGCTCGGTGGCCCTATGGGGCTTCCACAGAATGGCAGACGACCGAAGAATTATCCGAACCCTGCTGATAATGCGAAAGAAATGTCACACAGGCATGTTCCTTCTTTGGTAGAGTTGATTCTAAATGGACACATTTCAGTAAGGACCACATACTCGGTTGTAAGAGCAACAACAGGTCCAAAAGATTATTAGCCATAATTCCGTTTCAGGTAGGTCTCATGAGCTAGAATATAACCACTGGACTAAAACCGAAAACAAACAGGATTCTTTTTTTGTTTGTTTATTTATTTATTGTGAGAGAAAGAGAGAGTGTACAAGTGGTAGGTAGGTAGGTAGGTAGGGAGAGAGAGAGAGAGAGAGAAAGAGAGAGAGAGAGAGAGAGAGAGAGAGAGAGAGAGAGAATCCCAAGCAGGCTCCATACAGTCAACATGGAGTCCAATGCGGGCTTGAACCCACGAACCCGGAGACCACGACCTGAGCCAAAGTCAGATGCTTAACCGACTGAGCCATCTAAGCACCCCAAAATAGGATTAAGTACACTAGAACTGTCTGTCATATTTATGTTATTAAGCATTTGTTTGATTCATCTTTTTCCCATAAAAGCTGGGTCTTAAGAGGTCCCTTTTAACTGAATGGGAAATCACTCACTTAGTACCAGAGTCTAAATGAACTCATTAAAGTTCCTTAATTTATACTTGTTAAATAACTGGGCTTAATTAAATTTGATCTGAGCACTTTCTTTTTATCCATTTTTATGGTTTCTTAAAAAAAAAGACAAATTGAAATTTCACTTTTATTTTGTATGCTGTAATTAAAATTTTCTCATACAGACATTTCCCATGTGGGCCCCCAAATTATTTCCTATTATTTTTCAGTTCTGTTACACTTTTTTCCCCCAAGTTCTAGACAGATTCCATTTGTTTCAGAAATTAAAGGTTCAGCTAATATCACAATCTCAGAATGAATAACAAAGATGCCCTATTAAATGCAGACTCAGTACATACCCAAGACTGCTATTCAACCACTAAGCAATAATGAAAAGTTAGTATGTGACTGATCATATGAACTTACTTCTTTACTGTTAGTAAGGTATTAGTATGCAAAAGAATTAAGCTGAGACCTTACCTCTTATCATATGTAAGTTAACTCAAAATGGATCAAAGACCTAAATGTAACAGCCGAAACTATAAAAGTCTTAGAGGAAAACATAGGGGTAAACCAACATGACCTTGGACTTGGTAAAGGATTCTGAGATATGACACAGAAAGCATGATCAAAGAAAAAAAAATAGGTAAGTTGAGTATCACTGAAATGAAAAACTTTTACCTCAATTCTATTTTTTTTAACCTCAATTAAAATGAAAAACTTTTAAAGCTACCTTCAAAAAAGTGAGAAGACAACCCACAGAATGGGAAAAAATATCTGTAAATCACGTATCTGATAAGGGTCTTGTGTCTGAAATACGTAAAGAACTCTTACAAGTCAACAATAAAAGGGTAATAACCCAATTACAAAATAGGCAAAGGATGTGCATGAACATTTCTTCCAGGAAGATACACAAATGCCCAATGAGCACATGACAAGAAGCTCAACATCATTAGTCTTCAGGGAAAGGCAAAACTAACCCACCTCGAGACGCCAGTTCACACCCACAACAATGTGCAATCAAACTGCGGGCAAATAACAAGTGCTGGTGAGGATGTGAACAAACTGGAATCCTCACATTCTGTTGGTGGGATTATAAAATGGTACGACCCTTTTAGGAAACAGTCTGGCAATTGCTCAAATGAGAAACAGAATTACTATGTGACCTGGCAATTCTACTTCTAGGTAAATATCCAAGAAAGGCAAAAACATACGCCTACACAGAAATTTGTACACAAATGCAGAGAGCAGCATTATTCACAATAGCTTTAAGACAAATAATCCAGGGGTGCCTGGCTGGCTCAGTTGGTAGAGCACATGACTCTTGATCTCAGGGTTTTAAGTTTGAGCCCCACGTTGGGTGTGGAGATTACTTAAAAGTAAAGAAATAAAAAAAATCTTAAAAACAGACAAATAATCCAAATGTCTTCCAATGGATGAATGGATAAATAAGGTATATCCATATGATGAAATATTATTCAGCAATAAAAATGACTATGGTACATGCTACGACTTGGATGAACCCTGAAAACATTACCCTAAGTGAAAGAAGCCAGTCATAAAAGCCCACATATTACTTTGATTCCACTCATATGAATGTCCAGAACAGAAAAATCCATAGAGTTAGAAGGTACATTAATGAGGGCTGGGGAGCAGACTGGGGGCAGAGGAAGGACAGTGAAAAGGGTGCCTGGTTTCTTTCTGAGGTGATAAAGTGTTCTAAAAGTGGCTGTCGTGATGGTTGCACAACTCTGTGAATATACTAAAAACCACTGGATTGTAAATTTTAAAAGGGCAAATTGTATGATTTTTGAGTTCTATCTCAATAAATCCATTTTTAAAACGTAAGGTAAAGGGCACCCGGGTGGCTCAGTCAGTTGAACATCTGACTCTCGATCTCGGCTCAGGTCACGACTGGGCTCTATGCTGACAGTGTGGAGCCTACTTGGGACTCTCTCTCTCCCTCTCTCTCTGCCTCTCTCAAAATAAACAAACTTAACAAAAATGAAAAAAAAACCCATAATGTATCAGTAGACAGTAAATGTTTGGCTGTTTTGTTTTTTGTTTTAAATTAGAAAGATTAAAAGAAAAGAATGCCTTTATAACTAATTGTTTACAAGAAAATCATGATCTCTCAAATGCATGTGGAAACATTCATATTTCAATCAAAGCAGAGAGCCAAAATATCAATCCTGCACAACTGTCTTCATTCTAAGATTCATTTGGACATTAGGCCTTTTAAAGACAAAAATGTCAGACTTTAAGCTGTATTACAAAGATGTAATCATCAAGACAGGATGGTACTGGCACAAAAATAGACACTCAGATCAATGGAACAGAATAGAGAACCCAGAAATGGACCCACAAACGTATGGCCAACTAATCTTTGACAAAGCAGGAAAGAATATCCCATGGAATAAAGACAGTCTCTTCAGTAAGTGGTGCTGGGAAAACCAGACAGCGACATGCAGAGAAATGAACCTGGACCAATTTCTTACACCAGACACAAAAATAAATTCAAAATGGATGAAAGACCTAAACGTAAGACAGGAAGCCATCAAAATCCTCAAGGAGAAAGCGGGCAAAAACCTCTTTGATCTTGGCCACAGCAACTTCTTACTCAACATGTCTCCAGAGGCAAGGGAAGCCAAAGCAAAAATGAACTACTGGGACCTCGTCAAAATTAAAAGCTTCTGCACAGCGAAGGAAACAATCAGCAAAAATAAAAGGCAACTGACGGAATGGGAGAAGACATTTGCAAACGACATATCAGATAAAGGGTTAGTATCCAAAATCTACAAAGAACTTATCAAACTCAACACCCAAAAAACAAATAATCCAGTGAAGAAATGGGCAAAAGATGTGAATAGACACTTCTCCAAAGACGACATCCAGATGGCCAACCGACACATGAAAAAATGCTCAACATCGCTCATCATCAGGGAAATAGAAATCAAAACCACAATGAGATACCACCTCACACCTGTCAGAATGGCTAACAATAACTCAGGCACCAACAGATGTTGGCGAGGATGTGGAGAAAGAGGATCTCTTTTGCATTGTTGGTGGGAATGCAAGCTGGTGCAGCCACTCTGGAAAACAGTATGGAGGTTCCTCAAAAAATTAAAAATAGAACTACCCTACGACCCAGCAATTGTACTACCAGGTATTTATCCAGGGGATCCAGGTGTGCTGTTTCGAAGGGGCACATGCACCCCCATGTTTATAGCAGCACTATCCACAACAGCCAAAGTATGGAAAGAGCCCAAATGTCCATTGACGGATGAATGGATAAAGAAGATGTGGTATATACACACAATGGAGTATTACTCGGCAACCAAAAAGAATGAAATCTTGCCATTTGCAACTACGTGGATGGAACTGGAGGGTATTATGCTAAGTGAAATTAGTCAGAGAAAGACAAAAATCATACGACTTCATTCATACGAGGACTTTAAGAGACAAAACAGATGGACATAAGGGAAGGGGAAAAAAATAACATAAAAACAGGGAGGGGGACAAAACATAAGAGAGTCTTAAATATGGAGAACAAATGGAGGGTTAATGGAAGGGTTGTGGGAGAGGGATGGGCTAAATGGGTTAAGAGGCATTAAGGAATCTACTCCTAAAATCATTGTTGCACTATATGCTAACTTGGATGTAAATTAAAAAAAAAAAATGTTTCTGAGATATTCAGCTAAAATAAATGGCATGTGAGGAAGCTGGCACAGAAACAGTATTACATATTTGTGAAAACCATGTGTGAATATAAACACTTCAAACACAGTTCCGAAACCTCAGAGCAGCACTGTCCAACAGAAATGTAATTGGAGCAGGGAATATACTTTTAAATTTTCTAATAGAGGGGCGCCTGGGTGGCTCAGTCGGTTGAGCGTCCGACTTCAGCTCAGGTCATGATCTCACACTCCATGAGTTCGAGCCCCATGTTGGGCTCTGTGCTGACAGCTCAGAGCCGGGAGCCTGCTTCAGATTCTGCGTCTCCCTCTCTCTCTGCCCCTCCCCCATTCATGCTCTGTCTCTGTCTCAAAAATAAATAAACATTAAAAAAAAAAATAGATAAATTTTCTAATAGAAACATTAAAGAAGGTAGAAGAAACAGGGGAAATTAGTTTTAGCGTATTTAAAATAACCCAATATACATAAAATATCATTTCAACATGTAATGTAAAAAAAGTTGCTGACACATTTTAAGCAGCATTGGCAGTGAGTTTCGAAACCCCTGGCATCACACATTAAACAGTGCGCCTTCCACGTGCTTGGTAGAGATGTGGGAGTGGCTGTGCCACCCCGTACCACAACCGTAGGGTCCACGGAGTACGTGGCAAGAATTCTCTTTTCGTTAAGAAACTGAGCTTTCCATGACATGCCAGAATGTGGAACTGACCAGGTATGAATCATTACTGGTTATATTTCCCAACATCATATATGCAGAATTGTATTACTTTTTGCAAAATTTCAAAATACCTTAACGTTTTAGTTTTTTTTTCAGTCATCTCTACCCCCAATGTGGGGCTTGAACTCAGAACCCCAAGATGAAAGTCACATGCTCTACTGACTTAACCACCCATGTGCCCCAAAACCTTAAAAGTTTAAGAGCGATTAATTTATATACAGCAAAATGCATAACTTTAAGGGTACAATTTGATGAGTTTGGACGTATACATGTAACCACTAGCCCAATCAAGATACAGAACATTTCCACCACCCCAGAAAGATCCTTCTAGTCAATTCTGCCCCACCACTGCTGCGATTTCTATCAACCTAAATTTGTTTCGTAGTTTTTGCCTGGCACAGAATGGCATAAATGGAACCATACAGCATGAACTTCACACTGCAGGAGAAGAAAAACAATGGTTTTTTAAAAAAATTTTGATGTTTATTTTTGAGAGGGAGAGAGAGAGAGATGCAGAGAGAGAGAGAGGCAGACACAGAATCGGGAGCAGGCTCCAGGCTCTGAGCTGTCAGCACAGAGCCCAAGGCAGAGCCTGAACCCACAAATCACAAGATCATGACTTCAGCTGAACACTTGACCAACTGAGCCACCCAAGCGCCGCAGAAACACGGAATGTTTTGAGATTCATTCATATTGACTTAAGTATCAATAATTTGTTGTTGATGTTTTGAGAGGAGAGAGAGAGAAAGCGAGCGGGCGCACAAGAGTGGGGGAGAGGGACAGAGGGAGAAAGAGAATCTCAAGCAGGTTCCACGCTCAGCACGGAGCCTGACGCACAACTCAATCCCCCCACAGCTTTGGGATCATGACCTGAGCTGAAAACAAGAGGCAGACATGGGTGTCAGGGTGGCTCAGAAGGTTGAGCATCTGACTCTTGGTTTCGCCTCAGGTCATGATCTCCCGGGTCAGGAGATCAAGGCCCACACTGGACTCTGTGTTGCCGGGAGAGAGCCTGTGTGGACCTCTCTCTTTGCCCCTCCCCTGCTCGCACACATGAGGGTTCTCTTTCTCTCTCAAATAAACTTTCAAAAAGAAACACATAAAAAAAGAGTTAGATGCTTAACCACACGAGCCACCCAGACACCCCATTAATTTGTTGTTTTTTATAGCTGAGTAGTATAAAGTGGATTACAATGTAGTTACCCATTCTCCTACTAATGGTTATCTGCACTATCTCCGGTTTTTGTCTATCATGAGTAAAGCTGCTATTACTTATTGTGCAGACAAGCTTTGATTTCCCTTGGGTAAGTACCTAGAAGTAGAGTCACCTTTTATTTGAAAATGTTGTCACCGCATTTATTTAATTTAAGGCTGTAGAACGTGTGTATGCTTTCTTAACTGGATGAAACGGATGGCTTTGCAGAGCTCTGACAGATTCAGGAACTGAACAATATTCTAACAGCGTTCATCTGAGCTTCACAATTAAACTGCCTCGTTAATTTCTGACACATTTTCCTGATTTGGGGCAAATCTGGTTTAACTGAGAGAATATTTTTCTGAAAACTATCTTAACTCTAATACAGAATCTCACAATTCCTTCAAAACAGATCTGTCTGAAACTTGGTTAGAATGAGTATCTTTTGGAACCCATCTTCATTTATATAGAAATGAAAAAAAAAGAAAGTACTCGAGAGGCTGTGAACCCATACTATAAGCAGCAGCCATTAGAACACTCATGATAATTTACTGCATATTAGTTATGCTGAAAATAGGAAATGAGGTTTTACATTGGTGTCTTGGGTATTACAGAGCACAAGGGGTCAAATAGAATAGTCCATAAAAACTAAAGTATACACTAGTCACACACTTTTCCAATCACATAAAAGAATGCAGGTCAGAAGTGGATGAAATCTCTAAGAATTCCATGATCTTAACAGCAAACCAATGCGCTCAGTGCCCTTCCTTCCACAGAGGACAGCTGGCCCCTGCCACAGAGCTGCCCTTTAACACGCCCAACTGCATTAGGAGCCTTTATAGCTTGGGAAATTACCCACAAATCTTTCACAACTCCTTCCCTGCACCATTTGTCTCCACATTACCATGACTGCTATCCTGCACAGCAGTTCTTTTTATGAATCTACCCTAAGGCTCCTTCCATCTTGTCCCACTTCCTTTCTCCCGTCTGCTCCATGAAAAAAAAGGTTAACAGATTCGCGCAAACCCATCTTTACCTCCCTTTATGATGACGGAATTCCCCAGGGAGGCCCTCTGTCCCTTTCCACAAAAATAGGGAAGTGATGTTCTTTTCTCTAGAAATCACCAGTCCTCCCACCAGGACACGTGGAAAGCCAAGAGCTGTGCCACGTGAGGTACAAAACTCTGAGAGGAAGTAGAACATCCCACACGTACCCTTCTCTTTAATGCCACTTTAAGAATGCAAGATTAATTTACACAGCTCTGCAGCCGTTCGACCATCATGGAATAAAATACTTGTTAATCGCATGCATAAGACAACCCTAAGATTAATACAACACTCAAATAAATTTGTAAAAATTAAATCTAAAAACTGCTTAAATGCTCTCTTCATTAAGGATTCTCCTTAAGAACTGTGTCCAGTGATACTTACTGCAGCATTATGTGTAACATCAAAGACTGAAAACACTATCAACAGCTAAAAAGAATGATACATGTCATATCCATAGAATGTAATTTTATGCCCCTATTATGAAGAGTGAAACAGAGGTTTGTCCCAATACAGAGCAATCTCTAACGACACAGTGTCAAATGGGAAAAGCAGGGTACAGAACAAGGTGGACACTATACAACTGTTAGTGTGCAAAATACCACAGGAATGCCTGGGTGGCTCGGTCGGTTAAGCGCTGGACTTTGCATTTTGGCTCAGATTGTGATCTCACAGGTCATGGGAGCAAGAAGCCTGCCTGGGATTCTCCCTCTCTCTCTCTCCGCCCTCCTCGACTCATGTGCATGCATGCAAGTGCACACTCTCTCTCTCTCGAAATAAATGAAATAAAACTTAAAAAATCCCATATATCCATTTGCTGACATATGACTGAGAAATCTCACCGGAAGGATATAACAGAAACCAGTCACTGGTCATTCCTCTGGAAGATCTTGGAAACAGAGGACTGTGATGGGTCAAATTTTACTTTACACTATGTCATTTTTTTTTCTTTTTAATACTTTACTTGCCCCGATGTGGGGGCTTGAACTCATGACCCTGCGGATCAAGAGTCCATGTTCTTCCAAATAAGCCAGCCAGGCACCCCTACACCACATAACACTTTGTACTGAGATTTTTACCATACAAAATAACCTATTGAAACTAAATGAACCCTTAGACAAACATGAAATACAGGTGGCTCCATAGAGACATCTCTAGAAGACATTAAGCAGTAATACTGGGGGAAAACAGTGTATTTTCTGGCAATAAAGCATTTTCCCAAATATCGTCCTGGCTGAACATGACAATCCACCTCCTCCTTACCAGCTCACTTTATACCAAATACAGTTTAGCTTTACATAACCTGCTTTGTTTTTACACATTTCTACTCAGGACAAAAATCTAGCACAGTGAGTTTTAGGTATACTGTTGGAATTTGACTGCTTTTTAAAAATTCAATTTTAATGTATTCAATGGCAACCTTCTTCTGATATTTTGTTTTTGTTACAGTACTTTTATTTTCTTGCTATCTTATCACTACAAGAGAATTCAAGAAATTTTACTCTAAAGATTACTGAATAAAACATTTATCTTTGTCAAATTAAAAAAAAACAACAAAAAACCCCCCCCAAAACACTACTTTCAAAATGTATCTTAAATGACCAACTCCCCGTTTCTAACTAAATTTGAAATTTAAGATTTTCCTCTCTATAATCAGAGAATTCTTCCCTCCTGATAATAAAACCCAGGCCAGAGAAGGCATTACTGCATAGTGTGAATTTATGGTATACTTCAACAGAGTAAAATAAAGAGATAAACACTTGCTGTTTAGGTGAACATGGCGCGTGGCACCCCGAGCTCACGGACAGCAATGCCCTGCTGTGAACACGCTGATCTGACAACATATGATCAGAAAATGGCGTATCTTTATTTAACTGGGGGGGGGGGGGGGGGGGAGGAGAGGGGAGGGAGAAGAGAGAAAATGGCACATCCGGCTGGCCAATCTTCCTCCAAAAACACTAGGTATGCAAGGAGGGGCATCACTAACATTAAGGAAATATCTTCCTTTCTTAAAGAGTTAGGAAAAAAAACACATCCAGTAAGAAAATGAAAATCAGTTATTCCACCATTCAGGAATAACCACTACGAAGGTTTTGACACAGATCCTTCCCAGATTTTTTTTTTTTTTTTGCAAACAGACATATACATGTTATTTTATAAAAGTGTAATTTTAAATGTTTACACATAAAATCTCAACATTCATAGTTTTGTTTCATGCTTTATTTTGAAAGTTAAATTAACTTAACCAAATGGACTACTATGAAAAATTAGACACAGGATAGATTCCTAAACCTTGTTCATTTAGATAAAACAAAATTCTACATGAAACAAAAATTTAGATTGGTGGTTGTGGCAGTGCTAGAACACATGTGTGAATTATTTTCTAAACCTTGGAGGCAAGAAGGCCTTTCTACACATTACATGAAATGGATAAAAAGTAAGAGCAGTGATAAATTTGATACTTAAAAAATGAAATTCTGGGTGCACCTGGGTGGCTCAGTCAGTTAAGCATCTGACTTCAGCTCAGGTCACGATCTCAAGGTTTGTGGGTTTGAGCCCTACGTCTGGCTCTGTGCCTCCCTCTCTCTCTCTGCCCCTCCCCAACCTGCACACTCTCTAACAATAAAGAAACATTAAAAAAAATTTAAAAAGGGGCACCTGGGTGGCTCAGTCGGTTGAGGGTCTGACTTTGGCTCAGGCCATTATCTCGTGGTTTGTGGGTTCGAGCCTTGAGTTGGGGCTCTGTGCTGACAGCCTGCTTCAGATTCTGTGTTTCCCTCTCTCTCCACCCTTGCCCTGCTCGTGCTCTTTCTCTTTCAAACATAAATAAACATTAAAAAAAATTTATAAAAAAAGATAATACATTCTGACTAGTAGGGTTTATCACAAGATTGAAAGACTGGTTTAACATTTGACACTCCACCAATACCATTCACAATATCAACAAAATAAAGATTAAAAATAACATGCAGTAGCTGCTATGCTAACTTTTGTTTACATACTTACTTTAAGTTTTCTAATTCCTGTTTTCTCAATGGAGAGGAAGGTGGAGCTGGAATGAACTTATCTCCATCATGGCTTTTACTGCTAAAATAAAGACAGACTCTGAATTATGAAGAGCAAATAAGCAATTAAATACAAAATTTGGTTGCCCGATCCCCACTCCCATGCAATTTTTTATGCCAAAAATGCAAAAGAGCCAAAACAACCAATGAAAACATGCTTAGTAACTTGGTAACACCAGTGTGTTAAAGCTATACTGTATTTCAGCTTCTTTTCTCCAATACACAATATTGCTTTCAAAAATATCTAATTGTTGGGGTGTCTGGGTGGCTCTTTCAGTTAGGTGTCTGACTTCAGCTCAGATCATGATCTCGTGGTTTGTGAGTTCGAGCCCCGTGTCGGGCCCTGTGCTGACAACTCAGAGCCTGGAGCCTGCTTCGGATTCTGTGTCTCCCTTGCTCTCTGACCCTCTCCTGCTCATGGTCTTTCTCTGTCTCAAAAATAAAACATTAAAAAAATTTTTTTTTAAATTTCTAATTGTAAACAATATCTCTACAAAGGAGACCACTCTCGTATTTTCACACATTTCTCATTCTTCTGATTGCTTTTTTTTTTTTTTTGTATCAACTACAGTAAAAGATAACCTCTTGATGGAGGCGGAAAAAACCCCACAGTTTTGTTTCAAATTTTCTTTAATGAATGTATTTTTATAATAATCCAGAAAAAATGCTGGGAGGAAACACTTGAATTTAAAGGTGCTATGTGTAAAAATAACTTTATATATGATGGTGTTTTATGATTACTAGAAACTCTCTTAGTTTCTAGAGATTGGTATAACATTTATACAAAAAAACCTAGAAATTAATAGAAATATTCTAGAGGTTAGTGATTTATGGTATGTTAAGACAAAAGGCAAAGGACAGAAGAAGTGAGAAGTTTTAGGATTTAAGTATTTACTTTAATAAAAGTAAAAACAAAGCCCTATCTCTGAGTGCGAAAGGATTTCTTTACAGCTGTATCTCCTGTCAATGAAAAGCTGTTTCTTTCCACTCTTCTCTCCCAAGGTTCTGTCCTCACTTGGCCTTCACTTCATTTCTCCCTTCCAGAAATACTTAACATTCATACTTTCCTTTCTTCTTATTCAAAACAGGGGATTTAGGAAATTCAGTCTGGAGATTTTAAGAATTCATCTGTAGGACAAAGGGGCTCACGAAGAAGTCCTGAGGGGCTTCACCAAAGGGGGTCCAAGGGATTAGAATACCTGCAAGTTTCGCCGCTTTCGCTGCTCTCCGTGTTCCCACCTAATTGGTTACTATTTTTAGACCCATTTTCCTGCTTCGGATCTTGCTGTTCTTCCGGTAAGAGCAGCAAGGCGTTTCGGAGACAGATGGCTGCAAACTCCATGCTGGCTACAGGAATGGCTGAAGACTGTCCATCGCTTGAAAGAGTAAAACTGAATTAGCTAAGTAAATAACATAAAAAGTAGTAAGACTTTTCTGTTCTCGGGAATAAAACCAATAGAATTATGAATGAAAATGTGCCTTCCGACAGGGAAAAATTTGAAAACAAGCCACTCCAAGAGAATGCCAAAGCACCCAAATCCTAAACGGCGCATATCAAGTGTAGGAAGCATGAATAATACCCAGTTGTATCTCCAGGAATGGGACTAGGGATGGAAAACAACTTGGAGGTGATCTGCAGTGCCCGTGTTAATACAACAGAGGAGTTACAGGTAAGGAAAATTGTAACAAGGGCCAGGACAGGTATAGTAAGAACGGGAAAGAAAGGTTACACCTGAGCCTTGTTTCAGTTGATCCTCGTTTTCGAAAATGCTTTGTTTTGCCTTACAATATTTTTTTTGAGATTTTATGTTACTTTCTTTTATTTTTTAAAATTTATTATTTTTTTTAAACGTTTATTTATTATTGAGACACAGAGAGACAGAGCATGAGCAGGGAAGGGGCAGAGAGAGGAGGAGACACAGAATCCCAAGCAGGCTCCAAGCTGTCAGCACAGAGCCCGTCGCGGGGCTTGAACCCATGAACCGTGAGATCATGACCTGAGTCAAAGTCGGACGCCCAACTGACTGAGCCACCCAGGCGTCCCTTTTTTGAGAATTTATATAACTTTCTATTGATACACCAAACTAAACTTTATTAGGGGGAAAAAAAGTGAAAAGTAGTAATAATTTTGAAATTTTAAGTCTTTAAAAAAATAAGTCTGCAGTATAGCTGAAATAAATTAACACGAAAATAATGTGTGCCAGATACTATTTTAAAACTTTGGGGTGGGGGCTCCTGGGTGGCTCAGTTAAGCGTCCGACTCTCGATTTTGGCTCAGGTCACGGTCTCAGGGTCTGTGAGTTTGAGTTCCGTGTTGGGCTCCATGCTGGTAGTGTGGAGACTGCT
This sequence comes from Felis catus, assembly GCF_018350175.1. Taxonomy (NCBI): domain Eukaryota; kingdom Metazoa; phylum Chordata; class Mammalia; order Carnivora; family Felidae; genus Felis; species Felis catus. The sequence continues at coordinate 156,115,945 of NC_058376.1, read as the reverse complement.
TGGGATTTTGTCTCTGTCTCTCTCTGTCTCTCTGTCTCTCTCCCCCCTCTCTCAAAAATAAATAAACTTAAAAAAAAAAAACTTTGGAAAAACTTTTAAATGGTAGAGAACAATTTTATTTTTGGGGAAGGAAAAAAACAGCAAATTTTTTACAAAGCCTACTACTTTAAAAATAATAGCAACTCCGGGGCGCCTGGGTGGCTCGGTCGGTTAAGCGTCCGACTTCGGCTCAGGTCACGATCTTGCGGTATGTGAGTTTGAGCCCCGCATCGGGCTCTTTGCTGACTGCTCAGAGCCTGGAGCCTGTTTTGGATTCTGTGTCTCCCTCTCTCTCTGCCCTTCCCCCGTTCATGCTCTGTCTCTCTCTGTCTCAAAAATAAATAAACGTTAGAAAAAAAAATTAAAAAAAAAAAATAAAAGCAACTCCAAATTGGAATCTTTCTTTTAACAGAGCATGAACGGGGGAGGGGCAGAGAGAGAGGGAGACACAGAATCCGAAACAGGCCCCAGGCTCTGAGCTGTCAGCACAGAGCCCGACGCGGGCCCGAACTCACATGAGATCACGCGAGATCATGACCTGAGCCGAAGTCGGACGCTTAACCGACCAAGCCACCCAGGCGCCCCGGAATCTTTCTTTATATAAGATGTTCATATTTAAAAGCTATTCAACTGAAGGTTCTGCATGTGACAGCTTTATATTGCTTTGGTTACTTATGTATTTGTATTTTTTTCTCCTAATACTAAGAATCAGGTTTAGGGAAAATACCTAAATAAAAAGCAGCAATGATACACTATATAAAATTTTAAGAAACATCAAGATGCCCTCTTCTGGACATTCTGAATAATGGAACTGAATAGACCGGGTTCTCTGAGCCATCAACATTCTCAGCACATACGTGACTAAACCGAAACCCTGTGTCAGATAATATACACTATGGACTTATATATGAGGCTCTGGTTGTTGAAGTAGAAATAAACCTGGTTGCAAAGTGGTTCCTCCCATGAAAAATCTTAAGCATATTTTTATACATAAATAACATTGAGAAATAATATCAAATATCCACACTTTCTCTCTCTCTGCATAATACTTACTTATATACAGTATTCTGTATGGACTGTGATGCCAGAACTATTTTACGATGATAGCCTTGACCAACAATAGACTGTACAATTCCTTTCTTACTTGGAAGGCCTTTAGTTTCTTGTTCAGCAGTCTGCAAAAACAGAAATAATTTCCAATTAATCAATGCAACTGTAAGACAGGATGTGAAAAATGATCTAATATTTTTCGAAGTACTCCAAGGAAGTTCCTATGATCCATAAATGTGGAGTTTTGGTGATAAAGGAAATATGTTCAGTACTGAAGAAAAGGATGGTTAATTAGTACATGAAGTGGGAAGTCTGTCATATATGCTATATTTTAATATGAAGTCTGAGGTAATTCTAAGGAAAAAAGGCAATTCAAGAACAACTTAAGCATTTATTTAGAACGATCTAGTTAGAATATCCTACACCCCGGACACCATGCTGCATCAGAGTAAGGAAACAGGAGAGCCACAAAGACTCAGAAAGGGAAGCAACTCTACTTCCTAGAACCCAGCGTGTCTTTCTTAATTGAAAGCATTAATTAAATTTCAACAACATATAAACTGGGACAAGCTACATGTTAACATTTACACGGGCACAATTCTTTCCTTCTAGAAAATCGAAATTCTAAAACCCTGTAAACATTAGACCGACAACAGTAAAAGCTACCTACACACACACAGTGTTGGGATGTCTCACGAACACAGCAGCATCACCTCACTACGAGAACTTAATGTGCCAGCAGCATTTACCTTCCCGTCATTCGAGGTCTCTGGGTTGCCTGCAGGTGGAATCCCACCCCGTCATTTTATAAAGTCACGCAGCTCTCACGTGCAGGAATAAACTGGAGCCGACCCATGTGAACTCGCAGAGCTAAACTCTGCCCTGCAAACAGTCCTTCTCTAAGCACGTTTCTGTACTGTTACTCACTGCTCCTACTGGAACTTTACTATAGTTGTACTTCCAGCCATGACTTCTGATAAAACAGGGATTCACTGTATATTCATTTTAAAAAGAAAGTATTACACAGTGCTTAAAAAATACAACAAAACTGCTCTGACTGGAAATTTTGTGTCGAGGGGGCAGCCAAGCAAGATCAATGAAAAATAACAAAAAGTGGATATTCTGAACCATTCTTGGAAGGCACTCCCATTCTGACTTCTTTTCCTATTCGTGGTGATAAATTTATGATTCATCCATACGTTCCTTCCCGATCCGTAAGGTCACACAAGATCACGCAAGGAAGATGTGGAGGTGCAACAGATGAAAACAAAGACCGAAGGGAACTAAAAATCCACAATAATAAACTTTCTTTTTTTTTTCTTTAATTTTTGTTAATGTTTATTTGTTTTTGAGAGAGAGCGAGCGAGCGAGCATGAGTGGGGAAGGGGCAGAGAGAGAGGGAGACACAGAATCCGAAGCAGGCTCCAGGCTCTGAGCTGTCAGCACAGAGCCTGACGTGGGGCTCAAACCCACAAACTGCGAGATCATGACCTGAGCTGAAGTCGGATGCTCAACCGACTGAGCCATCCAGGCACCCCTTAACAGCCTTCTCTTAAATTGGTTCCATACTCTCCCTAAAGTAAAGTCTGTGTTTTTTTTTTTAAATTAGCGCATCTTCTCTCATATATTATACCCATCCAAGTAAGCGTAAGCCCTACTTCTGCCAAAAGCAGTCTGAAGCAATGTCCGTCAGATAAACAGGACATAAATGATCTCCTCAGCATCACCAATTTAACAATTAAGTTGGTTCTTTTTAAAAAAGATATTTTTTCTTAACTTTTATTTTAGAGAGAGAGAGGGGGCCAGTGGGGGAGAGAGAATCTTAAGCAGGCTCCACTTAAGATGCCATGATCCTGAGATTGTGACCTGAGCCCAAATCAAGAGTTGGACACTCAACTCACTGAGCCACCCAGGTGCCCCAACTTGTTCTTTTTATTAAAAGATGAATTTATTTCTGAAGGTACAAACTGCTTTCTTCAGCATTCCTTCTATCCCAACTCAATACATTTTATGGAATTTTATTTAGAGTTTATAATTTCTGCTTTTGGGATTTTACTCTCTGGTTTTATTAGAGAGTGTTTGGGGGTTGTCTTAACTGTCTTTTAGGGCACTTCAGCATCCTTTTAGAAGGAAGAGAGAGCACACAGACAGATAATTATTTTTGGCATATTTCCTATTTGTAGCACAAACTGAATATTCTGACATCCACCAAATTATGGCAATTAAGTCATCTCCACCATTTTTTAAAAATTAGAGGTTTAGAACTTTGCAGAATGGGGCAGTGACTTCATAATAAAATCCACAGAATGAAGACAGTCTGAAAAGTACTACTTCTAAAAATAACAACTTTATTGTTTTAATTTATTCTTTTTAATGTTTATTTATTTTTTAGAGAGAGAGAGAGAGAGACAGAGAGAGTGAGAGTGTGGGGCAGGGGCAGGGGCAGACAGCGAGGGAGACACAGGATCCAAAGTAGGCTCCTGGTTCTGAGCTGTCAGCACAGAGCCCGACAGCGGCTCACCAACTGTGAGATCATGGCCCAAGCCGAAGTCGGAAGCTCAACCGACTGAGCCACCCAGGTGCCCCTAAAAATAAGTAATTTTAAAAGAAAATATTAAGCCTTACTCTATTTCTCTACTCCCTGGTTGATGTAATTCCCTGGTTTCCAAGAACTGTGCAAATGAGAGGCCTCCAATACTTAAATTCATGAATGGATTAAAGAGAATAAACCATTCCTAGAGATTTTTGTTTTCAAAAGTACACATTCTGCCTAGAATTATTTGTCAATTAATTTAAGAATTACCAAATAAGAGCGGCGCCTGGGTGGCTCAGTGAGTTGAGTGTCCGACTTCGGCTCAGGTCCTGATCTCACTGTTCGTGAGTTCAAGTCCCACGTCAGGCCCTGTGCTGTCAGTGCAGAGCCCGCTTCAGAGCCTCTGTCTCCCTCTCTCTCTGCCCCTACCTTGCTAGCTCGCTCTCGCTCTCTCTCTCTCACAACGAAACAAATAAAAACATTTTAAAAATTAAAAAAAAAAAGAATGCTCCAATAAGAAAGTTGTCTTTTAAAAGGCAAATTACAATCCAATAAATCCTTAAAGCCCTTCGAGGACGGCACGCTTCTCTTTCCCCAGGGGGATACAGATCATCAGCCACTTAAATACCACGTGTGACAACCGCCAGGCAAACATCCTTCCCACTCGGGCTTCGGCAGCGGTTCCTCAGGAAGGGGCAAGGGCAGCCGACGCATCTCGGGTCGCCGATGGCAGGCACACCTCAGGTGCCAGGCCACCCAGTCTCCACACAGCCAAGGAGCACGGCAAGGGCGGGGGGCGGGGAGGAAACGGGTCTTACAGGCGTCTGGCGATTCTCATCCAAGTGGTCTTGCCCCCACCCCCTGCTGACCGCTCCCCACTCCAGATTCCCAAGGCTTCCAGCAACCACCACGTGCAGAGAATCTAGGCAAGGACACCCACGTAAACCGGCCTCTTTCGCACAGTCACAGGGGACCCTCCTGTGGGAGAGGCAGTCCGACAGTCCGTTTACCGGATCAAAAGGAAAGTGGCGTCGCACTCACGGGGTTACCGCCAGCCCTTTTCTACCCACCTGTGCAGGTGCCATTCTCACGCCCTCAGACGACACGGCCCCCGCCCCCAGCGGACCACCGTCCCACCAGATACGACCCTCTCAACGACTCCACCTCTTTAGTATGACTGCCGATCGAGGCTGCGATGCTTCAAGAAGCAGAATGTCAACAAACGACTCTCGGAAACGAAATCTTTTGTCCAACTGTTAAAGGACGGACGACGTACATTCCCTGAGACTTAGAAAGGGAACGAGGTCTCGGATGTCTCCCGGTTTGCTGTTTTCTATGCAAAGAGTTGCGAGACGGTTCAAAACGATGCCCAAGGGGCACTCACCCCCTTGTTGGCAGCAATGCAGCATTCGGCCAGCCGTAGCCAGAGGCGGGGATTTGCGTGATAAACCTGAACAGCTTCAATCAGACACTCAAAGGCGGCAAGAGGTCTTCCGATGTGAAGAAGCTGAATTCCACAGTTATACAGCAACTCGTACCTCTTGTTGGTTAGTAATGTACACATGGGTCTTCCTGAAAACTTTTTGCCTGGTGATACAAATTAGGTTAAGAAAACACTCATCAGGTGCAAAAAAGCAGTCACACTCAAAACATTTATCCCACGAAGTACTTGAATGCTACCTCGTGTAATATCAGTGACCCCACTGTGAAGCTGTAACAGCTCTCTCCCAGTGATGATCGTCCCCCTCAACCCCACAAATATTCTCCAGAGTCATTTCAGTTGCCTGTGCTGGTGCAGCCAGACAGCAATCTTCCAGAAAGGCAAAGAAAAGAGACAGGACCCACGGACTCCTCTGTACCTTTTCCACCTTTTTAGAAGATTGCAGTTTTTTCTTTTATTTTTCAGAGAGAGAAAGTGTGAAAAGTGTGAGTGGGGCAGGGGCAGGGGCAGAGCGAGAGAAAGAAAGAAAGAAAGAAAGAGAGAAAGAAAGAAAGAAAGAAAGAAAGAAAAGAAAGAAAGAAAGAAAGAGAAAAAAAGAAAAGAAAAGGAAGAAAAAGAAAAAAAGAAAGAAAGAAAGAAAAAGAAAAAAAGAAAAGAAAAGGAAGAAAAAGAAAAAAAGAAAGAAAGAAAGAAAAAGAAAAAAAGAAAAGGAAGAAAAAGAAAAAAAGAAAGAAAGAAAGAAAGAAAGAAAGAAAGAAAGAAAGAAAGAAAGAAAAGAAAAGAAGAAAGAAAGAAAGGAAGAAAGAAAAAGAAAGAGGGAGAAAATCCCAAGCAGGCTCCATACTGTCAGCACGGAGCCCAATTCAGGGCTCAAACCATGAACTGAGATCATGACGTGAGCCGAAGTCGGACGCTTAACCGACTTAATCAGTCACTCAGGCCTGATTCCACTTTTTTCGTTTTTTTTAAACTTTCAGTTTGGTTAACCATTTTATCGTCATGTGCTTTCTTACCCAGAAACATGCAGCTAATGTTAGGGGGATTTAGCAACTTTTCTATGAACATAAAAATTAATATACTATACCTACAAAGACAATGCTTTGCTAACTTTTTCAAAGTTTCAGTCTATAATAAATAAAGACTACTTATAATTTTGGATACATTTTCATCAATTAGTTTTATATTTCAATAAGGTAAAAAACTGCTTGGTTTTAAGCATTCCAGGTGAAGGATTCATATGGTATGGATATTAAATAAAAGACTTCAGGAATTTGCTCAAAAAGATTGTTAGATACTACCAATAACCGCACATGTGAAACCTTGGAAATAACCTATAATAAAACTAGTTTAGGAGGGCCTGGCTGCCTCAGTTAGTAAAGCACGGGACTCTCTATCTCTGGGTCACAAGTTCAAGCACCACACTGAATGCAGAGCTTAAAACAAAAACCAAAACAAAAAAACCCAGCTTAGCAGTTGAGAACTCTCACAATCTATTTTGCTTTATCACGTTACCATACGTGATTACTCATCTCTGTATCCATGAAAAAGTGAACGTAATTTAGGTTTCTTGATAATTACTCCTACCACCTTGTTATTTGAAGTAGCAATATCTACTAATCCCCAGAGTCAAACCTGTTGGGAAGGGTCAATGTTAATTTTAGGTAGGCACGTGAGGCATACATTTGGACCACTTGATCTCTCATCTACGTATTTATTTTTATTTTTTCTTTAAAAAAATCATCATTTTTTAAATTCCAGTGTACATCAGGTACGGTGTTATACTAGTTTCAGGTATAAATAGAGTGATTTGACAATTGTATATGTGCCTCAGTGCTCAGCTGCTCTCTAGTGTCATGCCCTCCTCAGGCGGTCAAATACGAACTGTCTTCCAGCAATGAGCTCACCTGGATCAGTGCTGCCTGCACTGAGCTGTGCACAAACATTGTCGTTCTCCTGGAGGGCCTTTTTAAAGTAGAAAATTCCCAAATTGTGCTTGCTCATGGCAAAATGGATACAACCAAGATTATTCCAGAACATGCATCTCAAGCATTCACCTGAGAACACAGATAAATTTGTTCACAAGTTTTACTGTTGATACATGCCACACAAGCGTCAGCCACGCAATCACATCCGCTAGGCCCTACAGAAAACTTCACGAGGCATTTGAAATTTAAGAAACATCTGAAAATTTTGTAAGCTCCTTTCCTTTCAAAATCTTTTCTTACAGGTGATAAACCAACTGTGCACATCAATTTTGTTAGCCTGTTTAGTCTTCGTTTCCGATTCAACTTTTAATAATTATAGGCAAATGATACAATAACGCAAAGGACAAAAAATATGTGTTAGTAACATCATGTGCATTACATCCACACAACAAAATACTATGTAGAAACTGGAAAGAACAAAGTATATGTGGAAACATTTAAAACAGAAGTGTATTCAATGAATAGCAAGAATACATCAAACAGAACACATAAAATCCTGCTTTTGCTTGTTAAACTTTAAGTCTCTGCTGTTCATTTATTTTTTAAATTTATTTTGACAAAGTGCATGCGTGTCTGTGCACATGCACGCACAAGCAGGGAAGAGGCGTAGAGGGAGAGAATCCAAAGCAGGCTCCGAGCTCCGCTTCATCCCACGATTGAGAGACGGTGACCTGAACTGAAGCCCAGAGTGGGATGTCCAACCCAGCCACCCAGGGGCCCCTCCGCTGCTTTTAGTTCCTATGTCTTTACACATCACTATGGCTCGGCCGGTTAAGCGTCCAACTCTTGATCTGAGTTCAGGTCATGATCCCAGGTTGTGGGATCAAGCCCCACGCTGGGTTTGTGCTGAGAGTGCGAGCCTGCTTGGGATTCTCTCTCGCTCTCCCTCCTCTGCTGGCACCTGCACGTCCACACCCACGCACTCTGCCAAAATAAACATTTAAAAAATGTATCACTACGGCTGAGCGTCTTTCTCCTCATGCTTGTTAGGCATTTGTGTCCTGTATTCTGCTTCTTTATGTTCTTTCCACTTTTTCACTTGGTTACAGACATTGTTCCTACTGGTTACCTGTTAGTATGCTGCAGAAAACTTGGGTCATGTCTGTTTCAAATATTACCCACAATGTCATTGGGTCATCTGTCTTGTGACCTGGTTCAGTGTGTGTGTGTGTGTGTGTGTGTGTGTGTGTGTGTGTGTGTGTATGTTTTTTTTTTTTAATTTTTTTAACTTTTATTTATTTTTGAGACAGAGAGAGACAGAGAATGAACAGGGAGGGTCAGAGAGAGGGAGACACAGAATCCGAAACAGGCTCCAGGCTCTGAGCGGTCAGCACAGAGCCCGACGCGGGGCTTGAACTCACGGACCGCGAGATCATGACCTGAGCCGAAGTCAGATGCTTAACCAACTGAGCCACCCAGGTGCCCCTAATGTCTATTTATTTTTGAGAAAGAGAGAGAGAATGAGACTGAGCAAGAGCAGGGGAGGGGCAGACAGAGAGGGAGACACAGAATCCAAAGCAGGATCCAGGCTCTGAGCTGTCAGCACAGAGCCTGACGCGGGGCTTGAACTCACGGACCGCGAGATCATGACCTGAGCTGAAGTCGGCCGCTTAACCAACTGAGCCACCCAGGCGCCCCGTGTGTGTTATGTTTTTAATGTTTCACGTTTTTACGTGGTTAAATTTAGTCATCTTTTTAAAACTTTTACTTATCTTTAAAGACAGAGTGTGTGAGTGGGAGAAGGGCAGAGGGAGAGAGAGAATCTTTTTTTCTTTTTTAATATATATTTTTTAATGTTTATTTTCTTTTGAGAGAGAGTGAGAGACAAAGGCACGAGCAGGGGAGGGATGGAGAGAGAGGGAGACAGAATCCGAAGCAGGCTCCAGGCTCTGAGCTGTCAGCACAGAGCCTGACACGGGGCTCGAACACAGATGGCGAGATCATGGCCTGAGCCAAAGTCGGCCGCTCAACAGACTGAGCCCCACAGGCGCCCCGAGAAAGAGAGAACCTGAAGCAAGCTCCAAGCCCAGTACGGAGCTCACCTTGGGGCTCCATCTCACCACAAGATCATGACCTGAGATGAAATCAAGAGTCAGATGTTTAAGTGACTGAGCCACCCAGGTGCCTCTAGTCACCTTTTCTAAACTCTATGCTTCTTGGTTTGATCAAGTCTTCCCTACCACAAAATTAAAATACTCAAGTTGTTGTTGTTTTAGCTGCTTTTATAATTTTTACATTTTAATCCTCCATTTCTCTGGGGTTTGTTTTGGTGTAATGAAAGCAATCCAAGCTTCAGGATTCCTCTTCTAAATTGCTTCCCAAATGCTCCAAAACAATTCATTGACAGTCCATCTTTTCCTCAATGATATAAATGCCAGACTAGACACAGAAAATTAATAATCAGGATATTCAATACTTAATACTAAAATCTAAAGGTTTTCTTCTGACATTTTAAAATTAAGCAAGGATATTTTAAAAAGACAAAAACTAGGTTTAGGAAAAAAGACAGGAAATACGCTAAAATGTTTAAAGGAGACTGCCTCTGATAGTAGCACTGTGAACACTTTAAGAAACATTCTATTCCCAAATCTCTAATGAGCATATTTGTCGGCAGCAAAACCTAAATTTCACATGTGAGAAGAAAATGAACAATTTTGAAATTAATAACTGTGAAAAATATCAATACTCAGCAATCAAAAAGAATGAAATCTTGCCATTTGCAACCACGTGGATGGAACCGGAGGGTATTACGGTAAGTGAAATTAGTCAGAGAAAGACAAATATCCTATGACTTCACTCATATGAAGACTTTAAGAGACAAAACAGATGAACATAAGGAAAGGGAAACAAAAATAATGTCAAACCAGGGAGGGGGACAAAACAGAAGAGACTCTTAAATATACAGAACAAACAGAGGGTTACTGGACGGGGGGTGGGGTAAATGGGTCAGGGGCACTAAGGAATCTACTCCTGAAATCATTGTTGGCACTATATGTTAACTAACTTGGATGTAAATTAAAAAGAGAAAAGAAAAATATCAAAAAATAAAACTGCTGTATAAAAACCTTTCCTATTACATAATCTTAACCATTCACCAGTCAACCACATGCCCTGCTCTGCACTCCACTGCAGAGCCTGACAATATCAATTCTGAAATCTACATCAAGACAATCCTAAGCAAAATTTTCTCAAGCATATTGAATTTTTAGTCTGAAAGATCATTTCAGTGTTTGGGTGTTATGGGCTTCTGAGGGGAAATTTTGGCAATAAAAACAGCAAAAATGAAAATTTAGCAGAATTAAAAATGAGTACTCAGGGGCGGCTGGGTGGCTCAGTCCGTTAAGCGTCCAACTCTGAACTTTGGCTCAGGTCACGATCTCACGCTTCTCAAGTTTGAGCCCCATGTTGGGCTCTGTGCTGGCAGCACGGAGCCTGCTTGGAATTTCTCTCTCCCTTTCTCTCTGCCCCTCCCAGACTTGCTCTCTCTCTCAAAAAATAAACAAACACAAAGTTTAAAAAAAAAAAAAGCGTACTCAGAACAAACAGAATATCCAAGAACATCATAATGGAACAAACTGCTTTTCTTCGTCTTTTGCCACCCCACCAAACAGAAGAGGTAAAAGGGCAACACGGGTTGAGTATGTTCGCATATGCCGTCTGTGCTCAAATCTGAACAGAATCTAAAACAAAATGTATCATAAAACTCACTCATCCTTTGCATTTTTAAAAAAATTTTTTTTCATGTTTATTCATTGTTTTCACAGAGAGGGAGACAGAGCATAAGCAGGGGAAGGGCAGAGAGAGAGGGAGACTCAGAACCCGAAGCAGGATCCAGGACCCAAGCTGTCAGCACAAAGTCTGACGTGGGGCTTGAACTCACGAACCATGAGATTAGGATCTTGAGCCAGAGCTGGGCACTTAACCGACTGAGCCATCCAGGCGCCTCTTCTTTGCATTTTTATTTTTATTTTTAGAAAGAGGTGGGGGGGGGGTAGCGAGATGGACGCTCGAGGCACCTGGGTGGCTCGGTCGGTTGAATGTCTGACTCTTGATTTCCGCTCAGGTCATGATTCCAGGGGTTGTGGGATCGAGCCCCACGTCGGCTCCAGGCGGAGTGTGGAGCCTACTTAAGACTGTCTCTTTCTCTATCCCTCCCCTACTCACACTCATGGTCTAAGATAAAAAATAGTAATAAAATAAAAATAAGAAAATTATAAAAAATCACACTGAAGAGAAGTACAGGAGACAACAAAAGACGGAGAGCCAGAAATAAAATAGCGTACTAGAATTTCATAATTTTCTTTTACCTGTTTTCATGAATCCTGGATGCTCAGCAATGTTTGAACTATTTAACAGCTTCACAGCTTTTCGATAATTGCCTCTTAAGTACTCAAAATTGCTTTTAAGAAACAGAGAGGGGGCAGACTGTAAAGAAAATATAAACTGTTTATACTCTGTCTTCACATGTGTAATGTGAGGTCACAATTGTACCACTATACTGGTATGTATTCAAGAGAGTAATTTAAGTCATGCTCACAAAAAACTACAGCTCCAAAATTTTCCATTGCTCTCACAACCCCAAAAAAGAAACCTATCAGAAAGCAACTCATACACTCAATTCAGAGTCTGCCTTAAAAAATCCATACACCATATATGTATATGTATTACACCACTAACTGGAAGCCAACTTAACAGCACTAACTAGGCCTTTCGTTTCAACGACTATTACAGAGACCGACGGTCTCCCTTATTTTTTAGGATACAAGTAATCAAATGCTTTTCCAAAGAGGGATCTAAAAAAGTGTCATTCTGTGGATGGAGGAACCGCCCATTTTCGAGAGTGAGTCTTGCCGTGGCAAAGATCACATTTTGGGAGGCACGCGGAGCCTCACTTCCCTGGAAGCCCCCGGGGTGGCGGGCGCACAAGCACGCCCACATCTGCAGAGCGCACTCGCAGCCAGGAGGACCTCAGGCATCCCGGCCTCCTCACGCCTCACTCTAGCTTAGCTGCAGGCTTTCCAAGTCCTTGCTCACACTCTGCTGCCTCCTGGTCGCCGAGGAAACAAGGGCTTCCAGGCTCGGTCCAGGCAGCAGCGCCCCCTCCTGAGTTAGGTATTACTGCTAGTCTGCAGTGTCCCTGCTTCTCTTCTCGTTTCTCTCTCCCCTAGGACTATGGCATCCATTAAGGCAGAAATCACGCCTTTTACCCCAAAACAGGTTTGGTAACGGTTGGCCGGCTAGTTAGGCCTTCCCCCCTCAGCCTCCAGGCTACGCCTCAGACCTGGGCTACCGTTTGTTCTCCTCAAAAATCACCTGAGCAGTGACCCGGTGACTAATCTGGGTCCTGCCTGGGATTTCTAGGGTCGATTTACCTGACGTATTCCTACTACAAACCGTATCTCCTTATGACCTCATACTTAAAATTAACACTATTCCTGAAAGCATCGAGAATGTGTACAGTTCTGTTTTTTCCCTCCATAGTCCAAAAAATCATGTATCAGTGGAGTGGACGGAAGGAGCACTGTGTCTCAAGTACTCTGGCATTAGTCAAAGTGAAGGTCAAGCCAAAGACCGTTTGGAAGGGGCAGGTTTGGGCTACAACCGAACGGTTCATCTTTAGTAAGTGGTTTGAGTGTAAACTAAAAAAACCCTGAGGTATCTAATAGTAAATGTTTGCGTGAATTATGATAAACAACTCCCAGAATGCTAGACGGCTATTTAAAATGGTGGTTCTGAGGGTTGCATACGAAGGGAAAATGCAAGCTGCAATTTTACATGAGAAAAGGACCGTATTAAATTAGAGACAAGGTATGATCACTACTGCACAACTCCATGTCAAGGTTCTTATCTACTGGTAGATACACACTATATTAAGACTAAAATAAATTACTTAAAACTGGCAAATTAAAGAAAAAAAGAAAAAAGAAAGAAAAGTCAAGAAGAAACTTACATTTCCAGCTGTGTTCATGACAGACTTGATTTCCCTTTTGCATGCTTTCAGGGACTTCATTTGGATATAAGCTCTTACTTTATACTATTAAAAGAAAACACTAGTATGTAAGAACAATGGTAGATTTACACAGGGTGACGTAGCTTTACTTTCTAGTTAAGGAAATTCAACCCAACCTGTTTACAACATAGTTACGCCAGTTACTTGCAAAAGCAAATTTTAAATGATCTTAAAGAATCTATTTTCACTGTACTCTCAGAAGACATTCTAAAAAACAAAAAAACATGGTAATGGTAGAATAAAACTTATACCCAAATTCCAAGCAAAACTCCTAACAATTCTTTTATTTTTTAAAAGTTACTTTATTTTGGGGGCACCTGGGTGGCTCAGTCGGTTGGGCGTCGGACTTCGGCTCAGGTCATGATCTCATAGTTTGCGAGTTCGAACCCTGCATCAGGCTCTGTGCGGACAGCTCGGAGCCTGGGGCCTGCTTTGGATTCTGTGTCTCCCCCTCTCTGTGCCCCTCCCCTGCTCCTGCTCTGTCTCTCTCAAAAAATAAACATTAAAAATCAGTGTTGTATTACTTTCAGGTGCACAGTATAGTGATACAGCACTCCTGTAATTCCTACCAGTTCTTACGTGCCCACAGCTAATTAAGAATGAACTTTAATAGTCTACAAACTGATTTTACCATGCAATGCACCCAGGCCATTTCTCTCAATCTTTTATCAAGGAATTAAAAGAAACGATACTGCACGATCATCTTAGGCAAATGTATTTAGAAGGATGAACATGCTTTTAAATTATAATACTCCAAAGCCAAAAAAACATACAGGCCTTGAAACATTTACTGCTTTCAATGATCTTCCACATTCTTAATCATTCCTAAGTATTAGTAACTACACATGATATATGCCCTCTCTCAGAATTTACCCTACCTGATGTATCTTTGATTTTGCAGCTTCTATTAGGGCTCCACTTTCAGCTTTGTGATTAGATCCGTCTTTGTTGGTGTTGTTACCAGTCTGTAGGGTGGTGAAACAGAGTTAACGGAAATTAAAATTTTTTTGCCATAATTTCAATCAGTGATTTCCAAGCATGCTAGTCTGAATCACTTAGCATTTCCAAATTTCAGAATCCAGACTTCAGGTGTAATAGTCTGGAGTAATAGGCAACTTTTTTTTTTTCTTAAGGAAACTCTACTTTTGAGACGCTTGCACTGAGCATAATGATAGCCAGGTTTAAAAAGTACAGATATTACTCAAGCAAAACTTGAGGTTATCCTTCTGGAACCCAGAACAGACCATGTCATTCCCTTCTTAAAAATTTTCTCTGGTATAAACACTGGCAACATCATACCCTAGATTCCTAGCAGTGTTCAAAAGCCTTCACAATGAGACCCATTATTTGAGTTGCCAATCTCGTCTCCTGATCTCCACTGACTTTTCAGGTATACTATGCATTTGAGGTTGCCGGAAATTCCTCCAATATTCCACTCTCACCTCTGTGCTGTTTTCTCTGCCACGACGGTTACCCTGCTCCAGCCTGCTGCTTCTGTGTACTCAAACTATATCCTTCAAGGCCTAAATCAAACATCCAAACTTCCTTCCCCGCCTTCCTCCCAGTCCCTGGACAGATGCTCCCCAGCTTTCTCCTCCCACACACTGGAGTTCCTTGAAAAGCGAAAACGTTTTCATTTTGGTCACTTTAATAGCTAGCAAAGGACACAAGCATCTGTTGAACAGAACTGCATTTTCTCAACTCTTATCAGTACTGAATATAAAAATAAAGTATTTTACCACACAGTGTTTAGGAATAATGCTAAGATGATTTAACCAAATTCTTTTTTTTTTTTCAGTATTTTTTTAACGTTTATTTATTTTTGAGAGAGAGAGAAAGAGAGCGCGTGTGCGAGCGGGGCAGAGGCAGAGAGAGAGAGGGAGACAGAATGCAAAGCGGGCTCCAGGCTCCAACCTGTCAACACAGAGCCCGACGCAGGGCTCAAACCTACAAACCATGAGATCATGACCCGAGCCAAAGTCGGGATGCTTAACCAACTCAGCCACCCAGGCGCCCCTGAAGTATTCTTACCAAGTCTCTTATCAGAATATGTCATAAATGTGCATTCTTTCTAAAGAACTTTCATGATGAAATATTTTCTAGTGAAAGCTGCCTGTTTATCCAGCTTTGGGGTTTCTATTGTCTTAATTCTAATCTTTACATTCTGTAAAATTAGTATCTCACACATGCCAAGATGCTAACATACTGAGACCCTCATAAGACTCTGGTAGGAATGTAAAATTGTGTGACATTTTCAGCCTCTGTACAACAGGCTGGCAGTTCCTCCTAAGATTAAACACAGAATTACCATACAATCCAGCAATTCCACTCTTGGACATGCACCCAAGAGAAATGAAAACATGCCGCCACAAAAACTTGTACACAAATGTTCACAGTAGCATCATTTATATCACCAAATGGGGAAAACAACCCAGATGACCATCATCTGATGGATAAAAACTGTGGCAAATTCATACAATGGAGTATGATCTGGCCATAAAAAGCAAAGAAATATACATGCTACAACCTGGTCAACTTTGAAAGTATCAAATTAAGTGAAAGAAACCAATCACAAAAGGCCACATATTATATGACTGCATTTATATGAAACGGCCAGGATAGTCCAAATTCACAAAAATAGAAAGTACATCAGGGGCACCTGGGTGGCTCAGTCGGTTAAGTGTCTGACTCTTGGTTTTGGCTCTGGTCACCATCTCATAGTTCAGGAATTTGAGCCCTGCATCATGCTCCCCTCTGGCAGCACAGAGCCTGCTTGGATTCTCTCTCTCTCTCTCTCTCTCTCTCTCTCTCTGCCCCTCCCTGCTTCCTCTTTTTTGCAAAATAAATAAACTTAAAAAAAAAAAAGATTTGTGGTTGCCAGGGGCTGGGGGAAGGGGAAAAGAAAAAGTGCTAACCGGGTACGGGGTTCCTTTTAGGGGTGATGAAAATGTACACAGTGGTGATGCTCGTACAACTCAGTAAGGATACTAAAAACCACTGAATTATACACTTTAAAAAGGTAAATTTTGTGGATGCGAATTATATTTACCTTTGCTTTTTTTTAGGTCATTAATCAAAAAAAATTTTTTTTAGTTAAATAGGCTCCATGCCCAACGTGGGGCTCAAATTCATGATCCTGAGACCATGAGCCACACACTCTACCAACTGAGCCAGCCAGACTGCCCTCATTAATAAAAAATTTAACTCATCTGTCTCTCCCTACGTAGCCTGTGGGCCACCTGAGGGTAGGCATAATTCTTTTGATTTTCATTTATTAAAAAAATTTTCATAAACAACAACAAAAAAATAAGCTGTAACAAAAAAGATGTTTTTGAGGTATAATTGACATGTAACATTATGTTTTAGGTCTACAACATAACAATTAGATATCTGTATCAAGTGTGAAATAAAGAAGTCTAGCTAGGGGCGCCTGCGTGGCTCAGTCAGTTAAGTGTCTGACTTCAGCTCAGGTCATGATCTCACGGTTCACAAGTTCGAGCCCCGCGTTAGGCTCTGTGCTGACAGCTCAGAGCCTGGAACCTGCTTCAGATACTGTGTCTCCTTCTCTCTCTGTCCCACCCCTGCTCACACTCTCTGTCTCTCAAAAATAAATAACATTGCAAGGAAAAAAAAATAAGTCTAGTTAAAACATCCATCACTAGACTGTACAATTACAAAGGTCTCTTTCTTGTGCTGAGGACTTTGAATATCAACTTTCAAATATGTTATACGGTATTATTAATGATAGCCACCATCCTGTATAATGAGTTACATTTCAATAAAGCTGTTAAAATATTTAATAACCATAAATTTTAATCTGATCACCTTACAACACTCACCTCATTCTTCCCATTTTTGTTATTGTTACCCTGTGAAATCATTTTTTCTAGGACAGCAAGAAGATGCAAAGCTTTCTCAGCTTGATAGGTTAATATATATAGGTCTACAAGCAAAAAACACACTGCTTGGGCAAATTTTTCTTCTGGGGGAAAAAAACAAGAAAAGAAAAGTTACAATCCAAAGTAAAGCAAACATTTCAGACCACTCCTCTCCCCTGATTCCTAAAGAGCAAAGCCTAAATCTTTATTTTTGTTTTGTTTTTTGTTTTTAAATGTTTATTTATGTTTCAGAGAGAATGAGAGAGAGGGCGGGCGGACATGTGTGGGAAAGGGACAGAGAGAGAAGGAGACAGAGTATCCAAAGTGGGCTCGGTGCTCTCAGACCAGGGGTCAAACTCATGAACCGGGAGATCATAACCTGAGCCAAAGTCAGGCACTTGACTGACTGAGCCACCCGGGCACCCCCTAAGTCTCTTTATTTAAATGTGTGTTCATCCCCCAGAGCCATGAAGGGAAGCAACCTGCAATACCAACAATGCGATTGCAGTATTCTCCATCTGAAGGCCTCCCATCGCTGGGTTTCTACTAGCTGATCCTTCTTTGGCAAAATATCTACCAACACACCAAATGAGGAGAATCACTTCAGGTAGAAGGAAACCTCAATTCCTGTACCTGCTCAGCTACTTACTGGATATGTTACCTCTATATATCAGCGAGCTAATTTTTACACCTCAGCTGGCTGACCTGTAAAATGGGGTGAATACTTCACCTGCTTGAAGGCAGGGGAGTGAACCAGGTGATCTCTTGAGGTTCCTTCCAACTCTAACAAGGACTTCAAAGGAAGAAGAGCCCAATGAAGAGAGAAAGGGTAACCTGGTATGTCATAATACTATTTTCTTTTCCTTTCAAAAGAGAAGATAAAAGGAAAAATAAGATCTAAAAAAGGATGCTAAAATCAAGACCAGAAAAATTTAAAAGCCCTTAAGAGCCTTTTCACAAGTCTTCCCGATTCCATTCTTGTTCTTACAGAGCAGCCGGAGTGGAATCAATTGAAAACTAGAATCAACATGGTTGATGCACAAAGGTCATATATCTCTACGGGTTTCACACCACTCTTTTTAAGTTTATTTATTTTGAGAGAGAAAGAGAGAGAGAGAGCGCGAGCACTGTCAGCAGAGAGCCTAATGCAGGGCTCGATTCCAGGACCCTGGGATCATGACCTGAGCCTAAACCAAGAGTTGGACACTCAATTGACTAAGCCAACCGGGCACCCATCCCACCACTACTCTTAAAACACTAAGTCCTTGGGGCACCTGGGTGGCTCAGTCGGTTAAGCGTCCGACTTTAGCTCAGGTCGTGATCTCACGATCCGTGATGTGGAGACCCACATCGGGCTCTGTGCCTGGAGCCCGCTTCGGATTCTGTGTCTCCCTCTCTCTCTGCCCCTCCCCCACTCACACTCTGTCACTCTCAAAAATAAAAACATTAAAAAAAATTTAAAAACCCAACAAAAACATTAAGTCCTTACCCAGGCCACAGGACTTCACCTGTTCCTTACCCTGTTGCCTCTGACGTCACCTGCTACTGTTCTCCCCACCTGGCTCCAGGTCAATGACCTGCTGTTTCTCACTCGGCAAACTCAAGCTCATCTCAGATGCTCTGTACACAGTATCACCTCTGGCTGGAATGCCTTCCCCTCAAGAGCCATGTGGCTCACCTCCTCTCTCACTCAGGTCTCTTTTCAAATGCTGTCTTACCCCAGGCCTTCCTTGATTGCCTTACCTAAAAACAGCGTTCCCAGTCCATCTCTATCCTCTTACCAATTTTAGCTTTTCTTCATGGCCTTTGGCTACCTCACAATACAAACTTATTGTGTCGCTCTCTCTCGTGTTAGAATACAAGCTTAACGAGGGTAAAGGCTCTGTTTCAGTCACTACATTATCTTCAGAACCCAGAACAGTTTGGGTCCACCGTGTATGTTCAATAAATACATGCTGTGTGAAGAACCAAGCAGTAAAGTTTTTAAAAATAACAATAACAATTTTCAAAGAAGAAGAAAAATGGATCTGAATTCTGCCTCGGTGGCTTTATTCCACTTGGCCACCATACATAGGAACAAGATTTCACGAACGGTTCCCGAAATTCTAACAACCAGCTTCGTAGGGGTGCCTGGCTGGCAAGGTCGGTGCAGCGTGCGACTCCTGATTTTGGGGTCACGTGTTCAAGCCCCACATCAGGTGTAGAGATTACTTTAAAAAAAAAAAAAGCTTTAGAGAAAAATACATCTGAGGGGGCGTCTGGGTGGCTTAGTTGGTCGAGAGTCCAACTCTTGATTTTGGCTCAGGTCAGGCATGATCTCACAGTATGTGAGATCAAGCCCCGAGCTGGGCTCTGAGCTGACAGCACAGAGCCTGTTTGAGATTCTCTCTCCCCCTCTCTCTCTGTTCCTCCCCAGTTCATATGTGTGTGCACTCTCTCCCAAAATAAATTTAAAAAGAAAATCCATCTGTGTCATTCTGGAGGTATAATTCTGATTTCCAGCTTTACAGAGAAAGGAACTGGCCGCTGTTTACACCATCTTCAGCACGGGCATCTCTCCTGCCCAATCTGTCCAGCCACCATGCCCTCAGGACAGAGGAAGAGAGGAGCACCTTGAAAATGCCTCCCTGGAGCCACAGGAAACAGCCACTCAACCAGCTGACAGCAAAAGGGGACCCTGTAACTCTTCCCAAAGCCCCACAGAGGAGCCATCACACTCTGCTTCTTATCCTGCGGGAACCACATTAGCAATCAGGTGTTTATAAATCAAGAACTGGCATTAGTGTTTTGAATTTAAAAGAAAGTAACCTGAAGAAAAAGACAAAAACATGATCACATTGAAATCTGACTGCTTGTGGACTGGAAACAAACAGCCCTCTCTAACAACCACCTCCTGGATCTGGCTTTGCTGCCTTGGTTTGCTCCCTCTTTTTTCCCTTGCCCGTACCTTTCTTACTACGCTTACTCAAGGCTAGTAACTGCAAGATAATCGCGACACCAAAACAGAGTCTGTACTATCTACTCCAGGGATTACCCACGAAACTGTCAGGGGGGCAACAGACAAGAAGATACCAGGCTGTCCGATAACATCCCCACTCTTAACACACTGCTCAATAAAGAACAGATCAGGTACAGGAAGCTGTGTTCACACAGCAAAGAAAAAAACAAAAAGCACGAAGTCGTTCCAATTAGCAACCTCATTTCTGATCACAATTTGCAAAAATCGAGGGGTAGGAGTGGGGAGGAAATGGGAGAAGAAAACCTGGGTTCATCTAAAAGTAATGTCATTCTTACCTTTTTTATTTTTAGTGGCTAAACCTGGACACAGCTTTTTTCCTTCTTTATTTTTTTTAATTAATTTTTTTTTTTTTAACGTTTATTCATTTTAGAGACAGAGAGAGACAGAGCATGAATGGGGGAAGGTCAGAGAGAGAGGGAGACACAGAATCCGAAACAGGCTCCAGGCTCCCAGCTGTCAGCACAGAGCCCGACGCGGGGCCCGAACTCACGCGAGATCACGTGAGATCATGACCTGAGCCAAAGTCGGCCGCCCAACCGACTGAGCCACCCAGGCGCCCCTCCTTCTTTCTTTAAATAGTGGCATGTGGTTCCTTGATTTAACTGGGTAAGAAACTACCAGAGCCCCCTCTGAGTATGACAGGGAAGTTCTGGACTTGAGAGAACATACCAAAAGGTTCTATGAACTGGTAGAGCTTTTCACCAACTGCTATGGCCTCTGAGTACTGCCGCAGATGATACAGAAAGACTGCCTGATTGTAATACAACATGCTGTTCTCCACGTCGTCTAAGCCATCCATTTCTTCGACAGCTGAGTGGACCTGCGAAACAGTCAGCCAGGATATGTTCTCAAAACAGTAAGAAATAAACAGAAATGAAAGAAGCTATGCGAGTAAACGGGAACACAGGCCAACATTTCTCACTCTGGATTTTTCCACATTTTCAACAGAACTTCCAGATTTTAATTATTCTTACTAAAAATTATTTTATTAATAATAAAATTCCATTAAGTAAAACATTTTCATGGGACTCTATGTAGACAAGGCAAGGCAAGGCAAGTCTGTTCCTTGCCACTGTGAAGAACGTTTCAACCGCCAACATGGCTTTTGAACTGGTTCCCCACTTTGTAGCCTCCTTGGGAGCGAGCAAAACTCAAAGCAATCTTTCCCATGTGCACTATGTTACGTACTATGTATACGTAAGCTTGATTCCATTTTGTAAAAACTAAACTAAAACTTAAACATTAACAAACAGCTAACTACTTAACTATGGGCCAGACCTGCTACATTAAACATTTTCCAGAGAATATCTCATTTAATCCTTACCATACCTCAAGGACATAGACATTATCATTCCCATTTTATAAGTAAGAAGACCAGCACAAAAAGCTTAACTATCTTGCCCAAGGCCTTATAGCTAGGAAGTATATTTTCTGAATTTCCTCTTACGTTCAGGTTTTGTTCCCATAACTTAAAGAAAGCAGATTTTTTATTTTATTTGAAATTTTTTTCTCATGTTTGAGAGACAGCACGTGCACGCACAAACAAGCACAAGCAGGGAACGGGCAGAGAGAGAGAGAGAATCCCAATCAGGATCTGCACTGTCAGCACAGAGATGGACGCAGGTCTCAATCCCACAAACCGTGAGGTCGTGACATGACCTAAGCCAAAATCAAGAGCTAGACACTTAACTGACTTGAGCCACCCAGGAGCTCTTAAAAAAATAGAATCTTTAGGGGCGCCTGGGTGGCGCAGCCGGTTAAGCGTCCGACTTCAGCCAGGTCACGATCTCACAGTCCGTGAGTTCGAGCCCCGCGTCAGGCTCTGGGCTGATGGCTCAGAGCCTGGAGCCTGTTTCCGATTCTGTGTCTCCCTCTCTCTCTGCCCCTCCCCCGTTCACGCTCTGTCTCTCTCTGTCCCAAAAATAAATAAACGTTGAAAAAAAAAATTAAAAAAAAAATAGAATCTTTAAATAAACAACAAAAATAGGCTATTGATGGCTTTACTAAAACACTAACATCTACATCTGATACCAGAAGAAAAAAAAAATAAGTTTGCATTGTATTATTTTTTAAATTTATTTTTATAAGTTTATTTATTTTAAGAGTGAGAAAGCACAAGTTGGGGAGGGACAGAGAGAGAAAGAGAGAATCCAAAGCAGACTCTGCTCTGTCAGTGCACAGCCCGATGTGGGGCTCAGATGCTTAACTGACTGAGCCACCCAGGGGCCCCCACACTCTGCATTTTAAAGCTAACGACTACCTGCTTATCCCCTCCCTAAGTTATTGCAGTAGGCTTGCAAATTTTAATAAAGTTTCATAGCCATTCTGTACTTTCATGTAATACACAAAGCTGGAATTAGTATTAAAACTAATCTTTCTTTGTCACTATGAAGATTGGAATAAGTTACCAAGCAATGTTAAGTAATTAATTCTAAGACTGACGTTCCCCTACATTAAGTAGTGGAACTTTGATATACATGATGAACTTAACGTTTTGCTAATGACAAGGTACCAGAAGTTTCAGGACACATAGTGATCGGTAATCAGACATCTGCAGACTTCAGTCATAATGTGTAAGCCTGACAGGGAGGTGCAAATGTTACCAACTGGTCCTCTCTGACCAACAGCACGTGCATCTCAGTGAATTCGGAGCTTCTGTATAATCTTCACTTACCAAGTCACTATCTTCCAATGATTAAAAATAGTCTCTGTAGAGAAAACTCAATTTCCAAAGAAAGACAATACTTCTTGGTAGTAATGTAATGCAGAGAGAATGAGCTAAGAAAGGGTTAATTCTTAGCCGGAAAGGGGGGTTTTGGACAAATTAAGGAATTTTGGATTCAAAAAGGATTGAACTTGTGACATATATAACTGCCACACTTTCTGTGATTCACGAAAAACATGAACTTGTTTGGCTCTAGCCAAAACAAAAACTATTCGTTAAATGAGATAAAGCATAATAGAAGTGGAATGGGTTGAAAAGGTATGTATGTAACTATGCCCAGGGCATAGGACCTTGAACAGAAAAGTATGATTTAGAGAAAAGTTAAGAGACACGGGTATAAACACTTCTAGGAAACACAATACAGTGGATTGCATGAGGGGTATTACTGAACCAGCCTTATTAAGAATCAAGGCTGGTGAAGGGTGCCTGGTTGGCTCAGGTGGTTAAGCGTTTGACTTCAGCTCAGGTCATGATCTCATGGTTCGTGACTTCAAGCTTCATGTCGGGCTCTGTGCTGACAGCTTAGAGCCCAGAGTCTGCTTCAGATTCTGAGTCTCCCTCTCTCTCTTCCCCTCCCCCACTCAAGCTCTGTCCCTCAAACGTTAAAAAAAAAATTAAAAAACAAAAAGGTGGATCATTGTTTAAAAAAAAAAAAACAAACAAACTCTGATTCTTGATTTTGGCTTAGATCATGATCTCATGGTTCCTGGGATGAGCCCTGCCTAGGGCTCTGCCCTGACAAGGCGGAGCCTGTTTGGAATTCTCTCTTATCTCTGTCTCTCTCTCTCTCAAAATAAATAAACATTAAAAAAAAAGGCTGGTGAAAGGATTTTAAAAAGCAGTTTTCTTGGCTTAACAGGAAGCTTGCAAGAGTCTCTTTCTTATTCTAAAAAAGGTTTTGGGCAGTGCATCTGGATGGCTTGTCAGTTAAGCATCCGACTCTTGATTTCAACCCAGGTCATGATCTCAAGGTTCGTGAGTCTGAGCCCCAGGTCAGGTTCTGCACTGACAATATGGAGCCTGCTTGGAATTCTGTGTCCCTCTCTCTCTGCCTCTCTCTCAAAAATAAACAAACATTTTTTTTAAAAAATTAAAGGAATAAAAAAATAAAAAAGATTTTGGGGCACCTGGCTGGCTTAGTTGGTAGAGCATGAGACTCCTGATCTCAGGGTTGTGAGTTCGAACTTCACATTGGGTGTAGAGATCACTTACAATCTATAAGAAAAACTCAGGGTGCCTGGGCAGCTCAGTTGGTTAAGCGGCCGACTTCGGCTCAGGTCACGATCTCACGGTTTGTCAATTCAAGTCACATATCGGGCTAGCTGCTGTCAGTACAGAGCCCACTTGGGACTCTCTGTCCCTCAGTCTCTCTGCCCCTCCCCAGCTTGCTTGCTCTCTCTCTTTTTTTTTCAAAATAAATAAACTAATTTTTAAAAATGTTAAAAATAAAAAGAGTCAGAAGGTCTGGGGGTGCCTGGATGGTTCAGTCCTTACAGCATGCAACACTTGACCTTGGATTGTAAGTTTGAATCCCACATGTAGAGTTTACTTAAAAAAAAAAAAAAAAAGTCTGAAGGTCTGGTTTGAATCTTGCTCCTACTTTTCCTGGCCACATAAATTAACATCATTAGGCTCTCTGAACCCCAGTTTTACCACTGCAATTACAAGGACCTATCTCAAGGGTTGAATATGAGAATTATAGGAGATAAGACATAAAACGCATTTAATATGGAATTTGGAATCACATAAGAGTTTGATAAATATTGGCCATTTTTCTTTCTTTCTTTCTTTTTTTTTTTTAAGTTATCTCTACACCCAGCATGGGGCTTAAACTCCCAACCCTGAGATCAAGATTGATCCAGCCAGTAAATTACTTCACTCCTGTAATTAGGAAGAGCCTGAACAGGTTACTTATTTCTAACAATACCATGTATAGGGTGATACTGTAGAGTATCTTTACTCCCCCCAAAAATTACAAAGAACCTGGAGGGGTCACTTATTTCTAACTAGGTCACATTTTAGGGTGATACTCTACTGCATAATGGTACCCAGGAACACAGGACAGGAGCTCAAAAAGGTCTCAAGACCTTGAAGCAGTTCAGAGGCACAGGCCCTAGAGTCAAAGCAGACTGGGTTCATGGAGCTGTTTTCGTTTAAGAGCTTTGTGTCTTTGGACAATTTACACCAGCTATCTGTACCTCAGCTTTCCCATCTGTAAAATGAGAAACATCATAGTGGCTGCTTTATAGGACTGCTGGAAAGAGTGAGATGCTGCATGCAAAGTTCTCAGCAGGGCCCTATTACATAGTAAGCAACAAATGTCTGCTACCCGATCCTATCATCATCGTCATCTTCGTTAGCCCTCTTGACTACCAAAGCTCTAACCCTGTGATGTGAGAGATGTTGCTGTTATGACCGATGACCAAGGCAAGCACCAAACCATATATAAATCAGAATATCTTCTATTTAATCAATTAACATCCCCTGATCCAAAATGCTAAAACAATCTCATATTATTATCATCAGATCTTTGCAGTCACAAGAAAGATAATCTCAGCAGCTAAGCTTCTTCATAGATTTCCACTTTAATTTTCCTTCAAAATTCCAAAGCTCATTCAAATTTGGTAGATTAGTCTATTCTGTTCGAATTAGAAAATAAAATTACACAACATACGTTTCATTTCCTGGAATAATAATTTTATACAAATAAAACTAATGCAAGTTGTTTTAGACACATTAGAAGTTGTGCTACCAATAACAGACAAGTCATATTAATTTTCCTTAAGTATTTTTACTTCACAATTCAGAGAATATCACAACATTTTTATAGCTAAATTCATTTGTGTATCACCTGATTCTTCAGTTGGTTAAGTGTTTGTCTCAAACTGTCTGTTGTCATTTGGTTACTTTTAAAAAACTCAGCCACTGCTGTATTCAAAATTATTTTATAATCATCTTTGTTCACTTCTTGTAGGCAGGCAAGGTGTTGCAGACAGGCATCATAATTTCCAGCCTAAAACAAACCAACAAAAAAAACACACACACAGACAAAATTACCTATTACCTTTAAAACTAAGACATTCATTTCCAAATACGTTTCATTCGTCTCTATTTGGAAAACTCTTTAAAAAGACAGATCTAATTCCCCAAGTATACTAATTAAAGTCACTGAATGAAACAATATTCATGTCAATTAAGAAAGTAGGGTATGTCAATTGTATCTCAATAAAGCTAGAAATTATAGAGATTTATTTCTCAAGACTCACACTCTAACACCACTATGTGTATAAGTCATACATAGACACATAAGTGTATCATATACCTATGTACATGTATAAAACCACATCACACACACACACACACACACACACACACACACACACACACACACGTATATAGGTATATATTGCTAGCACGGTATAACAGCTGAGGCTAGCCCAAGAAAGGTAATATGATTTAATTTCTAATAAATATGCTCTGAATACCCAAGTATCAAATTCTTCTGCTTACATGTATGTAACCTGATAGTCAAATAAGGTTTTCTTTCATATCGTTTAACATCAGAAAAGTTAAAGTTTTGACAAGAAACTTCTGGGGTTCCATCTTAAAGAACATGCAAGAAAGAGCACCGAACAAAGAAGTGAACTGAAAAGACTGACCCACATAATTACAAATCTAAGTTTAAAAGACTGAAAAAAAAATAACAGTGTAAGAGTCAACACGTTTATGAAACACAAAAACTTGGGAATGGCTCAAATTACTCCCATTCCTTTTACCATATTTAAACTCCCAGTGTTTAAAAAATTTAAATAAAACCTACTCTCTAAACTTAATTCTTGAGTTATTACAGAACAAAAGTTACAAATTTAAAAATTCGTTGTGAAAAGATTCATATTCGACAGATCCTAGAAACGGAAACCGAAAGAAACCGCTGCTTACTGTGAAAGCCTGGAAAGCACTGGTGGACAACTCCTTCTCTTGATCGGTGATCCCAGAGGACTGACTCGTCCCTTCATGTTTCTCTGCTCCCTGATCTGCAAGCACACAAGTTTTGCAGTTCTTTAGAAATGAAGTTGTACAGGGAGTGTGCCCCTGGTTTTCTTCCTGTCTTCTTCCTAATGAAGTTGCTATAGTTAGGGCGCTCTCAATTACCATGACTTATCAGTGTTATAAGGAGTTAGAAGTCACTCCTCCAGGAACTTGAAGAAACATTTCCCTTAGCCATGGTCCGGCACAATGAAAACCCACCACCACATATGGAAGAATCACAGCTCTGTCCATCAGGACTCAGAATGTTGCATTCACTCAAAACATATTAGATCTGGCCCCGAGCAATCTATAGCAAAGTCCCACATATTCAAGAAACTATGCCAGGCTCTGGAGACACAAGAAGATTATAAATGCATACACAATACCTTCAAAAAGGTTATAATCCAGCTGGAATATAATAACATTTAACAATTAGAAAACTACATTGCTAAGAACTCATAGTTAATTTCCAGGCCAAGAATGCTTTCATAGGCTTAGAAATCCAAAAGCCAACATTAACACATTTAAAAAGCTTCCTTGGGGGGGACTGGGTGGCTCAGTCGGTTAAGCGTCCGACTTCAGCTCAGGTCATGATCTCGTGGTCCATGAGTTTGAGCCCGGCATTGGGCTCTGTGCTGACCGCTCGGAGCCTGGAGCCTGCTTCAGATTCTGTGTCTCTGTCTCTCTCTGCCTCTTCCCTGGTTGTGCTGTCTCTCAAAAATAAATAAACATTAAAAAGAAATTTTTTCTTAAAGCTTCCTTAACATGGTTAAATATCTATATACAATCTTTTTTCCCAGGAGTTTATTTTATTAAATTTTAATTTTAATTAATTTATTTTTTAATGTTTATTTGGGGGGGGGGGAGGAGGAGCTAAGAGAGAGGAGGACAGAGGATCCGAAGTGGCTCTGCATGGACAGCAGCAAGCTGATGCAGGACTCGAACCCACGAACCATGAGATCCCGACCTGAGCAGAAGTTGGACACTCAACCAACTGAGCCACCACCCAGGCACCCCTAATTTTTTATAGAGAATCCAAGTGGGAAAGGAGGGCAGAGAGAAAGAGAGAATCCCAAGCAGGATCCACACTGAGCGCTGAGCCCAGCAGGGGGCTTGATCCCATGACCCTGGGATCATGACCTGAGTCGAAATCAAGAGTTGGACGTTCAACCCACTGAGCCACCCAGGTGCCCCAAGTATCCATATACACTCTAAGATTAATGATTCCTGCCCCACAATTTTGTATTTTCAAAATTAATTTTTTATTTGAAAACAGAATTCCGAAATAAGCATAAAAATCTCTGCTAAATCAAGTCTAAAACTACTCCAGTTCACTACTCTTAACTGCTCTGACAAATGCTTCAAAAAAATACTTTTTAACGAAAGCGTCATCGATCCCAACTTTGCACGATGCAGTCACATGGTCTCAGCTCTTCTTCTTCAGCAGGGATGTGTCTCGACTAAGCCTCATCTATATATTGTGGCAGATGATTTTGGGGAGAGGGACTGGCAGAAATCATGCTTTCCCTTAGGATTTGGGGCCTTGATGTCAGAGAAGTAACAAGAAGCTAAACCATGAAATCACACTCTGGAGACAACAGAGTTTCCTCTGTAAAGTTACATAGCAGTAGCCACAAAACATAGTTCCCATTCCACACTAAGAAACAAACCTGAGCTTTTGAAATTTTTTAAAGGAAAGAACTGGCAACAAAGTTATAAAAGTTAATAGGAATAAATACTTCCAGGTAACCACATCTACAGAGCCAAAAAAAAAAAAAAAAAAAAAAAAAAAATTCAGCATCTAGTACATCAAGGGACCATAAAGAATGTTAAATCCTTTAACTCCATGTTTGAACAGATTTCAAAATCTTTCAGCCGTTTTCACATTTATTCAATGCCATAATAATAATTAAGGCACTGGGAATGGGAACGGCAGGAAGGGGAGGAAAGTGACAGTGCCTTGGAAGCTACAGCAAACTGTAATGCTGATTATTTTAACTTCAGTTAATCTCAAATCGATCCCAACATTTCTTGCTTTGCCCTGAGGTACTGAACTCAAAATACAACTTGTACTTAATAAAGATCAGTCTTTAGGGGTGCCTGGGTGGCTCAGTCGGTTAAGCATCCGACTTCGGCTGTCACGATCTCACGGTCCATGGGTTCGAGCCCTGCATCGGGCTCTGTGGTGACAGCTCAGAGCCTGGAGCCTGCTTCAGATTCTGTGTCTTCCTCTCTGTCTGCCCCTTCCCTGCTTGTGCTCTGTCTCTCTGTCTCAAAAATAAACAAACATTAAAAAAAAAAAAAAAAAGATAAAGATCAGTCTTTAGAAACGGTCTTTTACCATTTGAAAATTTTCCCACTTAGAAAACTTTCTTTTGATTTAAAACACACACACACACACACACACACACACACACACACACACACACACACACACACAAAACACCAGGGTACCTGGGTGCCTCAATCGGTAAGTGTCTGACTTTGGCTCAGGTCATGACCTCACAGTTCCTGGGTTGGACCACCGCCTTGGGCTCTGTGCTCAGAGTCTGGAGCCTCCTTCAGTTCTGTCTCCCTCTCTCTCTGCCCCTTCCCCACTCACACTCTCTCTCTCTCTCTCAAAATAACATTAAAATTTTTTTTTTAAAAAAGGACATTTTCCTACATAACCCACTAAAATGGTCACACTAAGAAAAGTAACAATAAATCAATAATATCATCTAACAAACAGTCAATTTCCCTGATTGTTCTAAGAAATATCCTATCACTGTATTTTTCCCTCCCAATCCGGGTATCAACCAAGGCTCACATATTTCCCTTAAATAGCTTTTGTTTCTCTTACTCCAGAGCACTTCCTCACCTTCTGCTGCTCCTCAAGTCACCACTTGTTATAAAGTCTAAGCTGGGGCACCTGCGTGGCTCAGCCGCTTAAGCCTCCAGCTCTTGGTTTTGGCTCAGGCCGTGATCTCATGGTTAGTAAGATGAAGCCAAGCTGACAGCACGGAGCCTGCGTGGGATTCTCTCTCTCCTTCTCCCTCTGCCCCTCCCCCTGCTCATGTGCTGTCTCAAAATAGAGAAAGAAAGAAAGAAACTTAAAAAAAAAATAAAGAAAGAAACTTAAAAAAAAAAATAAACTTAAAAAAATAAATGCCTAAGATAGTTACCTTGTAGAATGTTCCATATTCTGGGTTTATCTGATTGTTTCCTCATGCATTTAGTCTAACATTTATGGCAAGAATATTATATATGGGATAATAAATATCAGTCATTTTTAACATTAATTTTTTTGAGAGACAGAGAATGGCGGGGGGCAAAGGGAGGTAGGTAGGGAGAATCTTAAGCAGGGCCCACACCCCAGAGCAGAGCCTGATGAGGGCTCCATCTCACAACCATGAGATCACAACCTGAGCGGAAGTCAAGAGTCGGACACTTAACCAACTGAGCCACCCACGTGCCCCAACATTTTAATTTGTTTAAAAAATCTGCCTTTTGTTTTAAAAAGGTGACTTTTATGTTTCAATCATCTCCCAAAGAATATTCTGGCTTTTTTAGTTTTACTCACCAACAAAAGCCCCACGCACCATTAACGGAATACCAATGGAAAGCATAAATAGGATGCATGGGCTGCAAACACAGGTACGTGAGGGTGATGCCATTGTTGATGACTCAGAATAAAAAATTCATTAGACTATCAAAGTCTCACAATATTTGAATTTATTTACACAAGAGTTTTTCTCAGATAGAACTGTCGCTCCAGCCTGGAATCTAAAGACCTCCAAAACTTGAACCGAGGTAAAAAAACGGAGATAAGAAAGCCCTTTTCGGAGTTATTGGGAGGCTTCACCGAGAATATACGTGAAGTGATGAGAATGTATCCGGCAGAGTAGGTCCCCCTATGTGGCATGGCGGTGCAGACTTTATTGTTCCAACACACAGATGGGACCCGGGAGCACGGGGAGGTAGAGCCAATACCTGGAGCTGAAGTAAGAGGACCAAAACTCTCGTGCCACTTCTGAAATTACACAGTTGATACACAAGTGGAACTGGGGCAAATATCAGTTTTCCTAGTTACTAAAGAGCATCTGTATTAGATGGCTTTTAGGGTGCCCTCCAAGTCAGAAATTCAGTAACCCCAAACAAGCTTCTATAAAGCAGTGGATACGTTTGTTCACAAAGCAACACGATCCAACTCAAGTAGCAATGGAAGACAAATCTCCAAGTGGGGAGGTAGGGCAGATCATCTTGTCCCCCAGATTTACGACTCAATAATTCCTACAAACACTACCCTCGCCATCACCGCAAGCTTCCCGGAAGACAGTGTTCATTCCTTAACCCTGACCGTGAAGAAACGCACAACACTCGCCTGAGAGTCTTTTTTTTTTTTTTTTTTAAACTGTGACAGTATGGCTTGAATATAATAAATTCAGGCCATACATCCAATTAATAAATAGCTGAGAGACCGTAAGGGTCAAGTATGATTCTAAGTGCAAGGGATCGACACATGAGCCACACAGACAGGGCTCCCGCACTTGTGAAACTCAGAGGTTCCTTGCGGAGAGAAGATGCAAATCCGTGATTCCGGGTGTGACTAATGCCATGGCATTAACAAGGGCTGTGAGAGGGCACAGAGATGGCAAGTGAGGTCGGACCTAACTCAGAAGTCAGGAATGGGAAGTCCTGAGGAAACAGGGCTCCAAATGTAAACTGCTTGCAGCTTTGAAACAACCACCACTCCTTCCGGCCCGGCTAAACCAAGTTCTAGCTTGAGATACTATCTGCGCCTCCCTTCTACGCCACCTGCGACTTCTCCGCAATTGTAACAATAAAGCTAACATGCTTTGAGGGCTCACAAGGTGTTAGGCATGTAAGCACCTCAAATAGGGTAACTCATTTAATCTTCAAAGCAAGCTCTCAGGAGGGGCTTCTTTCTGGGTGTGTAAGGAGCCATTAAACTATGTACATTCATGATGTGGGCATTTTTTTTTTTTAACATTCCAAACACAGTACAGAAATACAAAATGCTTCGTGAATTTGCGTGTCCTCCTGCACGGGGGTGGTGCTAATCTCTGCACTGTTCCTATTTTAGTATATGTGCTGCCGAAGCAAACACAATGTGGGCATTTCTGAAACCTATATAGAAACCTATCTAGAAACCCATATTCCAGGAGCGTTCCAAAGAACCAGTCGTGCACAGAGCTGACTATGGGAGCCCTGGCCTGGTACATCCTGGCCGTCAGTAAAGATTCCCAACTGCCCTCTCTCAAGAGGGCAACACGGTGCAACGCAAACTGTACAAACCTTGGAATCAGTCCAGTCACATCTTCAGTCGGCCTCCCCTTGGCCACCTAACTCTCTGCTTACAGTTGCTAAGTAAGTACTGGCTCTCTCCCCTTTCTTCTGGCAAAACAACCAACAATTCTGGCAGTTTCAAAAAGAGACATATATATATGTATGTATATACATATACATACACACACACGCACGCACACAATTCTGCGCTCTAAACATACAATTAACAGTGAAAACAGCTTTAGCAAGACTTGATTATGGAACGGCCCTTAGATCACCGTCAAATCCCCGGTAGATGGCACACTCTTGAGAATCGCCACTTAACATCAAGAACAAAACATAACCTGTGCTAAGTGAACTTATCTAAGACTTAGATCTGCCCTACAAAAAAAAAAAAAAAAAGTATTCTGGTATCTGGGTCTTTCAGAAGTGTTACTTCTGATACAGTTAGCAGACAAAGGGCGCCTGGCTTGCTCAGTAGGAACAGCACGCAGCTCTGGATCTCAGCGCCGTGAGTCTGGGCCCGACAATGGGTGTAGAGACTACTTACATAAAACTTAAAAAATTATATAAAATGAAACAGGAAAAAAAGTTAGCAGATAAATTAACATTTCACTTCTACTTCAGCATACAGATAAATAAGAATTGAGTCCTTATAGGGGGGAGGAAAGCTAACAGTTTATTGGAGAAAAGTTTAAAAGGACATCGTTAAAGTTTTTTCTTTAGAAAGCCAAACAATGAGTTATTGTTAACCCAACTGTTTACACAATACATCTGTTTTGCAAAATTTTCAGGTGCACAAGAACAGTAAGGAGCCATTACTTTTAAATGTGTAAAAATGGGACCCAGGATTTCAAAGCTCCAGAAAGAATGAGTTTAGATTAAAGCAGAACACTATACCGCATATGTATCTGTCATAAAATTTTAACAGTGAATACAAAACTTTAAAAACGTTTAGGAAAACCAGAGTGTTTAATTTAAAACATTTATCTTCCCTCCCAAGGAAGTGCATTAAATTTAGACCAAATGTCAAAATTTCTTAGTTTGCCATCGAGTTCTCCCTGCAGCTCCTTCTAAAATGTATGCTCTCGGGGCACCTGGGTGGCTCAGTCAGCTAAGCGTCTGACACTGAGCTCAGGGGACAGCTGAGACGGAGCCCCGCGCCGGGCTCTATGCTGGCAGCGCTAAACCTGCTTGGGATTCTCTCTCTCCCGCTCTCTCTGCCCCTCCGCCGCTCACACATGCACACCTTCTCTCTCAAAGTAAATAAATGAACTTTAAGAAATAAAAAAATCATAAAAAATAAGATACACCCTCTCTAGGTTACTTTTTTAGTTTTTTTTAAGTTTATTCATTCATTCTGAGAGAGACTGAGAGAGCACACAAGCTGGAGAAGGGTAGAGGGAGAGAATCCCAAGCAGGCTTGGTCCTCCACACTGAGCCGGTTGAGGGGCTCGATCCCTCGAACCCTGAGATCACGAACTGAGCCAAAATCAAGAGTCGGATGCTTAACCGACTGAGCCACCCAGGCATCCCTCTAGGTTACATTCTCTGACAGGCCCAACTGCCAAAAAGTGATTTATAAATACTGTAAAGCAAGGGGAAATACCCAACAAGTCACCAACGCACTGAAGAGTTTAGGCTTCTACTCTGCATCATTACCCTCTAGGAACTATAAAAGTCTCCTATGATCTTCCTGAGAAAGAGAAGCCAGCTTTAAGATAAATAAACTAGACTCTAAGGCTTACAAGAGAGTCTGAAATTCCCATTTCTACAGACGTTTTGGAGAACAGAGCTCAAGAAACAGCCTTTTACCAGTTAACCATTATTTTATCTGCATTTTAACTTCAAGATAAAACTTTGAAACAAAAACACTCCAATGGGATCACTATTTTTGTTTTCCCTGTTATCTTTCTCTACTTTTCAAGTTTCCTATAAGGCATGGGTGTTATTTTTGTAGTCAGGTTTTTAAAACCTAGATTATTTGTGACTGCGGAGTTCTTACCAGAAAGAGTCTGCACATAATTCCACAACATGTCTTTATTTGTCCAAAAGTAGTCTCCGTTGCCGATTGTAAGAGAAAATGGCCCTTCATCCTTAAACCTGACTTTCCTTCTACTCTGGCCTAACGAACATGGCTGAGCTTCTAGGCGTACAGGGCTCTTAGGCACACAAACCCGGACACCCTTTAAGCCAACAGGCTTCATTTTGAACCAAACAATTGCCTTTAGGTCTGAACTAAGTCGAAAAGAAACACACTGCTTTTTGAAAACTGAAAAGTCAGTTAACTGAACGCACAGATACATTCCAATACAGAATGTTAACAATTCAAATCTGACTGCAGGAGGTTCTTCCACACAAGCTACCTTTTCAAAATATAGCTCAATGATTTTCAAGAAAGGACATTTTTTCCTCAGGAAAAAATAATGTTAAGGCCTAAGGAAACCCACTGGTACACTCACAAAATAGTGCTGATTCCTTTGTGAAGGCAAGTTTTAAAAAAGAAGGGTGCCATTCGAAAGAAAAATAATTCACGTCTGCCAAGGTCACCATAAAGTTCACACACCCTATGTGGTTTCCCATCACTTGGACAAGCGTCTCTGATTTATCAAAACCCTATATATAACAGCTGATTAGTATACAGCTCAGAGAAACACTATGTGACCAGCACTGCCTCAGGCTTGAGCACTCTGTCCAGCACTACAGAAATAAAGGAAGAGAATATCAACGATCAGTAACAACATGCTTTGGGGAAGACAGACAAAGCAGATCTCTACCACTGCTGAGTATCTTGGTTTTTATTTTTAATGTTTTTTTAATGTTTATTATTTATTTTTTTAACGTTTATTTATTTTTGAGACAGACAGAGACAGAGCATGAATGGGGGAGGGTCAGAGAGAGAGGGAGACACAGGATCCGAAACAGGCTCCAGGCTCTGAGCTGTCAGCACAGAGCCTGACACGGGGCTTGAACTCAGGGACCGTGAGATCATGACCTGAGCCGAAGTCGGACGCTTAACCGACGGAGCCACCCAGGCGCCCCTAATGTTTATTATTTTTGAGAGAGAGAGAGAGAGAGAGAGACAGACAGATCGTGAATGGGGGGAGGGGCAGAGACAGAGAGGGAGACACAGAATCCAAAGCAGACTCCAGGCTCTCAGCTGTCAGCACAGAGCCCGAAGCAGGGCTCAAACTCACAAACTGTAAGATCATGACCTGAGCCGAAGTCCGACGCTAAACCGACTGAGCCACCCAGGCGCCCCAAGATTTATTTTTTAAGTAATCTCTGCACCCAACCTGGCGCTCAAATTCACAACCCCAAGATCAAGAGCTGCATACTTCACTGAATGAGCCAGCCAGATGCCCCTGCTGAGGAGTATGTTTTTATTTTCGTATCTGAGACTAGTATTTATTTATTTGCTTTTTTTTTTTTTAATCTTCATTTATTTTTGAGAGAGAGACAGAGTACGAGTAGGGGAGGGGCAGAGAGAAAGAGGGAGACACGGACTCGGAAACAGGCTCCAGGTTCTGAGCTGTCAGCACAGAGCCTGACGTGGGGATTGAACTCACAAACCAGAGATCCTGACCTGAGCCGAAGTCAGACGCTCAACCACTGAGCCACCCAGGTACCCCTTTATTTGCTTGTTTTTGAGAGTAGTTTTTATATACAGAAAAGAGACCGTTTTTTAAATATTAATACTTGATTTATTAATGTTACAAATTCAGAAAGTGTAGATTTTCCTCAAACTTTTATATTCAACTTAGATTTTTCTTTTTAAGATTTTATTTTTTATAATATTTTAAAGTTTATTTATTTTGAAAGAGAGCGAAAGCGCTGGCGCGAGCAGGGGAGGGGCACAGAGAGAATCCCAAGCCGACTCTGCAGGGCCAGCACAGAGCCTGACATGGGGCTCAAACTCATGAAACTGTGAGATCATGACCTGAGCTGAAATCAAGACTTGGACGTTTAACTGACTAAACCACCCAGGTGCCCTTAAGATTTTATTTTTAGGGGCGCCTGGGTGGCTCAGTCGGTTTAGCTGTCCGACTTCAGCTCAGGTCATGATCTCGCGGTTTGTGGGTTCGAGCCCCGCGTCCGGCTCTGTGTTAATAGCTCAGAGCCTGGAGCCTGCTTCGGATTCTGTGTCTCCCTCTCTCTCTGCCCCTCCTCCGCTTGTGTTCTGTCTCTCTCTCAAAAATGAATAAATGTAAAAACAAAATTTTTTTAAAAATTAAAGAAAAAAAAGATTTTATTTTTAAGTCATCTCTTTACCCAACGTGGGGCTCAAAGTCACGATCGGAGATCAAGAGTCTCATGCTCCTCTGAGTGAGCCAGCCAGGAGTCCCTCAACTTAGACGTTCTATTTGGAGTTCTAATTTTAAAGGGATGTGATGAATGTTTGATCGCCTTTACAACGTTAAACACTCTTCAGACATAAAATTTTAACTACCTTAAATATGTCATACATTCAATTTTACGTACAGTTGACTTAAAAAGATAATTTTCTGAGAACTTAAATCTAAAAATTAAACTTACGAAAATAGTGACTCAGGTATTCTTTAACGTCCATGCAATAATATAATTAAAATTAAAATGAAAGTTCACAAGTATAAATCAACTATTCACTCAACTATACATTTAAAATTGGAGAAGCACCTGGTTGGCTCAGTTGGTTAAGCATCCGACTCTTGGTTTTGGCTCAGGTCACGATCTCACTGTTTCTGAGATCAAGCCCCACATTGGGCTCTGTGCTGACAGCACAGAGTCTGCTTGGGATTCTGTTTCTCTCTGCCCCTCCCCTGCTTGCACTCTTTCTCTCTCAAAATAAAGTAATTAAAAAAAAAAAATTGGAATCCTAAGACCAACATATTACTCTAAATTCCTAAACATTAACAACACTTTTAAGCATGAAACGTAGGTCACTATTACATCAACTCCTTATCCTAAAAACTAGTAAATGCAAAGGATGAATTTTCAAGTTTTTAACATTTAACATGCCTTTCTGGGAAGAATTATAGTTCATCCCCAGTTAATTAATACAGGAGCGCTGTTCTTTACAGAATATCAGCAAATAAATGTCAGCAGTAATGGAACTAGAAAAAGTACCACCTTGCAGCCCCCCCCCCCCCCATGATACAACTGATCACCAATGGTGGATGTTTAAATTATTCTAAATTATTATCCATTAGATTACTTCTAATTATAATTGGAAAAAGATGTTCCTATCACTACCTTACCAAATTGACCAAACTTGGCATCACTAATGGTGGACAAATTGAAACTGACATCATGTACTTTATATAAAGTATACAGAATCACCTAAAAATATACAAATATGGTAAATCTAAATCTAACCAAGCCTGAGAAGTAACTTTCAGTTCACAGAAAATACAGAAGACAAGGACCAAGGACAAGGATACCAGGAAGAAACAATCAGACAAATCCGGAATGTGGGGTATTATACAAGACAACTGACTTCGTCTCTTCAAAAAATCACTGTCATGCAACAAAACAAAACAAAACAAAACAAAACAAAACAAAACAAAACAAAACGAAAAGGGAGATACTGGGAATGAAGACACTGAAGAGACCTAAAATATATAATGTGTGAATCTTAACTGGATCTTAGTTTGAAAAGCACAGCTGGTTTTTCTAACTGATTAGTTTCAGGTGTACAACACGTTGATTCAACTCTGTATTACCTGGCACTCACCACAATAAGTGTGGTCACTGTATTGTTGACTCTCTTCCCTGGGCTGTACTTTTCATCATTTTGACTTATTATTACCTTATAACTGATACTTTGTCAGGTAAGTACAGCTTACTTTGGGGAAGTTTAGTATATTTAAATGGTAATTTTCTAAAGTATGACAACAGTTATATAGGTGAAAGGCCTTATTTTAAAAAAGTGCATGGTGAAATATTTAGAGATGAAGTATCTGTAACTATTCAACACTGGGGCGCCTGGGTGGCCCAGGTGGTTGAGCGTCCAACTTTTGATTTCAGCTCAGGTCACGAGATGGAGCCCCGCATCCGGCTCTCGCTTTCAACACTGAACCTGCTCAGGATTCTCTCTCTCCTCTCTGCCCCTCCCCCCAACTCACACTCTCTCTCAACATAAATAAACTTAAAAACAAAAGAAATATTCAACATTAAGAATTTTAGCTAGAGGGGCGCCTGGGTGGCGCAGTCAGTTAAGCGTCCGACTTCAGCCAGGTCACGATCTTGCAGTCCGTGAGTTCGAGCCCCGCGTCGGGCTCTGCACTGATGGCTCAGAGCCTGGAGCCTCTTTCCGATTCTGTGTCTCCCTCTCTCTCTGCCCCTCCCCCGTTCATGCTCTGTCTCTCTCTGTCCCAAAAATAAATAAACGTTGAAAAAAAAAAATTAAAAAAAAAAAAAAAGAATTTTAGCTAGATAAAGAAGAAGCAACTACGGCAAAATGTAACAATTGTTAAACTAGGTGGTGGGTATATGGATACTCATTTTTTCAATTTTTTTGGATGTTTGAAATCACTTGTAATACGAAGCTGAAAAAATACCAAATATGCAGATTCCCTACTGAACCCTGAAGAAAGCAAATGGCAGGACAGTACCACGTGATCTGCACATATATTTTATTTTTATTTTTTAATTTTAGAGAGAGAGAAAGCATGGAGCAGGGTAGAGAAGCAGAGGGAGAAAAGAGAGAATCTTAACCCACGACCCTGGGATCATGACCTGAGCCATATATATTTTTAAGTCAGTGTGAGCTTGGGTAGGTGTAGACAAGTCTGGAAGAACACACAAACTCAGTATTGGCTACCTGGAGACAGGAATTGGGTAGGGGCAATAGAGGACTTAATAGTTTTTTACCTTATACATTTAATAATAATAATAATAATAATCAGTTTTGGGTGTCTTTAATAAAATAAAAATAGCCTTGGCTTAAAATCTTCCCATTTGTTTGTTCTTCTTATCATTTTTATGGCCATCCTGGCTTAAAATTTTAAAGCTATCTTTGAAAGCTGATTTCATATTACCCATCAGGTCAGGCTCTATCTTTCCCTTATTCATAATGTTATCAACCTTTTTCACACACGGTCCAAATTCCCAGATAAATTCAAATCTAGGATTTTGTGTCCTAATTCCAGCCATTTTCTCCTCTCAGATGACCATAAAAATCAAAGTCAAATAAATCACCCTAAAACACTGTTGGTACTTCCTTAGTAAAAAATGAAACCAGTTTCACACCACTTTTATATGTCATACAGGGACACGGACCTCGTGAGCCCCCCACTGCCCCCTTGAGCCTTTGTCTTTGGTTGGTCTCCATCCGTCCTCCCTCTGCAATTTGGTCTCATACAAATCAGGGTGGGAGACCTGCTGGCCGAGCAGTCACTGAGAAGCCATACAATCCAGAAGCATGGGTAAATTTGTCTCCCGTGGAATGAGTCTTTACCAACTAGAAACAGGAAACAGGAGGAAGCTGGACCGCTAAGCTATCCCTTTTCTCTCTCTCATATGGACTATCCTGAAGTGCAGTGTCTCCCTGCAGCCCTTTCAGAAAAACCCCACATGCAAGTGGCCTGCTCTCTCTCAGCTCAGGGAGGAACAAGAGCCAAGTATGTAACATACTGCACCTCCCTCGGCCTGGCCTTCTCCTCTCTCACCTCTACTACTCTGCGTTGCACCTTCCAAACTGAGAGCACTTGAGTTGGGTTCTGCTTTTCAAAGGATGTGAGCTAAAACAAACACCTGACCTCAGGTGAGGCACACAAGCAACAACCCTGTGAGTAAATAAACTAAAACACTATTAAAAGTTAGAGGGTGCCTGGCTGGCACAGTCGGTGGAACACGCGACTCTGATCTCAGGGTTGTAAGTTCGAGGCCCACATTGGGTGCAGAGCCTACTTAGAAATGAAATCTCACGGGCGCCTGGGTGGCTCAGTCAGTTAAGCATCGGACTTCGGCTCAGGTCAGGATCTCGCGGTCCGTGGGTTCGAGACCTGAGTTGGGCTCTTGCGCTGACAGCTCAGAGCCTGGGGCCTGATTCAGATTCTCTCTCTCTCTCTCTCTCTCTCTCTCTGCCCTTCCCCTACTTGTTTTCTATCTCACCTCTCAAAAATAAACAAACGTAAAAAAAATTTAATAAAATGTTAAAAAAAATACATGAGTAAGTTGGAAAACTGTTAGGACCCCCATTTTGCAAATGAGAAACTGAGGTTCAACTAAGAACCTTGCGTAAAGAGTAAGCCTTTCTGCTTACCAACTATACCCAATCAGTCACAAAATGTTACCTCTAAAAGAGTGATTCCTTTTCTACCCAATCCATTCTTAACAGGGTTCTTGCTCTCGGTTATCCTTGGTCCTCTTACTTCCTTTTCTTCACAATATTCATCACAACTTAAACTCACAAGTATTTTTTTAGTTTACATGTTTGTCTTTCATACCATAAGCTCCATGATTACAGAGATTATGTCAGTGCCTGGCAAGGCAGACCATGGGTAAATATTTACTGAATAAATTACTATAGCACTAGCCGCTTTTAGCTAGTCTTTGGGCTTCCGGTCTCGTTTCAGTTTAACCTCCCCCTTCCCACGCTGTGATCAGGTCACTTTCTTAAATGCTTTCATGGGTCTCTTTTCTTACCCTCCGTGACAAGGGCCCTGAGCTCAGGAGCTCAGAGATGAAGCAGCATGTAAACTAGACCATGAGGGGCACCCGGGTGGTTCAGCCGGTTAAGCGTCTGACTCTCGATCTTGGCTCAGGTCCTGGTCTCATGGTTGGTGACTTTGAGCCCCACATCTCATTAGGCTCTGTGCTGACAGTGCGGAGTCTGCTTGGGATTCTCTCACCCCCGCCCCCCTCCACCCTTCCCCTGCTCCGCCCTCTCTCTCTCTTTCAAAATAAATCAACTTTTTTTTAAAAATTTTTTTTTCAACATTTATTTATTTTTGGGACAGAGAGAGACAGAGCATGAACGGGGGAGGGGCAGACAGGGAGACACAGAATCGGAAACAGGCTCCAGGCTCTGAGCC